>NW_028317922.1:457500-1080833 GCF_062004578.1 Staurois parvus
TTTTGCACGTGTTCTGCAATGGCACAAAGAAAACAATGGCTCTCCCTGTGCCTTATTCACACCACAACACTAGTGTTACCAATATTTCCTCTGCAGGAATCTGCAACATGTATAAAACACACTGAAACGAACATGAAACTGCTGTAAACTCCTGTCCCTGCAAGTGAAAACTGCTAGTTTTTCTGCACGTATGGGATGAACAAGGCCTGAAAGTAACAGTTTTGGAAACAGTTATATTGATGGGTTTAGCGGAACTAAACTTATAAATTAAAAATTCTAAGCAGGCAGCTATTTTTTGCAGAAGACATGCTATATCTCTTCTGCAATAAGATACCTACCTGATAGCAGTTTTTTAACGATTGTATACTGAGCTGCATATGCACAGTTCAGCATGCATTCCCAGCACACATTGGCTATGCTAGAATGAGCACAAAATGTGCAGAATCGTATCATCCCCTGCTGGCCAATCAAGATGCCGAAGACCTGGAAACTGAAGAAGCCCAGGGAGAAGATGACTGTGGCTAACAAGCAATCTAATCGTTACATTGCTGGAATATGGAGGTGAGTATTTTGCGGCGTTTATTTCCACTTTAAAGCCAAACAGTTACATTTGAGGCATGCAGTGACTGTTAACTGTCACATTTGCTTGTGTTTTCATCCAAGTCATAAAATGGCTGGTGTCATAACTGATCAGATGTGCAGCACTATAGCAACTGCAGATGGCTAAACAGAGGCTAAGATGGCAGCTACCCTGGCTGTAAAGCATAGGAGGGTTTTGTTCTGCTTGCTGCTGATGATGAATGGGTTCAACAGTTGGCTGTGTCCAGTGTAGTAGAAGAGTCTGGATGGAGTTGATGTTGCATGAGATTTTTTCACAAGCATCTTTGTGAATAAGACTTTGAGTGTCCCTTCACTCCTCACACCTACTATCCCTAATATGCAACCTTTTCAAACACCTTTTTCCCTCCATGCAGTCCCTCCCCACTTTTGAATTTCTCACCTAGGTGAGAATAACACAGCCCCAAATGCTCCTCCCTTTGTGAATGTCCATGGGTTCCAGACTTCAGGCAGTCATTGCCAGTAAAGGATTCTCAACAAAATATTAAAAATGAACATTTTATTTATGATTATATTCACTTGTCCAATTAAATTTTGAGCCCCTGAAAATGGAGGGACTGTGTATAAAAATGGTTGCAGTTCCTAAAATTTGTACTTGATATTTATATTCAACTCCTTGAATTAAAGCTGAAAGTCTGCACTTCAATTTAATTTGTATTGTTTCCTTTTAATTATTTCTGGTGGCATACATAGCCAAAAGTATGAAAATTATGCCTGTGTCCAAATATAGATGGACCGAACTGTATATTGGAATTTACGCAGCTTTTACTTTGACTGCCTCTATCACATTTCTTGAGGTGCTAAAATGCCAGGGAATTACAAAACCCCCCAAAATTAACCCTTTTTTGGAAAGTAGACACATGGAAGATTTTATCTTTTGGCACAAATTGTGGAAAATTAAATTTTTTGTTTTTACAAAGTTATTTAAATGATATATTGCTCACGTATACCATGGGTGAATAACACCCCAAAACACACTGTGCTACTTAGTGAGTATGGGGATATCACATGTGAAAAACTTTTTGGCAGCCTAGCTACATACAGGCCCCCAAAATCCAATTACCACCTCCAGGCTTTCAAAGGGCATATTTCCTCATATCACTTCCTCACTACCTATCACAGTTTCAGAGACCATAAAATGCCAGGATAGTAAAAACACCCTCCCAAATGATATCATTTTTGTCCCAGAGCTTTGAAAAAGAATAAAAGAAAAAAAAACACATTTGTTTTCTTTCTTCAATTTCCAAAAGCTTGTGGCAACAAATGAGATCTACAAAATACTCACCATGCCTCTAAGCAAATACCTTGGAGTGTCTACTTTCCAAAAAGGGGTCAGTTGAAGGGGGGGGGGGGTGCTTCTACTATCCTGGCATTTCAGGTCCAGCATTAGAAGCTTATGCCACACATAACCCACTTTTCTAACTACTTGAAGACCAAGCCTTTTCTGACACTTTGTTTACTTGAAAAAACTGTTTTTTTGCTATAAAAAAAATTACTTTGAACCCCCAAACATTATACATTTTTTTTTAAGGTAAAGGCCCTACAAAATAAAATGGTGGGTGTTGAAATGTTTTATGACACACAGTATTTATGCAGCGATTTTTCAAATGCAATTTAAAGAATTTAGAATTTTAAAGCACAAAAACAATATATTGCCAATTGTTTGATAAACTATAAAAGATGAAGTTACGCCGAGTAAATAGATACCAAACATGAAATGCCTTAAAATTGCTAGGTTTCCATGCGAATGGGCTGGCAAGAGCTGAATTTGAGCGGGCGGTGATGTATTGGTGTGCATATAAATTGTTTTGACCCACAATCAATTTATACAAATCTTCTATGAAAAACAGCAGAGTGGCTAAATGCTAGTGCTGGCAGTGAACGTAGCCAAACCTGCTAACACTGTGTTTTTGGGGGACACTATGCAAAGGAGGCACTAGTATAGTTCTGTTCATGATCAATATATTGATCTGTACGAACACTATACTAGCAATGGCGGTGATCAGCGACCTCTGGTGTGAGTGTGATAGTCTGCAGGCAATCTAACACTAGCTGACCCTAGCTGGGAGAGACGCTAACTGACCCTGACACTATTTGATGTCGCTAGTGGCAGTAATACGGTGATCAGTGAAAAATTCTATATACTGACACTGTACTAATGGCACTGGCTGAGTGATGGGGTGATCAAAGGGTTAATAGGGGTGATTAAAGTGTTAAATTCCTAATCTAATGAGTGTGTAAAATGTATTGCTTTTACTCAGTGCCGTGTTCGTTCTTCTCTTCCTGAACGACTCAGGGGCCCATACATGTGCATTCACACCCGGAAATAAAAAGCAACATAAGATTATATCGCTTTGCCCAGAGATGCCGCTTGCCCACACATTGTTGGTGGGCGGCAACTAGTTAAAAAATTTTTTTTTAAAACTTGCAATTTTTTAAAAACTTAACAATTTTTTTTCTAATACTTTCATCAGAGTAGTGCAATGTTACCATAGTAACATTGTACTACTCTGGGGGGAAGGTGATCAGGGATTTTGTATTTATGTTTTATACACAGTGCATTGCATGAGCAATGATTATTTTTCCTCTGCAATGTACAGCCTGCTTTGAACTGTCATGACTGTTCAAAATAGAGTGATCTTTGATTGGCTCCAGCTGTTCATATGGTACAGGGTGCTGTGAATGGCCCCATGTGCCATCTGTGGACCAATCACAGCTCTCCAGGAAGAGAAGCAAAGCTTTTATGAATCAGATTGATTCATAAAAGCTTTAACGTCATTGTGATCATGTTATTGCACAGCGATCAGGTGATCACCGGGTCAGGGGTTGCGAGCACACCCCCCGTGTTGGCAAAGCACCAGCTGCCACCAGTTCACAATACATTGCAGGCAGACGGTCCGAAAGTGGTTAAAGAAAACCCCTTCCCATGTCATGCTATACTATGGCACCACATGGAAGAGAAATGTCACAAGGCCTGTGAACGAAAATAATTTCTTTACACAAGAAAGGTGAAGGCTACAAGAAGATCAGCAAAGCTTTACTCAAAAGTCAGAACGCTGTAGCAAAAGTGATACAAAAATTTAACAAACATGGAACTGCATCCATCTCACAGAGACATCCAGGCCATCCACGGAAGTTAACGCCTCAACAGGAGCATCTTCTGATGAGAAGGTATGAAGAAAATCACCATGCAAGTTCACTGCAGTTAGCTAAAGAAGTATAAAGCCAAACTGGGGTGACTGTTTCCCATGAAACAATACGGCATACACTGCAGAGGAATGGCATGCAGGGGTGTCAATCCCCAAGGAAGTCTCTCCTAAAGCCAATACACAAAAACATCTGCCTAGAATTTGCTAGGGCCCATGCTGAAAAAGAAGACTACTGGGACTCTGTACTCTGGAGTGATGAGACCAAGATGTTTTTAGAACTGATGGCTTCAAAACCGTATGGCATTGCAAAGGTGAGGAGTACAAAGAAAAGTGCAGGGTGCCTACAGTGAAACATGGTGGTGGCAGTGTCCTCCTCTGGGGTTGCATGAATGCTGCTGGTATTGGGGACCTGCATTTCATTGATGGTATCCCGAATGTACAGATGAATTGCTCTATATTGAAAGAGAAGATGCTACCATCACTCCATGCCCTTGGTCGTCGTGCATTTTTCCAACATGACAATGATCCAAAACATGCATCAAAAGCCACTGTTGCATTTCTGAAGAACAGGATGAAAGTGATTCAGTGACCAAGTATATCTACTGATCTAAACCAAATCAAACACCTATGGGGAATTCTGAAGACAAGTTGAGCATCACTCTCCATCCAGCATCTAAAAGAAGTCATTCTTGAAGAATGGAAAGAGAAAGATATTGCAATATGTCGCCAAATTGTTCATTCCATGCCTAGAAAACTTGGTGCTGTCCTCACAAATCATGAAGGTCATATAAAACACTAAATAGCTTAGTTTTTGTTGTGGGGTGTATTCATTTTTGCATCAACTAATTTGAGTAAAACTGAAGATTTTGTAATCTATTACTAACCTTACTTTCATGTAATGAGCTAAACAAATGTTCTATAAAACTCAGTTGTTAAAATTTTGGAAATTGTTCTTTTGTTCATTGAAATATTGATTAAAATCGTAATGTAATATCCAAGTGATTACAGAAAATACTGCGCCCCAAATTTTCAATTATCTTTTTCCTAATTAATAACTTAATCTGTAAAATCCAAATTAAATAGTGATATATAAGTGCATTAACCTTGAATCCACTGTGCCACATTCATTATAATAAATTCAAAAAATAAAATAAATAATAATAAAACAATTTCATATATATATACTTAAATCCACTGTGCATTTTTCAACTCAATTAAATAAATTTAATATAAACGTGAAACAATATATAATGAAAGTGAAAAAATATATAAATTTGTGATTGTCCCAAAATAATTTAAATATTCCATGCGTTGTTTTTAATCTGTGCTTCAATATTAACATTCATATGCGCTCACCTCCATGTAAGCCTAATTAAAGGCAGACATAACTTTGTATCCTAGTAAATGACGGTTGAGATATTATGGCTAGATCCTTCCAGAAGGGATGAGCCTTGGATATCCTCCGTATGCTCCTGAATAGATCTATCCTTATGTGCTGATGACGGGATCTCTCCCTCCCTGCACTGCAGGGTTTCACTCCATCCCTCTGCTCCTCTCTCCAATTATCCCTCGTTTAGGCAGTAAGAAAGAAAGAACATATAGTGCCTTATCGTTTTTTTAAAAATTAAATTTATTTAGTGCCCCATAAGTAGATGCACTCACATGTTATAACAATATAAATTGCTTTGGGTATAATCAAAAACGGCTTATTTCAAATATTCAGAGAGCCTCCTCTGTGTGGCTTACACACACAGACTATACTCGCCGTCTGTAGCTGGGCACGTGGTGACGTCAAAGCCCCTCCCATACGCATTGCGCCACAGGGTCATGTGGCTTCGTCGGGGGATGTGATAGCCAAAATGTATTCTGCTACATGTCTTTGCTAAAAAAAAATCCCAATGCGTGTAAATTAATTGGTTTATGTGAAAATTATAGCATTTACAAATGGCGGTATAGATACTGGCATATTTTTGTTTTCCTACTAGTAATGGCGGCGATCAGCATGTGTCAGAATGCTGGGGGGGGGGGGGGAACTAACTTGGTGTTACTGACATCCCCCTTGACACCAATACAGTGATCAGTGTTAGAAAACAGCACTGATCCTGTACTAATGACACTGGGCAGGAAGGGGTTAATGTGAGGGGTGATCAAAGGGTTAACTGTGTGTAGGGAGTGTGTGTGTGTGCTTCACTGTAAGCACACTGTTTGGGATGCCAAGCAGTTTGCCCAAGCTGACAGGGAGGAAGACTGTTTGTAAATTATCGGTAATCACCGGCCGGGACCCAGTGATTGACATCTGCGGCCACAAATAGCGACGCGGGTAGGGCTTACTAGTGCACGCCGCCTACCCGGCAATGCAAAATCATGTATATGTGTATATATATATATATATATATATATATGCAATTTTGTGCACCTGTGCCGCTGTGTAGCACTATATCTGCTATATGGTGGCGGATAAGTGGTTAAACATTGTTTAATTTTGTATCTGTTTATTAACAGATCTAAGGGATGAACTTCTATCTGTAGATAAAGTCAGTTAGAGCAACCTGACAAATTAAAAAAAGTTTTTTTTTTTATATTAAATGTTCCTCTATTTATTAACCCTTAGTTTACTCAAATCAGTCTTAATTAACTCCTCCTCCATTCAACTATTTTTTTTGTTTCCATTTTAATACTATTTAAACTTTGTTACTATTTTTACACCTTTAACATACATTTACAACTTTCACATTTAAAAAACACAAAATAGAAAAAGAAACACTTTATTTCATTTGTAAATAACTTTCCAATACTTTGTACCAGAATCATGGTTTTAGTGTCATTTTAAAAAGGACAAATTACAGAATAAAATGTGCACTTTTATGTGCAATAACACTATTTATTTTGAAACAAACACTGCTCAAAAAAAGAAAGAGTGCATTTTGTTACATTTAATTGTTTAAGGATTGCAAAAAAAACAAAACACACACGTAAAAAATAAATAATGGTTCCAAGTCAATATTCATGAAAAGAAAGTCTGGTTTGTCCTAAAAAAAAACAACCAACCAAAAGCCCCAAAATATGTGTATCATATAATGTTTATCTTAAGTAATAACAAAGTTATCGGCGAATAAACAGGTCCATAACAAAAATATAAAAATTGCTCTGGTCCATAGGGGTGAACAGGTGTGAGAGCCAAAGTGGCCAATACACACGAAAAAACACAAAATAAATGCAAGAAATGTGGGTCAGTAATACTGATTGTTCTAACATCTGTACCCTGTACAAGTACCTAATATGACCATAACAATGTGCTCCCCTCCCCCCCACACAGCTCTAGCCATGCTGCACTGAGAACCAGGGACAAACCTCCCCAGCCTGCCTGAGATACGGGCCGGACGGGTCCTGTCCGCTCACCGGGAAGCTGCGGCGGGTCCGGTAACTCGTCATACAGCTCCATCTTCTCCTACTTGGCCCAAAAACTGAGCTCCCACTTCTCTTCACGCGAGATTACACACAGCACCAAAACGGGCAAAGGGACTGCCAATCGACCACGAAGGCGGGCGCATAGACCGTACAACCAATCACCTTGAGTTACCGCATAGTCTTGACCAATAGGCGTTCTCAACTCGAGACGGTCACGGTGCGTTCAGGCAACACACTTTTTTTTTTAACTCAGCGGCAAAACTGAAAATCAATGTTGCAGTGCCACCAGAGACAGTAAGATGGTTGTATAGGCGGGAGAATGTATCAGTATTCGTGCACTGGTAGCAGCCAGCATCCGTACAGGCCCGCCCCGCCGCTGTCAGTGTACTCTGCGCATGTGCACTTCCTGTCAGGCGGAGTGGGAACGGACCGTCTCTACGTGACGTCATTTACATGAGACATGCTAGTGAAGGCATAGACATACTTGCTGGGGTAGAAGTGAGGTCACGGGGATTTTTGTTGGGTGATTTATGGAGCTTGGGGTGCTGCAGGGACGACAGGGTGACTTCTCTTTTCATATATAGAGAGATGGAGGGCTGGTGACAGGCCGGGGATTTCCCATACATAGAGCACATACACTCCTATAGGGATAGTGCACCGCCTGCCTACATACACAGCTCTGCCAATAATGGAGGGACTATAGATACATACAGCCTGTGACCTGCTCTCTCCACACACAAGGGCCTGTGGTAGTAGTTGTGAATACATGTCTACATTCCGAGTGTTGATATCAGAGGTGATCACACACCAGGCAGCAGATGTGGTATAGTGCCATAGACATGCAGGTCCAGTACTGAGTCATAGGACATCCATAGCTGATCCTGGGACCATGTGAGTGTGGTGCACTGCCATGGCTAGCAGTATTAAGACCGGAGGATTCCCCGGCTGGAGGATCCACATCTCCACCGAACTGAGGAGGAGGGATCGAGAACAGAGGCAGGCCTTCGAGGAGCTCATCCTACAATGTAACTAGACCTTGTCGAATCTATTGGCCATTGCTTGTTTGAAAAAACAAATTGCAGTCGTTTAGGCTCATCATACACATTACAATCTGACAATTTTAGGTTTACCTAAACTCTGTAATACGGGTACCTACCTGAACCATCCAAACAATCTGTATGCAGTCAGGAAGGCCCTTGTACTACATACTCCTTGGTAAATCTTAAAGAACTACAGGCAAAACGTTTTTATATTTTAGATAGAGAAATATTTTGCATTGTATTGTTATTGGTCTGTCCCCCATTGTAATGTACAGCACTGAGCAAACTATTGGCGCTTTATACTGTATTATAATAATAATAATATAACCACTGTAAGCTTTTTTTTTTTTTGCTATCTGTGACCCATTGGGGAGATTTTCCTTTACTTCCTGTCTCATAGCCAAACAGGAAAGGAGAGGAAATCCCTGGATGTCACCAGATCTAGTGTCCCTATTGGAAGATTTCCCCTCCATTACTGATGTCAACCCAAAATTTGGGATTTTCTTTTACTTTTATTCAGTGATAACGGTAAACAGGACAAAGGGAGGGTGAATCTCACTAAGGAGGGGGGGGAGACAGACAGTAGTAAAAACTGACAGGTGTTCTAATCCTTCTCTATCCAAAACAAACAGTTTTGACTTTAGTTACACTTTAAGGTGATTGTATAGTCAGATTGTAACGTGTGTGGGGAGATTTACTGTTACAGTATAACTAAAGGCAATGTTTTTTTTTTAGATTTGGCCAGAGTGGTTATGGATTAGAACCACTGGCAGGTTTTTATTGACATTTCGTCCCTGTAAAGGTGACCATACATTATACAGCCCGATTGTATAATCTCCTCAAATTGAATGGATTGTTTATATAGTTTTGGTAAAACTAAAAGAGATTGTACAGTCACATTGTATAGTATATGGACAGCTTGAGGGAGAGTCACTCTCTGTAACTGTCCTGATCACTAATGTCACTGGGAATGAAGGGTAGGATAAATGCAACATTTTGAGAGGCCACCAAAAAAGTAGTATTTGAAAATTTTCCAATGTTTACTGTTACAGCCGTCTATCTCTCATGCTGGATAGACATCTTTTCAATGAATATGAGTCTACAGGACAGGAAGTGAAGGGAAATCTCCCAAATAAAACATTGATGACAGGGAAAAAAATTAGAGCAGTTTTAACCTTCACCTACTCTATCCAAAAAATAAATAAATCTGACTTTAGGTGTACTTGGGTACAATACAATCACAGAGAGTAATCCTGGAAAGCAGATTCCCTTATGTGCTCTCCACAAGACACCTCCGTGATTCAAGCACACTGTACCTTCATTTCATTTTTCAATTCTGAGGCCTAATTCACATGGGTGAACTTACACTATATTGCCAAAAGTATTGGGACACCTGCCTTTACACGCACATGAACTTTAATGGCATCCCAGTCTTAGTCTGTAGGGTTCAATATTGAGTTGGCCCACCCTTTACATCTATAACAACTTCAACTCTTCTGGGAAGGCTGTCCACAAGGTTTAGTGGTGTGTCTATGGGAATGTTTGACCATTCTTCCAGAAGCACATTTGTGAGGTCAGGCACTGATGTCGGACAAGAAGACCTGGCTCAGTCTCCACTCTAATTCATCCCAAAGGTGTTCTATTGAGTTGAGGTCAGGCCAGTCAAGTTCCTCCATCCAAAACTCGCTCATCCATGTCTTTATTGATCTTTCTTTGTGCACTGGTGCGCAGTCATGTTGGAATAGGAAGGGGCCATCCCCAGACTGTTCCCACAATGTTGGGAGCATGAAATTGTCCAAAATATCTTAGTATGTTGACGCCTTAAGAGTTCCTTTCACTGGAACTAAGAGGCCAAGCTCCACCCCTGAAAACCAACCTCACACCATAATTCCCCCTCCACCAAACTTTACACTTGGCACAATGCAGTCAAGCAAGTACCGTTCTCCTGGCAACCGCCAAACCCAGACACGTCCATCGGATTGCCGGACAGAGAAGCGTGATTCATCACTCCAGAGAACACATCTCTAGAGTCCAGTGGCGGTGTGCTTTACACCACTACATCCGACGCTTTGCATTGCACTTGGTGATGTAAGGCTTATATGCAGCTGCTCGGCCATGGAAACCCATTCCATGAAGCTCTCTACGCACTGTTGTGCTAATCTGAAGGCCACATGAAGTTTGGATGTCATTAGTTTTTGACTGCAGATAGTTGGCGACTTCTGCGCATTGTGCACTTCAGTATGTGCTGACCCTGCTCTGTCATTTTACATGGCCTACCACTTTGTGGCTGAGTTTCTGTTGTTCCAAGATGTTATAATACCACTAACAGTTGACCGTGGAATATTTAATAGCAAGGAAATTTCATGCATGGACTTAAATGGGTGGCAACCTATCACGGTACCACGCTTGAATTTGCTGAGCTCCTGAGAGCGACCCATTCTTTCACAAATGTTTGTAGAAGCAGTCTGCATGCCTAGGTGCTTGGTTTTATACACTTATGGCCATGGAGGTGATCGGAACACCTAAATCCAATGATTTGGAGGGGTGTCCCAATACTTTTGGCAATATAGTGTATATTGTTTTTAAGTCATTTAAAGGTTTTATTTGAATAAAATAACACATTTCCAGAGCATTCAGTAAGCAGCATTCATAAAATGTTAGTGTAATGCGTCCAACATTGTATCAGCTATGTGTTTAAACCTGTAGGAGCACAATATACAAGGGAACATCCAACCAAATGATATATACTTATCAATATCCCATTGGTAAATACTATGTACAACATTGTCTATACGTATTAAAGAAGTCTGTCTAACACTAAATTAGTCAGGCTGAAGGCTAAGTTCACACCTATGCAGGTTGCATTTGAGCTGTTTCTGCATTGCATTTTTGACACTTTTTTTTGCATTTTGCTGGGTTTTTTTTCTTCATTTTTTACTTTTTATTTTTCTTGTTACTAGGCAGATTTAAAATGCAAAAACGCAATACATGCTTTTCTGCAACATTTCCATTGAAGTCTATAGATACAAACGCAACTTTTTGCGTTCAAAAAAGTCCCTGACCCTGTCCAAAAAATTCACACGGAGATATGAACTTGTCCCACAGGAAATCATGTTAAATGGACTGTACTGCATTTCTTGCAAAATGCTTCAGAAAACGCTTAGGTGTGAACCTAGGATGACCCAGGAGTATCCAACCATTGGGCCCACCAAAGCCCCATAAACATAGGTGGGTCCATGGACCTCCAGTGGAATTAAATTGGCTTACCTGAAAGTACCTTAGCTTAGCAATCGCTTGCCTAGAAAACTCCGGCACCTGAAGATCAGTGAGAATCCCCAGCAAATATTGTTTTGGGCCTTCACAGACATTGACCTGAAACACTGTATTAAAGGATAAGTTCACCTTTTCCAAATAAATAAATGCACATTTTTTTGCAGGTAAAAAAATGTTCATTTTTTTTTTTATTATTATTGGGAGCCTGTATTGCACTTGCAATCAGCAGGTTGTGGGTGCTTTGCAGGGCTCTTGCAGACTGTGTGTAAGCTGTCTACTCCTACTTCATACAAGCAGTCAGTTACACACTGACAGGGGCGTGGGCAGTTGCAGCAGTAACATGCTACATATTACACCCTAAATATGGATATAACATGTTAGAAAAGGTAAACGTATCCTTTAAGGTTATTGATAACCCCCATCTGGTTAACATGCTCATTCTGGATCAGTGTTCAGGAATGATTGGAGCCACTTGCTTGGTGTGACAGCCAGACAGCAAATTTTTTAAGAAGACCTCCAGGATACCACATAAAAACTGCAAGACGTGCACTGTCCTATGTAAAGTAATGCACTTTTAGTAGTTTATTTATAAGCCTCAATGTTAGAGAAATTTAGAATTTAATATCTGTGATGTCATCACTCCAATTAAAAAAATAGCAGCTTCTCTTGGCAAAATTTGCTGTCTGGCTGTCACACCAAGCAAGTGGCTCCAATCATTCCTGAACACTGATCCAGAATGAGCATGTTAACCAGATTGGGGTTATCAATAACCTTAAAGGATAAGTTTACCTTTTCTAACATGTTATATCCATATTTAGGGTGTAATATGTAGCATGTTACTGCTGCAACTGCCCACGCCCCTGTCAGTGTGTAACTGACTGCTTGTAAGAAGTAGGAGTAGACAGCTTACACACACAGTCTGCAAGAGCCCTGCAAAGCACCCACAACCTGCTGATTGCAAGTGCAATACAGGCTCCCAATAATAATAAAAAAAAAAAAAAAAACTGCCTTCTCGCTCTACAGCTATGAGAAACTACAGCTCCCATCACGCATAGTTGTAGAGTGAGAAGGAAGCGCATGAATGGGTGTGAATGTGGGCAGGTACATAGGCTATATGTATTTCTTGTGTACTCGCCCACAAAGTGCTAATCTACATTGGGTTGCTGAGAGAGGAGGAAACTCAGTAAATGAGATTATGGAAGGCGGGACAAACCAGGATTCTCCTGGCTGTCTAATTTCACGTACATCAGTGGGCAGATCAAACTGGGAGTCTGAGACTCCCGTGTCCCCGAACTTCAGTGAGCAGGGATGGAATTGCATCCCTGCTTGCTGTAAGAAACTACAGCGGGGCAGAGACAAGACCGGTGGCTGCCGGAATACAGGGCTTAGTAGCCACCGGTCTTACAAAGCAGATGTCACAAGTACTAACAAAGAAAAAAAAATTCTGCCTTGAGTTCATCTTAAAAAAAGAGCGGTCAGCTATGGCAGCCTCCATATTTGTCTCATAAAGTAAGGGAAACTGTTTT
Organism: Staurois parvus; assembly: GCF_062004578.1. NCBI lineage: Eukaryota > Metazoa > Chordata > Amphibia > Anura > Ranidae > Staurois > Staurois parvus. Next base: position 470,515 of record NW_028317922.1, read on the forward strand.
TCTTTTCCATTTGGTTTGGTATTTTTTCCTTTATATAGTGACAAAAAAGGGGCCAGTGGTTTTTAAATACCAACAAAAGAAAGCTATATCGGTCTCAAACATAAAAAATTCATTTGGGTACAGTGTTGCATGGCTGAAGATTTTAAGTCAAAGTATAAAAGAGCTGAAAACTAAAATATGGCCTAGTAATGAAGAGGGTGAATCCTATTGGTACTGAGGTGGTTAAAATAATATAAATACAAAACATACTCTGTTATACTCTTGTTGTATCACACAGAATAAGCATTTTAGAAGGTGTCCCAACATAGGAAGTGAAGGAAATCCTTCCAAGTGGTGTCACCACAAAAACATATTGACAAGTTTTAACTTTCCCTTTTCTATATAAAATTACTGTGTGCAAGTCCCAGTGAAAGCAGTGTATTTCCTGCTGTCTAGTGTTGGAAAGCACAACATTGCAGAAGTGTTTGTACAATGTGCACAAGCTTCTATTCCTAACACAGACATTTCCTACAACAAATACATTTCTGTTATTCTTGCATCTTTTAATGACAGTTATTAGCTTCATTTTTTGTTTGTACCATGAATTGGATATTTTGCTTGCCTTGGTTATGGGCAACCTATAGCATGTTCACAACTAAGGGAGCTGTTCATCCCACTTTGCTTTCTAAGGGCTCATTCACGCAGGCATAAAATAAAAATGGCAGTATAGAAAGCTATGGGCCCATTGACACAGCTGAACCTGGCAGCATAATCTTGTGCTGCGGTGTAAAAAAAACAAAAGAAAATGAACAAAGCTGCATCTCGGTTCATATTTGGGACTGTGGTTTACGCTGTACACATGTAAACAGTTACGCTAACATTTACACACGTACACTAGTACTTTACATCAGTTAAGTTGCTTTGGGGTCAATTCAGTAAGAGATAAATACTACATGAATTTCTGAGTTAAAATAACTCCTGCGGTATTTATTTCAAAAGTAGTCAATTCACTAAAAAGCATGCCTTATTTACCAAATGTGTTAAATATTTATGTTTTGCAATATCTGGCACTTAAATTTTGCTTTATGTTTAGTATTATTTTTTCACAATTTTTTTGTTGCAGGCTAACATTGCACCAGAATGTACACAGCAATACCATGAAACTATGAAAACATTGTAGTGTGCTTTCCCTCTGCTGAAATGTTACAATTTATTTTTATTCCTGAGCTCAGAGGAGAACATTTTTACACTGATACATTGTATACTTTTTACTTTCCTGGACAGTGCATAGTACTTCTAATTGTTAATTTGTACATTTCTAAAATACCGCCAGTAAACACCTGGTGATAAATAACGAATGTTACCCCCTTCCTGTCCAGGCCAATTTTCAGTGCTATCGCACTTTGAATGACAATTGGGCGGTCATGCAACATTGTACCCATATGTATTTTTCTGAGACAGATAAAACTTTATTTTGGTGGTATGTATTCACCACTGGGATTTTTTTTGCTATATAGATGAAAAAGTCCACAAGTTTGGAAAAAAGAGTGTTTTTCTTATAAAATTTTGCAAATAAATATTTCTTCATAAATCTTGGCCAAAATGTATTCAGTTATCTCTTTAGTAAAACAAAAAAAACTAATTAGTTTATAACCAAAATATATAATTTGTAAACATTATTTTTTACATTTTATTTTTTTATATTATTATTTGTTTTTTAACATACTGTCACCCTAGCAGTCCAGTGTGGGGGGTGATGAAGATTTTTTTTTTTTTTTTTTTTTTACACTGTTTGCTTTTACACCCATAGAGGCTGGAAAAGCAATCATTTCTCCTTCTCTCTGGCTGCATTCTTGCAGCCATTGAGAAATACTGTGAGAGCTGTGATTGGTCACAGCTTGTCACATGGTACAAGGCTGTTGTGAATAGCCTTGGTCCATGTGATCTCTGTGATCATTCACAGATTTCACACGTAGTAAGCAATGATGTCAGAAGTGACATCTTGCTTACTAATATTCATGTGATCACTGATTGGCCAATCAGTGATCACATGATCGGGACCTCACACACAGGTTGCGTACAGCGGATCGTGGTGCCGCGCGTTCCCAGGGAGCACGCACAGTCTATAATGGTGGGTGCCGTTTATGAACGGCAACTCGCTCCTGCACCGCTCCCGTCCAGCCATTTATATACATGGTCCGGACAGGAAGTGGTTAATGAATTGACTTTAATGATTTATCTAATTTTTTTTTTTTTTTTGCAGTATTTATCTCACTATTTAACAAATGTGCAGTAGTTACCACACATTCGATATTTTACTTTGATGAATTGACTCTTTTATTATCTCATGCGATAATTTATGCAAACGAGTCACATAACCTTGTTATAGCATGTGGCAACCTTTAGTGAATTGACCCCTTTGGTCTTTAAGTGTGAATTCACACATGTGAATTGAAGCTGTTTCACAGCTAATTGACAAAGTAGTTGTTCAGGTCAGGTTTACATCAGGATGAGAAGAAACCCGGCCAGAAATTGTGTTCACAAACTCATGACATGTGCGATTCAGAAGTGGTTCCCATAGAGTCAATGAGCCTGTAATCCGCACCTGAACTGGACTGCACTGCTCAGTAGTCAGACAGGACTCTTTCAGCCCTCCCTGAATCCGCACTGCCAGTGGCACCACACACATGTGAACAGGCACCAAAGGAAGCAATGTTATTTCACATGTCATGCAGATTGGATGTGGTTCATGCCGCATCCAATCCACATATATGTGAACCAGTTCTTATTGTTTGCATTGACAATGTCTAGGCTAAGGGATAAAAACAAACAGTTCAGCTGCAACAGAACAGATCATGTGACACTTTCTATTTATGGAAAGCAAATGGAAAAATAAACACAGGTGAACACCTCTCCAAGATTCAAGATGTAATTCTGCTGGAATTGCCTTCCAAATCCTTTTTAAACTGCTTTACAAACACAGGTTGTTGTAGGATGTATCATGTTCAGTTATTTTAATAATTTATATAGTGCTGACTTTACAAAGCAGTACTGCAATAGTAGTACAGACAGACAGACACACCAGGGCCAGTTTGAGCAAAAGCCAGGTAGCATGCCTTTATGGGATCTGTTTATAAAACAATTTTGGCTACGAATGTCTCAACTCATGCAAGCATAACAAATATATTTAATGTTTCACTGGGTGAATGCAGCGTTCCCTATGGTCCAAGTAAGAGGTAGGGCCACATGCTAACCCCCCCCCTTTCCAAGCCTCCCAAGCTAAATGCTCATATAAGGGTCTGGTGTGGATTATGGGGGAGGGACTGCATGTTTTTTTTCTTGTTTTTAATGTGAAGTTTCCCCTTTCAAATCTGTACAAGACAAGTTTGGGTTTCAAAATAAACCAAACTTAGATACTCACCTATGTGGATGCAGCATTGGACCCATGCTGCATCAGTCTCCCACTGTGTCTAAGAGCAAATACTCAGCAATCAAACACCACTGATTGCTCCATTTTTGGTCTTCAGTCTGCAGAGAGCCTGTGACTGTTGGTCAACATTCTCTGCAATGCCTGTCTAGCACTCACTGTAGTGCTGAGCTGTGTTGGAGGTGGGAACAGCTAGCTCAGGCTCTTAATGACATGCTGAGGGAATGAGCCAGCTGCCAGTTCAGGCATCTGGGTGGATCTCGGCTTTAACCGCTTCCCAACCACCCCACAGCAGAAATACTGCTACAGGGCGGCACAGGTGTGAAAAATCACGTGTATATATGTGATTTTGCATTTCCGGGTAGGGGGCGCACGCGAGCAGACTACCCGTGTGCCATTCGCGGCTGTCAATCACCGGGTCCCAGCCAGTGATTACTTGCTGGCGCCCGGTGATATCTGAGGATCTCCGATGGGGAGGAGAACTGTTTTGTTTACTAACAGTTCTCCTCCCTGTCAGCTCAGGCACAGTGTGATTACAGTGAAGCACACTGACACAGCCCCCTAGTAAAACATTCCCAGCACACAGTTAACCCTTTGATTGCCCCTCATGTTAACCCCTACCTGCCCAGTGTCATGCCATTAGTACAGTGTCAGTGTTTTTTTTTTCTTTTTAAGCACTGATCACTGTCTTGGTGTCACTGGGGATGTCAGTGACACCAAGTCCGTTCCCCCCAGTGTCAGAATGTCCACCGCAGTCCCGCTATAAGTCGCTGATCGCCGCCATTACTAGTAGTAAAAAAAAACAAAAAAACCCCAGTATATATACTGACATTTGTAAACACTATAACTTTCAAGTAAACCAATTAATTTACACATATTGGGATTTTTTTTTTTTAGCAAAGACATGTAGCAGAATACATTTCGGCCTAAATTTTTGATGAAATTTGATCTTTTTAATACTTTTACTGGACATGTTTATTAGCAAAAAGTAAAAAATATTGGTTTTTTTCTCAATTTTTTTTTTTTATAGCACAAAAAAATTAAAAACACACATGCAATCAAATACCAACAAAAGAAAGCTCAATTTGTGGGGAAAAAAGGAAGTAAATTAAATTTGGGTGCAGCGTTGCATGACCGCGCAATTGTCAGTTAAAGTAATGCAGCGTCGTAACACAAAAAATGACCTGGTCGGGAAGGGGGGTAAATTCTCAGGAGTGAAAATGGTTAAAGTTCTTTCCAGAGCCTGGACCAGCTCAGTGGTGTCAGCTGACAGTGGACTTTAATATATGGTAAAATTAAAAAGATTATTATGGCGCCTAGTGAATCTATCTAGTATTAAAGATATAAAAACTTGCAGCTGCCTCTAAAAAATGGATACCAACTTGTGCAAACAGTAATTTTTAAATAGACAGGTGCTATCCAAATACAATAAATATATATATATATATATATATATACACATACAGTGGATATAAAAAGTCTACACACCCCTGTTAAAATGTCAGGTTTTCGTGATGTAAACAAATGAGACAAAGATAAATCATTTCAGATCTTTTTCCACCTTTAATGTGACCTATAAACTGTACAACTCAGTTGAACAACAAACTGAAGTATTTTAGGTGGAGGGAAGTAAAAATAAAAAACAAATAATATGGTTGCATAAGTGTGCACACCCTTAAACTAATACTTTGTTGAAGCACCTTTTGATTTGATTCCAGTACTCAGTCTTTTTGGGTACGAGTCGATCAGCATGGCACATCTTGACTTGGCAATATTTGCCCACTCTTCCTTGCAAAAAGACTCCAAATCTGTCAGATTGCGAGGGCATCTCCTGTGCACAGCCCTCTTCAGATCACCCCACAGATTTTCAATTGGATTCAGGTCTGGGCTCTGGCTGGGCCATTCCAAAACTTTAATCTTCTTCTGATGAAGCCATGCCTTTGTTGATTTGTATGTATGCTTCGGGTCGTTGTCATGCTGAAAGATGAAGTTCCTCTTCATGTTCAGCGTTCTAGCAGAAGCCTGAAAGTTTTGTGCAATATTGACTGGTATTTGGAACTGTTCATAATTCCCTCTACCTTGACTAAGGCCCCAGGTCCAGCTGAAGAAAAAAAGCCCCAAAGCATGATGCTGCCACCATCATGCTTCACTGTGGGTATGGTGTTCTTTGGGTGTTGTGCAGTGTTGTTTATGCACCCAACATATCTTTTGGAATTATGACCAAAAAGTTCAACTTTGGTTTCATCAGACTGTAACACATTTTCCCACATGCTTTTAGGAGACTTCAGATGTGTTTTTGCAAACTTTAGCCGGGCTGGGATGTTTTTCTTTGTATGAAAAGGCTTCTGTCTTGCCATTCTACCCCATACCAACAAACACTCCAATTTGACTGGGATACTCAATGTGGTGATGTCTAGTATACCAGCATCAGTATGTACAGCTTGTGAATACTGAAAATGGCTCCAAGCCTCGCTCTCGCTAGGGCCGGACGTCACATCCCTGGCACCAGAAATGACGTAATCACGCTTCAACGTACATTTCATCCAGCGGCGTCTTCAGGAAGTCAACTTCGGTATTCACAAGCTGTACATACTGGTGCCCCCCATATACTAGGCACCGCCACATGTGAACGTATATCTGTTTGTTGCTCTTTTATTGCCACCTTAATAAATGCTACACTTAGAATGCTTTCAAAACCTTTTGGTTTATTTGAGCGGTCTGGTACTATTCCCCACAAGGAAAGTAGAGTTCCACATTGAGTATCCAGTCAAATTGGAGAGTTTGTTAGTAACCTGAAATGCTACATCCCTGGGCTTGTTCTGTGAAGAGCTCATAAAGGGGAGGAACACCCTAGGATTACCAGAAGTGGATGGTTCTATGTATTATCTAACAATGCTCATTTGACTGCCTTAACCGGGGTCAAAAATGTCTGGTGAGTGAGCAATTCACTTTTATACCTTGTGGGCACGTGGTGAAGATACATTCCTTTATGGGCCATAGCACTGTGGTTTAAGAGGACTGTCACATTCTAATATCAATATGGTTACATATGGACTTTCACTGGTTAGTAGATAATAGGATGCCCCTAGCACCTAAATAGGTGCAATTTACAACAGATGTTTTGAATTTGGGGCATTGTGTGATTTCAGTTTTCTTTATATATGTAACCATATGTTTATTGTATTTGCTTAGCGCCTGTCTATTTAAAAATTACTGACAGCGGACTTTAGCCTGCTTCAGCTCAAAACGGGTCACAGGAATGCAGAACTAAGTGCATTCCTGTGGTCCATAGGAGCAGCAGGACCAAAAGAGCTTTGGCCCTACTTCTTTAAAAATCCATTCCAGACTTAAAGGGCCTAGTATGAATTTTGGAGGAGCCTCACATTGTTTTTGTTGTTTACACTCTCCCTGTTGTTGGTTTACATGTAACTGTCAGTCTAGAATCCCCAGCTGACAGCTAAATGTGCCAGGCAGGGGTGAGTCACTAGTTGGGATGCCTGTGGGTGCCAGCTCCCTAACAACCAGGAGGAAGCTGGCTAAATGTTTCTTCTGAACTGTAGCTGGGGGTTCATCCAGCTGAACACTCATTCATTTGCCATTCGCACAAGATTCTCCATAAACTCTACACAGTGCAGGAATGTGCCTCATTATTTCCTGTGCTGGATGAATATTCTTAGCCCTAGTGTTGGGCTATTTTCTATATTGGTGAATGTTCACTCTCATAGTTAAATATTCTTGTTTTTTATTTTTCTCTTAGAATCAAATGCTAGGGAATGTTACATTCGACTCGCAAAAGTCAACAAGAAAACTATTACACACATACTACAAACATTACCGGTATTGATCATTAGGCTTGCGCAAATCTTGAGACATTCGCAAAGTGAATTTAAAAAAAAAAAAAATCCATATACTCTTGTGTTTGTATTTTAACCACTTCCCGTCCGGCCCATGTATATAAATGGCTGGACGGGAGCAGTGCAGGAGCGGGTTGCCGTTCATAAACTGCGCCCGCCATTTTAGCCTGTGCGCGCTCACTGGGAACACCAATCGCTGTACGGGACCTCTGTGTGAGGTCCCGATCATATGATCACTGATTGGCCAATCAGTGATCACATGAATAGTAGTAAGCAAGATGTCACTTCTTACATCATTGCTTACTACGTGTGAAATCTGTGAATGATCACAGAGATCACATGGTACAAGGCTATTCACAGCCTTATACCATGTGATAAGCTGTGACCAACCACAGCTCTCACAGTATTTCTCTATGGCTGCAAGAATGCAGCCAGGGAGAAGGAAAAATGATTGCTTTTACAGCCTTTATGGGTGTAAAAGCAATCGGTGTAAAAAAAAAAAAATCTTCATCACTCCCCACAAGTAGTACAGTGTCACCATGGTGACACTGTACTGCTAGGGTGACAGTATGTTAAAAAACAAATATAATAATTTTTGGTTATAAACTAATTTGGGTTATTTTTTTTGCTAAAAATATAACTGAATAAGTTTTGGCCAAGATTTATGAAGAAAGATTACTTTGCAAAATTTTATCAGAAAAACACTTTTTTTCAAAATTTTTGGACTTTTTCATTTATGTAGCAAAAATAAATCCCAGTGGTGAATAAATACCACTAAAATAAAGTTTTATCTGTGTCAAAAAAATGCTAAAAAATGTATATGGGTACAGTGTTGCATGACCGCACAACTGTCATTCAAATTGTGACAGCACTGAAAGCTGAAAATTGGCCTGGACAAGAAGGGGGTAAAAGTGTCCAGACTTGAAGTGGTTAAAGTGTCATTCAACAGTTAGGACCAGTGCACGCTACATGCATTTCAGTGGGTTTTTTTTGCCACCAAAATGCACAGAAAGTAGGTTATATGGTTGTCAATGTGATAGTTCACATCAGTACCTGCAGTTCCAGTCCATTATCATTTCAGAAAAAAAGTAGAACATGCTGTATTTTTTTCTGCACAGAACTTTACTGGAATGTGGTAATATGCATCAAAAATGCACCGGAACACACTGGAAAGCACCAAAAGCACACTGGAATGCACATGTCCCCGTTTAAATTGAAGAAAAAGAGAGGGGCAAAAAATGCACTGGAAGGCGGCAAAAACGCGCATGCGGAAACACATCCGTAATGCATCTGCACTGTGTTTCTATAGTGTGAACTGGCCCTTAGAGCAGTTACACTTGAATTTATTAACCCAAGCTTGTACTTTGGAATTTTCTGTAGGAGAGTGTGGCATGGGCTTGGTAGAGATGATTTTGACAAATGCCTGTGCAGCACCAACCAGGCCACACAACAGCTGATGTCACCCTGGAGACCTACAGATATATGGGGAGAATAGAAGGGGATAGTGATCCTGGCAGAGTTTAATTCAGTACCATGGCACACTGCATGGCAAGCGTTCTAATGTCTTAGAAAGTCACAGCATATATAATACGGTTGCTACACAATAATATAGATGACCTTTTGTGACCAGATGGTTTTTGGAGCTGTGAATGTTTGATACTCTTACGTTTTTCCATTGGGAATGACAAGAGAAGTCATCTGTGTCCAGAACCAATGTGCTCCTGCTTTGATAGATGAGAGTCCTCTGATGGTCAGGTTTGCTACCAAGTTAAATTGTATATGAGCACATTTCCTTCTAAGTGTTAATTAAAATCAGAATAGTAAACTGCAGTAGACATAATGAAATTGATTTACTAAAACTGGAGAGTGTAAAATCTGATGCATCTGTGCATGGTAACCAAACCGCTTCTAACTTCAACTTGTTTAATTAAGCTTTGGCAAAAAAAAAGGAAGCTGATTGGTTTCTTTGCAGAGCTGCACCAGATTTTGCACACTCCAATTTTAGTAAATCAACCCCACTGTGCCTGAAAACCTGAAAAGCTGACAGATAATGGCATTCTACAATAATATTCACAATAGTGTTCAAAAGATCCAGTGGCTCAGTGGTTAATTGCTGTGGCCGAGGACTGCTGTAGAAAGATATTGACTTCTTTGGGGAATGAGCATCTACATGGCATGGGTCAAGGGCATAGAGCTTGCCAGCTGTGGATGATCCCTGAGGCAGAGAGGTTTCCTCGCCTACTGATTGCTATTTTCTCCCAACAGATAACAGGTTGCTTGAAAAATCTGACCTTCAGTCTGTTTTGGCCGAAAAACTACAAGCGGAGAAGTATGATCTACAGAGCCGACATGACACCAGGTAGTGCAGGCGACAAGTGTAAGGCCTTCATTCATGCATAATATTTCTTCTCTTTATTATAGGTTCATTTGTGAGAAGTATAGCAAAGAAAAATAAAGGCATTGTTCTTGCTAACAAAACTAACCATTTTAAAGTAGTACTTATTTTGAAAGTGCACCAGACCTATTTACTTATTTATTACAGACATATTATATATTGCTGCAGATGTATGCAGCACGTTACATACTATTATTTATAGAGGTTATATATAGAGTTATATATATATAGGTTATATATAGAGGTTATATAGAGGTGAATACAAATGCAGTGCTTTTCAGGCTGTTCACTGTTCAGTTTTTGTAAGCTTCCATTGCTGCTATCATTTGTGATTTATCAGTTCACATTTGCGCAAAATGACCTAGTGAACAGTATTTTTATGATGATCGTCTTTTGCACTAATGGCCTTATATCTTCCACCGTTTGATATACTTAAGTCCTCATGCACACTGGACGTTTTTACAGCGGCTGTTTTTGCCTTTTGGTGTTTTTTTTTTCTACAGCCAGTAAACTCCCCAGCATGTTATCCTACAGTCAGGTCCATAAATATTGGGAAATCGACACAATTCTAACATTTTTGGTGTTGCTGAGCTCACCGGTGCGTTCCTTCTTTTTAAGAATGTTCCAAACAGTTGTTCTGGCCACGCCTAATGTTTTTGCTATCTCTCTGATGGGTTTGTTTTTTCAGCCTAATGATGGCTTGCTTCACTGATAGTGATAGCTCTTTGGATCTCATCTTGAGAGTTGACAGCAACAGATTCCAAATGCAAATAGCACACTTGAAATGAACTCTGGACCTTTTATCTGCTCAATGTAGTTGGGATAATGAGGGAATAACACACACCTGGCCATGGAACAGCTGAGAAGCCAATTGTCCCATTACTTTTGGTCCCTTAACAAGTGGGAGGCACATATGCAAACTGTTGTAATTCCTACACCGTTCACCTGATTTGGATGTAAATGCCCTCAAATTAAAGCTGACAGTCTGCAGTTAAAGCACATCTTGTTCGTTTCATTTCAAATCCATTGTGGTGGTGTATAGAGCCAAAAATGTTAGAATTGTGTCGCTGTCCCAATATTTATGGACCTGACTGTATGTATCCATGCACACATAGATGCACACATGGATGCACATGACTGCAAAAAAAACCCCCAGAGCTAGTGGATTTCTCTAGGAGTTTTGTATCTGTAAAAATGCTCTAACGCTGACAAACACAGTAAAACGCAGCAAACCAGCATTTTTGGACTTTTTTTGAGCAAAATAAAAACACTTTTTGTTTTTTGGCCAGAAGAAACGCACACGTGAAAAAAAACACGGCTGAACGCTAATGCAAAAATGCTGAAAAACTCACATATTTAACACGACTTTACACAGCTAACGTTACCAGCGTTATTAAAACGCCCCGTGTGCATGGAGCCTAAACTGTTACTAAACCCACAACAGTAAAATCAGTCTGTATATGCAGTAAAATGTGCTTGTTATACTCACTGTGAGGATAATTCTGTGCATTGTGTAAATAGGCTGCTTCACCCTGTTTTCTCTGATCCAACCCTTCTTCCAATGTCCCCCCTCTTATCTCCTGATAAGACCTATGTGTGGAGATACTGTGCACATGCTCAGCTTGGTGTGTATTGCTAGAGAGGTTTTTTTTTTTTTTCCTTGGGAGGGTGCATGTGATCAGCACAGGACCAATCAGTGCTGTCCAAATAAAGGTCAGGGGTTCTGCATCCTCTTAGAGCAGAATGAAAACGCTTCCTACAAGCTTTAACATGCCCTTGGCTGGACAATGATAGAAGTCACAAGACTGCTATATACTACTGATGAGAAAAGTTATTTAGCAGTTTACATTTACTAAAATAATTGCATTTCCATGTTGTGTTCTATGGGAGACCAGATATAGTGAATGCAGGTTCCTGGGTTTAGTAACACTTTAAAGCCCAATCTTTTTTCCCTTTTGTAATAGAATGTGCTCAGATGGTAGCTGTGGCAGAAAGGTACCATACAATACAGTCTCTGGTAGGGATTAATGGTTCTACGTTTATTTTCACACAGTTAACAGAAAATGTTTCACTTCAGCAGTGAACAAGAAAACACATTTCTGCCTACTTCAGCAAAGATCTCATGTCCGTGCAGTAGGCTTTTGTTCAGCCTCAACAACTCACAAGCTGATGATTGAATTCTCCACATGCTCCTGCACAGTAAAGTCTGCCCGAGTTAGATGGTGATCCATAGAGTTTTTCAAACTTGGCCCTTCCCAAGAGGCTGACAGAAGGACAAGTAGATCAGGGCAGCCAACCTGCAGACCCATTTGATTTCTTCTACAGCCCATACTGCAGGCTCAACCGAAGACTTTTATGATGAGCCTCTTAAAGGCAGACTGACCTATTTTCCTCTCCAAGCTTCCCTGGAGCCAGGGACCACCCCAGTCCACATTCTTCATGACAAATATCTCCCATCCACCCCCTCTTTTGCTATTTTAGCCACACTCTTTATAGTCTGTACTATCATATGTTATGACTTCTACCTTGAAAATTCTTTAAAATACCTTGTTTTCCTTTTATTGCTTCCTACCCTTCAGCTCTTGTGCTGTAACAGCCACATTCCACATCACATGCACACATGTAGGGTGGAGAAATAGATGGCTGTGACTGACCAGTAGAGATGAGTATTGGCGACATTCATACTCATCTCTATTCGAACATCTAAATTCGAACATCTGGGCCATTCACCACCCAAAAACACATGTAAACAAATGGGTGAGATGCTAGTGACTTCAATGGCGTTGGCTAAACATGGACATAAGTCCAAGGGGCTCCGATGTCACCAGCATCCCGTCCCTTGTGTGCTGATTGGAGTTAAAAAAGGCACAACTTAGATGTTTAGATAGATGAGTTTGGAGGATGTCTGTGCTCATCTCTACTGACCAAGTCTATTAGATCTCAAAGCACAACGGACAATGTGGACAAATTCTGGTGCCTATTGGATCACTCATAACATATTTATTCATGCTGCACAAATGCTCACAACCAGGGTGGATTTGATTTAAATCACAATTTAAATCACTAGTCAGTAAGGCTTGATTTAAATCATAGTTTTCTACATAGACTAATTCTTGCTGGTATAACTTTAATATGCAAGTAGATGAAGATTTTTAGAATAGCTTTTCATATTAGTTTTTTTTTCCCCAGTTTAATAGGTTAATCATTCATATTTGGACAACTTTTCTGTTGTACTTAGGAAGGAGAAAAATAATCATTACCTTAATAATAACAATTTAAATAAATTTATTCAACTGAAACAATAACATTCCAGCATATGATATTTGCTTAAACATCCATGTTTGGTAACTAATTTGGCTAAACAAAATATATATATTTTAAGAAATTTAGACTGTCAGCCCCTTCCTCCTCACACTTAGTTTCACTTTCTTCTTGTGCAGATCTATTCCACTCCAAACAATCAGAAAAATATTGTTTCTATTCACTGAACTTCTTGAAACTTAGCACTGAAGGGGTTGATTCTGTATTCATAGGTTTGTAGAAGTTAGGATTAAGGTCTTTCTTAACTCTGTTCATGTTATAACATTTTTGCTGTGAAGAAGAGGCATGTGATCTCCGCTGAGTCAAATTCAGTTTTGAGAACTGCAAAGTAAACCAAGGATCTGTGATAATATCTTGTAGGCAGAGAAACTGCCCAATAATCTTACAAAACCTCTGGAAGAGCATGACATTGTGAATGGATTAATGGAATTTATTTACCAAAACAATTAAACATATACAGCCTTATTCTACATAATTAAAAAACTAATCTTTATTTCATGATGGAAAAACCTTTGGATGGTAATATATTATCCTCAAAAAGCATTTTATTGAAAAAAATCGATTTAAATAAAAAAAATCTGATTTTTAAAAAAAAAATCATTGATTTTTATCCACCCTGCTCACAACTCATAAGCTTGTGACTCTTAGCTTAAAGTGATTGTGCTTTATAACATAAAGATGCTTGAAGGCATAAAGATCATCTTTTCCCCTCTGCCCATTTATTGCCAGATCAGAAACTTTCTCAAGGAAGAGCTGATCATCAAGGTTGGATTTTTGTTGCCCTTTGCTATTGGTTTTCCCATGATAAGCTGATGTTCTTCCCTACTCATTTGTAGGCATGACTTTGTTCAGGTGATTACAGATGTGCCTGTTTATGGAAAGATCTTTGGTTGGTCTTAATGTGCCTAAATCTGCCACTGGTGTCTGTAGGTAACTTAAGAACTCATCAGCTGCTACTAATGAAGGGTTACTCACAGTATAATTTTTTTTTTTCGTTCATATCATGCTAAGGACCTGAGTTGTGGTCAAGCCAAAGCCATAGTATGACTTTCTGACTTTGTGAGTTTTATCATAGATAGGTACATCAATATGCGTTCTGATATCTGTCTACTCATATGGCAACTGACAGAAACTTGTCACAGACTCTTGGTATTAACAAACCACAGGCATTGACGACTACAAAGTATGCCTGAGCTTATACTTGCTGATAACATTTTGCATGGCTGTCTAGCCAATGCTTCAATTATTGAAGACACTGAGCTTGGAGGTTCTACTACTACCGGCTGCCTCTTTGTTATGGTAAAATGTAATAAGGATTATTTTTGAATATTTTTCACAATGGTGGATACCAAACTTTTTCATTTCTTCACTATAGCCCAGGTCCGGATGGAATGCGTAATGAAGCAATATTACAAGATATGGCTCAGATGAGGATAAAACACCAGGAGGAACTGACAGAACTCCATAAAAAGCGTGGAGAGGTAACGGATATGTAATGCTAATTACCTGCTTGTATGGAAGCACAAGATGCAGTTCAGCTGCAGCATTTGAGTTTTAGTATAAATACATTTCATCATAGTTTATTAGTATTTATTTTTTTTCTAAGTAGCAAAAGTGGTTAGGTGAATGCAAACTGATAGGATGGATAAAGCGTAACTTCATTTTTGTTGAGAAAAAACATTTCCTTTTGAATTCTCATTACATTGCAATGATGCACATTCCTACCTTTTTGTTTCTTTGAAGAAAAATCTGTTTGTCCCACAATGTCTTTTGGACACTGGTTCTGAATGGGAGTGGTCAATTCATTTTAATCAGCTGGTGCACTTGGAGTGCTCTGCTGAGAAAAGTTGCAGTGTCTCTATTCCTTCTGATGTGATTAACCCTTGGGGAATATCTTACCAAAAATTTACAATTTTGTTGCAGAGGATGCCTAAAACCTGACTTGTATCTTAGTTCAGAGTTCTTCACACATGCAGGAAATGACATTTCTGGAGGTGTTCTGTACACCAGCTCTGCATAGAACGCTTTCAGATGCCATATTGTGTTGACTTTTTGGAAATTTGCAGTGGCTGAAGTTTAAAAAAAGATAGGTAATTTTTAATAACATTCAATTACAATATGGCAAATTGTATATGCTATATTAATTTTTTTCTCACTTTATTTCCACAAAAGTGGAGGTACTCTTTAACATTTTCTTTAAATATATTAGGGTGCTTTTATTCAAGCTTTTTTGTTCCATTTATTTATTGTTTGTGGTGCATTACTTTATGCATTACTGTCCAATCATACAGTCTTTGTAGCCGGATAGATATTTGGTCAGTGTGCCATCTCTCACTTAAACTGATTAAGGGACAGAGACTAGAAGCTGAACTTGAAGTTGCAGGTATGGTAGAATATGTGGACCTACAGTATGATAGTTTGGGGGAGGTTTGCAAAAACTGGTGCATTCAAAATCTGGTGCAGCTGTGCATGGTAGGCTGTTTTAATTTCAGCTTATTCAGTTAAGCTTCAACAATAAAACCTGGAAGCTGATTGGTTTCTGTGCAGAGCTGCACCAGATTTTGCACCATGCAGTTTCAATAAATAACCCCCTTTGTGTATTGGGAGAGGGTGGTAGTTGAATGTGGACAATTGGTACAAGAGAAGACAGAACTAACTGTGAATGGGGAAGGGGGGGCTAGAGAAAGCAGTGAGTATGGCAGCTGATCTTGAACTTGGGGGAGTGGGTAGATAGAAGACCAACAGCATCAGTGGTAGCCAATTATGTACCAATTTGAGTATAAGTGTAGCTCTGGGCCAGATGATTGTGACTGTAGGAAGGAGCTAGAACAGAAACTGATAGTTGACTTTACTTTCAATGACTGCCTTTCATTCACATGGTTACAAAATGCTGCTGGAGTTGCTTACGTATTGCTGTCCCAACTCTTGTCACTGTCATTATTGCTGAACGGATTTATCCACATGTACTCTAATGTAGCAAATAATGTAAATAAAGGCATATGAAAAGGAGGAAATCCATTTACTATGTACTGTTACCTACCTTCTATACTGTTAATATTTTTGGTGAGAGTGGGCCTTTAAATGGAAACCATGCTTTTAAAAGCATAAGTACATCAGTGTACTCTTTTAACTACTTGCTGATCAGCCCATGTAGAGATACTGTGGGCCGGCGGCATTTCTGCAGCAGAACATGTACGTGATCTGGCATTTCTTGGTAGGGGGCGCGCACATCCTCCTCCTCATCTGTGCTGTTATTCGATACAGCACAAGCCAATCAGCAGGTTCCGGCTGAGCGAATGGCAGGACAGAGCTCTGTGTTGACAAACAACACAGAGCTCTGTACAGACAGCAGCAATGAGTCGTTTCTATTCGTCCTGCAAAGCAGGGAGTAAAAACAGGCACTTCGCATAGTAAAAGCAGCACATACTATACACATTGTTATGCACACAGTTAAAGTATAACTAAAGGCAAAACTTCCTGTTAAAGTATAGCAAAAGTATATATTCCACCATTTGATATACTTAAACTGTTACTAAACCCATAACAGTAAAATCAGTCTGCATATGCAGTAAAGCATGCGTGTTATACTCACAGTGGGGATAATCCTGTGCATTGTGTAAAAAGGCGGTTTGATCCTGTTTTCTCTGATCCTCCCCTTCTTCCAGTGCCCCCCTCTTATCTCCTGATAAGACGTGTGGAGTCACTCTACACATGCTCAGTTTGATATGTATTTCTAGAGAGGTTTTTTTTTTTTTTCTTGGGAGAGTGCATGTGATCAGCGCTGTCCAAACAGAGGTTAGGGGTTCTGCATCCTCTTAGAACAGAATGAAAACTCCTCCTACAAGCTTTAACATGTCCTCGGCTGGACAGTGATAGAAGTAGCAGAGACTGCTATATACTACTGATGAGAAAGTATTTAGCAGTTTATATTTACTAAAATAATTGCATTTCCATGTTTGGTGTACTGTGAGAGACCCAGATATAGTGAATGCAGGTTCCCGGGTTTAGTAACCCTTTAATTCCTGTCATTTCATTATGGAAAATAAACTAGAAATTAATATCTCCAAGAAAAAGTGTAAGGGTCCCTCATTATGGCCATAGCAGGTGGTTGGACCTACAAGCTCAAACTACCAGTATTTATTTTTAAAAGGTTTTTTTTTCCATTGCATGTGAAAAAAAAAAATCATAATAGCGTGAGGTTTCTCGTTCACATGGTTTTTTATTTATTTACTTTAATCGTTCGCCACTAATTGAACTTAGTTAATAGTAGCAGTTGTGTGTAGCCTCAGGGAAGATGACCATTGTAGATACACTGTTCGATCTGTTTTCCATGGGCGGTCAGTAAATGTCCATGTCCCTCCCTGTTAGCTGGCTCAGACGGTTATAGAACTGAATAACCAGATGAATCAGAAGGACAAAGAAATCCAGGCTAACAAAGAGGCGTGAGTAGAAAACCTTTTGTTATTCTTTACTTTTTATGATTTGTTTTGCTTTTGCTTCACCTGTTATTTCTGAAAATGTAGCTTACCATGTTACAATTATCTTGAAGTGACCTTGTTGTTGTATAACCCCGACAGTTTTCTGCCATTCTGAAACCCCACTGCACTGTCTACTTTTTTAGTATAGAGGAATATATGCGTTCCATTAACACTCTGGAGACAGAGTGCCAAGAATTAAGAAATAAACTGCAAGAACTGGAACGAGTTAATCAGACCTTAAAGGACGAATACGACGCCTTGCAGATTACTTTTACCGCTTTGGAAGAAAAACTGCGGAAAACCACTGAGGATAATCAGGAGCTTGTAACCCGCTGGATGGCTGAGAAAGCTCAGGAAGCTAATCGCCTGAATGCAGAAAATGAGAAAGACTCAAAGTGAGGCTCATTCACTTTCATTTGTACCACCTTCAGAAGCAGTAATGTTTATTGTTTGTGTCACTTGTTAGGCTAGGTTCATACCACTGCGTTTCTCTGGCCGTGTATGCGCACACATAGCAGCCTGTTCATTTGAATGGGCTGCTGAAATGCAGGCAAAAAGTCCCTACACCTTTTCAAAAACATGGCCGCAGGGAAATCACATTATGTTTTTGCATCGTGTGTTTCCATGTGCTAGAAACTGCGCTGCAGTTTCTGGTGTGAGGGAATGCCATTAAGGGTTAATGGCACCTCAGAGTGTCTGCTTAAAAGCAGCACATTTGTGATGTGACTGACAGCATGTGCAGGGAATGCATGTGGTTAGATGCCTTCCCACACCAACAATAGTGGGAACCTAGTCTAAAGGCACAGGAAATACTGTTTTTGTTTTTAAAAAGTGTGATTTTAGCTAAACCAATTAAATTAACATGATCACCTACTCTAAAGGCAGACAGGTGGGGTGCTTTATTATTCTGTTCTTGTTGAAGGACACAATCCGCAAAACAATGAACAATACATTTCATATTTAGAGTACTTTGCAGAGGGTAGATGGTATCTAGAAAATATTATAAATAGAAAGTGGGCAGTAAAAGGCTATGTATGCTATAGGATATTGATTCCTTTTTTTCTCTGTGCATTAGTGTAAAGATTTTATAGCCTCCAGCATGTATGCTAGAGCAAGCAGCACAATCAGACCTTAGAGGACAGTACAACATCCTTATCAATAACCTTTAAAGCTTTCATGGTTGGTGGACTACAATCCTCTGAGCATGCGCTTCTAAAGAGAAACCAGAGATGTGATTTTTTTTTTTTTTCAAATATCTGTTAAGCAGCAGGTTGTTTTTCTGCCTTAGGCCAACTATAGATAAACGGATCTTTTCTACAGAATGACAGGCAGGGAGACAGCTGTCCTTTTAGTTATAGCTTCACAAATCCACCAACCCTGCTGCTACTTTTTGAGTTACATGCCTAATGGACTATAGCTTCAGACGTACAGTTGACTCCTCTTCTCATTGGCCAAGTTGCACAGAGACAATTCAAGTTGTAAGACAAGTGCTCATTATTCCACTCTAGTGTAGTCCTTAATGAGCCAATTGTTCCCAAAGAAAATTGTTAGGCAGGCCATAGAAGATGTAATTTTCTTTTCTTCAACCATGGTGTTCAGGAAAGAAAATTGCTCAAGTTCCTCCCACTGAGCTATTGTGTTCTCCTGGTGGGAGGGTGCAGGGAGCCTTCCCTGCTGGGAGAACACCTCGATTATTGCTAGCGGCTATGATCGCAAGAAAATTCCGACAGGCTGGTTGTACCCAAGTTGTACAACAATTGAACTGGGTACAATCTGCCTGCCTGTAGATGGTTCGAATCTCAGATAGTCCCCACTGAACCATCTGTGGTTAGCTTTAGGCTTGGGAGCTAAATTGGGCTTTTTAAGGCCACCCATAACCATCAATGAAAGTAAAGTTGAAGCTTCTTAATCAATTATACTGCCAGATGTTATTTCTCAGAGACACAAAAACTGTTTAAAATTTAGCATTTTTGTGTCTATTGCATTTATTTAATAATTACATAGCATTAAGCAAGTCTTTAAAACTTTATTTTAAAGTTAAGTATATGACTAAAAAGTGTGTAGGATGAGGTTACTTTCAGATGACACTGAACACTGGTTTAAGAAAAAAAACATTCTATTCAAGTGTATTTTCTTAGCTGCAAAGTGTACCTACTGTTGTTCAGCCTCCTCCAAATTCCTTTTTCTTTTTTTTTTTTTGTTCTCTGTGGTCCCACTATATGTAGGAATGTAGCCAACCTCCCTTACTTCCTCCTAAGCTGAACTCGGAGCTATGGGATGTGTAGTGTGCATATGACAGCAGCTAACATGCACTGCTTGTTCCAAACAAATAGAAGTGAGAGGGAAAAGGAGAAGTTCCCTTAGCTCTTGTTCACAATGTGCGTTTTTTCATTTTGGGTGACATCACTGATCAGTAGTGAAAGTTAAGATTACAGGTGATCGGTGTGTGTATATGTATGTATGTGTGTATGTTTGTGTGTGTATGTGTGTATGTATGTGTATATATATATATATATATATATATATATATTTATATATTTTTGTATTTTTTCTTTCAATTCTCTAGGAGGAGACAGGCACGACTTCAAAAGGAACTGGCTGATGCTGCCAAGGAACCTCTGTCTGTGGAGCAGTAAGTATGATCATTTTATCAAGAGTTCTTGTCCAGGTAACAGGAAATTAGCATGTTGATATCTTTGTTCAATGTAAGTTGCCTAGCAACACAAAAAATAAAAAAATACATATATGTATTATATATGTCTAGAGCCAAAAAAATAAAATGTCAAAAATGTGCAATATTTGTAATAAATAAATAAAAATGTACCATTATATGTGCAATAAGCTACTCTTAACAAATGTATACCTCACACAACAATGTGACCATCAAGTAAATATGTCAACTCAAAAGTGCTTACAAAGTGCAAAGTGCAAATAAAGTGCTTCACGTTATTATAAAGTGTTTATCCTCCTGTGTTGCAAACAGTGTTTTGGCTGGATACCCGTCGTCCACCACAGAACACACCACCAGTAGAAACAGACTCACTGAAAAGAAGTGACCCCTTATAGTAATACGTAGGTAGAAAATCACTTGTTTTCTAAAACTGACACATTGTGGGCTTGTTTATTGGAAGTGTTCCTCCTCCAATTGCCAAGTCCACAGTATTGCTAGCAATTGCATGAAAGAGAGAGACCTTCATAGGCAGACATCTTAGTTGCAAAATAAAAACACTTAACCACCTGCCTACAGGGCACTTATACCCCCTTCCTGCCCAGGCCAATTTCCAGCTCTCAGCGCTGTCACAATTTGAATGACAATTGCGCGGTCATGCAACACCGTACCCATATGAAATTTTTATTATTTTTTTGTGACAGATAGAGCTTTATTTTGGTGGTATTTAATCACCTCTGGATTTTTTATTTTTCTTAAACAAACCAAAAACCACAGAAAATTTTGAAAAAAAAAAATGTTTTTTCTTTTTGTTATAAAATTTTGAATGGAAGTGATTTTTCTCCACTGATGTGCGCTAATGAGGCTGCACTGATGGACACTGATGAGGAGGCACTGGTAGGTGGCACTGATGGGCATTGACAGGCATCACTGATGGGCACTGATATATGGCACTGATGGGCGGCACTGATGGGCAGCACTGAAAGGAAGCTCAGATGGGCACTGATATGTGGTATTGATGTGCACTGATAGGCACTGATATGTGGCACTGATGGGCACTGGCACGTGACACTGTTCAGATCTGACAGACAGCTGGCACTGATGGACACTGACAGGTGGCACTTCTGGGGTCACACTGATCATCAGGGCACACTGATCATCAGTGCCCTGATGATCAGTGTACATGTCCCCTCCGCGGAATGCCGATTAACAACTCTCCTCTCCTCTCAGCTGGAGAGGAGAGAAATGCCGATAACAGGCATTTCCTTGTTTACATGTGATCAGCTGTGATTGGACACAGCTGATCACATGACCGAGCTGACATCTTTGGGTCTTTTTGTGGATTGGTGATCCGCTGTGTCTGAGGGACACAGAGCACCGCCAATTGCCGCACTGCGCAGTGAGAATGGGAGGATGTCATATGACGTCCTCCCAGAACGAGAGAACCACCTTGTGCCCGTCATTGCACTATATGGCAGGGGGAGGTGGTTAAAATAACACTTGTACAACACTAGTGCTTCACTCAGCACTAAAGAAACTAATTGCTCACTAATGTTAGGGACGTGTGCATCACACTGCACCTTTCTATATGTGTATGCGCGTCCTGGCAGCGTAATGACCTCACCATGTCTTAACCCCACCTGTCATGTTTTATTAAAAAAAAAAAAATACAGTTATGATTAAAAATGTTAAAGGACTTTCAACCCATGCTTCATAGACATTAATTTAAAGAAAATATTTCCAGATTTTCTTCAGCTCTCCTATGAACAAGATTCCCAGTTTTTGAAAGAAGATAGTCTTAACTGATTTAAAACGAACAGTAGGGGCCTGTTCACACTGAATGGAATCCAACATATTACACAGCAACATAGTTTACCACAACGCTCAGGAGGTGACCTATCTGTGCTTTATGGTGCACTGCCTTGAAAAAAATTAGTTAAAAAAAAAAAAAGATGTATGCATGTATTTATTGGTAAAGTGATGGTCTAGCATTAGACTAGTGTCACTGGAAATGTTGAACTGAATTCTTTATCTTTTTTTGTCTGTCACACAAATAATTTTTTTTTTTTTTTGCCATCGGAGGATAATGGATCAATAGCATATACCAGGCTTGGGCATAAAACTGTTTGCTGACATTTCCTGTACCTGGGCAGGGATCTTTTTCATATTATTTGACAATAGATTGTAATGCAAAACTTTGTACAGCTTAAGGATAATGGTCAAATGTGACAAGTACACTGTTATGCCTGTGGGTAGCCAAGTACACAGTTTTTTGGAACACAAGTATCAAGCAGGTTTTATAATAGCAAGTGTTTTACTTGTGAACTGTTTGCTTCCTTTTTTTTTATTTTTGTATGGCTTAGACACAAAATAACATTGCCTGTTTACTTGAATGTAAAGAATACTGTTTCTAATTTAATTCACTTTCTGCCTGTCTGACACTGTTGTCATTCGCCCTTCTATTGTATACTTTTAAGTACTTGAACATGCTTTTTCCTGTTTCTAATGGCTGTGCATATTGATATGCTAACATAGCTGCTTGGTGTAAAGCTTCAATGGGCTGGTTAGTTTAACATAGGGTGTGTATTTCCCCTCCTACAGAGATGATGATATAGAGGTGTTAAATGATAATGCTGATGTCTCGGGGGATGCTGCAGCAGCACCACCAATTGGGCGAACCTCCAGGTGAGTGGGGACTCCTTGTATGTTAATAATATAGGTAGGGAGTTTACTGGTCATTGTGTCCTCAAATCAGAGAGACTGCATGGGGTTATAGTTTGCTACTATGTGTCTTTTTATATTTATAAACTTACCAGCTGTTTCATCATTTTAACTCTTGAGAATGTCCTGTTTTGTTTTGTGTTCTCACTTGTAGTAACCCTACTCTTAACTGAACAATCTCCAGACACCCAAAGAACTATAATTATGATAGATAATAAATTGCACTGATTTGTGTGTCACCCCTTCCCCCCATGCAGAGACACATAAATGCCAAACTATGTGCACTTATCCTCTATAAACCTTGTCAACATTCCTGCAGTGCTAAGCCTCACACATTTTAAGGCTTTGTTTTACCAGGGTTGTTGTCATACATTTTGCTGCAGTTCACAACGCAAGCAAAATGTAAGGACACATAACAATGTTTTCCACAGAATGTGTTTAAACCATTGTGTCTCACTGAAGTGTGTTTTAAAATAGTTCACAATTCAAGTATCCAAAATGCAGGAGTTGAAGTTTACCGTTCAACAGAATGTTTCTGCAAAACAGTGTGCTGGTAGGCACTCTGTTCTAAGGGGAGGCTTTTCACTAAAAGCTAAAGCTGACAATGTACAGCAAAGTTGAGAATTTGACTTCCAGATAATCATATTTTGCAGATGAGTGTACAGATATGTAAGCTTATGTGTTTTAAATATCTGTGCAACAGACACCCCTGATGCCAGCCTTGCCTAGAAAGAACAATAGTAGTTAGCTAGGAGGAAGGTCAGACAGGTTCAGTAACTTCCACTCAACATCCACATAATCGTAGTCATACCTTGGTGCTTGCCTGGGATAAACAATATCCATAGATATTTCAATATTTGCTTAGTGTATCCAAAATCATCGTTATTGTGCTATGGTTATCTTATATCTATTGATGAGTTTACTGGACCCAACATTTAGCGTGTTAAGACAAAAATGCTGGTAAACGCCACTTTCATGTTTGCTTGAGGAGGTCCTCTAGTGATAAGTTAGCTGGAGCTCCCAATATGTTCTGTCCAAGACACCATATTCCTGTGCAGAAAGGATAAACTTGGATGTCTGAGTAGATGCTTAAAGAGACCCTGTCACCAAACCATTCATTTCAACAAACATATCATAATATTATATGTGCATTTAACATATTTTACATGTTATTTACCTGTGTAGACATTCAAAAGCCTTGCTGCTGGGCACCGCCATATTGTCAGCAGACTCTGAGCTTTCGCCTAATTTACACTCAATAGTATTCCCCTTTGCTTTCCCCATCTCCCCATCTTTTCCCCCCTTATTTAATGTAGTCACTGAATGTTTGAAAATGTAGTGATAGTGGTAAAAATAGACCCTAAATGCTCTCCTGTTTACTCCGAAGTATTAAGAAATGAATGTGTTTAGTGGATAAAAGTTACTAAACTTTTAAATCTTAAGCTAATATATCATAGTGTTTGCTAAATATAGATTGTATTCTAAAAACTTTAATATACAAACATAATCACGTGAATATAGAATTTAAATTAAATTTAAAAGTTCTGTATTGAAATGTGTTTCAACTAGTTTGTTGTGCTCCTGGTGATTTTTCTTTAGTTTGTGATAGCAGGGAGTGAATTTATTTTTGTTACTTTGTTTCTTTCCTCTATCATTCATATGCTTTCCATAGTAACTAACCTGCATGTATGTTGCCTACAAACGTACATTTTGGCACTCCGTGTAGGATCCATTTCATACTAGCTCTTTAGTTTGTCTTGCCTGTAGCTGAATGTTGTCTTGGTGTCTTGTTGTAGGTTTTGTGGCCATTCATACACGAGTTGCAGGGATATATTTTAGTTTGAATCTTACTGATGATTTGGCTTATTCCTCTGCTCCCTCTAGTAAGAGACTCTCTCAGCCTGGCGTAGGAGGCCTTCTGGATTCTATCACTAATATTTTCGGGTAGGTCTGCACTTTTCCTGTATGACATCTCTATGATCTAGAGATTATTTTTATTATTATGGTGGTCTAATATAGAAGACGAAAAGGCTGATTCACTACTGTTTGTACAGCTGCATATTGAAGTAGCGATGAAGAGTAGAACAGGACTCAGTTTGTGCAGAACATTGCCTTGACTTTGTTTTTGTAGCTTTCACATTCTCCACAATTGTGTCAATTTAGTCAGTGTCTTGGTTCTTCTTTTAATGTATAATCAACTGCTGTTGCACTGTTAAAGACTAATTGTTCAAAACAGTGGCTTGGTTTAATTAAAGATATGCATATATTTTCACTGTACTGGCTGAAAATGTGTACTTTTGAGCTCAAAAACAAATTTTGTTCTGATCAGGTGAACTTTTATTTCACTGATCTCACATTCAAAAATGCCAAGGAAAATTGTGCTTTGTAGGAAGCTTAAAAATAATAAATCGGCATATTTTTCATAGGTTCAGAGTTTGCTTTTCTGTCCTGATTTATACTATGTCAGTCACCTTAAAGTGTAGCAATGTTCAAAACTTGAGCCAAAATCAAACTCCTCAGCAAATGTATTTTGTAGGGTATATATATTTTTATATAGGTTAGATCAGCTTTTTTCAACCAGGGGGCTTTTAGGTTTCTTGAGGGGTGCCTTGGCAAAATGATTAAAAATTACCCAAAAATTGTGTACAAGCCAGCAGGTGGATTAAGCCTGCTTTTTATTTACACAATATCACAGGTTTGCATTGTGCACCATCAAAATCTTCAAGCTGCCAGCGTCCTAATAATCAATTACATTATCAGTTGATAAGGAGGACATCGCTTGGCTTTTTTTCTCTTCTCCTGCCAATCTCCACCAGCATTGGGGTCACATAAGCTGACTGAGGGAGAGAAACATTGTAATATTAGCCAGTATCAGTGTACAAAGGTGTACTTGCTTTGGAAGAATAACTCATGTTGGGTGTCCTACATGTGCAGATGTTGCTGCGTTACGTCAAGCTATTAGATTAGTTTTTATATTTTAGAATAGGGTGCCTTGAGATCATACACTGGGTTAGTTTCAGAACTTCCTGTGTTGTTGTTCAAACCCTTAGTGTATCCAGTACCTAGGAGCTTTACCAGTTTGTATTGTTTTATTTAGGCTGTGTTGCTTCCTTATGCCGGCCATAGACGGGTCGAAAATCGGCCAATTTTTCAGCCGAAAAAAAAATCGGCCGATTTTCTCAATGTCGGTGGGGTAATTGGTTGGCTGTTTTTCGCACATTTTTTTTTTTTTATCGGTCATGTTTTTACGGTTGGTGATAACGTGGGCCGACCGAACGACCGTTTTTTTTTTTTTTTTGCCGAAAAATCAGCCGATGTTCGACCCGTCTATGGCCTGCATTACTCTGCTCCTAGTTTGCTACACAGTAGGTGAGATGGCACTGAATAGATACTTTTGTCTCAAGCAGGCAATTGCAGTTATAGGATAGCTTTACCTGCTGTAGTGGATTGCTAGCCTTTCTACTGAGCAGTTCATCAAAAACCAAAATTCAAATGAAGGCAAATAGTATTCTTTGGCCTTTTTCTAACTTCTATGGTTTGTAACTTTCTTCTAGCTCTTGTTTAAAGAGAATCTGTCAGGATGGAAATATGGGAGCTTCCATTGTTTTCTTGTTTCATAAGGCGCATACTGTATGACTGTCCTTTTTACTTGACTGCTAAAGGAGTCACTGACCAGGAATAAGTATTTGCATATACGTTGTCACAACATCACATCTGATGTACACATAATTTTTTAAGTAAGAAACTCAGCAAGTAGTGAAACAAGTTGAAGGATGATAGCCCTGGAGCATGCAAAGATCTACTAAACAGAATATTTAACTAGATGATGTAAGTTTGTCACTTTTTTTTTTTTTAAGGGAACATGTGGGAGGGTCTTAACTCCCAAATGGCTCCCAGTCCTTAGGACCGACACCTCCAGGTCTCTGTTTTTCACTGTGGCAAGAATAATTAAAACATGGGGGCAAATGGGGAGGACCGTTTTTGTCACAGATCTGAATTGCATCTTGCCCTCCTCTCCGTATTGTTGTCCAGTAAGGCCATCCAATGCATTTGGTGGCCAGTAAAAAGGTGCTGTGTGTGGAAATTGGACCAAAAGAGTTACCAGTAATAGCCATTTGCATGCTGGATGTTTAGGGGATTTCGGAGCACAATGAATAACATTTAAATATATGATTATGCACCTGGAATAGACTGCCTAAAAGGGGAACACCAGTAAACATCTAAATAAACAGATAACAGCTGTATATGAGAGCTGCTTTATCTGCCATATGGTTTGTGTCTCTATCAATCAAAGTCTGAGATGCACACAGCACAGCTCTCTCTCTTTCCCTGGCATATTAGGTGATCAGATTTTTCTCTGCTTTGGTTAAAGCTAAATGCTAGGCAAACAACTAAAATACAGAAGAAATACATATAAAGGAGCTGTTTCTCATCCATTGAGGGACACAAGAATTCTTAGACTGTCCTGGTATGCTGCTTCCTTCAGGAGAAATGGACACTGACAAAACAAAACTTTGTTATTGGCTGGATGTATGTAGGAGAGTGGACATATTTTCTTCAGCTCTGCTGTTCCCTGTTCATTTGGAATGTTTTCCACTATCAACAGCTGCTGGTGGATTTATGCTGGAAAAAAAATCCTGGAAGTTTTACTAGTCAGCCGACAAGTGCAGGTTTATCTAGTTTTTTACTGGTATTCCCTCTGCAACAGGTCTGACATTCTGAAACTTTCTCCAGGCATTTACAAATATTTGTAGCTTCAGGTCAGATATTATTATTATTATTATTACATCGAGTTTATATAGCGCCAAAGGATTTGCTCAGCTCTGTACAACAATGAAAACCATAGACCGCAAACCAGGTAACCACTCAGTGCAGGTATACTGTTTTTTATATGCAACAGGTCTATAGTTCACACAGGATCTTACAAGGAATGTTTTGTCATCCCACCTTGTGGTCTCTGGCTTTACCAACATGGTTGTTGAAGCCCTAGTTTTTTTAATTCAGTTTGAGATATTTTGAGTCAGAGACATCTCTGAATGTGTTTCCTACAATGCTAACAATTAGACTGTATGGGATGTAGCCTTCCTATCACTGGACATGGAAGGTATACTTGGCGAGAGACAATAAACAAACAGAAGGTGCTGCCATCTAAGTGTATCAATTTAATTAAAAACAAGTAAAGGGAAGGAATAAAATACACTCAAAAGGATGAGAGTAAGTGAGCATATCATCAGTTCTTATTCACTGGCAAGCCTCGGTGGACAGCGGGTGGATGGATGGATAACATGTATCCTTAAAACAGCTCTGCAGGATAAGTGGAATAAAGCTGTCAGAATGCAGATTAAGTCCATATGACAGGCTGTGTCTTCCTCCAGCAGCAAATATAGCCACACTGGAACGCAAGCCAGCGCTAAGACCAGAATCAGAGGTGATGTCTGGACGTAATGACGTCAAAGCCTGATGGGTGGTAACATGTTTTGGAGCCCACAATTGCTCCTTTTTCAAACTCATGGTTTGATCAGTTAGCCAGCTTAAGCATGTATTGCAATATATGTGAGCTAAATATCCCTGTTCTTTATTGCAAAGTCTGCTGGAAAGGGTATATACCAGCGTGCAGAGGGTCCTTCAGATTTTCTAGTGCTAATATGTGGTTACACCCCTTTAGCACCTGATAGATAAATACATGTAGTAGCTATTGGGATTTAAGCACAGGTATATCTTGTTTGTCATACAAAATGTATGGATGCAAATCGCACTGCAAAGAAGCACATGTGATTTGAACAGGAATGTGGTGTGATTCCTGTCCAAATAGCATGCGGTTTCCCTGCTGCTCCTGTGTAAACCCAGGCTTGTCATAGCCTGAGTTCACACAGGAGCGATGTGAGAAACCTCCCTACATTGATCCCATGCTGTCACACAAGGAAAAGCTGATTCACAGGTCTGGGGATTTGAAATCCCAGAGCCTCTCCTCTCTTCTCACCCCTCCCTTCTCTCCCCTCCCTTCTCTCCTCCTTTCCCTTCTCCCTCCTCCTTTCCCTTCTCCCTCCTCCTTTCCCTTCTCTCCCCTCCCTTCTCTCCTCCTTTCCCTTCTCCCTCCTCCTTTCCCTTCTCCCTCCTCCTTTCCCTTCTCCCTCCTCCTTTCCCTTCTCCCTCCTCCTTTCCCTTCTCCCTCCTCCTTTCCCTTCTCCCTCCTCCTTTCCCTTCTCCCTCCTCCTTTCCCTTCTCCCTCCTCCTTTCCCTTCTCCCTCCTCCCCTCCCTTCTCCCTCCTCCCCTCCCTTCCCCTTGCTGACCAATCCGAAATCATCTAGCCTGTACTGTAATCCCTGCAAGGAGAGGCGAGAGAGCCAATTCACAGATCTGGGGATTTTAAATCTCCACAACTTCCTCTCCTCTCCTTGCAGGGATGATAGTATGAGTTAGATGGCTTCTGAATGGTCCGCACCATGACTGCAAGGAGAGGAGAGAAAGCCGCAGGGATTTCAAATCCCTACACCTGTGAAGGATCATAATTAATGTTTCTGTGTACTGATGTATGGATAGTGGCTTTGTCATTCTTCAAGAAAGCACTGTGCATAGCGCAAAATATTATGCTTATGATTAAGCACGCGATTGTGTGAAACGCGTTAACAGGTCCTGTATTCATGTCCTGGTGTTTTGTGTGACCTATGGATCAATTAATATACACTATGTTCATCTATCCTCTGGTGTGCGGCTGACCCTTCTTCCTGTTGCATCATGTGTGGTGATGAGCCAGAGCCTGCACCTGTTATGGATTGATCTGGATTTTTTGCCTGAACGGTATACCTCTGTTCTTTGGATAGCACAAAACATGGCGAAATACAACTTGTTCCCGCTGACTATTTTTAAAAAAGGAAGAATAATATTTTTCATCTCGGTTTGCAGCCTTCCTGTTGCTCTTACAACTATTAGCCTTTGTTGCTATGTTGCCACTGGTTGCTTTTGGATGTCCTGTTAGTATAGGAATTCTAAGAATTATTGTTTCTCTCAATGAATCAGGAAGAAAATAGGATTTTAAACTCACTGTAAAATCCTTTTCTTGGAGTCTTCTGAAGGACACGGGCTACTCCTCTGTGTTTATTTTTATGTTCTCAGTACTACTTTGTTACAAATTTTAGGCTTAATAATCCTTTGCTTGACAAATAGATTTTTTGTTGTTGCCAGTTTCTGTTTCTCCTTTAGGCAGCAGTATAACCTCACAGTCTGAGAATTCCTGTCCCTCAGTAGACTCCAAGAAAAGGATTCTACAGTTAATACAATAATCCTGATTTTCCTGCAATATAATTAGTTATACAATGCTGCCATACAGCACAACCCCTTTTTTCCCCTGATGAACACTTGCTTTTCTCCCCCACACCCCCAACTTTTGATTGGGCAGTGAATGAGAAGCCACAGACCCAAGAACTTAGCCATCTGTCACTTGGCTCTCTCCTTGCCTGCATATTAATTGATTGGATCCTTGTTTCTAGTCTGAGCTCTGCTGTACAGGAAGTAACTGAGGCTCATGCCAGTTCAAATTCAGGTATCTACGCTGCTTGAGTTAAACATTAATTTAATGATGTATTAATGAATACAGAGCTGCAATATTTTTTTCTTTTAAAGCTGCCTGGTGTTCAGCTTTAAGTAACAGCTACAGGTACTGTCTGTCTCCAAGCCCATGACTGTCCAGCCCATGGCAGTGAAAGTAGAAGCAGAAGGCTGATGAGCATATCTCTTTGTCATTCTACTTTTCTCCTGTCAGCATGTTCCTTGTTGGTATTTGAGTACTGTAGCGCAACCGATTGGCTCTTTGTGCTGCTTCTCCATCTCCTAGTCTAAGCTCTGCTTGACAGGGACTGCAGGAGGCTGATACTAAGCCAAATTCAGGTACTTGCACTACTTGCATTTGAAAATACATTTAATGATGTATTAATTAATACAAAGCTGCATTTATTTGTATCTTTTATATCTGCCTGGACTTTAGCTTTAAGGATCAGGAGCCGTTTTGGCGGTAAGGACCTTCGACTGGGTTCCTTTAAAATCCACATGACACATATTTGAATGGCTTAAGGTTGTCAGATATTGAGTTCCATTCTTTGTGCCCAAAGAGTTAATTTCTATCTTCTGTTTCCTGCTTCCCTCCCTGCCCTTCCTGTGTCTGGCTGACCTCTGAACTCTCCCTACAGCCTGTCTGAGTCTCCCCTCTTGGGTCATCATTCTGACACTGCCAGGTGAATCTTGCTCTCCTCACTCTTCTATCATTCTGATTCCTGTAGTGTGTAGGGATGACGGTTGTGTTCCTCAATTTTTTCCCTTTTCCTTTGCATATATAATTGATTTACCACTCTGTTTTTATACTGAATTAAAGAAAAACTCCACCGAAGGGCTGTGGGTAAATGGGGTTGGTTAAAAGAGTAGAAAAATATTGCTTCTCCACTTTACCCTCCACATATAAAAGTTTGGTGACACTACTATGGCCAGCTTTGTGTCAGAATTGGGATTTAGATGTGTGGAATGTAGTATCAAAATTTGCACTTGGACTGTATGGTCTGTTATTAATATTCTTTCCCCATACCCAATATTCCTGGCTGGAGTTTTTCATTAAACCAACACCATTCATTTCACTTCCTTAAACTTTTTTTTTTTTCATGTTTGCATATAAAGCAGCAATAAAATTTAAAGTTTCGTTCACACAGGCATTCTACGGCATATATACCCATGTGAGAGCCATGTTCGCCCACATGGGGATGCACAGGCAGTTCTATTCATGTTAAATAGACTGCAGCATCTGCATGGACCCAGCTGCTGCTCCCATTTTTGTAGCACAGTCCTTGAATGCAGCCTGTGTGTTTTGGGCTGTGCACCTGCATAGCTGTCAAAATGTGAGAAGTCGCTGTGTCCATGTAGTTGCTGCATCCCAATTGGCATGAATGGGACTGCTTACACGGGGATACACAGAACACCTGTGTAGGAAGACACAGGCCTCGTGTGGGTGTACACGGTAGTATGCCCCTGTGAATGAGGGCTAAAACAAAATGTTGAAGAGAATTTCCATTTATAAACTCCCTGCTACTTGATAATATTAAGTAGTCCAAGCTTTTCCTCTGTGTCAGAGGTGCATTGGTAGTTACTCAAATTGTTTTAAAAATCAATCACTACCTATTGTACTTGCCTGTGGACCTTAGTCTTGCTTTTTGTTATGTAATTAAATGTATAAGTTTGCATCCCTGATTTAGATGTGGATGTTTTGACTGAATAAGCTGCTTCTATGAATTGTCTAAGAATATTGCTGTTTTTTTAAAGACAACATCTAATATTGTAGCAAACTCATCTGAGTCATGGATGAATATGCCAGTAGGAATAGTGGTCTGTTTTGTTCCAAATATCATATTTAGTATATGTACAGCTAAAGCTAGAATTATTCTTAGACCTAGTGAGAGAAATCATATTAAAATTATGTCATTGACTGCTTGGCTTTTTGCTATTCTTTTGTAAGTTCTTGAAAATTATTTATTTTATAAACTTGAAAGTAGCCTTGCCTGAGGTATATAAAGTACACAGTTTAAGTTATTCCAAGGGCATGATTATTTCATATGTTTTTAGCTTATTTTTCTGTATTCTGATCACCTATTGTTATTTGCACTGTAAGGAAAGAAAGAAGTAGGCTGGGCCTTATTTAATATTCGGGAGGAATTTACCACCTTTTCTTGTTGGGATAAAAGGGAGTGTGTACAGTATACCATTCTTTACATATGCTAATCTTTTTCAG
The DNA here is from genome assembly GCF_062004578.1 of Staurois parvus. Lineage (NCBI taxonomy): Eukaryota > Metazoa > Chordata > Amphibia > Anura > Ranidae > Staurois > Staurois parvus. The sequence goes on from NW_028317922.1 coordinate 503,125, forward strand.
GAGAAGGTCTATACCCTCCTTTCCATCATCCCAAGACTGTGCAGATGCTCAGGCTGGTGGTAATCGGGAAGTACGAGTTCCAGTTTCTGCTCTCCACTCTTTTGTAAGTAGTCACAGCTGCTTGTCTACATTTCATATGTTTTTGGCTTGCAATGTATTTGAACATCTTGGTCATTATTTTGATTTGCCGTGAAAAGTGACTGGGTCAGTGATGATTTGTAAAAGGTCTGATGGCACTCTGTTTCTCTCACAGCCCATTCAGCTCCCAGCAGGCTCTGTTTTTATCCCATAACACACCAGTTGTGTAGTATATGGTATTGGAGACTGCTGACATAATTGGATACTTTTCATGCTGTGTTACCTGCAGTATAAGGTAATGCAGCTGAAGCCGTTATCCCACATACATTTTTAAGGAGACTGGGGAATGCGGGTGGAATCTTTTGCAGTGCGTGATCACAAGTTTTCAATCTGAGACCTCTGTGTTGTTTTTTTTTTTCACTTTGTTGTAATAACAATATAGGGTTCAATGCGTATAAAACACCATGCCACTGTAAAAGATATTTTGATAACAATAACTTATGCTTATGTAAAAGTGACAGGGCTTATTGGAAGTTTGATATAAATTTTTGCAGTATAATATTCTTCTGCACCAAGCTAACCTGTAGCCCAAGAGTACCCCACAATGCAATTAACCTTTCCTCCAATGAAAAAAACAAATAATGTAAGATCAGAGACCGCACTCAGCTACACATAATGTTAGTGTGAAACATCCCAGGTCCATCAAAGTATGAGAACTTAGGAAGTTTTGTTTTTGTACTTCCCTTGATATGTTTTTGTGTAACTTTTGTTTTGTGTTTAGTGACTATGTATTTACTATGTTCTGGAAAACTTTTAAATGCTCTCTAGTCATGGGTTATTATTAAAGTCACCTAAACATTTTTCTAAATGACTTGACAAAGGATGCCCATGATGGAGAAGTTAATGCTGTCCGGTTTAGCCCAGGCTCACGATTATTGGCAACAGGAGGAATGGACAGGCGGGTGAAACTGTGGGAGGTTATTGGAGGTAAGTTCACACTTATCCAGTTAGCATGTAAGGAATTCATTTACTGTTGTAGAAACCTTTTCTATGAAGCTTCTAAAACTGGCTGGGAAGATTTTGAAGATGCCTTCAAGGTTTCTGAAAGGTTTAAACAATCTCTTCCATACCAAAACCTTCTTATAATAACTGCCTTATGAACAAATTACTGAATAGGCTAATTTATTTGAAAATGTTGGCAACTGTATTTAAATCTGTTTGCTAACAAAATCCCTGGAGTCTAGAGGTGTCTCACCGGCCACCTGTGCTAGGTAGGTGAGCATTTATTCAGGTAAAGTGTTGTGGTTAATTTGTTATGCTTCTTGATCAGCTTTGCATTCACCTCTTTTTCTTTGCATATTAAAAACAATTCCAGCCCACTTTGGCTCTGAAAAGGGTGTCTCTGAAGAGGGTGTTTGCAATATCTCCAGGAAAGAAACAGTCATCTACAACAAAGCTAGTTCAAATCCTTGTACTATAGTGGGTGTGGTGGTTAAGAAGAGAGTGCTTCACTTTAAAAGGCATACATAACACTTGAGCCCAAGATGACTTCCAGCTAGGGATGCCTGTGGCCTGGTGATAAATGCCTTTGTTATGCGTTGTAGCCTTCTTTTCCTTATGTTTATCATGAAGCACACTAATTAAGGTCTTACCATTGTTTTTTGATTCTTCAGTGTAGGTGAGTTAGGGGGTGAGGTTTATTTCCCTATGAGGTGGCTGAGTCCATCCATTAGGTGTGCTGTCACAGACATAAAAGGGAAAATAATAAAAACAAAAAATATCTTGTGCTGTCCTTTTAAGAAATCCATAAACCAAATATGTATCATACAAATTACAATAAATGTGCAGAAAAAGTGACCAGTGTAAAATTCTTAGTAAACTAAGTTTAAAATGCAGCCAGTGTCACTCTCATCCACAACCATAGATAACACTCCTCTTACAAGAGATTCAGACCCCTATCAAGGATAGCTTCCTCCACCAGTGACCTCCACAACATCTGATTATACAATAGCATATTGCTATGCAAAAGTTATTTTTGTTGCACATTTATTATGAATTGCATGATATATATATATATATATATATATATATATATATATATATATATATATATATATATATATATATATATATAATATTTTGGTTTATTGATTTCTTAAAGTGATAGTGCAAAACATTTTCTGTATGTATTATTTATTATCTGTTTTATTGATATTTTGTCGATGGTGCTATCTGTTTTCACATATTAAATTTGTATTTTTCGCTGAGTGGAGAGTTAACACAAGTTTATAGTTGGTGTCTTTTAATAGTCAAATAAAATTTTAGTTTTTCTTGTTCTATTGAATTTTATCCTTTTTTGAAGATAAGTGTAAGTAGTTTTTAGTGGTCTGTGATGAATAGTAAAAGGTCTGATCGCACTTCTGTCACCCTGCAGTCAATACGCTCCCAGCAGCCCCTGCTTACTTATCAGGCTCAAGTTATGCCTCGGCTTTGTTTCCAGGAAATGCTGACACTTTTGGATAACTTGCTTTATGTGTTTCTGAGATTTGCGATGCATAACAGCAAGAGCTTTCCAACATGTATGTGAAATGTGGAGTCTGGCGAACAGGAAGTGGACAGTTTGCATTGCATGATCTCTACTTTTTATTCTGAGACCTCAAGTTTGTCTTGTATTATGTCTTTACCTTGTGACAAAAATAGTCCATTAAAGCTGAAATTCTTTGTCATTACAGATAAATGTGAGTCAAAGGGTTCGCTAACAGGGAGCAACGCTGGAATTACCAGCATAGAATTTGATAGTGCTGTAAGTAACCCTATTGCAGTTTGCTTCTGCATTTATTTGTCTTCACGTTAGACACTGTACACTTTTTTTTTTTTTTTTTTTACAATTTTAGTTAAAGTTAAATCTAGAAAGAAATCAAAACCATGGGGTGCCTAATACATATCACTATAATTATTTTATTTGTTTTTTAGGGCTCTTACTTATTGGCTGCATCCAATGATTTTGCCAGCAGAATTTGGACTGTAGATGATTACCGGCTTCGGGTAAGTTTTACTATTTGTTAGATGTTAAATTGTTTTAAACTATATGAAGTCTGTGATGACTAGTAAAAGGTCTGATAGCACTGTATGTTTTCAGTATACATCCGACTCCCAGCAGTATTTCTGTTTTCCTGTCCTGCTGTAGATGTGCACGGACTGGTAATTAAATCTGCTGACAACTAGGATAACCCAGACATTCACTGCTCCTTTAGTACTGGAAGCTGTGCTAATGAGGGGGATCCAACACTAACATATTCCATGGGGTCTGATGTGTAAAATAGAAAATTCAGTGCATGAAATCTTGAAGAGACTGAGACTTCTTGCTTGAAAAGCTTATACATTTCATTTTTTCAAGGTTTTGCAGTTAAATACATTCCAAAGTTGAAGCGAACCTGTAGTTTGCAATGCAGACTTTAATGCTGGTCCTTGATTTTGCTTATATTTTACCTCCTTTTGCTCCCCAACACTTTTTTGGCAAGTGAATAGAAGTTCCCTTATGTAAGATACCAGCTTCAACCTGAAGCTTTCACAGGGCCAGTGACTCTTAAATGGGTACTATGTGGCATCACTGGATGCTTGAGTGAGATGTGCTCATTCCTTTGGTCACCTAAGGCTCATCTGAGTAAATTCTAATACAAGTGCTTTAGACTTGTGTATAGCTTATAACCTTTGAAAGGTATATCCTAACCTGTATTTACCTGATTCCTTTAGCACACCCTAACTGGACACAGCGGGAAGGTTTTGTCTGCCAAATTCTTACTAGACAATGCTCGAATTGTTTCTGGTAGCCATGATCGGACATTAAAACTTTGGGACCTGCGCAATAAAGTGTGTAAGTGATTTGTTTTTATAATGTTTTTAAGTGTACTGAAAAATGTGGGGTTCCCTCGTGAACATTTTTATTGCAAAGTCGGTTTGGGTTATATCTGTTCTCCAAAGTGTCTTTTTTTATTCTTTAAGGGACACTAGAATGATGTAAAGTCATATCTCCGGTTTTAGTTAGTGTCCCAGGAGTGAATGCTTTTTTTTTTTTTCTCAGCTCTGCTAAGATAAACTCTGCTTTTATTTTTACCGCTAGATCAAAGTTTGTAGGGCTTGCCTGTAATGTGACCATTGTGGTCTGGGATCTGCTTGTTGTGTTCCCCAGACACCCAGTGTACTGGTTTATTAACCAAAAGGCACTCTACAGGTTCAGGGACACTGCTTTGTTCCTATCCCTGAAGATTCCCTTGAAGGTATACCCATGAATGGGGTGCAGTTATACTCGAATGTTGCATTCGGGAATGGACTCTGCTTGTGACCAGGTTGGTTAGCTGCCGGGCACTCTTCAGTTTCACAGCAATGGTGTATCCTTGGGTATAACTCAGATTCTTGGGTTGATTGAGCACTAAGATGTGCATGTTAGAATTTCCAGGTCTCTATGTCCTGTGTCAGTTTGCTGCAGACTGTTTTTCAATTAGAGCAGTGGTACCTCTTTTAAGCGGTATTAAACCCAAAACCAAAAATGGAATATATTGCAGTTTACCAATCATTAGATGTGGTTACTGCCTTAGTTTTCTTTTTCTTAGGCTTCCCCCTTTGTTTTCACCTAGTAATCTGGCCAGTAACACATGTCCTGTATTGGAGTGCCTCCATTCTCGATGAAGGAGCAACACAGACACCTTTGGACAGCAGCATTGTCAGTCAGGGGGGAGGGGAGTTTTAGATGTAGTAGCAGATATAGATACACTAACAAACTGAAGCCAAACTCAGCTCACACGCTGATCATTGTAAGCACCCCTGTCCATAGTAAATGGTCTCAACCCTCTAACTGCTACATCTGAAGGACAACTTGTTCTGTTGGAAAATATCAGATCTTGCAGAATCACTAGGTGGAAATAAAGGGAATAAAACCTAAAAAAAGAAAACTAATGCAGTTATCACATCCAAGAATTCGCAAGTTGCAATAAAATAAATGTTTGCTTCTTGGTTCAATACTGTTTTCAGTGTAATCCAGTCTTGAATTTCCCTAGGATGCACATGCCTTTGTAACTGGTGTCTATGCTATAAGCTCTGCATTTTGGTACTTTCAATTAATTGTAGAGTTTAATCAAGTTACCTAGTTTCTAGTGTTCCTGTGGCAGAGATATATTGGAAAGTGATATCTACATTATTAGCTCTGCATAGACACTTTCCAGTCCTATGAGTATTGGTCAGTTAGCGCAATGGTAATGCCTTTAGTGTATCCCAGTCTTATATTTTTACCTAAAAACGTGACCTCTGGAAATAACACATTTTTCTTGGTATGCTACCTTCTAAACACCGCTTTCCTCATTATGCTATGTCCATTAGCCATAAGAATGCTGTCATGCTGGTAACAGAGGCACATGTTTGTGTGGGGGCTGGAGGGCTTAAACAATTTATTATTTTTTATTTGACACTTAAAACTTTTATTTCTCAATACTTTGCTACCATATAGGAGACCATAGCCCCCTATGCAATAGCATATAACCTGTGACAGATTGTCTTTATTAATAATTAGACTTTTGTCTTCTGAACGTCACAGGTCAAGCTGCAATATCTGTTTTCCCAACCAGCACACCTGGAGAATGGCTGCTCTAATCCAGGAAGTGATGTAATACACATTGCTTCTCTGTTCGTTCAAGGGAGGAGAGGATCAGTAAATGGTTGTTTGAGCTCCCCTCGCCCTACCCAACACCACCCCCAGTGGCGGTCCCAGACCTGCATGTGGTGCAGCAGAGCCCAGGAAAATGGAGGAGGGGGTCAGTTACGATATCTTTACAGCAACCCAAATCACTTCCAGGAGAAAGTCAACAGTTGGCTTGTACAGCACATACATGGCAGTACATTCAGGGCAGCTGCAGATGCCAGGACTGTGTGTAAGAGCTGCTGTTGTCATCGAAGTAATCCTTACATTGGTGGCAGGGACAGGGTTAAGATGGTTTTTCCAACTCTGCTCTCAATCTTAGAGTTTTCCAGCTGTTTATGCAAGTGAATGAAGCACTTCAAAAAATAGATGGCAAACTCAGCAATGGCATGCATACCATTAGCATGCATTAAAAAAGGTAATTATTCAAGAGATAAAACTTTAATTCTACACCTTTATAAAACTCCTGCCACATCTTCAATATGGGGTTCAGTTATGGTCACTGATCTTCAGGGAGAGAGTGCCTGAACTGGAAAGTGTCCAGAGAAAGGTAACAAAACACATAAGAGGGCTACAGAACCTTATTTATGAGGCACAACTACAAACATTAAAGTGGAACTTTAGGTAAAATAATAAAAATGAACGAACAGGCAGGAATTTTAATGCAGATGAGAGGTGCTTTGTCTCTTCTGCATTGAACTTACCTGCCTGTCCGCCCTGTACAGTGAGCCACGCATGCGCAGCTCACTGTACAAATTCTGCAATGCCGAATCTGACTGTGCGGGAGTGACAACATTCCCACCTGGCCAATGACAGCGGCCAGAGATCGAGACCCAGAAGCCGGCCGCTTAAAGATTTCAGTGGCTGAGTGGGGACTAGAGGGACTCCACATTACTGGAACTGATGCGAGTATAGTTCTGCTTTAAACGTAATCTCTGTAGAGAAGAGATGCTTAAAAGTGGATACGTTCGCAATGTACAAATCTTTGACTGGTGACTCTAGCATTGGAAGGAAACTATTTAACCTAAGGTCTCACGTGACCACACAATGAAGTTGAAAAAGAAGCGGTTCAAGATTAAAATGTACAAGGTATTCTTTACTGTTAGAGTGGTAAGGATGTGGCACTCCCTTCCACAGCTGGTGGTGTCAGCAGGAAGTATAGACCAATTCAAAAAACTTTTAAATATGTTTCTTAGTGAACGCAATGTACAGGGATATGGAAAATGATAGTGATATAAACACGCACGCACATTCAAGTTGAATTGGATAGACTAGTGTCTTTGGTCAACCTTACTGACTAATGTAACAAATGTAACTAAAACCTCTCAATACCCTGTGCTTAGGAAGCCATAAATAAAATAATACTAATACTGTGCAATCTGTTTAAGATTGCTGCCACCGAAAAATATAAAAAATAAATGTAAAAGAAGGAGAGAATATAACCAATTTGTGTGTACTCTCTGGTAGCGCAACCAAACGGAACATATCATAAATGTAAAAGTACATAAAACACCCAAAACAAAAGTCCATAATGGTGAAGTCCATATGAAATTCATATAAAGTTCATAGATGCATGCACACATCAATCTGTGATACCTTTCTAAACGTCAGCAACTATTATACTTATTCAGGTACTTTGTGCTATTACCCAATCCTCCACCATGGTGTAAATAGTGTAAACCACTCCCATATGTCACCACAATCACCAAAAATAATTGTTTCTCATTTTACTCATTGGCAAAAGGGCATTCAAGACTATCTCTTTTCATGCTGCTCTGCTCCTTTAGGGATACCCAATTAGCTCCTCATAATCTCCATTTTTTGGTAGGGCTGTGTGGTCTGACATGGCAAAAATCCCATGCTGTACCTGTGGTGGCTGTGTATTCAGAATGGAGACCGAGAAACTCAGGCCACCACAGCCACCATACACACATGGCCACCTCAGGTACAGCATGAGATTTGTTTATACTCTGGATTTTGGACTAAGCACTTTGTTAGCCCTTGATATGTCAGATCCCTTTTTTCCTCTGTGTACATACAGGAGCCTTGAAAAAGTATTCATACCCCTTGAAATTTTCCACATTTTTGTCATTTTACAACCAAAAACATAAATGTATTGGGATTTTATGTGATAGACCAACACAAAGTGGCACATAATTGTGAAACGGAAGGAGAATGATAAATGGTTTTCAAAATTTTTTACAAATATGTGAAAAGTGTGTTGTGCATTTGTATTCAGCCCCCCTGAGTCAATACTTTGTAGAACCACCTTTCACTGCAATTACAGCTGCAAGTCTTTTGGGTATGTCTCTACCAGCTTTGCACATCTAGAGAGTGACATTTTTGCCCATTCTGCTTTGCAAAATAGCTCAAGCTGTCAGATTGGATGGGGAACGTCTGTGAACAGCAATTTTTCTAGTCTTGCCACAGATTTTGAATCAGATTTAAGTCTGGACTTTGACTGGGCCATTCTAACACATGAATATGATTAGATCTAAACCATGCCATCGTAGCTCTGTCTCTGTTTAGGGTCGTTGCCCTGCTGGAAGGTGAACCTCTGCCTTAGTCTTAAGTCTTTTGCAGACTCTAACAGGTTTTCTTCTACAATTGCCCTGTATTTTGGCTTCATCCATCTTCCCATCAACTCTGACCAGCTTCCCTGTCTCTGCTGAAGAAAAGCATCCCCACAACATGATGCTGTTCTTTTAGAGGTTCACTTGGGTCTTATTTATTAGAAAAAGATTCTCTTATTTTTTATTTCAGAATGTCACACCTTTCTGTCAGGTATTGATGTGTTCGATATCTCATCATCTCTTCCTTTTGAGGTTCCCTTTGTTTTTCTTTTCCTATAAATCAAGGATGGGATTTCCAAGGCTTTAGCCTTCAACTCATAGGTTTCCATTTTGACCACCTTTATGTTGGTCCCAGTTTCTTCCACCCAATGTTTCTTGGTAGTGTTTTTTTTTTTTTTTTGACAAAGTAAAATATGGTACAGTGGCATGTTATAGTACACAACAGGTGATACATAATACACATCCAAAATTTACAGGCTGAACATTTGTTGAACTAACAACAGATAGTATATGCAGCATACTGGAAATTACAGTATTATTATGTCAGTCTCCTCACACAAGGGTTCTTAATTTGAGAACTACTGTACGGTGGAGCTGGATGGGTAAACCTGAACTCTCCAGCACATTTTAGGTCACACAAGTGTTTGGTGTATCAAGCCATCTATCCCATATTTTGTTATATTTCATGGGGCATCCTCTATGGATATAAATCCATTTCTTGTCAGGAAGTGTCGAGTTGACTTCTTTCAATTAATCTTGACGTGTTGGGGATGTGGTCTGTATCCAGTGGCGTGTAACAAGTTTCCGAGCACTAGAGAGGATGTTTTGCAAAAAAGTGACCAGAAACTTGTCATCTTCTAAATCTGGGAGGAGGCCCAGCAGACATGGGGGAGAGGTCTGTATGTAAACAATACTGATCTCTCCCCTGTCAGGTCCAGCACACTGCTTTGTATTGCTCTGCATAGCAGAGCAATACAAAGCAGGGTGCTTGCACAGTAAAACACAACACACAGTTAACCCTTTGATCGCCCCAGATGTTAACTTCTTCCTGCCCATTATCATTAGTACAGTGTCAGTGCTGTTTATTATTGATCACTGTATTAGTGTTACTGGGGATGTAACTGACATTCAGTTCCCCCCACAGTGTCAGAATGCCCGCCGCAGTACTGTAGTCCCGCTATAAGTTGCCAATCGCCGCCATTACTAGTATAAAAAAAAATTCCAGTATATATACCGCCATTTGTAGACGTTTTCACGTAAACCAATTAATTTACACGTAGTGGGATATTTTTTTTTAAGCAAAGACATTTATATATATATATATATATATATATATATATATATATATATATATATATATATATATATATATATATATATATATATATATATATATATAATATATAGATGCAATTGTCAGTTAAAGTAAAGCAGCGCCGTATTGCAAAAAAAATACCTGGTCAGGAAGTGGGGTAAATCCTCTGGAGGACAAATGGTTAAGAACAATATTCCTATAGATGTAAATTCATTCTCTCTGTTCTCTCTACCACTGCCATCCTTGCGTTTTTATTTAAATTGTTGTATTTTATCTTCTTGTAATTCCAGGTATTAAGACTGTGTTTGCTGGATCCAGTTGTAATGACATTGTCTGTACAGAGCAATGTGTGATGAGCGGTCACTTTGACAAAAAGATCAGATTCTGGGATATAAGGTAGGACATTTTCTGATGAAATTCGTTACGGTAGGCATGTTTATCTAACTGGATTGTTTTGAAAAATAGCCATATTCTGAATTAAATCTGTAAGCTTTTCTGTAAACTTTAAAAGAGAAGTATAGGATTAAAAAAGAAAAAATCTTTTCCAGTTTGTTGCATTGCCTTTTGGCCTATCCTGTGCGCCTACAGTATTCACAAATGTCCCAAAACTTCTTCATACCCTTCTAAGAACTCAAAGCATCCATGTTACAGGTTATCTGGAGGACCTTCTCCTGAAGGACTCATCTCCCTTACACCTGTCTGCACAACACAATTCAGATGCTTCAATTATCTGCTCTCCAGCCTTCTCTTTGCCTGGAATACTTGGATCTGATCCTGGACACATCCCAAGCAAAGGCTTTCCTTCTCTAATTTTTTTTTCCCTCAGCCTATGCTCGAGATTTGTGATGAAAGAGACCTTCTCAGTTCTAGGCTATACCATTCACCCAATTTAATTTGAGACAACCTCCAACACAACATCTTATTGACCTGGAACATACATGTTATTTCTCTTGACCAACCCAAGCTCCTGTCCAGCAAGGGAAGGAATTCCCAATCTTGGCGGATGTCCAGCCGAGCCTTAACAGTAGGAGTTTTTTTGTTTTTTTTTTCTTCTTTATCAGTGGAAATTGATAACAACAGATGCCAATCTTTCGGGCTGGGGAGGAGTGTTCCAGTCGAGGAAACGTGGTCACCTGTGGAAGCCAAGATCCCCATCAACATCCCGGAGCTCAGAAAAATACAAATAGCTCTGCAACACTGGACCCCCCCCTTCTGTGAGGACACCCAATCAGGAGGAAAACACTGATTCTAATTGCACAAAACTGGCCCAGAAGAACCTGGTACACAGACATACTCGGACTTCTAGCAGACCTCCCCTGGTTTCCTCCCAGCGATCAATATCTACTGTCTCATAGCCTTCTATTCCTTCTTTCTTCTCAGTTTCTGGCTTTAATACCGTGGCTGTTGAAGCCCAAGTTTTAATAGATAGAGGGGTCTCTTAGACTACTATTCCTACTTTGCTCAAAGCCAGAAAAGCCACTTCCAGAAAAGTGAACTATCTTACCTAGGAATTCTTCTTTACCAGGAGTGAACACAATGCAATTCAGTCCCAGAGATATGCCTCACATTCTGGCCTTTCTGCAAACAAGTGTTGATCAGAATTTGATCTTAAGCACTCTTAAAAATTAAAAAAAAAATGGATAAAGCCAAGACCTGTTCTTTCAAGGACATCTCTCACTTGTAAAAATCAAGGTGTCTCTCACGTCAGTATTCACTAGCAGCACCCTGTGCTTCCTTGGGATCTCAACTTGAGTCTCGCCACCCTGCAGAAACCACCCATTGAACCCATCAGGGATAGTCCTTTGAATTACAGCTGCTGTATTTTTATTGCTATCACATCTGTCAGATGTGTCTTTTAGCTGGCGTCTCTCTTATAATGACATCCCTTGTCATCCCTTTTAATGATAAGTTCGTTTTTTTGCCCAAAACCATTTTTTCTTCCTAAGGTGGTATCGGGATTCCACCTCATTGAGAACATAGTCCTTATCTAGGTCAATTTCTCACATTTTATGGCTACCAGCGAAGTAACGGGCTCCAATTTTATGCCCTTCCCTTTCCCTCATTATAGGCATTTGGGATAGACCTTTCAAGCCTTATAACTTTAAATCCCCCACTGTCCACTAGCCACTATACTTCACAATAAAGAGTTCAACCCGGGCCTCACCCCCAGTACATTTGATTGGTGGTCTAACAAGGGTCTTCTATGTATAGCTAATCTTTGTGATCACAGAGAATTTCTGTCGAAACAAACTCTAATAGAGAAGTATCACATGACAGAATCTGAATAATATAGATATGCCCAGATAACGCATCTCCTAAACGGAGGCCTTCCTCCTTTGCGTTCTTTGCTTACCCAACATTGCTTGCTACAAAACTGAAGACTCACAGTGGGTGAGATTTATAGTGAGGGTGCCCAGGGGGTGTCCTCAAAATCTCTACCAGTGTCCAATTACCTAAATGTATTGGCCTATGACGCATGGTCTAAGAATTCTTTGCCTGTGTTCTCTACTGTACTCCAGGATATGGAATTTACAGGAAGTAGTCAAAATTCCTCTTTTCCATATATGGCAACTTTCATGGTTCTTAGTCTAGGATTCAATTTTTATACCGTTGCTTCATATTTGTTCTTTGATATTCTAGAACTGAGAGTATAGTACGGGAGCTGGAGCTTCAAGGAAGGATCACTGCTTTAGATCTGAACCCTGAAAGAACAGAGCTGCTCAGCTGCTCTAGAGATGATCTCATCAAAATTGTTGACCTTCGTGCCAATGCTGTTCGGCAGACTTTTAGGTGAGTGAAAACTGTGATGCTTCTTTATTAGTTATTCTTTTAATGGTGATGTAGGAATTTAGGTTTTATACATTTGGATTTTCCTGCTGTCAGTGTCAATACAAAGCATTGCTTTGTAATATTTTCAATGCAATGGTACAAAGGTTGCTGACATGCAACACCCAATCAGATCTCATCTTCAAGCGATGCAGGATCTAATTAGATGTAATTGAATGCCATCATTGGATATTGCTGACCAGAATGACCTTTACATTGTGGCCTGAGTATATAGATATACTGCTTGAGAATCGTACTGCACTATTTAGATGTTCACTTCAGATGTTTTTAATTATTATGCAGTCTGTAAAACTTTTTTTCTAAAAATACATTTTCATTACTTTGATAATTGCCGTCCATAGTGGTTGGTGTGTTGATACCAAAAATTATACTGTGTTTATCTGCTAACTGCACATTATTTGTATTTTTAGTGCTCAGGGTTTCAAGTGTGGATCAGATTGGACTAGAGTTATTTTTAGGTAAGCTTTTTAACTATGAGAAAAAGGATTGTGGGAATTTTAATTCCCAGTAATTTTCAGTGTTTTATGCTTTGGTAAAGTGGTTCTAAAGGCAGAAGTTTTTTACCTTAACGCATTCTTTGCATTAAGGTAAAAAACCTTCTACAAGCAGCTCTCCCTAGCCCCCTTATACTTACTGAGCCTGATCTAGATCCAGCAATGTGCACAAGAGCAAAGACTCTCTCAGCTCTCTCCCTCATTGGCCCAGACACATCCACATCTAGGCAATCACAGCCAGTGCGTGGGGAGCTGGAGGCAGAACAGGTGACTTGCTATTGTGGTACCCGGCAGGGGAAGGGCCTGAAGTGCTGGCAGGGAGACCACAGAAGAGGAGTGTGATGGAGGTGTGGGTAGAACAGAACACACACAGATAGCAGGAGTGCACACAAGGCTTTTATTGAAAGGCAGGGATAGCAGAGTTCTGCTAGACAAGGGGCTAAGTCTGCAACATGGGGCTGGTACACAACAGTGGCCTCAGCAGAGGAGGTCTAGGCAGAGTGGCATGGAGAAGGTCCAGAGGGCAGAGGTTCTTCACCAACAAATCATGGGTTCTCAGAGGGCTATGTACTGGCCGCAGCTTCAAGACCACACAGGCAACAGTTGACAGAAGAGCAGAGGATAGAGTGAAGTCCCAGTGTCTGGAAAGCCACACAGATAATGCAGAACTACAAGTTACAGCAGTTCAATGCATCTTCTCATGAGACCTGCAGCCATGAGCTCCTCTGTCCATCACAGAAGTAAGCTCTGAATGTTCTCCCAACATAGGTACATTATATTTTCCTTTCAATTTGACCAAACCTCAAGCCCCCTGGTGCCGACACGTCTGGCTTTTCCCAGCTGCAGTACACCATGCTGTCTGTGCCTCTTGCTGAGATCAACCAACCTCATCTCCCATTCCCTGCGGGGCACAGGAACTCATAGATTTAATTAAAGGATAAGTTCACCTTTTGGACAAATATAATAAATGCAATTTTTTTTTTTTTGCACGTAAAATAATGTGCATTTATTATTTTTGTCCAAAAGGAACCTGGAAAGCATTGCACCAGCAATCAGAAGATCGCTGATGCCATGCAGGTCTCCTGCAGACCTGTCTGAATATCTGCTTGCCCTACAGGATGTACGAGCAAGCAGATATTCTTTCAGGAAGCTTCAATAAAGTACTACGGTGTCCCACAGCACCATGGTAGTTCATTGAATACTACAATCGCACAGCCGCTGAGGCTGTCGGGACTTGTAGACGCTCATTCACAGAAACCTGTGAATGAGTGACACGGCCATGTGTTGGCGGAGCCCCGCACGGCTGCACTGTTTTCAAATCTGACAGATCGTACAGGGAAACTTCACCCCATACTATCTGTCAGAGCGAGGGGGCAGCGGGCGTGGCTGCAGTTGCGGCTATGGGAAGATGTTACATGTTCCACCCTAAAACCGCGTGGAATGTGTAACATGTTCTAAAAGTGAACTTATCCTTTACGCAGACAAGCTGACTGCTTGACACACTTGTTGATTTCAACAAAACAACACAAAAATAAAATAATATTTCTGCTCTCCATCACAAGGAGGAGCAGGGCTGCTTTGTGCGAAAGCACTGCACTGAGCAGGCAAGTATGACATGTTTTATTATTTAAAAAAAAAAAAAAAATGTTATCCTTTGCAATCACTTTAATTCCAGGACTGACTGACTAATGCAGGCTATTTAGTAATCATTCATATCATTTGTGAAACAATGGCCTTGGTTACTGCATTGTACATAAAAGTAGGCCTACGTTTACTTTGTCTTCTGCATTGTATATAATCACTTCTATTCACATGGAGTGGAGTTTGTAGTGACTCTGCCACTGAGAGAAAAAAAAAAAGAAGAATCAGCAGCCTGTAAAATGTGATTATCAATTACCTATCTGTCTGGTGTACTCCAGGCTCCATTGGAATGCAGCTGCATGAGTGTGAATGGAAAATGCAGTGTTTAAATTAAACACCATTGACATGAACCCATAGTGAATTCAGCAGTTCCACATTTCCTGGCTTTAATGCCTTTTATGTTACATATTCTAACAAGAGATATTCTATTCTACATGATTTATTTTTTTACTAATCTATCACATGGTTTATATTTCAACAAGTTTAAAATGGCAATGCACTATGATTAATTTGTAAGTGAATCTAATAACTGTGTTATTTCATCAGTCCGGATGGTAGCTATGTGGCTGCTGGGTCTGCAGAAGGAACATTATATTTCTGGAATGTGATGACTGGGAAGGTAGAGAAGATCCTTGGAAAGCATCATAGGTAAAACAGTATGGAAATTGTGTGTTTTGTTTTTCTGTAACTCATAATATACAGGCCTTTCTTAAAGCAGGAACTATACCTATAGCAATTTGATAAAGAATAATGTTGTTTAGCAAGAAACATACATCCACATGAATAATTATGCTACTAAAATTAGTGTGTGCTGTAAATTGCTTCCAGCATTTTTCCTGTTTCTTCTTGCTGGAGGCTGCCAATGCGCTGAAGCCCAGAGCCCCTGAGCAGCAGTAAATCTTTAGGCTGTCAGCAGATTGGCCTCTACATTGTTAGCATAGTGCCAAAAAATAGAGAGCAACTAAACTTGAGCAGAGCAGGGTGAGGCAGTGTATTACTGGATTGTAAACCGTGTTTAATGTTTTACATAGCTATACCTGCAAAAGGGGCCAGGCTGAAGTGACCTAGCAGGACTTAGTTTTCTGTCTGAAGTTCCACTTTAAATACTTGGCTACTAATATGGCTGAGACAGTTTATGAGGGAAAAAAGAGAAGGTTGTTTTTGCAGTCCATATTACAACCTTTCTTGTATTTTTAGCTTCATTTTCCCAATGACCGTTAAATCTGCTTGTTTTGGGCAAAACAGGCACCTCCATGATAAATCTACTCCTGTGTCTATTTTTTTCTTGGGCATTATTGGCACACATTAAGATTTTTTTTGCTTATTACAGTATTGTTATTTTTTAGGATTGTTGGGCAGAAAATGTATAAATCCATTTAAAATCTTTTTCCTCTGCTTCTTTAACAGTTCGTCCATTAATGCTGTTGCTTGGTCTCCGTCTGGTACCTACGTTGTTAGTGTGGATAAAGGAAGCAAAGGAGTTTTATGGTCTGACTTTTGATCATCATGAACCAAGAGCCCACGCTAGTGATGAGTGGCGTCAGTTATTTGATGCTTTGCTGCTTTGGTGACAACCTCTTTGGAAAATAAATTCTCAATAGAACAGCAGTGTGTGATGCTGTGATGTGCAGACCACAATATTGTGCACAAGGCTCTGCACAGGATGCTCCTCACTGGTACACTGCCGTGGAATGAAGGACTTCTAAGTGCTTTATTGCTATGACACAGAGGACGTATTGTATGTTAAGAGATTACTATATAAAGATGGGTGAAAGAAGACTTTTAATATACACCCAGAGCATAATGTATACTTCTGTTCTGTTCTTTATTGAGAGATCATTTGTTTTAAATGGGCAAATATACCTTTTTAACAAAATATCAATCTTATAAGGGGGAGATCTGAGTTTCCAATTAGGAGATACATTAATCAGTTTTACAAGCTGATACATAGGGGCCACAAAGACTTTTAGAGCATATAAAGAAGAAATTGAGTTTATGGTTAGACTTCAAAGGATGTTGTTCAATGCCAAATATTTGTGTCAAGGGTATATTTTCCTATTTAAACATATCATCTTAAAAGGCACTTTAAATGTGTATTATTAAATTGCCACCATATTGGTTAATAGGTAATGTATTATATGCTTTTATGTGTAATTTCAGGTATAACCTTTTTGATTTCAGAAAGGCTTCTGTGTGCTGCACTTCAGGAATGGAAACAGCCCTTTGAAAACAATGGAGGGAGCTTTATGGTGGCCATACACAAGCAGATCTATTGCTATTGTCAAAAGGTTCCCTTCCACATCATTGCACTGCATGGACCAGCATCAGCTGTTCTGAGCTTAATGAACAAGTTCATGAATGTAAAAAAAAAAAATACTAGCCCCCTCAATAGAATAAACTGTCAGAACCCTCCCACCCCACTTACCATCATTACCTTTTTCGATGGCTATGGCTGCACTGTCTGGTACATCCATTGCATTTCTTGCCAATATCAAGCTGTGTATGGCCACCATTAGTCTTTACCTATTTAGCAGTGAATGTTTACATAGTTATGTAGATGTTAAATATATGAGAATTTTCTCATGATAAAAGTGTGCACGTGATTGAGCAATAGCTATTCTATTTGGTCACTGAATATATGTTTTAGGGATGCCCTGTTTTAAGTGAGATGATTATTTGTGTAGTGGAAGTAAATTGTGCTTCCAGTGTAATGTGCCCCTGAATGATTTACTTTTTTGTGTTTATTAAAAAACAAAGAAATTAACCTGCATTTTGTTGTTCCACAGCAACCTGCTGGTCATGACCACATGGGGACTAGATAGTCCACACGATTTTGGAACATATGGGATATCTTCCAACATGTGAAACTTCACCTTTACAGGATTAGTGCACTTTAAGTCAAGGTGTGCTTATCCTTTTTGCCACTTTTCCCTGATCTAACCTACTTCCCCCCTTCATTGATGCATACTTGCCTCAGTCATACTTTCTTTAAGCAAGTGTGTGTGTGTGTGTGTGTGTGTGTGTCAGGGGCGGACTGACAACTCATGGGGCCCCCGGGAAATAGGGGATCATGGAGCCCTTGTGTCCTTGCCCAAACTCAAAAAAGCCTGTGAAAAAAGTACCAGGGGTATCTCATGGGGCCCCCTACTGACCCTGGGCCCTCGGGCAGTGCCCGAGTTTCCAAATGGTCAGTCCGCCCCTGGTGTGTGTCCTACCTGCTTCTGACCCTAGACCCTGTAGCTATGGACTTGGTCAGGAAGGGGGGTAAATTCTCAGGAGGGCAAGTGGTTAAAAAGTCCATCCAGTTCAACAGAAAACAAAACACACACAAATCGAAAACCCCCATATACACTCACCTATACCCACAGTTGATCCAGAGGAAGGCAAAAAACCCCCCAGTAAAGCATGATCCAATTTGCTGCAGCGGAGGGGAAAATTCCTTTCTGATCCCCCAAAAGGGAATCGGCTATTCCCTGCATCAACTTTACCTATAAATATTAGTATCCAGTTATACTTTGTGCATTTAGGAATGCATTCAGGCCTTTGTTTTTAAAAGCAATCTACTGAGCTGGACAGAAACAACTGTTGAGGGATTCTGTTCCACATGTTCAAAGCTCTTACTATGAAGCAGTGGCATATCATCCATGGGTGCAAAGTGTGTGCTGCAGACGGGCCCCGAAGGGAATAGGGCCCACTGTGCTCTGACCCACTCTATACCCATGGATGAGATTAGCCTGAAGCACTACAGCTGTGCCTATCAATTCCCTCTCTCTGGCCCCTGTCACCACAGAGGATCCTGTGTGACTTGCTTCTCAGTCACACATACAGGTGAAACTTGAAAAATTAGAATATCGTGCAAAAGTTCATTAATTTCAGTGATGCAACTTAAAAGGTGAAACTAATATATGAGATAGACTCATTACATGCAAAGCAAGATAGTTCAAGCCGTGATTTGTCATAATTGTGATGATTATGGCTTACAGCTCATGAAAACCCCAAATCCACAATCTCAGAAAATTAGAATATTACATGCAATCAATAAAACAAGGATTGTACATAGAACAATATCGGACCTCTGAAAAGTATAAGCATGCATATGTGCTCAGTACTTGGTTTGGGCCCCTTTTGCAGCAATTACTGCCTCAATGCGGCGTGGCATGGAAGCTATCAGCCTGTGGCACTGCTGAGGTGTTATGGAAGACCAGGATGCTTCAATAGCGGCCTTCAGCTCTTCTGCATTGTTCGGTCTCATGGCTCTCATCTTTCTCTTGGCAATGCCCTATAGATTCTCTATGGGGTTCAGGTCAGGTGAGTTTGCTGGCCAATCAAGCACAGTAATCCCATGGTCATTGAACCAGGTTTTGGTGCTTTTGGCAGTGTGGGCAGGTGCCAAGTCCTGCTGGAAAATGAAGCCAGCATCACCATAAAGCTCGTCTGCGGAAGGAAGCATTAGGTGCTCCAAAATTTCCTGGTAGATGGATGCGTTGACCCTGGACTTAATGAAGCACAGTGGACCAACACCAGCAGATGACATGGCTCCCCAAATCAACTCAGACTGGAAACTTCACACTGGACTTCAAGCATCTTGCAGTGTGTGCCTCTGCATTCTTCCTCCATACTCTGGGTCCTTGCTTTCCAAATGAGATGCAAAAGTTGCTCTCATCAGAAAAGAGGACTTTGGACCACTGAGCAACAGACCAGGTCTGTTTTTCTTTAGCCCAGGTAAGACGCTTCTGACATTGTTTGTTGTTCAGGAGCGGCTTGACAAGAGGAATACGACATTTGAAGCCCATATCCAGGATTTGTCTGTGTGGTGGCTCTTGATGCACTGACTCCAGCCTCAGTCCACTCCTTGTGAAAGTCCCCAACATGTGTGAACTCTGCAATGTGGATCAACAATGATAGTGTTCCTTCATTTTTATATTTAATAAAAGCTCTTTTCTTATTATCTATAGCTTTTTTAACTTTGGCCGTAAGCCACATAAGTTTGATTTTTAAACTTGTTGCCCATGGCAATATATTTTGCAGTGTGTTTACATGCCGTCTTTTTGAAGAACTTCTATTTCTGTGTTTTGTTCATTGATGCCAATATTCCCCCCCTGTCTAAGTCTCGGAGAGCAGCCCTCAGCCTTGGAAAATTAGCTCTCTTAAAATTGAGCAGTTTTATTTTTCCCATGTGTGCTTGCGGTTTACAGCTAATAATAAATTAAAACTATTCTATCCAGATGTTTTTTTATATGGACATTCATAATAAGCTCTGCATGGTTTGAGATTACCAGGTCCAGCAAAGCATCATTCCTAGTAGGGGCCTCTATGAACTGTACCATAAAATTGTCCTGTAGTAGGTTTAAAAATGTTTGCCCTTTAACTGTTCCTGCAGTACCATTACTCCAGTCAATTTCCGGGTAGTTAAAATCCCCCATTATCATCACTGTCCCAGCCCTTGCAGCCCTTTCGATCTGTGCAAGGAGCTGAGTCTCCACCTCCTCATTAACACTGGGAGACCTATAACAAACTCCAATGATTACCTTTGTAGTAAGCATCCCCATGTGCAGTTCCACCCATCATTATGCCTCATCACACTCTCCATCAACTATGTCCTCTTTCACACTCGCTCTGAGATCACTTCTCACATAGAGACAGACACAACCACCTTTCCTATTTACCCGTCTCTCCGACAGAGAACATAGCAAGGAATATTAATGGCCCTGTCATGTGAAGAATGAAGCCAAGATTCAGCAATACCAATTAAATCATAGTTCTCTTCATGCGCCAAAGCTTCCAACTCACCTATTTTGCTTGGCAGACTTCTGGCATTGGTGAACAAACACTATAATTGATTGACACCTTGTTCACACATATTTTGCATATTTTTTATTTTCGTACTAATTCCACTGGTTGTAACATGGAAACCTTTGTATCATCTGCCATAGCCTTCCCTCCCTCTTTTCCCATTCCACCCACCAATAGGTACTAACTCTTGTCTGATCTGTCAACCCTGTTATAATCTAATTCTCCCTCCCCCCTCAATCCTAGTTTAAATACTCCTCCAGCATTCCCATAAACCTCTCCCCCAACATAGCAGACCCCCTTCCACTTAGGGGCAAACCATCTCTAGCATATAGATTGCACTCCAATGAAAAGTCAGCCCAGTGCTCTAGAAACCAAAATCCTTCTCTCTTGCACCAGGTCTTCAGCCATGCATTGACTTCTCTAATCTGCCCGTCTTTCCCGAGTTGCGCATGGCACAGGTAATATTTTAGAGAATATCACCTTGCAGGTCCTTCCTTACAACTTGCAGCCTAGTTCTTTAGATTGATTTTGAAGGAGCCAACACCTTCTATGTATGCTGTCATTGGTTCCATCATGGACCAAGACAGCTGGGTCATGCCCAGTCCCTCCCAGTAATTAATTAACCCGGTCCACCACATGCCGAACCCTGGCACCAGGGAGACCGCAAACCATTCGGTTGAGGCGAACCAGCGACAAATTATTATTATACAGTATTTATAAAGCACCAATAGTTTACTCAGCGCTGTACATTACAAAGGGGGCAGAACATGTGACAGAACAACAACAATACAATGCAAAACATGAGGGGATCGAGGGCCCTGCTCTTTCGAGCTTACAATCTAGGAGGGAGGGGATGGTAGCACAGGAGGAGATAGCTGTGGGGGATGAGGTGGTAGGAAGAGTGGAGGAGGTTGGCAAGTTAGCAGGGGGTGGCGTATGCTTTCCTGAAGAGGTGGGTTTTCAGGGTGCGCCTAAAGGAGAGGAGAGTAGGTGATAATCTGATGGGTTGGGGCAGGGAGTTCCAGAGGATGGGTGACACCCTGGAGAAGTCCTGGAGGTGGGCATGGGAGGAGGAGACCAGGGAACTAGAGAGAAGGAGGTCTTGTGAGGAGCGGAGTGTGCGTGCTGGGTGGTACTTGGATATTAGGTCGGTGATGTAATTTGGGGCAGTATGGTGGACGGCTTTGTACGTCAGTGTTAGGATTTTGAATTTGATCCATTGCGCAATCGGAAGCCAGTGGAGGGATTGGCAGAGGGGGGTGGCGGAGATGGAGCGGTTGGAAAGGTGAATGAGTCTGGCAGCCGTATTCAGGATCGACTGAAGCGGGGATAGCCAGCGGCGAGGCAGGCCAGTGAGGAGGGAGTTGCAGTAGTCGAGTCGTGATATGATGAGGGAGTGGATGAGCTGTTTAGTGGTTTCTGGGGTTAGGAAAGTGCGTATTTTGGCGATGTTGCGGAGGTGGAGTCTGCACGAGCTTGTTAAAGATTGGACTTGGGGCTGGAAGGATAGGTTGGAGTCCAGAATGACACCAAGTACTCTGGCCTGCGGGGCGGGTTTGATGGTGGCATTGTTGGATGTGATGGAGAAGTCAATGGGGGGTGGTGTGCGGGCTGGGGGGAAGACAAGAAACTCGGTTTTGGAGAGGTTCAGTTTAAGGAAGTAGAGCGACATCCAGTCTGTCGCTCAGTAGGTGTGTGATTCGGGCGGAGACCGAGGGGGTGAGGTGGGGGGGTGAGAGATAGATTTGTGTGTTGTCGGCATAGAGGTGGTAGTTGAAGCCGTGAGAGTGTATGAGTTGGCCAAGGGAGGAGGTGTAGATGGAGAAGAGAAGGGGCCCGAGGACGGAGCCTTGAGGGACCCCAACAGAGAGGGGGAGGTGGTAGCATTATAGGTAACGCTGAAAGAGCGTTGTGACAGGTAGGATGAGAGCCAGGAGAGAGCAGAATCTCTGAGGCCAAGGGAGTGTAGTTTTTTGAGGAGGAGGGGGTGGTCGACTGTGTGGAAGGCCGCAGAGAGGTCAAGGAGTAGGAGCACTGAATAGTGGCCATTAGCTTTAGCTGTTAGCAGGTCGTTGGAGAGTTTAAGTAAGGCAGTTTCGGTGGGGTGTAGGGGACGGAAGCCAGGCTGTAGGGGATCGAGGAGGTTGTTGTCGTTGAGGTGAGAGCTTAGGCGGGTGTAGACTAGGCGCTCGAGGAGTTTGGATGTAAATGGGAGCAAGGAGATGGGTCTGAGGTTGTTCGGGTCATTGGGGTCCAGGGAGGACTTTTTAAGTATGGGGGTGATGTGTGCATGTTTCAGAGGGGAGCGGAAAGTGCCGGAGGAGAGGGAGCGTAGGATGGAGGGGGAGGGAGGTCGTAGGAGTTGTGAGGGGATAGGGTCGAGGGGGCAGGTGGTGAGGCGGGCATCAGAGAGGATCTTGGAGACTTCCTCGATGGTAGTAGCCCTTCTGATTATAGAATCCCCTACTACCACCAGCTGTCTAGGCCTTCCTGCACTACCCTCACCACCCCTCCCAGATGGTCTGCCCTCCCGGCTGTTTGGGATAGTAGTGACATCCAGGGCTGCCACCCCTGAGCTTTCTACCCCCACATCTTCACCCAACTTGGCAAATCTGTTTGGGTGCACAAACCCAGGGCCGGCCTTCCTTTTCTGTGGGCCCCTACCACTACCTCTCATTACAGTAATCCATCTTCCTACCTGATAATCCTGATTAGCCCCTTCGCTCTCCACATCAATCCCATTAGCTAGCTGCTCAGAGAGCAGAAGACCCCTTTCAAGGTTGCCGGTTCTGCCCAGTGTTGCAACTTGCTCCTCCAGATCTCTAACGCGAGTTTCCAGAAGGGCAACCCGCTCACATCTGTCGCAGTGGTATCCATCCTGGAGCTGTTACTCCATTGCTGCATACATGTGGCATACTGTGCACTGCACAAAACCTTCAAACCTGCTAGCACATATTATCCCAGTTACAATATAAACAGGAAATATCAGTTGTCACAGGTTAGTAGACTCCTGTTATCTCCTGTTTCCAACTCCTGTTTTTAAACTCCACTTCTCAAACGTCCACTTAATGAAATGTCCAGCAAGCAAAATACAGGCAAGTTCACAAATGATACCAAATTAAAAAAGAAAAAAAGCGCCATTTACAAAAAAACACCAAAGTGTCAGCAGCATATCCCACCCAAAATAAATTTTGGCAACAATAATCCTAATTAAAAAGGTATGCGCTAATAACAAACTTATACAAAAAGTGTATATCATCATCCAAAAAAACATTTAGTGTTTTAAATAAATTATAGTGACCAAACATAAATTAGTGTCCAAAAAATATATATATTAGTGTCCAAAAAAAAAAAATATATATATATATAGATCTTCAGTGACTTGAACCAATTGTGAAAAATCCACCACCAAAGGAGATTAAATGAACTCACCAGAGCTAATGGCTGGTCAGATTATAAACCAGCAACAGCACTTGTGCTCTGGGAGCAATGAACCCGATGTCCAAATAGATATGGTGATGTTTCAGATACTTCCGGATAGTAATAATCACAGACAAACAACTTTGCAGCCCAAGCTCTTATGATGAACTTCTCCACTCTCTCATATCTCCATGAGAGCATACAATACACTCAGGGACAAAAAAAAGAACATAATGGTGCAATACGTTTTTTCATTTATTTCTTTAATAAAAAAGGTATAAGGAAACTCACAAACAAGGTGTCCAACAGACACCAGCTTCAATCGCAAAAAAGGTGAGATACAATTACCGCTCACCGCGGATCTCTCCCATACAGCACAGAACAGCAAGGCTCTCTAACGTCCACATCGTGTAGGCCACGCCCAACCGGTTTCGTCACACCGACGTCATCAAGGGGCGGTACAAATGGGAACGTCAGACAGCTCTTATAAATACCACCCTTCATCTACATAATTTTAACACCCAGCCAATCACTGCGTTCCTAGTCTCCTTAATCACGCCAGCTTGAACAGGTGTTTCCCAATTTAATTATACATATACACTCTACTACATAAAAAAGCTAAATATATATACCCTGCAAGTTTAAGTCAGCGCAATACCGTTCTCCTTCAAAGATCCCCACAAAAAAAATATAAAATTATAAAAACATAAATATATGCAGAAAAGCAATATATACTCCATCCTGTGCATGGCTCTTCAAACCACAGAAAACCCTTAAAGGGCCATGCACAGAAACTTAAAGCACAACTCCTCTCAAAATCAAATTACAAACATTTATAAAAAATATAAACCAAATTAAAATACATTATATATAACAACCATTATATGTATATCAATATTTAAAGCAGATAATATCTATGTTTAAACCTCTTGAGACTAAAGATTCCAATTAATATATCCAAAAAAGTCTCCTTTTTTGATATTTCTTTAATCAGATCTAAACAACTCCAATGACTTTTTACTCTCTCAATTCCATAAAAAAATTTTTTAAAGATTCACATCTTTAATTTCAGTCTCAACCATTTTTTATTTATTTATTTTTTTATTTTAAAACCATCTAGATATACATTCCCTATATTTTTAGGATTAAACGTAGAAGAGTTCTTCAAATTACTATGCATGTAGACCTTTGCAGGTACTTTACTAATCCCCTCTCTTATTATCTTTAGTTTTCTCAAAAAAAATTTTTTTATGTTCAGCTTTCTAACAAATTTTTTTTTTTTTTTTTTTTACAGATCGATAAAAACATCGAATTTATTTACATTCTTTCTGGGTATATATTTTAGCCCTAAATCTAAAACTTTTAACTCTTTTTTCAGTAAGACAAACATCACTTAAATTAAAAATTCCAGTGCCTATAGATCTCTTATCCTTTTCTTTTCGTTTAACTCCTCTTTTTCCTCTATACCTCCTCCATTTTTTTTCATACCATATGTATCTCTTTACTTCCATCCCCTGTAATTGGAATTGGAATATCCCATCTCTGGGTTCCATCCTCTATTCGGGTCCTGAAAACCCCCTCTATTGGAAAAATTACCCTGAAAACCTCCTCTCTGAAACCAATTACCTTGTGCACTTCCCATCAAATACGAATCTGTTTTTCTAACAAGTGCTTTAAATTATTAAAATTATCTTCCAATTTCACTCCATTTTTTTCTTTTATAGGGTTAAGTACCTCAACTAAATCCACCTTTCTTTTTTCATATACCCAAAAATATCCATGGCAGCTCTTCTTAATCACTCCAAAAAAGTTACAATCAATACCAAATTAAAAAAGAAAAAAGCGCCATTTACAAAAAAACACCAAAGTGTCAGCAGCATATCCCACCCAAAATAAATTTTGGCAACAATAATCCTAATTAAAAAGAAAAAAATGGAGTGAAATTGGAAGATAATTTTAATAATTTAAAGCACTTGTTAGAAAAACAGATTCGTATTTGATGGGAAGTGCACAAGGTAATTGGTTTCAGAGAGGAGGTTTTCAGGGTAATTTTTCCAATAGAGGGTTTTCAGGACCCGAGTAGAGGATGGAACCCAGAGATGGGATATTACAATTCCAATTACAGGGGATGGAAGTAAAGAGATACATATGGTATGAAAAACAATGGAGGAGGTATAGAGGAAAAAGAGGAGTTAAACGAAAAGAAAAGGATAAGAGATCTATAGGCACTGGAATTTTTAATTTAAGTGATGTTTGTCTTACTGAAAAAAGAGTTAAAAGTTTTAGATTTAGGGCTAAAATATATACCCAGAAAGAATGTAAATAAATTCGATGTTTTTATCGATCTGTAAAAAAAAAAAAAAAAAAAAATTTGTTAGAAAGCTGAACATAAAAAATTTTTTTTTGAGAAAACTAAAGATAATAAGAGAGGGGATTAGTAAAGTACCTGCAAAGGTCTACATGCATAGTAATTTGAAGAACTCTTCTACGTTTAATTCTAAAAATATAGGGAATGTATATCTAGATGGTTTTAAAATAAAAAAAACAAACAAAAATAAATAAATAAATAAATAAATAAAAAATGGTTGAGACTGAAATTAAAGATGTGAATCTTTAAAAAATTTTTTTATGGAATTGAGAGAGTAAAAAGTCATTGGAGTTGTTTAGATCTGATTAAAGAAATATCAAAAAAGGAGACTTTTTTGGATATATTAATTGGAATCTTTAGTCTCAAGAGGTTTAAACATAGATATTATCTGCTTTAAATATTGATATACATATAATGGTTGTTATATATAATGTATTTTAATTTGGTTTATATTTTTTATAAATGTTTGTAATTTGATTTTGAGAGGAGTTGTGCTTTAAGTTTCTGTGCATGGCCCTTTAAGGGTTTTCTGTGGTTTGAAGAGCCATGCACAGGATGGAGTATATATTGCTTTTCTGCATATATTTATGTTTTTATAATTTTATATTTTTTTTGTGGGGATCTTTGAAGGAGACTGGTATTGCGCTGACTTAAACTTGCAGGGTATATATATTTAGCTTTTTTATGTAGTAGAGTGTATATGTATAATTAAATTGGGAAACACCTGTTCAAGCTGGCGTGATTAAGGAGACTAGGAACGCAGTGATTGGCTGGGTGTTAAAATTATGTAGATGAAGGGTGGTATTTATAAGAGCTGTCTGACGTTCCCATTTGTACCGCCCCTTGATGACGTCGGTGTGACAAAACCGGTTGGGCGTGGCCTACATGATGTGGACGTTAGAGAGCCTTGCTGTTCTGTGCTGTATGGGAGAGATCCGCGGTGAGCGGTAATTGTATCTCACCTTTTTTGCGATTGAAGCTGGTGTCTGTTGGACACCTTGTTTGTGAGTTTCCTTATACCTTTTTTATTAAAGAAATAAATGAAAAAACGTATTGCACTATTATGTTCTCTTTTTTTTGTCCCTGAGTGTATTGTATGCTCTCATGGAGATATGAGAGAGTGGAGAAGTTCATCATAAGAGCTTGGGCTGCAAAGTTGTTTGTCTGTGATTATTACTATCCGGAAGTATCTGAAACATCACCATATCTATTTGGACATCGGGTTCATTGCTCCCAGAGCACAAGTGCTGTTGCTGGTTTATAATCTGACCAGCCATTAGCTCTGGTGAGTTCATTTAATCTCCTTTGGTGGTGGATTTTTCACAATTGGTTCAAGTCACTGAAGATCTATATATATATATATATATTTTTTTTTTTGGACACTAATATATATATTTTTTGGACACTAATTTATGTTTGGTCACTATAATTTATTTAAAACACTAAATTTTTTTTTGGATGATGATATACACTTTTTGTATAAGTTTGTTATTAGCGCATACCTTTTTAATTAAGAAGTTCACAAATGAGCAAGCTCAGAGTGAGCTCTACAGCAAGTTATATAGGTCCTGTATCACCTGTGACCAGTTAACCCCTCTCCTTAATTAGCAGACTGAAGGAAGACAAGGAAAGGAAGAAAAAAAATGCTTAAAGTAAATAAATAACCCAAAAGGTTTTACAATTTGCAAAATGTTTAGGTTTGAAGAGATCTTCATTGGGTAACCTGGGCTGTGGCTCAATACACATATAACTACAATGGTTGCAGGTGCCACACATAAAGGTACCCTTTAGTTTACAGGGGTCTCTCCTAGTGTCCCCCTTAAACTCACTTTGAATCGGTCTTTTATAGATGTAACCCTTCTAAAGGTAATCTGGGGAACTGGGGGTTCAAATTAGCCTTGCAAAGGATTGATCGTTAATAAATGGCAGTATTTTTGAATGATGTTCCTAAGTATGTTGTGTTGAATGGAATATTTTATGATAATTCTATTGTAAATGCAAGGACCCAAGGACCCTTTCTTTTGATGTCTCTATATCTATATTTCTAGTATTCATATTAGCACGTTTGTAGGCTTTTTTTTAACATGTTTTTGTGTATCCTCTCTCTAGTAGACTAACCCTTAAAGCACCTGCTTCCTCTTTAAATGACTGCTCATCAGAGCAATTTCTTTTTATCTTAAGATATTAACTATATGGGAGAGATGTAATCAAGGGTTGGGGATGAATACTGGAGGCATGCAGAACAGTATTTCCAGCCGTGGCTTTCTGATATAATCGGCTGGCTAAGCTTCCATCATCTTGTACTTGAGTGGTCACATCTAAAAATGTAACCTCTTTCCTATCATAGGTCATCTGAAACATAAGGTTGAAATGATATTTGTTCATTCTCTCAACACATTTGCATAATAAGTCTTCTGGACCATCCTACACAAGTAGGATATCATCAATGTATCGGCTCCACATAGAAATGTGGTCTGTATACATTGATAGAGTCTCATCATACATGAACATACGCTCCCACTCCCCAAGGTACAGGTTGGCATATGATGGGGCACAACATGTCACCATCACAACCCCCTGCACCTGGCGGTAGTGGGACCCACTTAAGCCAAAGACTACTCCTGTAGGTAGAAAATCCCCCACATAGAATTATACACCCCCTAGTGGCCAATAGTGATATTCCACAAAATAACACTTAAACTGTGCAAAGTGATAAATGTTATACAAAATATAATGCAAAATCAATTTCAAAAACAAAATTATTAATGCCACACTGTGCAAAAAAAAACAAAAAACATTGGAGAGGGAGCCACAAGGTGAGAACAATAAGTCAGGCTGAGTCGAAATGGATCTTTCTTATGCAAACGCTGACACCTAGAGGTTTAAATATCAAATTTGACCTCAATTGCTTCATTAATGATTTTTAATGATTTCTGATACTGCTTGGTCTAATTTAAAATGTTTAATGTACAAATTGGTGGTATATAAATGATTTATATATGTATTTATTTATGTAAACATGTGGTATGGGTATTACACAGGAGTTTCATTGGAATAGGTTTATTAAATTGTATTTAATTTTTTATAATTAAGTAATTTTAATCAATATTTCTTCAAATTTTATAATTACTATTTTTTAATATAATCGTAATACTATAATTAATTTTTTAATTAAAATACATATTTTTAATGAATGGGGTAGCTTTAATAAATCTATATAGGAGAGTGGAATTTTTTTTCAGTGGATATATGGTACACATATATCTATTAATCCCCTAGTTACATATACATATATATTGACATATTTACCAATTAAAGTTTTTTCCTTTTCATTGTGTATGTATATATGGATATATATTTTATATAGTGTATAATTAAATATAATTTTAAGAATTTAAATAGATCTATTTGTTTAAATAAAGTAATTTTAAGATTGAGGATTAAATGTAATAGTTTGAGCAGAGAAGGTTTAATGGGAGACCAGGGGGAGTAGGGGCAGCATATGGCTGTCCTGTGTAGATCGGGCTACAAGAAAATGGAGGTTGTACACGCCCCTTGTAAATTATCCCAAGAGCTTAAAAGGAAGTCTTGTCATCAAATGCGGCATCCTGAAGAAGCCACGTGATCGTGGCGCAACGCGTCAACGCATTTCCGGTGACGTACTTCCGGTTTCGGGTTCGGACGCCATTTTGGTACACCTGAGTATACCCATAGCACATGGGAAATTGCTTCTTTCTGTTGGAGGATATGTGAGTGCGTTTTTTGTTATCTTAAAACCTTGAGTGCATTAAAATAGTGTTGCACTATGAAGGTCTGCTTTTTTCTTACATATGCGCCCTGTATTTGAGCCCGTTTTGTGAGGGAAGGTATGTGAGAGGAACTCATTGCCTGGAGGAGGAGCTTGATTAAAGTCGGTGGTGGCAGTGGAATACAATATCCTGGCAGATATATTATATATATATACAAAGCCTTGTGACCTGCAAGGGTCGAATGTGGAAGGTGAGGGGGCACTTTGGCTATTAATGAGGGGAATCACTTCAAGAGTCACGAAGAGCACAAATTGCAGCATGGAATGAAACCATAATCACTGTGTATTGAACACTTTTTTTATTTTTGCACAGTGTGGCATTAATAATTTTGTTTTTGAAATTGATTTTGCATTATATTTTGTATAACATTTATCACTTTGCACAGTTTAAGTGTTATTTTGTGTAATATCACTATTGGCCACTAGGGGGTGTATAATTCTATGTGGGGGATTTTTTGCACTAGATTTATATAGATTGATTATTATTTAATATATTATGGAAGGATATAAGTTGAGCGCTTCATCATGTATATAAATTGTTTGCACATATCTTGAGGTATAAAGAATAGGTGGTAGCAGCTCACTTTTGATCACTAGGTTTTGTGGAGCGCAGGGGGCTTTTTTGTATATTTACTCCTGTAGGTAGGGCTATAAAACTTGTTTGGTCATGGATAAAGAAGAGACTTTGTCCGTCAACGAACTCAGAGAAAGGGATTTTACGGTAACCAAAAAAAATTCAATTTTTACATTACAGACTCCTCCGCTGTATATACTATAGTGGAGATGACATGCTGTGCATCTGACTAAAGTGTTTATGTCTCAACAGTTGCTAGTAGTTAAGCAGTCCCTGACTATTCTAGTGAAGTTCTGAATATAGACAGTTCTCTGTCTATATTCAGTGTATGCAAAATCATATATATCAGAGTTTTCTTTAAAAAAAAAAAAGATTGTGCTGAGGTTTATACATGTATACTGTTAGACTCATGCTTGTGGAACAGCAATCTAAGCATATTTTATGGGTATAAGAAGGCTTTTGCTTTAGTTAACCACTCCCCTTTAACCATTTTGCTGCCAGGCCCTGCACCCACTTTTAAACCCAGGTGGCCAGGCTATTTTTGAATTTTTTCCATTGCTCTTTTATTTTTCCCTTACAGCTTTCAGAGTTTATAAAAGACCCCTCCAAACTATACATTTTCTGAAAGCATAGGACCAGTAGAAAAGAGAAAGGTTCTACTGATTTTTTTAGGCCCTGTAATATCTGCACAAATGTTTATTAAAACAATATTTTAGCTAAAAATACACTAAAATCCTTATTAGTGGATACATACATAGCAACATTTACAAAATGCTTGCTAAATTCCAATGAAATATAAAAGTTAAAACTGTATTGAGTTAATAAGTAACACTATTTGTGCATTTTAAATTGCACCTTTTTGTGAAATGGTGAAAACTGAAGGTGCACAAAACTGTAAATAAAAACTATTTACTTTAAAAATCTGAGGTAATCAATTTTCAATTACAGCTTTCAGAATTTGTAAAAGATCCCCCAAACCATGTATTTTCTGAAAGCACATGACCTATAGAATTAATTAAAAATGTATGCTGCTGATTTCTTTAGACCCTGCAAGAGTTGCACAAATGTTCAAGTTGATATTTTAACCAAAAATACACTAAAATCATTATTAATGGATACATAGATTGTAAGATTTGCAAAATTCCTGCTAAATTCCTACTAAATATGAAAGCTAATGCTGTATTGGGTTAATAAATAACAATTATTTGTACATTTTAAATTGCGCCTTTTTGTGAAATGGTGAAAACTGAAGGTGCGTAAAACTGTAAGTAAAAACAATTTACTCTAAAAATCTGAAGGTTACCATTTTTCATTTCAGAATTTGTAAAAGACTCCCCAGACGATACATTTTCTGAAAGCACATTACCTGTAGAATTGGAAAATGTGCTACTGATTTTTAAGTCCTGCAATAGTTGCGTAAATGTTCATCAACTCGCTATTTTCAGTAGAAATACACTAAAATGTTTTTAGTGCACACAAGCACAACATAACTTGCAAAATTCCTATTAAGGCCTTATTCACAAGGGGAGTACTAAAGTGTATGCCCCTGTAGGGCTGTGCTTACCCATACGGGGATGCACAGGTGTTCCAGTGGGAGTGGAAGAAAGCCAGCGGCTGCATCAGAGCTATTGAGAAATCTGAACAATTTTACTATAAATTCATGGTCACTGAAGTGAGCTTATAGCAGAAGGAGAAATGTCAGGACTGTATGGTGTATGGACCTGGCCAGCTGCAAGCAGTGCTAGACGTCTGTACGCCGTACGGACGTGGCAGCGAAAGGGTTAAACCCTTCCCACTGTTAAAATAATTTGGCCATACCACTGCACAAGCCCCTCGCTTCTCTGCTTAAGGGCCCATTCACACCAGAAATTGCAAGTAACTGTGTTTTTTCATTGTACTTATGTGTGCATTTGATGCATGTTTTACATGCAGTTGATGTGCGTTTTAATTGCAGTTGACATGTGTTTTTCTATATGCACTTGACCTGTGTTTTTTCCTTGGGCTTCTATGTGCACTGTGATGCATTGCAGTGCGTTTGCATGCATTTTTGTGTGTTTACAGTGCAGAAAAATGCTGCATGTTGTACTGCACTGCAACAGCTAGAACTATTCCCATAGGATGGCCTGGATTTTGGACTGTCTATGCAGTTGGAGTGCAGCTAACTGCATTCCACAGTGTTCGGTGTGACAGTTCCCAAACACACCCCATGTCTTTACAATCCTAGCAACACCACTGGTGCGATGAAAACTATGCCCACTCTACCACAGTGCACTAAGCATGCCACTTTCTTTCCACATAGCTGAGCTCTTACATGCCAATTATCAGTTTGGTTGCCCTAACCCTCAAGGGGCATACAAGGTCCCTCACTTACATTCATACATACACATAATAGGGCCAAATTAGACAGGAGCCAATTCACCTACCAGCATGTCTTTGGAATGTGGGAGGAAACTGAAGGAAACCCACGCAGGCACAGGGAGAACATGCAAACTCCAGGCAGGTGGTGCTGTGGTTGGGATTTGAACCAATGACCCTAGTACTGCCAGGTGGAAGTGCTAACCATTTTGCCACTGTGCTGCCTGTCTCTCTCTCTCTCTCTCTCTCTGCAGTCCATACCTCTTTTAATACAAGAAATGATTTTGCTCGCTTTGGAAACTTCAGCTTGGCATTGCTTGCTATTATTAAAGTGTTACTAAACCCAGGACCCTGCATTCACTATACACAAAACATAGAAATGCAATTATGTTAGTAAATATAAACTGTTAAATACCTTTTCTCATCAGCAGTTAGAGCAGTCTTATGACTTCTATCAGTGTCCAGCTGAGCACATGTTAAAGCTTATAGGAGGAGTTTTCTTTCTGCTCTAGGAGAATGCAAAACCTTTTACCTCTGTCTGGACAGAGCCGATTGGCCCTGTGCTGATCACATGCACTCTCCCAAGAATTAAAAAAAGCCTCTCTAGCAATACACACTAAACTGAGCATGTGCAGAGTGTGTCCACATGATATGTCTTATCAGGAGATAAGAGGGAGACACTGGAAGAAGGAAAGGATCAGAGAAGTCAGGATCGAACAGCATTTTTAAACAGTGCAGAGGATTAACCCTTTAGATTCCACAGTGACTATAACAAGCATGCTTTACTGTATATAATGACTGATTTTACTGTTGTTTGTTTAGTAACAGTTTAGGCTTATGATCTACCAGAACACCCAGATGCTTCTCCACCAGTTGTACTCTCCCTATTAAGTATAATGTGTGCATATTATTAGCCCCCAAGTGTGTAACTTTACATTTATCAATATTAAACCTGATTTGCCACATAGTGTCTGAGAGTGATGGAGCATTTTTGAAGAAAATCATAAGTAGCTTAACTAGTTTATTATTTTTCTTTGTTATTTTACCTTCCACTTCTTCAGTCAAGTCTTCACTATCTTCCAATGCCAACATAGAAGCAGTGTGTCTGGATCAGTGCAACCTCGGTAAAACCTTGTAAGCTGAACCTGGACCCAATGCTACGGGGATGGCCTCTAATGTTGCTTTTGACACTGCATCCTGCATGAGCGCCCACCTTTGACACTTGGTGCAACATGTTGAGTTAGCCACAGGGTGCTGTACAGGTCCAGTGTCGTAGTCCATTGCTATGGAGCGTAGTCCCTAAATACCCCTACACATGTATGCCCACCACGATGGGCGAAGCCTGGGCTTTATTTGCGGTTCGGTACCATGAACAGATAAGACAGGGACATCCTGTATCTCTAACTATTACTTACAATTCCTCAGCCAGATTACAGCTTTAATACAGCCATCTCCATGCAGGCCCCAAAAACTCCATGCCTCTTGTACTCCCTTTTCTTTATCCTCGATGACACAAAGATTGCCTATATATTGAAGAGGGAGCTTCACACAAAATGATTGCTCACGTAAAATAGCACATTGTGTCCATAAAAGCCTTGGCATTGTGCAGCATGACTCTCCTCCATCCTGTCATGCCCTTTTGGGTACAGAGACTTAAAAAATCCTACAAAACGTTGTTCATGAACAGATAGAATGAGCAGTCTATGACCACTGTGTTCACTGCAATAATCTTCACTCCTCCCAAAATCTTTACTTAACTCCATCCAGTGGAAATAGAGTTGGTTATTCCTGCAGTCGATCCTATTGAAGATGTTCCTTCATTCAAACATTCTGCAAAGTTTGAGACACTCCTAAAGGCTCTCTTTAACCTTGCAGGCCAAGCCCTGCAACCTTCTTTTGCTGCAACTTCAGTATGTCAAACTTCAGCTAAATGGACTAAGACAATGAAGAATCAACATGACACCATATTTCAAGAGCATGCTCTTGCACGGAAATTTCAGCAAATACCTTTTGTTCTGCTTTTCTTTGTAGATGCTCTAGAACATGTCATGAGACAAATTTCCAGAATGGTCCTAGACTCCATTTACATGTGCAAAATCTTATTGCTAAAAGTTTGGACAGCTGAAGATGCCTGCAAAAGGTGCCTCACATAGATGACTTTCCAAAGGAGAGGTCTCTTTGGTGAGGCACTTGACCAATTCATCAAAGAGGTTACAGGTGAGAGGTGATTTTACTTCTGCAGCGAAGGGTCCCAAAACCACCCTCTTCAGGAGCCCCTAAATTCTCTAAATGCAGAGCACCTGTCTGTTCCAACCAGGCTGCAGTTTAAGAAAAAAAGTATGCTTTCAACACAAGGCTTGGCCCACCAATGCCACGAATCATTCACAAAGCCCTCTTCACAATGAAGCATTAAAGAATGTGGTGTTGGTTCTTCTGCATGCAAAAGGCGGAAGCTGAAAACATCTGGAAAATCTGCACAGGGTGAGACTATGCAAAACGAACCAGTGAGTGTGGTGTGTATCCTCTATCCTTAGGATTTTTTCTCTGTTTGGATCCATCCGGCTTGGGAGTTCTTCAGCCTATCAGCACTTTTTTGTTGCACAGAAAGGTGAATGAACTGTTGGTTCATGCTTTATCCTTTAAACAACTTTGCAGAGCTACCATGATATAAAACTATGTTACATTCCTGTTCAAGCAAGGCAGCAAATGTACAGATATCACTTAAAGGTCACAATTGCAAAAGTGGATGCACGGATTGCATGTTTCCATTAAAGCATGTGGTGTCG
The DNA here is from genome assembly GCF_062004578.1 of Staurois parvus. Lineage (NCBI taxonomy): Eukaryota > Metazoa > Chordata > Amphibia > Anura > Ranidae > Staurois > Staurois parvus. Next base: position 538,866 of record NW_028317922.1, read on the forward strand.
GTTCTTTTGCATGTAAAAGGTGGAAGCTGAAAACATCTGTAAAATCTGCACAGGGTGAGACTGTGCAAAACGATCCAGTAAGTTTGGTTTGTATCCTCTATATTTACGTTTTTTGCTCTCTTTGGATCCATCTGGTGTGGAAGTTCTTCACCCTATCAGCACTTTTTTGTTACACAGAAAGGAGAGTGAACTGTTGGTTCATTCTTTATTAGTTTGTAAAGCACTGTCATCTCTTGTATCTAGAGGATATATGGTTTATGGTCTATTAGGTGATTCATCGCTAGTGGGCAGCAGCTACCAGCATTGATTTTGATTTTTTGTTTGTCATTTGAAGTATTTGTATTACCATCAGTGCGGGTACATTGAGGTACAAATCTTCAGCAGAGCACTCTCACTTTCCAATGCGGAGAGATACCTGTTATCCTATGTACAGCTTGCATCCGAGATGCTTGGGTGCAGGAGGTGGTTTCCATAGGCTACAAGCTAGAATTTCACTCCCAGCCCCCTCAGTTCATCACTTTCAACCTCCTTGTGTTACTGCACAGATAATCAGAACTTCAGGCAGCCCTAGTGGGTCTTTGCAATCCGGGAGTCATTGCCCAGTTCCTGTGGCAGAACAGTTTCAGGGTTTTTTACTCTAACCTGTTAATGTTACCCAAGCCATAACGGGGTATCCACCCCATCTCAAAGCCCACAATGTCTTCCTTCAGGCTAAGAAATTCTGCATGAAATCCACTAGGTTTGTCATAGCCACTTTCACCAGAGACACTTTATGGCCTTTATGTACATCAAGGACTTGTGCCTGCATGTCTCCATATTTCCTGCTTACCAGAATTTTACACACTTTGCTGTCCTTGGACTTTCTGTTTGTGCCCCTGCCCTTTGGCCTCTCTTCTGCTCCTTGAGTATTTATTCCAGTACTACACCTGTTGTGCTCTTGGTGCATCCCTATCATGGAATACTTAGGCGACCTCCTGCTAAGGGAACAGTGGGTGAAAATTCAAGAGGAGAACTTAGCCTTGACTGTCCACTCATTGCAGAGGTTTATATAGATTCTGAAACTTCAGAAATCAGTACTGGAATAGGAGTATCTGGGGCTAGCCCTAGACACAGCTCAAGCCATGAGTTTTTCAGTTTTTCAGACTTGTACTTAAAATAGTTGTAAGGCTGAAGGGTTTTTACCTTCATGCATTCTAGGTTGTCCCTGGCTTGGCTGCTCAGAAATCCATCTCTTGAGTTGGGAAATTATTCCCATCTTTTGAAAGACCCTCATGACAGATGCTAGTCTGTTGTGCTGGGAAGGAGTCCCAGCACAACAGGAGGTCTTCAGTCCAGATTCAGTCAACAAAATGTCATATTAGTGGTGTACCTTAACCATCTGGGAGGAACAAGAAGTCTTGCTGCGTCAAGAGAGGTAGACCGGATCCTATCATGGGCACAACGTCATGTTCCTCTGTTTGAATCTCCGCTCTAATTCATCCCAACGGTATTCTTTTGGGTTGAGGTCAGGACTCTGTGCAGGCCAGTCAAGTTCCTCCACCCCAGACTCTCTCATCCATTTCTTTGGGATGAGGGGCCATCCTCAAACTGTTTCCACAAAGTTGGGAGCATAAAATTATCCAAAATGTCTTGGTATCCTGACACCTTAAGAGTTCTCTTCACTGGAACTAAAAGGTCAAGCCTAACCCCTGAAATAGAACCCCTCACCATAATCCCCTCTCCACCAAACTTTACACTTGGCACAATGAAATCAGGCAAGTACCTTTCTCCTGACAACACAGACACGCCCAGTGGATTTTCAGACAGAGAAGCATGATTCGTCACTCCAGAGAACAGGTCTCCACTGCTCTAGAGTCCTGTGGTGGCGTGCTTTACACCACTGCATCTGACGCTTTGCATTGCACTTGGTGATGTAAAGCTTGGATACAGCTGCTCAGCCATGGAAGTCCATTCCATGAAGCTCTCTACGCACTGTTGTTGTGCTAATCTGAAGGCCACACACACAGAGGTTTGAGGTTTTTAGCTTTTGACTCTGCAGACAGTTGGTGACATCTGCGCACTGTGCGCTTCAGCATGCGCTGACCCCACTCTGTCATTTTTTTACGTGGCCTACCACTTCTTTGATGAGTTGCTGTTGTTCCCAGTTGCTTCCATTTTGTTATAATACCACTAACAGTTGACCAAGGAATATTTAGTAGCAAGGAAATTTCATGGACTTGTTGCAGAGGTGCCAACCTATCACGGTACCACGCTTGAATTCCCTGAGCTCCTGAGAGCGACCCATTCTTTCACAAATGTTTGTAGAAGCAGTCTGCATGCCTAAGTGCATGATTTTACACACCTGTGGCCATGGAGGTGATTTGAACACCTGAATCCAATAATTTGGAGGGGTGTCCCAATACATTTGGCAATATAGTGTGTGAAAAAATGTGTGGCTGAACAGAGCATCAGGGGAGCGAATTGGTAAGCACTTGTTTATATTATCTGCATCAATCTGTATTCTGCACAGATCAATGCAGGTTTAACTATAGGGCATATATTAAACAGTTGTTTTCTATGTGCCCTGTTCCCACCACAATGCTGTTACACTTCAATAATAAACAGGCATACCTCGGTTTACGAATTTAATTTGTTCTGCGGACTTTTTGGATAGCACAAAATTTGTAAACCGAAATGCCGTTTCCTATAGGAATGCATTGAAAACCAATTAATCTGTTCCGGAGGTCAGAAAAAAGTAAACGCTACTAAAATACCTCATGAGTTGTTCTATCAAGTCATGTGGTATTTTAGTAGTGACAACCATGTGTTAATAAACGAAGGGAGAAAATGGACTTTAAAGGCACAGAATACATATACACATATTAGTAAAATTACTTGTACTTTATTTTGACAATAAGTCATGACAGAAAAACATTTTTAGTTAAAATTCCATTGTACAATGTCCCTGCGGACAATCTCACACATCCTGCCATACTGAAGTAACAAGACTAGTGATAAGACATACTGTAACCATCAGGAAAGTCCTATGGGGGGGGTGAGGGACATTAAGCCGCTAGAAGAATGGCCCAACATGTTTCGCGACAACAATCGCTTCCTCAGGGGCTGAATTATAAAATCTAAAAAGGAAACATATACATGTAAATATATTGATTGTATCATAAACATGTGAGAATCCATATGAATATAGCATATAACTTACATATAGTATTTATGTGTGCCAAGCAACAAAAGATCTCCTATTCCCAGAGAGCGAACTCCTCTACTGCTCACATAAGGTAGGGGGCCATCCAAGAGCCAGATATTGGGGCACAATAATGGCCAGCAATCAGAAGTCTCATAGGTCTAAAAAACCATATAAGGGAGAAAGGGTCATGATATATATTACACCTATAACTAAGGTATACATAACATATGGGCTACAAATCTACCTTTAAACCAGGCTATACAGATGATAGCAATACTGATTAACTAAATATTACCTTTAATCTGGGGGCCCCTTTGTTAGAGGGGCTTCCAGATTCCGATAAGCCCCCTGCCCGCAGACCCCCACAACCACCGGCCTGGGTTGTGGGGAAGAGGCCCTTGTCCCCATCAACATGGGGACAAGTTGCCTTGGGGGGAACCCCCTGCCCCAAAGCACCCCGCCATGTTAAGGGCATGTGGCCTGGAATGGTTCAGGTGGGGGCGCTCGCTCATCGCCCCCCCCCTTTCCTGACCTGCCGGGCTGCATGCTCGGATAAGGGTCTGGTATGGATTTTGGGGGGACCCCCACACCATTTTGTTTACAATTTTGGCATGGGCGTTCCCCTCAAAATACATACCAGACCCAAAGGGCTTGGTATGGATGGGAGGGGGGACCCCACGCCATTTTTTGATTTATTATGGTGCCGGTTTTTAAATGTAATTACTGCTTTTTTATTTTCTTCACTATAGCTCAGAGATTCAGCTGTCACTTTCCCCCCAGCTAAACGGAAGAAAGTTTCCTTTTAGTTTATTTTCCTGAGTTAAAAGAAATAATGTTTCCTTTTAGTTTTTTAAAAGAAACAAAGTTTCCTTTAACTAAATGACAGCTAATTCTGTGAGCTGTAGTGAAGAAAAAAAAAAGCTGGCAATTGCATTTAAAAATCGGCACCAACATACACTTCGTATTGTGAAAAAAATTAAGTTAACCGAGGTGTTCGTAAACCGAGGTACATCTTTAGATTATAACAACCCATGCACTGACCCTCGCCACCCCTATACAGAAGACACCAGTCCACATGTGTTTTAGAATGCTTGCTGGCGTGAACAAGCCCCTGATATCTATAGGCTGCCGATGCAGCACGCTTTTGACATGAACTTAGATGCTTCTGTTAACATTTGGAATTCTTTGCAGGTTTATTTTATCTCCTTCTTACAGCATTTTACCTGATTAAAACTGCATTTGAATTTGAAATATGAGGTGGGAAACAGTTTGGATGAATACAAAAGCCCATAATTACTAGCCCAAAGGAAGGTAAATGTCTGCATTAAAGTGAACCTGCTGACATTGCTGATGCTTCTCAAAATACTCCTTGCCTGGCTGTCATTCTTTGCTTTCAATACGTTTTGAAATACAGGTATAAACTAGGGGCGGACTGACCATTTGGAAACTCGGGCACTGCCTGAGGGCCCGGGGTCAGTAGGGGACCCCATGAGATGCCCCTGGTACCTTTTTCATAGTCTTTTTTGAGTTTGGGCAAGGACACAGGGGCCCCATGATCCCCTATTGCCTGGGGGCCCCATGAGTTGTCAGTCCGCCCCTGGTATAAACAATTATATGGCAAGGAATGTGACTTTTGCTTTCATTTGTTGCATGACTGCATCGTGACTTGAAGCTGTTAACCACATGCCGCCCAGCCACTGTAGAAATACGGCGGCAGGGCGGCACGGCTGGGCAAAACCACGTTTTAAAACGTGTGTTTTCAAAACCTGTCCCGCCGATCACGGCCGTGGATCTCAGTCGCCGGGTCACAGCCGGTCGTTACCGGCTATGTCCCGGCGATTAGCGGCAATCACTGACAGAGAGCACAGCTGCAGTAGCTGTGCTTTCTGTCAGTTCCCTGACAGCTCCTGACATGCTCATCGGGACAGAAGAGTTTATCTGTCCGGATCAGTGTGTCTCCATGCAGTACACACCCCCGCCCCCTAGTAAAACACTCCCCTCACACAGTTAACCCTTTCACTGAATAATAAAGTTAACCCCTTTCTCCCCAGTGCCATTAGTACAGTGTCAGTGTTTTTCTTTTGCACTGATCACTGTATTGGTGTCACTGGGGATGTCAGTGACCCCAAGTCAGTTCCCCCTCAGTGTCAGAATGTCCGCTGTAGTCCCGCAGTCCCGCAATCCCGCAGTCCCACCATAAATCGCTGATTGCCGCCATAAGTTACTGATCGCCGCCATAAATCACTGATCGCCGCCATTATCAGTATAAAAAAAAATTAAAAATCCCAGTATCTTTCCCGCCATCTGTAAACGCTATAACTTTCACATAAACCAATTAATTTACATGTATTGGGTTTTTTTTTAGCAAAGACATGTTGCAGAATACATTTTGGCAGAAATTTATGACTAAATTTGATTTTTAAATTTTTTTTACTGGACATGTTTTATAGCAAAAAGTCCAAAATATTATTTTTTTACCTCAAAATTGTCAGCCTTTTTTTTTATAGCGCAAAAAATAAAAAACGCACAGACGATCAAATACCACCGAAAGAAAGCTCAATTTGTGGGGGAAAAAGGAGGTAAATTTCATTTATGTACCGTATTGCATGACTGCGCAATTGCCCATTAAACTACCGCAGCGCTGTATAGCAAAAAAATGGCGTAAATTGCAGTATCTATACCATAGTTTGTAGACGCTATAACTTTCACACAAAGCAACCAATATACACTTATTGGGATTTTGTTTACCAAAAACATGTAGCAGAATACATTTTGGCCTAAATTTATAACTAACTTTGAGTTTACTATATATTTTTTATAGCTGAAAGTAAAAAATATCGTTTTTCTTCAAAATTTTTGGTCTTTTTTTGTTTATAGTGTGAAACACAAAAAGTGCACAGGTGATCAAATACCACTGAAAGAAAGCTGTATTTGTGTGAAAAAAAGGACGTAAATTTTGTTTGGGTGCAGCATTGCATGACTGCGCAATTATCAGTTGAATTAGTGCAGCGCCGAGTAGCAAAAAGAGGCCTAGTCATTAAGGGGGGTAAATCCTCAGGAGGGCAAGTGGTTAAAATCAGTCCTAGCCTGACAACTATGATTTTCTGGAGTGGGTCAGCAATGGCAACCCACATATCTCTCTAATAATAAGTTTATTTTAAAATCCACGTTATCATTAATTAGCATTGTGAAAGAGCACAATCTGCTCAAAGTCAGCTATGCTTTTAAACACACCACTGTGTTATTTTTTTCTTATTATAATTTATAAATGACTTATGCATATCACATCATATACAGCCACATGTATTTCTGTAATATTTGATACTCATTTGAGAGATTCCAACCTGACATGCACTTAGAGTCGTTCAGACACTGTACAGACATCAGTGTATTATTATACAAGATCTTGTATAGTCTTGTATTTGTATTATTATTTACAATTTTTTTTCTAATTGTTCCCTGTCATTTGATCTGTTTCCCAGTTCTGGTACTTGCCAGCCTTTTCAGCCATGTTCAAGATTTTTTATTATAATTTTTACACATACCAGAGAAGATGGGGACGGTTACTATTGTGGTACAATGATGAAACTCCATTGAAAATAATGGTTCCTTTTCAGTTTTGTTTTGATGAACTGTGCTGGAACTCCCACCTAAGAGCACATTACAAAAGGTGCTGGTGAGTGCCTCACATGTATCCCTTACCGTTCTGTACCTAATCAGTGGGATTATGGTAAGATTATGTGCAGGTGACTTTAAATCTGGCAATGAGGTCAAGTGTGTCGGGCTCACAGAGGATTTACAATTCATTCTTAAGGTGCGTGACAAAATCGAGCTGACATACTGCGTGTGTGTATGGGTGTGTATTGTGAGCGTGATTAAATGTGGATGCTTACCAGCTGGCTAACCGAACATGCTGTGTCTTTAGCAAGAAAAGTACATATTGCCTAGATGAAGTTTACTGTAAATTGTCTCCTTGTTTTTAGCAATAGTTAGACAAAGGTACTAATTTGGCAGTGTGATTACTGCACAGTCACTTGAAACCCTCATCATTGGCACAATCAAATCTAGATAAACAGAATCATTTCAGGACAAAGTAACAGATTTTCCTTAAAGCCTACTCAATGTCTTCACCACACTGCTATACCAGTTTGTTTTTTGGAGACCTCGAAAATACCTTGTGCTTCTGGGTATGGAAGATCATATGACCTTCTCCCCTTCCTCCCAAGATGCAGAGCTTGAGACTGAGCACCCAATCACTAGCCAGAACACTGTCACATGGTGCAGGGTTATTAAACCCTCTGTAAGCACTAACACAGAGCTTCCACTGGGTTCCATGATTCCAACAGAGAGGGGAGGAAAAATGCAGTATCAGAGTGTGGGTAGCTTTTAAGCCAACCTGTCACTACTCCCTGAATGAACAAATGACAGATTGCTCCTAATGTTTGTGTTCACCAGGTGTGCAATATGGGAAACCTGTACTGAGAAAATCGTCTCCAGGTTACGTTTCCTGTCTGATAAGCTAATCAAAGTTTTCAATACTTTTTGAGTCACTGACATAATAGGTCACACAAGTAAAAAATCTTTACTCCAAACCAAATATGATGGTTGCCATTGCAAATCTCCTTCTGAAAACACTATGCTGACCATCTGGTTTCAATTATTTAAGTCACTGACCAGGAACAATTATGCAGGAAGAAGTCAGAGGTCTTTATCTACATACTTCTTCCAGCTTATGCCTCCATGCTTCCCTGAGTACAGTTTTCCTTTAGGCCAGAGTCCTCAGCTTAGCTTGGCTATTAATGTTTGTCACATCTACTTGTTCTATAATGTTCAAGACATTTCATAGCTTATCCAAGACACTTCTTCAGTTCTAATTTGTCACAGGCTAGCCTGCAGTTTCTTGCTTGTATATTCTTACCTCTTTACTGCAGTGCTTTTCCAGCCCTGATTCCTTTCACATGTATGGTTGGTTGTGCTCATCTATGGGCATCTATGGGCGTGGCCTGCTGTTCTGTGGGTTTTATTTCCTTCCCTTCCATCATTTCCTGGCCCGCCTTCTATTTTGCTTGCCTTTTTAAGATTTGCTCAGTCTAACTCACATTGCCTGAGCAACTTCACAGTTCTCTGAGCTCTCATTCGTTGTTACTTGTGTATCCTGTGCCTGACTACCCATGTACCAACCCTGGCTACGTTCACCATCTGTGCTTGTTTGCTATCCGTCCTGACGTCAGCTTGTCTCCTGGATTTCCTTTTGTCTCTTGCTGGTTGTACTCTGCACATGTGAGTGATCTCCACATCCTCAGCTGGGCATACCTGGGGGCCACGATCTGGTTCCTGCTTGCTGCAAGTCCATCCCCACCATCAGGGGCTCTGGAAAGAAGCAGGGTGGGGCTTAGACTCCGCACCCTGGGGAACCCCGAGTTGGTGGTCTACAATGGCTCACTACCACAGATGCTTGACAATTTGCTGAGGTCGTGAACTCCTCAAAGACACCACAGCCTCTTCTGGAACAACTAAAGTGTTTGGCGCAGAGTTGATGTCTAGTAGGCCTATCAACAATGGATTATGCAGTGTCTGCAGGAATTTTCCTCCAGTTTGGACCAGCTACAGGCTGTGTCAACATCCTCACCCTCCGTTCCGACTTCTGTTCTTGTTCCTGCTGCTCCAGCTCCCGCTGTCCCTCCTGGGGAGGGCAGTCCTTTAAAACTTCAGCTACCTACACTGCCTTGCATTTCTGGTGATCGTAAAGATTGTCAGGGCTTCATTAGTCAGTGCTCAATTCACTTCGATCTAGCTGGCCACCATTTTCCTACTATCGTTCCAAGGTGGCTTATGTGATATCACTCCTTTTTTGGAGACACTCTGGCATGGGCCTCAAGATCCTACTGTTTCCAGTCTCTCTGCCTTACTGCAAGGTTTCCGCAAAACCTTCAATGTGCCTGGCAGGTCCTCATCTGCTTTTGGAGCTCTTCTTCAGCTTTCTCAAGGAAATGTGACTGTTGGTCAATATGCAGTTCAGTTTCGCACCTTGCCTTTGGAACTGGCATGGAATAATGTGGCCCTTACTGCAACATTTTGGCAGGGTCTAGCGGATCCTATTAAGAATGAGCTAGCCAACAGAACCATTTCCACCACCCTGGATGACCTGATTGCTCTTAGCATCCAAATCGATGTTCGCTTCCAGCAGCAAGATCTGGAAAAGACTGGTCCACGTTGCCCCCCCATGGGTCGTTTAGCTTCTGTTGTTCAGAAAGCTCCAGAAAAACCAATCTCTGCAGTTTATCATCATCTGAAGAGCTTATGCAATTAGGCAAGACACGCCTCACTCTACAAAAGCACCTGAGACTTGGTCTATGTCTTTACTGTGGGATTGACGGTCATATAATAAAGTCCTGTCCTTTCTGTCCGGGAAACTCTCAGATCTAGGTCGCTCGGAGGGAGGTGATCTAGACCAGAGCCTGTATTCTGCCACCTTTCCTCAATTAATCATACCTGTCTCCATTCATTGGGGCCTGCACTTGTATCGATTTTATGCATATGTGGACTCTGGGGCAACCGGGAACTTCATTGAGCAGACTTTGGCCGCTGAATTGGGCATTCCTCTCATTTCTCCTAGATTGTAAGCTTGAAAGAGCAGGGCCCTTGACCCCCTCGTGTTTTGTTTTGTTACTGTATTGTCTCATGTTCTGTCCCCCACTATAATGTACAGCGCTGAGCAAACCTTTTAGCGCTATATAAATACTGTATAATAATAATAATAATTTCCTTGGAGGTGCCCCTTTCAGTATTTGCAGTTGATGGCTATTGACCTCCAACCTGGGCCTACTCCACCTCGAGGTAAAGTCTACCCTCTCTCCATTCCAGAGACTCATTTCATATCTGAGTATGTCCGGGAAAATCTGCAGAAAGGATTTATCCGTAAGTCTAATTCTCATGCTGGGGCTGGCTTTTAATTTGTGGAGAAATAGGATGGTATGCTCTGTCCCTGCATTGATTATAGAGGTCTTAAAGCCATCACCATTAGGGCTTATGTATACTGCAGCTGCTAAACTAAAGTTTAGGAGCAGTTGTGCATTTTTTTCAGCAGCCCCTGAACTCTACTTTATGTTTTCCTATGTGTCCATGTACACATACTGTAGTCCTTTACAGTAGTTTACAGGCAGTTGAGGTTACAGGCATTTTTTTGAAAGCACACAAATCACGTTCTGGAGTACAGTTTACCTGCGTTTCAAACTCCAAACACCCCGGCACCTGGTGTAAGCAACTTTGTTACTCAAAGATGGAATCCACTACACTGGACGCTCACTGGAGTGGCGTGCGTTCCACTGCGGATGTGACATTGGCAGAAGTTGCGTCATCAAACCTCGACGCGTTTCGATACAAGATCAACATCAGGAAGTGCTAGCAAAGCTGATTACACCAGGTGCCGGTCCAGGCACTTTGTGAGTTTGTTTTTATCAATTTTACCCCCAATAATTATACGATACAGGTTTACACTATGGGATGTCCCTTTTATCCTATTTTTTCTCTTCACATACTGATATATATTTATCCAATTCTTTGTACCTGCGGGGGTCTGGAGACCACTAATCTTTTGGCATATACTTTGTTCAGCCTTACGGACCATCCTGGGATATGAGTATAGGCTAAGAATCTGGAGATAACCAGCATTTTGGGATTAACCCCTGAAGTGTGAATGACCATTCTAGAAATAGATGGTCATTGGATAGTGGTGAGTGTCAGTCCATGTGGGGTACTATTGTCAAGCACACACTTTTTTGAAGATGATTTATTGATCAAGATGTAACATTTACTTGATCACCAACACAAGCACTGGGTTCATATATTTGGGACTGGTTATGATTGAATACATGCACATATTTTGTCTTCCTTTTTTTTTTCTTTTGTTTGATTATGCGCGGTCCAGTTGTTTCCTATACGTGTGTCATTGTCTATCTTAACGACATACTCATCTTTACTCCAGATTTGAACACTCATCGTCAGCACGTATGTACGGTTCTACTTCTCAGAGACCACCGCCTGTATGCAAAGTTGGAGAAGTGCCACTTCGAGCAAACCCAGGTTCCCTTCCTAGGCTACATAGTCATGGATAAAGGGCTGCTTATGGATCCAGCCAAACTTCAGTCCATCTCCAACTGGCCCCAGCCCTCTGGTCCGAAAGCCATGCAGCGTTTCTTCACTAATTTCTGTCTTCAGTTCCTTCCTGATTATTCCTCACTGGTGGCCCAATCACTTCTTTGACCCTAAAGGGTGCCAACACCAGAACCTGCCCTCCTGAGGCAAACAAGGCTTTCCACAAACTCAAATCCACCTTTCTCTCTGCATCTATTCTCATACCTCTGTGATTGTTTGCTATTTGTCCTGACCTCGGCTTGTCTCCTGCATTTCATTTTGTCTCTTGCTGGTTTCACTCTGCACGTGCAAGTGGTCTCTGCATTCTCAGCTGGACATACCTGAGTGTCGTGACCTGGTTCCAGCTTGCTGCAAGTCCATCGCCACCATCAGGGGCTCTGGTGAAGATGCAGAATCGGGCCTAAACTCTGCATCATAATTACCATAAAAAGGCATATATTGTTGTCAAAGACCAGGATGGCAGGTATGGAATTTGTGGAACCACCCTGTTCCAGTTTCATAATCCCATCCTTGATGTCAGGAAGTCTGCATAAGTGTTATTCTCAACATCCACCTTGACACATTCCATGGTGATTGGATTAAAGTGCTTGTGTTATTTGTGTGACTATAAATCCTAAGGTATATTTGGCAATTTGGACAGGATGCCTGAGCTCATCTCTAGTGCCATTATATTTGTGAAGATTCTCATTTATTTAGGTATCACCATGGTATAGATAGTAGTAGGACAGTTGTGCTCAAAAGTTTTCACACCCTGGCAGATATCGTGCAATTTTGGCATTTATATTGAAAATATGACTGATCATGCTAAAAAAAAAATGTCTTTTATCTAAGGATAGTGATCATATGAAGCCATTTATTATCACATAGTTGTCTGGATCCTTTTTAAGTAATAATAATAATAAAATAAATCACCCAAATGGCCCGGATCAAATGTTTACATACACTGGAATGTTTGGCCTTGGTATAGACCAGCAATGGGCAAACTACGGCCCGCGGGCCGTATACGGCCCGGCGGACCTTTTAATCCGGCCCGCGGAGCTAGGCTCCCGCAAGGCCAGTGGTCGGCAAGCCGCGGCTCTTTACAAATTTAGATGCGGCTCTCCTGTGTGCCGGGCGCCCGCTCCCCTCCCTCCTCTCCTCCTCTCCCCTCCCTCCTCTCCTCCTCTCCCCTCCCCTCCTCTCCTCTCGGATGGCCGCCCCCCCTCTCGGATGGCCGCCCCCCTCCCTCCTCTCGGACGTCAGGACTCTGCAGCTGTCAGGATGTAGGCGGGGCAGCGTGACGAACTCCTCTCACAGTCCTCCCTGAAGACCAGAACGGCGCGGGAATACGAGAGGAACGCGCGGACCAAAGGTAAGTGAATTGACACAGGGGGGGGACTTACTATATGGGGGATGAATTACTATATGGGGGACTTACTATATGGGGAATGAATTACTATATGGAGGACTTACTATATGGGGAATGAATTACTATATGGGGGACTTACTATATGGGGAATTAATTACTATATGGAGGACTTACTATATGGGGAATGAATTACTATATGGGGGACTTACTATATGGGGAATGAATTACTATATGGGGGACTTACTATATGGGGAATGAATTACTATATGGGGGACTTACTATATGGGGAATGAATTACTATATGGAGGACTTACTATATGGGGAATGAATTACTATATGGGGGACTTACTATATGGGGGATGAATTACTATATGGGGGATGAATTAATATGGGGGATGAATTACTATGTGGGGGATGAATTACTATATGGGGGATGAATTACTATGGGGGATGAATTACTATATGGGGGATGAATTACTATAGGGGGGATGAATTACTATAGGGGGGATGAATTACTATGGGGGACGAATTACTATATGGGGGACGAATTACTATATGGGGGACGAATTACTATATGGGGGACGAATTACTATATGGGGGATGAATTACTATGGGGGATGAATTACTATATGGGGGATGAATTACTATGGGGGATGAATTACTATATGGGGGATTAATTACTATGGGGGATTAATTACTATGCTTACTATGGGGGAATATTACTATACTTACTATGGATGACACATACACATCATTCATCTACTCTTGGTCCGGCCCCCGGGTCCAATATATGAACCCATTGCGGCCCTCAAGTCAAAAAGTTTGCCCACCCCTGGTATAGACACACAAGGTTAATTTCCTACATCTGTGGCTTTTTAAATTGCAATTAGTGTCTGTGTATAAATATTCAATGAGTTTGTTAGCTCTCACATGGGTGCACTGAGCAAGCTAGAAACTGAGCCATGGGTAGCAGAAAAGAACTGTAAAAAGACCTGTGTAACAAGGTAATTGAACTTTTTAAATATGGAAAAGGATATAAAAAGATATCCAAAGCCTTGAATATGCCATTCAGTACTGTTCAATCACTTATTAAGAAGTGGATCTCTTGATACTAAGTCCAGATCAGGTAGACCAGCCACAACTTTGCATACAAAGAAAAATACACAGGTAACCTTAGCAGAAATTCAGGCTGCTCTGGAAAAAAAGACAGTGTGGTTGTTTCAAGAAGCACAATACTATAATACTTGAACAAAATGGATGGCCAAGTTGCCAGAAAGAAGTCTTTACTGTAGCAATGCCACAGAAAAGCATGGTTACAATACACCTGACAACACCTTGACACCCCTCACAGTGCCTGGCACACTGTAATCTGGAGTGATGAGGCCAAAATAGAGCTTTATGGTCAAAACCATAAGTGCTATGGTTGGAAAGGAGTCAACCAGGCCTATAGTGACAAAAAAACTATCGCAACTGTGAAGCATGGTGGTGGTTCACTGATGTTTTGGGGGTGTGTGAGTTCTAAAGCCACAGAGAAATTTGTGAAAATTGATGGCAAGATGAATGCAGCATGTTATCAGAAAATACTGGCAGACAATTTGCATTCTTATGCACGAAAGCGGAGCATGGGATGCCAAGTTGACCCTCCAGTGGTTACAGCAGAAAAAAGGTGAATGTTCTGGAGTGGCCATCACAGTCTCCTGACCTTATGCAAGATGACCAAAGGCTTTGCATGACCTGGAGGCATTTTGCCAAGGCGAATGGGCAGCTAAACCACTTGCAGGAATTCGGGGACTCAGACAACTGTGACAAAAGACTGCATGCTGTCATTGATGCTAAAGACGGCAATACACAGCATTAAGTATTAAAGGGTATGCAGACTTCTGAACAGGGGTCATTTCATTTGTTTACTTGTTACCATGTTTTGTTTTATAGTGTCACAGGAACACCTTCTTTATCAGGTTGATAGAGAAGCAGGATTGCTTTGAAACACATATATTTTGGGGTACACAATGGTAACAACAGGAGGCTTTCAGTTTTTGGAGTCCAGACCTTGCTACAGCTCCATTCATCTCTGCCTGGAGTGTCATTTCCACTTCAGCCCGTGCTCTCCCCAGCATGTGGCCAAGGCAGGGATCTGGGATAACTCATATATTGACTCTGGACTTATCTTCCAAGCCAGCTGACAAGCCTCTATACCCCACAGTTATTTGTGAGTGCAACTATTTATGTCCCTTGAAAAAGTGAGAGTATGAATAAAGACAGGACTCTCAGCTGGTAAAAAGCAACATCTGCTGAGCTATGAAAGCCATGCTGCACCTTTTTACTGTACTGTAAGTACAGGCTGTGCCTTTTTATTTGCAGTGCTAGGTACTGTATATTTAAGCATTAGCGTTTGGCAAACAACAGATTTTTGTTTACTTTCTTTTTGCCTTTGTACAGCCTGTCACTAAGAATATATAATGTTGGTTATACAAAAACTAATGTCTCTGGTTCCCACTATAATTGTAATCCTCATGCAATGATGACGACATTTATTTAAAAAAAAAGATTGATCAAAAGTCATCACAATATCTTTTACATGTAATAATCACAGTCAATTAATCAATATAAATGTTTTATTTTTTTAATATTATTGTGTAGGTAGTAGACATGGATATACTGTATATTTTCTGTAACTCATCTCCAGCCCTCTGTCATGTGCAGTAGTTCCATAACACCCAGAGACTTTGTAGCCCAAGGAAGGAATTCAATTTGAGCCAGATTGGTAAAAACATTGAAGGGAAGTTAATTCATCCATTATCAAGTAATATCACTAATTTTAATACTGTACAGCTAATTACCAGTTAAATTACTAAGAATATTTGTACATTTATGGATTTATATTAATGTTTTTTAATCCTTGTTTAGTCCTAATAGTTACTATCATAAATATGCTAGCAGGAGGGAAGCACAAAATCAAATTTATAGTTAACAATTGGGAATTGGACCTAGGAGAAACTATATATCCTAAAGACTAGCTTACTGGATTTACTAGACTGGAAGAACAGCTTCCATAATCATATATTTCACAATTATTGAAGCTACCTATAAAGTTATCTTCAGACGTAATATGTTCCAAATGCACCTCCTTTATATTTTTAACAATGCAATCATCCCAGAACATTCTTCCTCATTTGTTGGACATTAGAGATGAGCGAATCGAACATGGCGAAGTGGAATTCGTTTTGAATATTAGGAAAAATTCGATTCGCGCCGAATCCGAATATTAGCAAACTTCGGATGCACGAATCGAATTTTCCCCGATCGGCCGATTTTCATCCCTTCTACAGCCGGCAAAAAGTGTCCCTGCAGAGAGCTCCGCTATTTCTGACAGTTCTCTGACAGTTCCTTCACATTTACAGCGGTTGAAACATTGTATCTATTTGTTTCCATTTAGGATACAGATATTTTTATTCGGAAACAAATAGATACAATGTTTCAACCGCTGTAAATGTGAAGGAACTGTCAGAGAACTGTCAGAAATAGCGGAGCTCTCTGCAGATACACTTTTTGCTGGACTGGAATTCTTCTTATTTTCATCCTACTTCTTCTTCTTCTTCTTCTTCTTCATCCTCTTCTTCTTCTTCTTCATCCTCATCCTCTTCTTCTTCTTCATCCTCATCCTCTTCTTCTTCATCCTCATCCTCTTCTTCATCCTCATTCTCTTCTTCTTCATCCTCATCCTCTTCTTCATCCTCATCCTCTTCTTCTTCTTCATCCTCATCCTCCTCTTCTTCTTCTTCTTCTTCATCATCCTCATCTTCTTCTTCTTCTTCCTCACCATCATCCTCTTCTTCTTCTTCTTCATCCTCATCCTCTTCTTCATCCTCATCCTCTTCTTCTTCTTCATCCTCATCTTCTTCTTCCTCATCCTCCTCTTCTTCTTCATCCTCATCCTCTTCTTCTTCTTCTTCTTCTTCTTCTTCTTCATCCTCTTCCTCTTCCTCTTCTTCTTCTTCTTCATCCTCATCCTCTTCTTCATCCTCATCCTCTTCTTCTTCATCTTCATCCTCTTCTTCTTCATCATCCTCATCCTCTTCTTCTTCATCATCCTCATCCTCCTCTTCTTCTTCTTCTTCATCCTCATCCTCTTCTTCTTCTTCTTCTTCCTCACCATCATCCTCTTCTTCTTCACCATCCTCATCCTCTTCTTCATCCTCATCCTCTTCTTCTTCTTCTTCTTCTTCATCCTCATCCTCTTCTTCTTCTTCATCCTCATCTTCTTCTTCTTCATCCTCTTCTTCTTCTTCTTCATCCTCTTCTTCTTCTTCTTCTTCTTCATCCTCATCTTCTTCATCCTCCTCTTCTTCTTCTTCTTCATCCTCCTCTTCTTCTTCTTCTTCATCCTCATCCTCTTCTTCTTCATCCTCATCCTCTTCTTCTTCTTCTTCCTCATCCTCATCCTCTTCTTCTTCTTCTTCTTCTTCTTCTTCCTCATCTTCTTCTTCCTCATCCTCTTCTTCTTCTTCTTCATCCTCATCTTCTTCTTCTTCATCCTCATCCTCCTCTTCTTCTTCTTCTTCTTCATCATCCTCATCCTCTTCTTCTTCATCATCCTCATCATCATCCTCTTCTTCTTCTTCATCCTCATCCTCTTCTTCATCCTCATCCTCTTCTTCTTCTTCTTCTTCTTCATCCTCATCCTCTTCTTCTTCCTCACCATCATCCTCTTCTTCTTCATCCTCATCCTCTTCTTCATCCTCTTCTTCTTCTTCTTCTTCTTCCTCATCCTCTTCTTCTTCTTCCTCATCCTCTTCTTCTTCTTCCTCATCCTCATCCTCCTCTTCTTCATCCTCATCCTCTTCTTCTTCTTCCTCATCCTCTTCTTCTTCTTCATCCTCATCCTCCTCTTCTTCTTCTTCATCCTCATCCTCTTCTTCTACTTCTTCTTCTTCCTCACCATCATCCTCTTCTTCTTCTTCATCCTCTTCTTCATCCTCATCCTCTTCTTCTTCTTCCTCATCCTCTTCTTCTTCTTCCTCATCCTCTTCTTCTTCTTCCTCATCCTCATCCTCTTCTTCTTCTTCTTCTTCTTCCTCATCCTCCTCTTCTTCTTCTTCTTCTTCATCCTCATCCTCATCCTCTTCTTCTTCTTCTTCATCCTCATCCTCTTCTTCTTCCTCTTCCTCATCCTCTTCTTTTTCATCCTCTTCTTCCTCTTCTTCTTCTTCATCCTCTTCTTCATCCTCTTCCTCTTCTTTTTGTCTTCCTCTTGCAGGTCACTGCTCATGCGCAGATTTTTTATCGGCAAAAAATCGTCCGATTTGCCCACTATTGCCGCGGGTGCTGTATGGCCTCCCATTGCTGCTGCCTCCACCGCCACACTGTGGCTCCACACTCTGGTTTTGGCCCCGTGACTGCCCAAATGAGTGAAGTGTGCGGTGATTCTAAGATCGACGGCACTCATCTGCATGTCATACTGACTGACAGTATTTTTTCTCTTCCCCAGCAGACTCCAAGGGCATTTAAATTAAAGGTACAGTGTTCTGCACTAATATAAAGGCTCTCTGAAGCCTAGAAACCCTTTTTATAAGTTAAATTCGCAGCGAATAAATTTGCATCGAATCGAATTTATTCCGCAAATTCTTCGAATCAGCCGAATCGAATTTTTGAATAATTCGCTCATCTCTATTGGACATGTCTGAAAATCTGCAAATTATGGATAAAAATTTACAGTTTGATATATACTGTATATATATATATATATATACATACTAATTTTTAATTGCCTGAATCAAACTTTGTGATTCTACTCAACTGTTCAATCCCAAATATTCCTAGACATTCCGGTTAATTCATTTGTACATTTTTTCTTGCACCCAAAATTATAATGGCTATCTCTTGGAATTCATCATAAATATTTTTTGAATGATTTATCTAAAATTTGGACTAGATAATGATCAATGATAATCTCAAAGCATTTTTAAATGATAAAGTAGAAGACTTTAGGAAGGTCTAAAACCCTTAGCTTAAAGATACATTCATTCAACTATCATAAATGTAAATCTTTACCTTAATCTTTTTCTTATACCCTACTGTTCTTTCCTCACCTCATTTTTTTCTTCTTTCCTTGTTCTATTCATTCTAAATGATACAGTTATAAATTTTTGTCTTACTGATGTGAATTTTTTATTTTATTCTGTTTTTTTTATGTAAATTTTTTTTTTATGTTAAGTATCAAGACAAAATGAAAAAAAATCTTGCTAATTTAAAAAAATCATATTAATATTTACATTGTGGTGTGTATATTCCATACAAAGTGATGGAATGCTTATTACCAGCAGTATAACTAATGACCACAGAGAAAAACAATATTTTTTTTTTTTGCCAGTCATAATAGTGAGCAAAATATAACAAATGATAGTTGGATGCATGGGTGTAACACATTGAAGGTTTTGTTTACCGGAAGATGCAATTTGTAGGCAGTTGGTTGCCTTCTCATATAAAAGCCATGTCAAGATGTTTGGACTCAAGCCTTGTAGCATGACCTCCTTGCCAACCCTTGATGAAAGCAGCAGGTACACATAATGACCATAATAACTATGCCTATGCTATGTCCTACAACTTCTTGTTAATGCTCATTGGTGCTGACACAGATACTTCTGGCTCATCTCCTAATCCCACTTCCTTCACACCCTCAGTTGAGGATTAATTGGGTTTTCTCCTCCCCACCCTCCTGCTGCTGCTACATATTGGGCTGCTGGTACTTGGTAGACAGAATCTATCATTGTTTATACCTGGAATCTACAGATCCCTCACTTGATCTTCCTTCTGTGCATAGTAAGAAATTGTGAATGATTTATTGGGATTACAATAGCGATTTTATTGTTTTATATCTTAACTATGAGACTTTTTAAAACAAATTATCTTTAGTATTTACTGCTGTAGTGTAATTGTATTTGTTTTTTTCCTCTAGATATTTGGCTATGATGTAATTCTAAATATATTTGCATGTTAAATACGTGATTTTTCTTTAACTGAAAAACAAGGACTCTACCGCTACGAAAATGCATTGTTTTCATTGAAATTACAATTTCATTTTAAGCAAAATCTAAAGTTCCTTAAACATTCCAATTTCTGTTTACCAAAAAATAACAATATTCTGAAGAATTAAGAAGCATTGCTTCCTAAACACTGTGCTTTGAATAATAGGAATAATAGGAACAGAAGAAAACAAGACAAAGGGATAACATGAAAAAGTGAAACAGCGCAAAATAAACTACTGTATGCTTCAAACATCTAATTATGTGGTAAAGAAATTCCTACTTTTTAAAATTTAGCTTCACACATCTGGACGAGGTGCACATAGGCTCACTTTGCTACAGCCCACAAGTCTATGGATGCTCTTGCTACACAAAAAATTGCCATCAATGCAACAGAGAAAACCTAGCTTTTATTGCAATGTATACTTTACACTGAAAGGCAAATTCTTCTGCAAGAAGTCACTCTACAAGTGTCAGTTTTTACTATTAAAACTTTTTGTTATATCATCATTATTAATGCATATATAAACCCCAAAACTCAACTGTAATATATTACAGCTTATTACTAGTCAGTAATGGCTGCATTCATTTTCACTTTTCTGGCTAAGAACATTTTTATCAATTACAGAAAATACCCTTTAATTTCACCAGAGATCCAGAGTCCTTGTCACTTCCTGTCAGCTAAAAGAGAAAGCACAAAGAAAATTATTTTTCTTATTTAAACTTCAAGTCCCATCAACCTATAATGTAATGGAGATTAATAAAGGCAGACATGTTTGAAGTCCAGCCTATATGACAACCGTGGCTCCCTCTATAGCTTTTGCATAAAAATTGGATGCCAAGAGAGAGGAATTTGTTACTCACAGGATTACCAAGTGAAAATAAAATGAAAAAATCCTGAAATTACTGTACCTTTAAAGAGAAAATATGATTTTAGCATCACAGTTGACTGTCATCTAAATTTTAGATTTTTGTTTTTGATGGCATTTTTTAAAGTTCTGGTTCATGTATAGGCAGATTGGATGCGATTTGAACCACATGCAATCCACATGGCATGTGAAATAACATTGCTTCCTATGGTGTCTGTTCACATATGTCTGGTGCACTTGCAGTGTGGATTGAAAAAGAGTCATGTTCGATTTCTGAGCAGTGTGGTCTGGTTCAGGTGCAGAGCACAGGCTATTGACTTCAATGGGAACTGCTTCCAAACCACGCATGTATAAACAGGGTAAAATCCTGACCTGATCCTGTCCTGAACTTGATGTAAACCTGAACTGAAACGCTGAACAACTACTGTGTCAATTAGTTGTGAAACCTGAGCTTCAATCCGCACCGCACATGTGTGAATCAGCTCAAAAAATTAGCTAGAAGGAATATTTGAGTACTGCTTTTTGAAAATCCTAAAAAGAAGCAATGTTTTCAAAGCACACAAACTGCAATTTTACATTCTAGGAAAACCATGGGGTGCATTTATAAAACATTTGCTTAGCTGTTCATCCATCAAAACGGCATATACTGTAAATTTGTTGTTTGCAATTGGGGTCAAATATTCTTTGCATATCGAATATGGAAATGGGGAAAATACTGCATTGTGCCAAGTTAGATGGAGCTGATGAACATACTTATTTCCTGTAATACTCCATCTAGTGGCTATAATGCCGCATTTTCCACATTCACACTTTCGATCTTCAGAGAATATAGCCTTAAGACATTGATTTTGCTCAGTTTGCACAGTTTCGATAGATAAACAGTTATGCAGATTTTTTTTATAAATACACCTCATGTGTCAAGAAAGCTTATGACCTGGGAAAATCGTATTCAGAATGAGAGAAAACAGTGACTAGAACTTTATGGTAGTGTTTCAAATGTACTGAATATATGGTAGTAGCAATTAGCAGTGTCATTATCATCTTTTCTAATGCAATATGTTTAGTGCATTTTGTAATCTGGTGTCCCCTGAGCTTTTAATCTTCCTAAAACCTTCTAGGTACACTACTCAATTGTGGTCACATTTTTATCCTGTTAATAGGATCATCTTTATTACCTCAGTAGATAAAAGAAGATGACAGGAAAATGCAAATAAGCAGGAGAAAGAAATAAAATAATTATTTCATCTGTTGCTGCCACTTTGCATGTTATAGGATTTGTTTCTGATTGCTACTCACTATATTTTACCTGCTGATAGTGCTGATGCCAATGAAGTTTTTTTTTTTTAGTTCCCTTTTTTTTTAGAGGAAAGAATTCCTCTAAAAAGATCTTGCATGTTTTATACCCAGGGAAAACCTGCTACAACTGATGATTTGTATCTGTCTGTTGTCTTCTGATGACATAATTGATGATGGAATCAGTAGGATCAAAGAATGGCTAATGTATGATTCACCTGAATATTTGCATGCAGATCTGCCTGATCCACAGAGAATAATGTTGACAAATTCAGTATACTGTATTCAGGTGCTTCAGAAATGTTTGAGGTTCACCAATTTTCTAATCAGCAAATGGCAAGTTCTAAGAACAATTTTATTATTTATACCTCTATGTGGTTCAGCAGAGGTTATTAAAGGAAGCTAAGTGGCTGTAGTGAATTACAGGTGGCAACTAAAATTATAGCCTATAAATCCATATATCTTATGCAAAAAATTAGAACTGTAACACTTAGAATTACTTTGAAATAAAACATTTAATACTAGGGCAAGTGGTTAGCATTTCCACCTGGCAGCACTAGGATTGTTAGTTCAAATCCCAACCCCAGCACTTCCTGCCTCGAGATTGCATGTTCTCCCTGTGCCTGTGTGGGTTTCCTTCTGGTACTCCAGTTTCCTCCCACAATCCAAAGACATGCTGGTAGGTTAATTGGCTCCTGCCTAAATTGACCCTAGTATGTACAGTATATGTATGAATGCGAGTTAGGGACCTTAGATTGTAAGTTCCTTGAGGGCAGGGACTGATGGGAATGTACGATATATATTGCTGTGTAAATTGCCAGCGCTATATAAGTACTTGTAAATAAGATAAAAAAAACCTTAAAGTATAATGTACATAGTCATTAAAAATACACTGTTTTCCTTTTAAAACGTTTATTAAGTATTGGGAGATGCAAAAAAAATTGAAATGCATACAAAACATAGCTATGTATTTTAGCCACTACACGAGCGAAAGTCAATAACGTTTTCTTTGCCAACAGATCTCTGAGACCAGATACCATGAGTAAGTCCCGATCTGTTATCTACAAGAAAACCTCCCGTGATAAGGCGGTAAGCATTCCTAACTATACAGCACAATTTTCAATAAATTATTACAGTTGATTTAACTGATAGTTTTGGATAGAGTAGACAAGGATTAAAACCTGCCAGTTTTTTGCCACCTGGGCCCCATTTTGTTAGACTTACCTTTACTTTATTTCCAAAATTTAAATCAGGTAGTGGGAAAAAATCTTTTTAAAGTGAAGGAAAAGTTCCAGTTAAATCTCAAAATTTAATTTTGTCCTTGGTTTCAGTCTCAGTGATAGTAGTCATCAGGACAAATAGAGAGGGTAAGTCTCCACAAAAAAAATGTTTCAGGCTAAGAACTCTTTCTGCCAGTACAGAAAATACCTGTTAATCCGCATATAAATTTGTGTCCTCTTAAAGTGGTGGTAAAGTCTGTTTTTACACTTGTAGGCAGGGGCATATCTACTTGTAGGCAAAGGCATTTGCCTAGGGTGACACTTTTTAGGGGGGCGGCACCGCCCCCCAGAATAAGGGACCTGGTGAGCAGCAGCGAACAGAGCCATGCAGGGCCACCATCCAAGGGGTACCACCGGGACTGGCCCGGACAGCAGGAGGATCGATGTGGTGAGGGAGAGCAGTTGCAGAAGGATGCACTGTGTATCTCTCCCTCCAGCAGCTGAAAGCCGATTTAAGGTTTCTCCCTCCCATCGGCTTTCTGCTGCTGGAGGGAGAGACAGACCTGTCTAGATGGATGGGTGCTCTGGTGTTCCTGAGTGGCTGCTGAGCTCCTTCCCCCACCTGCACTCAGAGCTGGGACCAGGAAACAGCTTGGAGCAGGGAGATGAGAAGTGGCAGAGAGGAAAGAGCCAGGAGGAGGTGAGCTGTGTTTTGTTCTCTGGGCTCTCCCTCCTGTCATCCATCCAGCATGTGATACACGATCACTGATAGATTGTATGGGACTGCACACACTCAGTATGATTCCCACTCCCTGCCCTCATTTCATGCTGCCCGGAGATCAGCAGCCCTTGGAGGAGGTGTGTGTGGGGTGGTAATCATATTCTGTGTGTTTGTATACAGTCCCATACGATCTAACAGTGTATCATGTGTTGGATGGACGACAGAAGGGGGAGCCCAGAGAACACAACACAGCTCACCGCCTCCTGGCTCTTTCCTCTCCACTTATTCTAGGAAGCATTATGTGGATTTTTGGTGGGGGGGTGGTATTTCCTAGGAGGAATGGGGAAATATGTGCTAGTAGGGGAGAGAGAGAAAAGAGAGAGATGGAAGAGGGAGAGAAGAGATAGTGAAAAGAGAGAGATGGAAGAGGGAGAGAATAGATAATGAAAAGAGAGAGAAGAGTAAGGGAAGAGAGGGAAGAGAGAGGGGAGAGAGAGAAGGGAGAGGTAGAGAGGAAGGGGCAGAGAGGGGGGGAGAAAGAGAGAGGGAGAGAGGAAGATAGAGAGACAGAGAGAGGGAAGCGAGAGGGAAAAAGAGAGGAAGGAGAGAGGGAGAAGAGAGAGAGGGGAGAGAAGAGAGAGAGTGAAGAGAGAGGGAAGAGACAGAGAGCAGAGAGAGAAGGGAGAGGGAAAAGAGAGAGGGAAGAAAGAGAGAGAGAAGGAAGAGAGAGAGAGAAGGAAGAGAGAGAGAGAGCAGAGGGAGAGAGGGAGAGAAAGAGAGGGAAGAGAAAGAGAAGAGCAAGGGAAGAGAGAGGGAAAATATAGAGAGAGAGGGAAGAGGGAGATAGAGAAGAGAGAGAGGAGAGAGAGGGAAGAGAGAGAGAGCGAAGAGAAATAAAAGGGAGAAAGAGAGAGAGAAGAGAGAGGGAAGAGATATATATACACACATACACTCATTGAACTCTCTCGCTCTCTCATTGTGGGAAGGGGGATTGCACTGTAAATATCACCTGCACTGTTTAGGAGATTTTTACTTGTATAGAGCACCGGCACATGTGTTTGAAGGAATGGCATGCCTGTGGCATACCTTCTATGCTCTGTTCCGCAAAAAGTGACTGGAAGAGGGACCAAGTGAAGATGGAAGCCCTGTCAGTGGTGACAGCTTGCCAATGGAGGTCTTCGTTTTAAGGTGAATTTCACATAGTGGGCTAGTATACAATGCATACTAGCACATTATGACATTGCCTTGCAGGAGCAAACCTTTTTTTTTGACAGTTTACTACAGCTTTAACTTCTTGTGCGTTATGAACTACAATCTCAAACAGTTTTATCTGCTTCCCCAGCTATCTTCTATAAACTAAAAAACAACTACCCTCTATGCAATGGAGGTAAGAGAGAGAGTGTTTGTAGTCAGTGGCTAAATGGGTAGCACTTCTGCCTGGCAGTACTAGCATCGTTGGTTTAAATCACAGCCACAGCACCTCCTGCCTTGCATGTTCTCCCTGTGCCTGTGTGGGTTTTCTCTGGGTACTCCAGTTTCCTCCCACACTCCAAAGACATGCTGGTAGGTTAATTGGATCCTGTCTAAATTTGCCCTTGTATATGAATGTGAGTTAGGGACCTTAGATTGTGGTTAGGGACTGATGTGAATGTACAATATATATATGTAAAGCTCTGCGTAAATTGACGGAGCTATATAAGTACCTGAAATAAATAAATAGTCCAAAATATGGTAGAATGTCTTCCCTCCATAAATACAGTCCAATGAGTAAGAGTTGTCAGCCTATATTTTATAGTGTGTTGTTGGGAGGGTTGCCAATAAAGGAAAAAAGGCTTGAAAAAAAAAAATAGACAAATGCAGCCGCAGGATTTAACCCTAGCCACTGAAAATATTTTTTCCTGCTGGCTTGTACATCACTACAGGATGTACAAATCGGCAGAAGGGACCAAAGTATTTGTGGAATATTTGCAGAGACTGGGGAACAGAGATGTTGCAGCTTTTTACTACACAAGCTGCTGGTAAGGTAAGTAAATAGAAGCTTATTTTACAGGTGACTTGTTTTTTTAAGTGACCCCACAGTGATCGGGTCACTTACAGTTGTTGTCTGTGTCCCTATTGACATTACCTTAAATCCTGTTTTCTTGCCAAGACAGAAACTATAGGGAGACCTCTCAGTGGGGCACAGACAGCAAGGACAAAAAGCAGTTTCTAATTCTTTTCCACTCTATTTTTTCTAAAGTTTGAGTTTCTTAATAAATAATTGCATGTTTTAGTTAGACCTGTGAAGCTGTATTCACTTCAGTCCTTCAGTCATGTACAAAGGCATTTGTAAATTCTTTTTTTTGTACATATTTCATTTTGGGAGATCACATGAATACAGGTACAGTTGGCTAAGTGAAAAAAATGACTCTTTCAATAAGTGACTATGACAGTGACTTTACTGCTTACAGTTAGGTTGTTTACGATTTATTTCTAAATTAAATCGGTCACATTCATTTTTACTGGATTAAAGCTGAACAAATAATTATAACTGACAAATGTAATTTGAGTAAATCATAACAATGATAATGGTTTATTACTATGGATAAATTCTTCATTTTTTTCACAAGGGTGTTAAATAGCAACATTTTCTTTTTTTTTCACATACAGGTGAGTGTATATCTCGGTAAAAGGGATTATGTCGATCACATAGAGTCTGTGGATCCAGTAGGTAAGTTCACAAGAAGTTCAAAGAGCATCTTTGTGCAGTGCAATATTGTCAATAAAACTTGTACTGAAACAATTTATAGCTTCATTAATATTGTTAAATGGAAATGGTTGTATTTTTTTATTACCACTTCTATTTTTTTCTTGTTAGTATATTTTGACTCCTTATCATTATTTTTTGTACTGCAGATGGTGTTGTTTTAGTGGATCCTGATCTTCTTAAGGGAAAAAAAGGTAACTAGCCAAGGGATTAAAATGGGTTAGTCTAATGCATTGCACTATTCTTTTTTATGTTATCTTCTTAAACCATGCTTGTTCTTCAAATCTACCTTAACCCCCTTATGTCTTCTATCTGTACATTAACATTCCCTGAAAAATACCCCAATGCAGAGATAATGGTGTTATAAGATCATTTTTGAAATGAGTAGCACACACGGAGTTTACACAATTTAATATATTCAATGATAAACATATTTCTGGTGTGTCAAATCCACTAATTACTGTATCATCTGCCTCTTTTCTATATGCTCTTCACAGTTTATGTCACCCTAACCTGTGCATTCCGCTATGGTAATGAGGATATTGATGTCATTGGCTTGACCTTCCGCAAGGACCTCTACTTTGCACGTACACAGGTGTATCCTCCTGTAGAAGATGTAAAATGCCTCACAAAGGTCCAGGAGCGGCTAATGAAGAAGCTGGGGAATAATGCATATCCTTTCTTGATGGCGGTAATACAGTATTTTTTGTTTGTTGAGGTTTTTTTAACACATGAAAGAAATGGCAACAGTTTGTGCAACCTTCCTAATCTAGCACTTGCAAGAACAACATGCATACATCTTCAAACAAAAGAAGTTCTAATACAACCAAAAATATATTTACTACAGGCTTACTTATTGAATGCCATGTCTGCTTGGGCTATATATCCTATTGCAGTTATTGTTTTATTGGAGATTATTGTTGAAAGGTCATGCTGAAAAAACAGCATTCAATCAGTGCTTGCAGCCAATGGCTGGTTGAATGAAAAAACAACTCTACATACAGTATATACCCTGCTTTACTCTGTATCTCCTCCATCATTTAGGATTGTTAAAGTGTAGGTACAGCCAAACATTTTTTCTTGTGGATAGAGTAAGAGAGGGTTAGAACCTGTTCAGCTTTACTGCTATCCAGGGCTCCATTATAAATGTTTTCCCTCTTGGGACTTCCCTGGGACTTTCTGTCCCAGTGCTAAAAAAAAGTGTTTTCATTTCTGCATGTGTTGCTGTTAGGGATTTACCTTCGTGTTCTGCCTGGTAAATCTATTGTCACCAGCACAATAAAAACCCATCATGAGTAATAATCCTTCACCGCTCTATTGAAACTAAGCAAAACATTTTTTGTAGTGTGATTGTAAAAAACCTGTGCATTACAAAACCTAATAGCTCAGACTGAAAGATGCATACAAAAAGAGAAATTATTCTTTCTCAAATATTTTTTATGAGGTTTTAATTACAGAGAGCCTGCCTAATAGGAGGTACTACTATAGCTATCTGCCTCTGTAAACCCTATAGTACTCTGTGAATTCTTTTAATTTATAAAATGTTTATTTATAAAATAAATATTTTTAGTTTGCAAAAAAAGGCATCGGAAGCATATATAATGTACATGATTATGACTTCAAAGTGAAAGTATATGTAAACCCTCACCTTGTAAAACAACCTATTCAGTTGAAAATAGAAATGAAAGTTAAAACAATCGTGTATAGATATAAAAACAGCAGACACATATCGGCAATATGAAATCCTGGGCTTACATACTGCCTAATTCTCCATAACTTGAAAAATACAGTAATTTTATATATATAAAAATTAAGGGTATATATATATATATATATATATATATATATATGTTGTCTTTCTTACAGTTTCCTGACTACTTGCCGTGCTCAGTAGCTCTTCAGCCAGCTCCAACAGATGTGGGCAAGGTGAGTAAAAAAAATACAATGCATTCTAATGTATAAAAACTATCTATAATTAGGATAGTAAAAGATCTCTTTCTCTTGAAAACAATGGTTGCTCTAAATGGGAATAGTTGATGAAGAAATAAAAGACATTGATATATTATATAAGAAATGTATGAACTTTTCATACATAATTATTTGCTTAGGCATACTAGCATACAATGTTAGATAATCGCTTTTTATGTTTACTTTAAGGCTTGTGGTGTGGACTTTGAGATCAAAGGATTTTCAACAAGCAACTTAGAGGACAGAATTCACAAAAAGTAAGTTAACAAGCCAAAAAGTAAGTTAACAAGCTGTTTAGTAATTATGGTTTGCTGCATAAATTCATTTGAACTTTTATTTGTATATCATCAGTTGTATAAAATGGGCTAGAATATTACAGATAAAGTATATCAGGTAAAACTGTACGATTTCATTGCAATTGTTTTGAACTACATTTTAGATACATTTCTGTTTTAAGTAGAAAAGACTAGGGATTGTCAAAATTAAGGGTTTTTTCTTTGCTGAAAATTTCTTTGAAAGTATTTTTATTTTATTTAAAAAATCACATAAGACTGTATTCTATACACTGGACCTCAAACTTTTTAATAAAATTTCACGCGATAACCTTTTTGAAGCATAATCTGTTAAAAATGACTTAAATGTCTTTGTTCTTCATGTGTAGTAATATTTTAGATTGTATAGAACAATTGAGGATTAAAAGACATTAATAACAAATACATTTATCATTACATTTATGAATCATGACTTCCAATAAACTGTGAACTTGTGGCTACATGTATTATGCCCAATATCCACAAATTAAATTTAATGCACATTTATAGCAACAAATTAATTTGATCATTGTTTTTTTGTTTCAGGAACTCCGTGCGACTATTAATACGCAAAATCCAGTATGCCCCTGATCAACCTGGGCCTACACCCCGTGCAGAAACCTCCTGGCAGTTCTTTATGTCAGACAAACCTCTGCATCTGACAGCTTCCCTGTCAAAGGAGGTAAGAGTGACAAAAAATAAAGAGCTGCATTTAATCCATTCTCAGGAATTAACAGCAGGGATGGCTGACAGATCTGAGTGGCTACACTCAGGAAACTGGGACCAGATCATATATATTTAAAGTAAGATTTATCAATAGTAAAACAACAGTCATCCAAGCACCAGCAAACATAAAGATGACAGTTAACCAACAATCCAGAGACAAAATACCTAACTGAACGACCTAACAGAATAACAGAAATTCTAACTATCAAACTAATTATATACAATCGGGGAACATATGAAAGCAGGGTAAAAAACTGGAGGTGCAGGGAACATATAGAAAGGGGAAACAGAAACTGGGATCAGGAACAAGGGGGTGTAGGAACAAGGCAGCAAGGTTCAGGGCAAAGATACTAGGCAGAGAGCACAATCAAAGAGTAATAACAAGATAACAGTAGTAGTATCTGGCAGCAAACAAAGCAAAACATTGAAGCAAGGTGTATCAGCAGAAGAGGGACTAAATATGTCCCCATCAGACAGAATCAGGTGGAGGCTGATTACTGAGATCTGCTGGCTGCTGGGAGACACCTGCTGGTGAACACCAGAACTACAACCTTCTGCGCTTTGAAGCACAGTGCCACCAGCAGATGATGTAGGTCCTGATATCCATACATAGTATGTTTTTTTTTGCAAAGCTTATTTGCATTAAAGCATAACAACTTGTTAGAAAAATGTCTTTCAGCTAGTCATAAAGTAGCTTTTTCAATGCTTTTCCTTGAAAAATAAGCTAATATACTACAATATACATATACATTGCATTCTGAGTGATGGGTGAGCAGCTGTGTTGGGCTCTTGAAGTCTCTTGAAGTTGGGCTCTTGAATGGGGTCTAACTGTGCTTTTATTGTACAACCTCCTGGAGAAATAGAGGTCTATTTCTATGTTTGAGACAGTTTCCAATGTTTTCCACGCACGTGAGCACACAAGAATATATAAGGGGGTTCTCATTTTGCAAAATAGCTGATAGCTTCACAGACAGGGGCGGACTGACCATTTGGAAACTAGGGCACTGCCCAAGGGCCTAGGGTCAGTAGGGGGCTCCATGAGATGCCCCTGGTACCTTTTTCATAGGCTTTTTTGAGTTTGGGCAAGGACACAGGGGCCCCATGATCCCCTATTGCCCAGTGGCCCCATGAGTTGTCAGTCCACCCCTGTTCACAGGTTTAGTGTGAGGACATCATAATATCATTTCTCCAATAATACCACCCTAAATGCACCCTCCTACTCTCTTGCCATTTAATTTTTAAAATTTTTTGCAGGTATTTTATCATGGAGAGCCAATTACTGTGGCTGTAACTGTGACCAACAATTCGGAGAAAACAGTCAAGAAAATATCTACTTCAGGTAAGTTGTGTAAAAAAAATAAATCTTTTTTTAATATAAGGGGTTAAAGAAACAAAAACCTGAAGTCCTTTCACATTATTATATTGGAAAGAAGCTGATGTACCTGATGAAGATTACACAGAGTGCTACCAGAATGGTTTAGGGGCCTTCATTCAAGATGTCATGTGGAATGCACACTGTATACAGTTAAGTACAGCTCACCACAAAACCCTGTTGCTCTGTAAAAATTAAAAATAATACTTTGCTTTATCAAAAGTGAATTTTGCACATTGCTTTAATGATAAAAGTTATTAATAATGCAGATATTTAGAAAGGAAATATCCTGGGTACTGTATAGAATGCATTTTTAAAACTACTGTGAGACATTATTAACATGGTGCAAATCTGCGATACCTTATAACAATCACTCTGACCTCCTCATGTACAATGTATTGCACTTTAGTATTCGGTTTGTCAATGAATGAGTAATGCATAGCGATGCCAGACCAAAGAAAATAAGCGGAAATTAGTACATTTATATGGATAGTAACTCAGTGATGTCTTCTTCTTGCAGTGGAACAGACTGCAAATGTAGTGCTGTATTCTAGTGACTTCTACACCAAGACTGTGGCTTTGGATGAATCTGAGTAAGTACAATCACAGAAGGAAGAACTTGTAAACTTAGATGTATTTTTGCAAAACCTATTTTAATTGATTAAGGAAATTGTATGGTGTCACCAAGAAAATAAAGGGCCAATAAAGAAAGGTGATAATGTGCACTAATACAACAATGAGTCCGATCAGTCTTCGGGTCCAGGATTATTTACTGGCTTGTTCTCTTATTTTCACATTGTAACTTCCATAGAAATAAGTTTTAGGGTAGGGATAAGGTGTAAGTTGGGGCAGAAATGTTTAAGCATGCTTTTGAAAGATATAAAGAGCCACTATATGCCAATTAAAGGGAATGTAGGTAGAGAACAAAGGTTATATTATTGCTGATATACTGAGAGTCTTGTATGGATTAAAGGAAAACTTTAGATTGCTGACAGGAGAAAACGAAAGCAGTTCATAATAAGCCATTTTGGTGTACACATACGTGATCCATCTTTACTGTATTTAGGTGTCCTTCTACCGCTGCTCAGTTCTCTGGCATTCTCAGAGGATCAGTTCTCCACTGAATGCCTTTTTATGAAGCGGTGTAGATCGCTTCTCTGAATGAGAAGAGAAGCAATCTACAAACGCTTTGAACGCTAGAAAACGGCCGCTCGTGAGATTACAGTAAGAGATCAGTCAAACACTGTTTACTAAACAGCGGTAAATTACCGCTGCTTCATTTGCGGTTCCTCTGATTCTCCACCTCTGGGCTGGAGAGTCTGGAGAGAGAACGCAGATTGCCAGTGAAGGGCTGACATCACTCCTTCATACACTGGCCATCTATGTGCTGAAATGATCAGCGGAGAACATGTTCTCATGATCATCTCTGTTTCCTAAACCACTAATGATCTGTGTTTCATAAAAGGACACCTTAGTGTTTCCAAATTGGTGTTATACATCCCCACTGTAGGCAGTACATAAAAAAAAAATCTAAAAGGAAAACTGGATAAAGTCCATATGACATCCAGGGCTATCTTGCCCACCCAGAGTTGATTCTTCCTATATCTCGTGCTGCTTTCTTGGATTCGGGAGCCAGCAACTTTTGTTCTTACATATGCTCTAACTTTTTAGTGATATTAACATGGTATTGTGTGTAAGTATGAACGCCGCTCAGACCAATCCCCCGGGGTCTCGGTCGACTCTAGGATGCTGCTCCCTCTTCTCTCTGCCGGCAGGGTGATTATGATTTGCTGTCAGCCTCAAGTGGTGCCAGAAGCACATTAATGGTTCATATCAACAGGATATGTTACACTGTCATGAGCTGAAAGTGTAAGTGGTAGTTGAGAAGAATGAAAGAACCATTTACAGTATATAATTTTACAATCACAAATGGGTCCTACTTTCATTTATCTTCTTTTTTCTTGGTGGTATGTAAAATATTTATTTTATGGGAATTATTTTATAGACGGCTAGCAGTGCTGCATGAAACACTGAATATTTTTTTAAACAATCTGTTAGTTTAATGTTATGTTATTTCTTTTTCTAGTGGAAAGGTGTCATCAAAGGCTACTTATAATCACACCTTCACCCTTCAGCCTCTTCTGGCATATAACCGAGAGAAAAGGGAAATTGCTCTTGATGGCAAACTTAAGCATGAGGACACCAATCTGGCATCTAGCACTCTGTAAGTAAGTTTAGATGCAGGAACTTTGGAGACAGCCAACATATATTATTGGGTGAATACTTTGTAAATCATGGTGTCAGACTTATTTAATTTTGCCAAGATTTTAAAACTTGTTCATACACTTTTAAAGTGACACTAAACTCTGGTTTATAAAAATCTATTCAAGTATTAACTCAAAAAATACATTCTGTTGCTTCATCCTACCTCAAATTCCTTTTTTTTGCTGCTGACTTCCTGCTAGAGGGTGGCTGCATTTATTCTTCATGATTACTCTTATTATTATTATTATTATTATTATTATTATTATACAGGACTTATATAGCACCAATAGTTCACAGCACTTTACAACATAAGGGCAGACAGCTACAATACAAATGAATACAGGAAAGATCAGAGGGTCCTGCTCATTAGAGTTTACAACCTCTTAATTTATCCCATCGTATGTAAGAATGTAGCAAACCTCTCTTGCTCGCTCCTGAGATGGACAAGGGACTATAACCTATGAACTATGAAATTTGTAGTGTGCATAGAGCAGTGTGCAGGACCGCAACTAATGAGCACTGCTCATTCCAAACAAGAAGTAAGGTGGAAAAAGATGAGATTTGGCAGAGGAGGACATTACAGCAAGGCAGAAAAATACAGTAAGGTATGATTTTATGAAAAATAAATTACAGGGCCATTAGGTAGTGAATGTGTATAAATTATGTTTGCAGCATAAGGATAGAGTTTAGTGTCATTATAATTTATACTCCAATTCCTGCCAGGATTAAGTGGAAAATATGTTTAGGGCCCTGAAAATCCCAAATCCATCCCTTTATTAATTGTTAGGATAAACATTTGATTATATGTCAAGAGATTCACCTACTGGAGCTTTTTGACATTAATACCTCTAAAGGACAATGTCACCATGTGTTTAGCTTTTTCCTTAGCCTTAAATTGCTAGGAAAGTATTATATGTTTCTAGTTAAAACTGAATGCTAGGATAGGCAAATATTGTCTAAATGCAAGAAGCATTTGTATTTTTACTTGAATATTTGTATTATTTGTCTATTTCTTCCATATCTGTGCAGTAGTTCAATGTGGTAGTGCCGTATTTGCCGGCGTATAAGACAACTGGGCGTATAAGACGACCCCCTACTTTTCCTGCTAAAATGTAGTGTTTGGGCTATACTCGCCGTATAAGACTACCCCTCATCCAATGCACACCAGTGGGAGGAATAGTGCCCCATCATTGGTATCAGTGGGAGGAATAGTGCCCCATCATTGGTATCAGTGGGAGGAATAGTGCCCCATCATCGGTGTCAGTGGGAGGAATAGTGCCCCATCATTGGTGTCAGTGGGAGGAATAGTGCCCCATCATCGGTGTCAGTGGGATGAATAGTGCCCCATCATTGGTATTAGTGGCAGGAATAGTGCCCCATCATTGGCATTAGTGGCAGGAATAGTGCCCCAGCATTAGTATCAGTGGGGGGAATAGGTGCCCCATCATTGGTATCAGTGGCAGGAATAGTGCCCCATAATTAGTATCAGTGGGGGGAATAGGTGCCCCATCATTGGTATCAGTGGCAGGAATAGTGCCCCATCATTGGTATCAGTGGCAGGAATAGTGCCCCATCATTGGTGTCAGTGGGAGGAATAGTGCCCCATCATTGGTATCAGTGGCAGGAATAGTGCCCCATTATTAGTATCAGTGGGGGGAATAGTGCCCCATTATTGGTGTCAGTGGGAGGAATAGTGTCCCAACATTGGTGTCAGTGGGGGGTGGAATAGTGCCCCATCATTGGTGTCAGTGGGGGGTGGAATAGTGCCCCATCATTGGTGTCAGTGGGGGGTGGAATAGTGCCCCATCATTGGTGTCAGTGGGGGGTGGAATAGTGCCCCATCATTGGTGTCAGTGGGGGGTGGAATAGTGCCCCATCATTGGTGTCAGTGGGGGGGGGGAATAGTGCCCCATCCTTGGTGTCAGTGGGGGGGGGATAGTGCCCCATCCTTGGTGTCAGTGGGGGGGAGGAATAGTGCCCCATCGTTGGTGTCAGTGGGAGGAATAGTGCCCCATCCTTGGTGTCATTGACACCAATGATGGGGCACTATTCCTCCCACTGACACCAATTACACTTGCTGACCCTGTTCTAGTATGGTGCTGCTGCAGCCAGCATATGTGGTTGCAGCAGCACCTCTACACTGAACACTTACCTACTGCTCCTGCACTCGATTTTCGCGGGCCGCTCGTCTCCGCCCCCTCACCGGTGATTGGCCGCCTGTGTGCCTTTCCTGAGCTACAGTTCTGGCGGCCAATCACCGGTGAGGAGGCGGAGCCGAGCAGCCGCTCGAACATCCAGTGGCCGAACTGAAGGAGCAGCCGCGCTTCCTGGACCGGATCGTCGTGGGACCGGAGCCAGGTAAGAAACAGCCCCTGCCCACCCCTGTACTTA
This sequence comes from Staurois parvus, assembly GCF_062004578.1. Lineage (NCBI taxonomy): Eukaryota > Metazoa > Chordata > Amphibia > Anura > Ranidae > Staurois > Staurois parvus. The sequence continues at coordinate 574,456 of NW_028317922.1, forward strand.
GTGTCCCTTCCGTTGGAAGGGGGGGGCGGCGGTGGCACCGCACCGCCCCCCTAAAAAGTGTCAGTATGCTGTATACCAGCGTAAAAGACGACTCCCGACTTTTGAGAAGATTTTCAAGGGGTAAAAAGTTGTCTTATACGCCGGAAAATACGGTAGGTGGAGCTGCTGGGTCCCTCCCAGAGCTCTGCTTTCTGAACAGGCTATTTGTAGCATAGTGATGACACCACTAGTGTTACAAGGTATTTTTGGATTAGCAAAAGCATTTATTATACACAAAGTGGATTTATATAAAATTGTGTCTATTGTGGACTATATTAAAATATTTTTGTGTACACGGAGTTCAGCTTTAACAAAGAAGAAACTATATTGCAAGAAAACATGGAAATAATAGTACAAGCAATTTGAAGAAATATAGGACCTATGCTTAAAGTGTTCCTAAACCCACAACAGTAAAATCAGTCTGTATATGCAGTAAAGCATGCTTGTTATACTCACTGAAAAAAATAGGCGCTGTGAAAAATGCTCTCAGACAAGCACCTTAATGAAGGTGCATCTTTATTGGGTGAGACAAAGTAGCAAATATAATAAAAACCATTTGACCAGCCTCAAGTGAACAGTGTGACTCCAACGGACGGCCTGTCCACTCTGAAGGGAGCTGAGATCAGAGAACGCTCCTGTCAACTTCAAATCACATGGTGTCAGCGTACCGGCGTCCGGGGTGGTGTCACCATGGCAAGCGAAGGCAGTGTCCGGTGTTGGCTTCAGCTGGGAGCATGTGTAGGGTTAACAAGACAACATGTTTTGCGCAGTTGCGCTTTGCCAAGTCTCTGGTAACCCTGGCTGGTGGCCATTATATAGAAGACCATTAAAGGGAAGGCTGGCTGAGTGTAATTAGCAGGGGATGGGGTGTCAATCAGAGCGGACAGCTCGTCCTGAAGCACTGCTAAATACAAATTTAAAAGTAAAAATTGCAAATTATAGAAAGTGATGCCAATTAATGAAGTGATATGTATAATAACACTATTGGAAAGCATGATTTACTTTTATCTTTAGCAGAATAAATGTAATAATTAAACAATAAAATAATGAAGAAAAAAAAAAAAGGAAAATAACTTTTCTTGTGGAAGAACTCTAAGTCAAAAATTACATCGCTGGTTCATAGAAGCTATGTCAAAAAATGCGTTTATAGTGAGGTAATTATTGGCATATGAACAAAGAAGGGGGTGGAGAGAGGTGAAAGCTTAGCATATGAAAATAAAAATGACTGTATAAAAGGAACTGCTAAAAGGAATATAGTACAATCAATACGGGTATCAAATTAGGTAGCTCATATGTTCTTAATCAAATAAATGCAATAGATGCGTAGTAACATGTATTCATAATGGAGTAAGCACAATATATACATGGTAACAGTGAAAATTAAAAAACAAGTGTTAAAAGAAGACAATAATGTGTATAAAAGAAATATCAGTACATAACCATAAATAATGGTTAGCAAAAAAAAAAAACCCAAGAGGATCCTAGTTCCAGGGACTATAAGTCATACTTGTTAGATAATGCTATGGATTTCAAGATCCTCATTGAGACCATTGGGGGTCATAGAACCTAACTTGTAGATCCAGAACGTCTCTCTCTTACATAAATGACATCTCTGACTGGATGTCGCTCCATTTCCTCAAGCTTAACCTCTCCAAAACTGAGCTTCTCATCTTTCCCCCTGCCCGTGCCCCCCCCATCCTATCCATCACTACCAACAACACCACCATCAATCCCGCCCCGCAAGCCAAAGTCCTTGGCGTCATTCTGGACTCAAACCTTTCCTTCCAACCTCATGTCAAAACACTTACAAACACATGCAGGCTCCACCTTAGCAACATTGCCAAGATACGCACCTTCCTTACCCTAGACACTACTAAACTACTCGTACACTCCCTGATTATCTCACGCCTCGACTACTGCAACTCCCTCCTCACCGGCCTACCCCAGTGCAGGCTCTCCCCGCTTTAGACCATCATGAACTCAGTGGCTAGACTCATCCACCTCACCAACCACTCCACCTCTGCCACCCCCTCTGCCTATCCCTCCACTGGCTCCCTATTGCCCAACGCATCAAATTCAAACTACTCACTCTGACCTACAAAGCCATTCACAACACTGCCCCTAACTACCTCACCAACCTGATTCCCAGGTACCACCCTACCCGTACCCTTCGCTCTTCACAGGACCTCCTTCTATATTGCTCCATGGTCTCCTCCTCCCACGCACGACTGCAAGACTTCTCCAGGTCCTCCCCCATCCTCTGGAACTCACTACCCCAATCCATTAGACTGTCACCTTCCCTCCTCACCTTCAGGTGCTCCCTGAAAACCCACCTCTTCAGGGAAGCCTACCTCACCCTCACCTAACAGCCGTTCTCCTTCATTCCTCCTACCACTCCATCCCCCACAGCCACTTCCTCCTGTACCACTACCCCCTCCCTCCTAGATTGTAAGCTCGAAAGAGTAGGGCCCTCTAACCCCTCGTGTGCTGTTTGTAGTTGCTTTACTGTTTCATGTATTGTCCCCCCCTCTATTGTACAGCGCTGAGCAAACCCTTTGGCGCTATATAAACTCGATGTAATAATAATAATAATAAACGGGCTAGTCTTTCATTGTCAGTAAATGTACCCTTTGGAATATGTTAGATTGCTAAGACCTCAAGAAGACTGAAATTATTTTGATGGGATTGCAAAAAATACCTGGGGACACTATGCTTATCGCAACCATCTCTTATAAGTCTTCTATGCTCCCCTATGCATTTGTGTAGAGGGCGTGTGGTGCGGCCTACATATAGGAGCTTACACGGGCATGTGAGGACGTATATGACGTAGTCAGTTGCACACGTAATAAACTGACGAATATGGTAGCTGTTGCCCTGGGAGTCCAAAACCTGTGATCTGCCATGGGTGATGGACTGACAGGTGAGACAACCTCTTTTGTTGTATCTCTAGATACCAGTTCTGTTGTCAAATGTAGGAAGGGGGCCGTTATCTTTGTAGGTAGATGGTGACATTTTGCTTGGGGCTAGAATGTTTTTCAAAGTACGGGCGCTCTTGAAAGTTACTTGTGGGGAGCGTGGGAGAATAGGTGCTAGTCTAGGATCTAATTGTAAAATGTGCCAGTGTTTGCGAATGATGTTTGTAATGTCATGATGTGATGTGTTGTGTTGAAACCAGTGATGAACCTCACCGAGTTGGACTGGTTATGGGCCTGAGTGTGTATTTGGTCTTTCAATACGCTGTGTTTGGTGTATGCGTTTTTAATAAGGGAAGGGGGATAGCCTTTCTCAGAAAACTTTTTTGAAAGGAGAGAACCTTGTTCTTGGTAGTCACATAATTTTGAACAGTTCTTCCTTAGTCTTTGGAATTGGCCACTGGGAATATTATTTTTCCAGGCTGGATGGTGACCACTGGAATAGTGTAGATATGGGTTCCAACTAGTGGGGTTGGTGTAATTTGTACTACAAATTTCGATATCTGTGGCTGATAAAACCAAGTCTAAAAAGATTATATCTTGGGAGTTAACAACATGAGTAAAAGAAAGTCCAAGGTAGTTTGAATTGCAATATACGACAAAAGATAAAAATTAATTCAAATCACCATCCCAGATTAATAAAATGTCGTCAATATAGCGCCCAAAAAAACCAATATATTTGGCAAAGCGGTTGTTTACTTAAATATTGTTTCTCCCAAAAGCCCATTGTGAGATTGGCGTAACAAGGGGCGAAATTCGCTCCCATCGCAGTCCCTTTTGTTTGCAAGTAAAATCGGTCAAGGAATGTTAAATAATTATGGGTAAGGCAAAATTCTGTACATTCAATAATAAATTTGGCTTGGGTGGAGTTAATAGAACTTTCAGAGGATAAGAAATATTGAAGGGCCTGTAGGCTTATTCGGTGGAGGATTGATGTGTATAAGGAAGTTACATCAAGTGATGCCCAATGATACCCATGTTTCCACTGGTAATGGCTGAGGATTTCTATCACATGACTGGAGTCTCTGATGTAGGACGGCAATTGTACAACTAATGGTTGAAGGAAATAGTCAATGTACTTGGAGAGGCCATTAGTAAAACTATTTGTGCTCGCAATTATAGGGCGACTCAGGGGATGTGTAGTAGATTTGTGTATTTTTGGCAAATGATAAAAATATGGAGTACTACAAATGGGGGGAAAGAGGAAAGACCTTTATCTCTTATTTATTACACTATCATTATAGGCTTTGTCAATGAGTAACTTGAGGGCTATTTGATACTCTGGTAAGGGATCTGCCTTACTAAAGCTACTAAGCTGATATGTGTCGATATTGGAAAGGAGACAAATGGACTCATTGATGTAATCACTGGTGTGTTGTACAACAAGACTTCCTCCTTTGTCAGCTTGCTTAATGACAATGTTTTTATTATTCTCTAAGTTTTTTAAGGCTTGTGCTTCGGAATTACTCATATTGTAACTAGTAGGTGGATTATTGCACAAACTAAGAAGATCTTTATAGGCTGCCTGGCAGAAGGTCTCGATGTATGGTCCCTTGGACTGTACTGGAAAAAAACTGGATTTGGATTTAAAATTGGTGTGAATGATATCTGGGTCTAAGGAAATACTGGGTGTTTGCATGTTAGAAGGATGGCTTTCCATCCATAGATCCTCTAGCATCTGGACTAATATTCTATCATCGTCTTGAAAAGAAGAGTCTGTATTGATAGTATGAGAATCAATACTAATAGTTTGAGGATCAGTATCAGATGGGGAGATATTAGAATAATGTCTTTTGATAGTTAAAGACCGGATAAAACAGTGAGTATAACAATAGTAATAGCATTGTGTAAAAAGGCTGTTTGATCCTTTCTTCTGTTGATGACAAAAGATATTTAGCAGTTTATATTTACTAAAATAATTGCACTTCCATGTTCTGTGTACTGTGGGAGACCAGATATACTGAATGCAGGGTCCTGGGTTTAGTAACAGTTAACCCTTTCTGCCAAGTTTATAATCACATTTAGATTTGGATTGAAACCAGGAATTTCAATATATAAAGCCATGGGCGGTTAAATCATCTGCTGCCAATGCAGCATGCTTGTGAGATTGAATGAATACTTAGTGTAGCTCCTGATAAAAACAAAAGTAACAGGTGAGAACAAATACTCCATTTGTGAGTGGTCAAAATGAAGTCAGAGTGGACTTATGAAGATGTGGACCAGGCCACCTTAAAAAAAAAAATCACCAGGTATATATAGTATCCATAATTTTCCTTTTAAATACCTCGTTTTAGAAGATATTCTACTTTTCAAGAAGCCAAGGCCCACTGTGAGAAATTTAGAATGAGAGCATTCATGCAGTGAACCAAAATGACAAATATGTTATTGTTAGATTTTATTACTTACTATACTTTACTCTATTTTCCAGTCTAAAGGAAGGCATTGATCGCACTGTTATGGGAATCCTAGTCGATTACAAGATTAAAGTGACTCTCACTGTCTCTGGGTAAGTGATACATAGTAGATTTTTTATTCCAATTAGGGTCTAACTATTCTGTAAATTAGAAAAAGAGTATTACTGTGATTAAAACATTCTCACTCTACTTCTTCAAAAGGATAGAAATGTCTGTGTGCTTGATAAAACATGGCACATGCATGATGTGGGTATAGAAAAGAATTACCCAACTTTATAATAATCACATTTTATTGCTTTGTAGTCGGAAATGAAGACACGCCATTTTTTTTTATCCAGCTGGAACTGGATCTGTCTTCATTTCAGGCTGCATAGCAACAAAATGTGATTATTCTTTTCTATACCCACTGTATTTTGCATTTTTCTATATGTGCCCAGCTTTAAAAAGAGCAAAGTTGCTGGGAGTATCCATTATGACACATTTTGTAACAAATGCTGTCATTACTGTATAGTGGCTGTCTGTAAACCTCCTGGTGTTCACTTGGCTGTTACGTTGTGGTGTATGTAGCACAATTTACAAGTGAATAAAAGTACTACTGTGCAGATAGGTAGGCCAGTTATTACATTGATGTAAATAAAAATGAATTAAGGCACTAAGTTTTACAGCCCCATGCTTCAGTAGAGTTTTTTTTATTAAACCCAACTGTGTCATACTTACAGGGTCAATCACAAAGCTAATACACTAGGATACGCATACTTATTTACAAAAAAGTGATAAATATTTTAATTTGAGCCTAATGAGATTTGAGATAGATTTGAAAATTACAATCACATCACTAAGTTAGAGCTCCTTTTCCTTATGTTAAAGCTTTGTGATTTGAGCTTAATCTGTTTAAAACGGATTCACAGGAAACATTGCAACTGTGCTGAAGAAAAAAATCCAGTCAATTTATGCTTCCCAAAGATGAAATGCAGACAAGCACCTGAATACATAGACATAGTATAAGGGAAATTCATATACTCTACTTAACCTAGGCAAGATATCCTGCCTTGGAAAAAGAAATTGTTATCCTATGCAGACATTTCATCAAGACAGGTCATTAACCTCCACTGCATCAGTCAGCCAAGAAGTGAAGAAGACAAACCTTTTGAAGCCTGATTGACTTCTATTGCTGGCTCTGCCTTCAGTCTGAATTCCCCTGTACTGGTGAGATCAGGGGACTGCTATCACTCCAAAGTTAGGAAATTAGCCTAGTTTAATTTCAAGTAAAAGTAATCTTTTTTTAACCATTACGACACAAGATAAATTGATGCTTTGCATATATCTACCTGGAGTTTTGCTTTTACATTTTATGTAATCTCGTGAAGCCAGACCAGCCTGCTTTTTTATAGTTCTTGTAGCAAGATTGCATTCTCTTATCACATCATTCTGAGCTGCACAACTTCCCTTTCATGGTCTAGTGCAGGGGTCTCCAAACTGCGGCTCAAGGGCCGGATATGGCTATCCTTTATCAGGCCCTTGGAGCACTATTGCTCCCACTGAGACCAACAATGGGGCAGTACTTCTTCAATTGAAGCCAATAATGGGGAACTATTCTTCCTACCAATACCAATGATGGGGCACTACTCCTCCTGCTGACCATCAACCCTGCAGCTATGTTTATTCTCACTGATGCTGGGGCCAGGACTTTCTACCCTCGCTGGCCCTAATCCGGCCCTCCTAAAGTCTGAAGGACAGTATACTGGTCCTTTGTTTGAAAAGATCGGAGACCTCTGGTCTAGTGCATGGGGTCAAGGCTGCAATGTGCTGGAGAATTAACTAAGCTTGGTGTGCACCACATTAACAGAGTGGATACATCTGCTTCAGGTCTATTTGCACCACCTGCTCCAGTTTAAACTTCAGAGTAAAATTAGAAATGAAATAGAAATGAGCACATGTCTGCACCTAATTAAGAGAGGGACTATAGCAGTTTTCCATGTAGAGAACTGCCACAGATTCTCACCAGGTGTGACCTTGTCAAATGGGATGTGAGCTGTCAGCAGACTGCTCACATCCTTCTCTCTGCCTGTGCAGGAATTACACTACATGAGCAGAGCATTGTGCTTACACAACTCATTACTAATTCCCCCCAGAGACAGTATATAGAAAGTATTTAGTTCAGCATTTTTAAACAACAGGGTATAAGACATGTCAATGCTATATACTAAGCAGCAATTGGGATTTCTTGAAAATAAATGCTGTCAGACCCTACATTACAATCCCCTGTGGTCCATACGCAGTTCTTTTAAAAACCTGGAGAAAATTAGAGCCAAAGATCTCCGTGAACAAATCTCCATACCATACTGCAGAACCATGTATTTGCTTGATCTATAACAGACTCAATGTATATGTTTGTCAGATTCATAACTATTTTTCTTCTTCTTCCCCCACTGACAGCTTATTGGGAGATATGACTTCAAGGTATAGAATCATAATGATATTATTCAACTTGCATACAAAAAAGTGCTTGTAGTACATTGCTTGTCAGGACTGTCTTTTCCTATTTTCAGGCTCCATGCACACTTGGCGTTTTAATAACGCTGGTAGTGTTAGCTGTGTGAAGTCACCTTAAAAACATTTTCAGCATTTTTATGTGTTTTTCATTAGCATTTAGCCGCATTTTTTCCACTTTGTTTGCTCAAAAAAAGTCCAAAAACGCTGGTTTGCTGCGTTAGAGCGTTTTTACAGCTAAAAAAACTTCTCTAGAAACCCTCTAGTTCTGGGTTTTTTCCAGCCAAAAAACGCCCTTGCCAAAAAACGCTGATTACAGCCTATGTGTGCATGGACACATAGGAAAACATGTTGGGGAGTTCACTGGCTGTAGAAAAAAACACCAAAAGCCAAAAACTGCAGCTGTAAAAATTTCCAGTGTGCATGAGGACTTAGGCCTAGTCAGGTAATCTGTCAGTTTTTGCTTGTGGGCACATTACTTGTGGGCCATTCTGACTTTCCTTCAGCCTAGACTAAGTTTTTTACTTGAGCACCCCATTTGTATTAAATCAGCATTAAACTCACAACAAACATTTATTATATTACAGCTTACCAATCCTTAGATGTGATGGCCTTATTAGTTTTTCTTTTTTTTTTTTCTTTCCTTTATTTTCGTCCAATTATCCAGCCAGCAAGTCTGTTGGTTTTCAACAGAACTAACTGTCTTGCAGTTGTAGAAGTTAGAGGGTTAAGACAAATCATTTACCACTGACCATTTTTTATATATTTATGTAAAATCTTTACCCTTAAAGGAAAAAAAACTGCTGCTGTAGCTGCTTAAAATGCGTTAGCTGGAGTTTGTCCTCAATTTGTTAATATAACAAAATGTTTCCTAGTGCATCTAACACTCCCCTCCCCCCAGATTGACAGGGTATGGGCGGCTGTCCAAAGGTGTCTCTGTTGCTCTTTCATCTAGAGTCTAGGCACTCTAATACAGGAGGTGTGTTATTGGCCAGGTCACCAGGTGAAAACAGAGGGGAAAAAAATCCCTAAAAAGAAAACTAATGCAACCACCACATCTAATGATTGCTAAGCTGCAATACATTACATTTTTGGTTTTGGGTTCAATACCACTTTAGGTTTACACAAATGCTTTTTCTCCATCAGGAGGTCTGGTATTCTTTGTGAAACCAGGGCTGCCTTTTACTTTCAGTCTTGTCCAGTTTATGCCATCCTATCCATTTACTAAAAAAATCTGAAATATAGACTAATACTGCTACTTTTTTTATTAATGTTCTGTATTTTCATTTCCAGACAGTAGGTGGAGTGCTCGTTTTTTTTTTTTTTACCTGTATATTTTTGTAGCGATACCCCCATAAAGGCCGCTGGTCAATAGTGATGACCAGAGTTCTCCCCTACTACTGCAGAGGCTGCCAGCACACACAGAGAACAGTTCAAGCACACTAACACAAGGAACAGTTGGAATGTGTCTTTGTGATTTATTGCTAGAAACTTAAACAATGGGAGAGGGTGAAGGGTATGGGATTCTCCAGACTACAAGGTGTAATATAAGGAGGCTCTTCTCTGTTCTACGATCCTCAGAAGCAAATCTTTTGCTAAACTTCAGAATAAAGTCCCCTTTGAATGAAAAAGGGAAAGGCCAGAGGTAGGGACCCCATGAAACTACTTTGCTCAGATATTCCAATAGTACACAGTCACCAGGATCTTGTGGAACAGTCAGTACCCACGAGGCCAGGGAACAACTGTGCCCATTCAGCTTTCTCCAGGTGCCTTCTAGTGATTTTCTGCAGACTGGATCCCTCAGGTGAAGTCTTGGTGTGTTGAAGATAACCCTAGGGCCCCCAGCTTTCCCATAGCTAGGGCCTCGATGAGCAACAACTGAACTTGGTAGGAGTTTGTCAAGGGAGATGGGTGGTGGTAGCTACCCCCACCGAAACAGGTGGAATCTCTTCTACAGGAAGATCCCACTACTCTGGAGTTCACTCTATTTATCAGCCTCTTTAACCATCTACTGGGACACCCCTCCAAGGAATTGGCTGCTACCTAATAAATATAAAGCTGCATATTTGACTCACTCTCACCTCCCTATATTCCAGAAGTCTCCAGAAGGCAGGCTACAGGCTATGAAACCCAGAGCAGGCTATAGAAATCAACAGCTGCTCCAATGACTACAAAGGAGTCGCTGTTCAAGAGGGTGCTGTACTTTTAACTGAGCTGTTAAAAATACATTTTCTTGGAGGGCTCGATAGCTTCAGCAGAAATTCATACAGACAGCTGATCAAGTCAGAATACTGACTTACCCTCCTCCCTCTCTGCCTATTTGTTTAATTGTTGCTCCTCAGAGTTTTATTCAGAAATGGAGAATCTTGAAGGTAGGCAGTGTGGCTCTGTGCATCCTGTGTCATGGGTGCATTCTCTATTAAAAGGAATGTTTTATGATTTTGCACATTTTCTCTCCATTATAGCCAGGACTAAAAATACAAATGAAATACAATTCTTTCCTTAGTCAAGGACAAATTAATTAGAATATTTAAAAATATAATATCCAGCCTGCTGTGTATTATCAGCTGCTTTGCTGGGGCCCTATTAGCAAGCTGAGGAACTTCTACCAGAACATCCTTAACACGCTCTAGAGTCTCTGACTTTGAGACAGTTGTGGTTCCTCTTCTGGGGAGTCAAAGTACCTAAAGGGATAATTCCCCTTTACCAAAAAGCTGCCTATGCAGATAAGGGGTGTCTGTGGATAAAGTGAAACGGTGCAGCTCTAACTAAAGTTGAATAATGCCCTTGCTATAGGTGTAGGCCATTTACATACCTCCTGAAGCCTGACTGGAAAACTCCCAGAGCATTGCTAGGTGAGGCCTAGTCATTACTGCTCACCTCCACCATCACAGGAGTGAGCTCTCAGACACTGAGTTCAGAGCTACTGTACCAGGGGAAAGAGAAAATGTGAGGGGATTGAATCAAATAAAAATCTCACTCTTTGATGGTGGAGGTGAGCAGTAATGACTAGGCCTCACTTAGAGATGTCCTAGAAGTATTCCAGTCAGGCTTCATGAGGTATATAATGGCAAACACCTATAGCAAGGGCATTATTCAACTTTAGTCAGAGCTGCCCAGTTTGTTTTTATCTACAGACACAGCTTATCTGCATAGTCAGGTTTCTGTTAAAGGTGAACGAACACTTTAATATGAGACCTGCAGACAGAGTACTTAAGCACACTGCATTGGCAGAACTTGTTGCACATGCCCAGGCCTTGTAAGGATGGCTTTCACACAGATTTCCATATTGTCACTCTGTAACCAATCATATTATGCATATTATCGAGCAGCTGAATCCACAACAACGCTATAGTCACTCTGCACAAAAAAGTTATTTTTGTATCTTTACAAATAGACTTGGCTATAGTAATAAGATGTAAATAAAAAGGTGTACCAGAACAGCCAAAAAATTGTGCAATACCACTCAAACCTACATCCCCATCTGACAGAAAAATACTGAACTTTGCATTTCGATTATTTACCTTTGTAGTATACTGGGATTTCATTACGTGTTATTTGTTCTTCACAGTGAGGTCTCTACAGAACTTCCTTTCATCCTCATGCATCCTAAACCAGACAGTGGAGGTAAGATATGATTTCAAGTCAACACTGATCAAAACACACAATGATTAAGGACAAAAAGTAGAAAAAAAAAACCCAGTATAATTAAAAGCAATATAACCATATGGATGTTGTATATTAAGACTTTGCAAATAATGTGATCCAAAAACTGTTGTGCTGAAAATACACTAAACACACCCTTGCAGATGTCTGAAATAATACCTTCAATAATGTGTACTAATTAATTAACATCTAGTGTAATGAAAAAGTCCACAAATGATAAGTGCAAATTAAAACTGTGTATGTAAAAACTCCAAAACTCCATCCATAAATACCCATATATACACCCATCACCTTTTCACACACAGCCTCTTACCAGCACTGAAGACTCCAAGCTATAGATGGTCTGTATAAAGATGTGTGGGCTTGCTGTAATGAATTCTTGCACTCCAGGAACACAAATCATGCTGACAGGAGACTGCAGAGTGTACCTCCTCTCTGAAGATGTTGCCCGGCAAATCAATCAGCAGCCTCCAATATCGTACCACCATCGGATTTAATAATATATAAACTACAAATCTACTCAATAGACTCCAATATAATTTGCATGTAAAATCACAAAACTACTGCTAGCACTGGCTCCAGTTGTCAGCACAGGCTCCGCCCCCGATGCGCATATCATCTGAAGATGTTCTCAAGGGGATCGCGCCTCCTGTGACAAGTTTGTAGCCACCAGTGGGCTAAAGCCTGCTGTCGGCTGATGTCACTGAGCCGGTCCAAGCTCTGAAAAGATCCTGACCATATGGTCAGAATCCATCCAGAAGCCTGGACTCGCACCTCCAATGAGAGCCTGAGCCAGCCGTTCCCACCCCTCCACAGCCCAATGCTCCAGTGAGCGCTGGGGGGACAACGCAGAGAGCCGGAGACTGACATTCACAGCTCTGTGCTCATAGCAGAGGGGGAGTACTGAGCATTCAGCGGTGTTTCAGTTCTCACTGCAGAGCCAGTGGGGGACTAATGTAGCATCAATCCAAGCTGAGTATAAATTTTTTTTCTTCTAAAGCTCATACTTCTCTTTTAAGTAGAGCAGAAGCTGATAATTCCCAAATTAGCAGAAATTACATCTTGTATTACATAATTGCTCACCAGTCTCTGTTATCAACAGTGACATTTTTGACCACTTCTCCATGCACAATTTCTGAAAGTTGCAAGATGCAAGGCAGTCCATAAACCTCTATTCTTTTTCTTGAGCCATTCCTTGGTGGATTTGCTAAAGAGTTTTGGCTCATTATTATGTTTAAAGACCAATTTATGGTTCAGCTTTAACTGTTGGACCAATGGCCTCACATTCTCATCAAGCAAGCTTTGATATGATGCATATTATATAGTTGCCTTAATGACTGCAAGCTGCCCCAGGCCCTGAACAGCAAAGCACCCTCAAACCATATATTATGTATCATATTTCTACCCCCGTTTGTCATGAGGTTCTTCTCCTCAAATGCTAAAACAGCTTGTTTTCTGTTATTGTGACCAAACAACTTTAGATTTGATTCATTGGTTATCTGGGGGTGTGTGTGTGTGTGTGTGTTCTTATTTTGTTTCCATGTGACAAATTTGCATGGGCGTATACTTACTTTTTCAAATGATTGTATATTATATATCACCATGCTATCCTTTTATGTTTCTTAATCTCATTATATTTGTCTCTTTTTTGCTGCTATTCAACACAATCACAGCTAAAGAAAGGTAAGACATACAGACATATTCAGACTTGGAGGCTGAATATACACATTGACATTTGCTTCACTACCTGCTTTCTTTGATATGTACCAATTGAGTACATATGGCTGAGGCACAGAGAAAGAATTCTTCACAATGGTGAGGAAGTATAGCAACAATAGGTGGTTGCATAAAAAAGCTCTGCCCTGACCAGCAGTTAGGAATGCTTTGAATAATAGTTGACTGTGCCTACCCATAAACTGTGCAGTAAACAGAAAATAATATTTGATGTGACTATGCTTTACCTTAAAGCAGAGTTCCAGTCATGTTTGTAAAAATTACAAGTCAGCAGCTACAAAAGCTATAGCTGCTGACTTTTAATAAACAGCCACTCACCTGTCCCACGATCCATCACTGTGCTTGGCCCAGCGGTTGTCAGTTTGTCTCCTCCAGCATATTTACTATGGGCACCCGTTTGTGACAGCTTATGGCTTTACAGCTGGGTGCCCACTGTGCATGCACGAGTGGTGCTGTGCACTGTGAATGGGACCTGTCACACCTCTCGAAAGACTACCGGAGGGAGAGGGGGGAATGAGAACTTCTGCTTCTGATTTCCTAGGCAGTTGGAGCGGAAGTGGGAACGGTTACCTGTCAAAATTAGGTACCAGCTCCCCCTCTCCTCCCCAAAAGCTCCATTTCACAAACAGGAGAGGCGGAGAAGGCCTTAAAGCGGAACTACCCCTTTTGCGTGGACCTCTGCTTTAACCCTTCTGTGGACAAACTGCCTTCTCTTAAACCTACAGATGTCAAATTTTGACTCAAATCCAGATCACCTGCTAATTTTCTATATCCCAGTCCTTGACATTTCATGTGCATATTAGTTATTTGGCTGTATGTGCCACTCTGATTACTTTGTGGTTTCAGCTCAAGGAAGGCCACTTCTGGTAAGACTTATCTAGATGGTGAATATTGTATAAGGGTCTTAAGGGCTTTTACCAGTTCAGAATGGATAAAGGTTCCAGAAATCTTTGGAATTTAAAGGAATATAAATTTGAAGTATTTCTTATTTGCTGCACTCACTTCTGTGATCAACCACAGTGTTTACAGTCCCCAATTCTGCCCATTTGTACCTCTGCAGAAAAATTTGGACAATACACTTGGAAAACTTGTCTACCGCAAAACTTTTGCTTGGGAGAAACTTTGTTGAATACCTTTTTTCTTGTTGTTAAGCTCACTTTTGTCATGGTGCAGGATTGGCCATGCCTTTCTCAAACTCACCTTTTTAGTATTGTTGTTTCTTGAGAGAAAAAAAAATCTGTGCTTAAACCTGAACAACTCACCAAACGAAGCAACTGTATAAATATCACAAAAGATATCATCACACACTTATATAAAATGTACAGCATTACTCAGAAAATTAATAAATACTTAAAAATAGCCAAGGGATTCCAATGTGTATGAGTACTGCTGCTCTGTGCTGTTTAACCATTTTAATTCAAATGGTCAAATAAATCTGATGAGTTGACCCACTGAGTACATTGTGATTGGTGTGAAATACAGGCCCTTTTTCCTCACCGGGAGTAAAGACTGGTTTTTCGGTGTTCGCATTTGTGGAATTTATCATTGAAAACACTGGTATGTAGACTTACAACTGCATTTAAAGTAGCTGAAAACCTGAAAAATGAAAAACAATGTGATCAGAAAGTTGAATAAAGAACAGCAGTAGAAAGCATTTAAGCTGAGGTTCATATCTGTCCATGCTCCCTGTCAGAGTGCAATCCTCCATGGTGTTCTCAGCTGGGTAAATCCTAAAGGTTTCACAGGTAAACACAATGCAATTTAGGTTATAACAGTATTATCTATCAAATTGTGCAAAAGACTACTGTTTTGGGGATTTGGACTTACAAGTACTTTAACCTCCTTGGCGGTATTCCCGAGTGTAGCTCGGGGTAACATTTCAGTACCAAGAGCGGTAACCCCGAGCTACACTCGGGAATACCATGCGGCGCTGCTCCATGCTACTGCATTTGTTCTTCACTTACCTTACCCTGCGCTCCCACGATGTGTCCCCTGCAGCGTCCCCGGCCATCTCCTTCGGCCGATGCCGGCATCCGGCTTCTGTGTCCTGTCCCTGTGACGTCGGGACGTACGGGTGCCGCCGGCGGCGGGAAATTTAAAAATTTTAAATAATGTCATTTTTTTTTTTTTTTACATAGTAAAACATTGCTGTCTCAACCAATTTCACATACATTTTGTCCCTAGTGCTTTGTCATGCGCCCCGCCTGCATTTCGTCTGTTCTTTCTGCCTGGAAACTGAGAAACGTCCATGGCGTCCAAAAAGTGTCCCTTTAGGTCAAAAGCGGGTTTAGATCAGCTAGAGAACAGCGATAGTAAATCAGAACCACTTGCAGAATTGAATGATAATGATTCGTGGGGAAATTCGTCATCAGACACTGAAAACAATTCTGTGACTTTGCTCAGTGATGTGCAAAATTGGCGCTCTATTTCAAATTTCAGTGTTTTCGGTTTGATTATATTATTGAATTAAATGTATTATTATTATGTTATTTTTTATGATTATTAAATTATAATTTATGATTTTGTGTTTCAAATTTTATCATACCCGGGATGTTTAATAGACTCTTGTTCGGACAGATTTCAGTGAGTTATTCCTAAAAATTACAGGCCTACAATAAAAAAAACTACAGATTTCCATGAAAAATAATGGTACCGCTTTCAGCACCAAAAATTTGAAATAATCATACCGCTAGGGAGGTTAATACACTACTTTCTTTCTTCTTTTTTTAGGGACATTCAAAAAGCTTGTATCTTTAGGCAACCCACAGTGCTTTGAGAATTCTATGTCATTTATTTAGTGTGTGTATGTATTTATTTATATATATATATATATATATATATATATATATATATATATATATATATATATATATACACACACACACACACACACATATATATATATATACATACATACATACATACACACACACAGTATATATACTTTTTTATAAAAATATAAAGAACCTTTACTTTACTATTTTACTAATAGACAATATAATCAAGGCAAAGGATTCCTAAAGCACTGTGGGTTAGCTAAGAATACAGCACAATAGAGCTGCAGTTTGTCTGACTGAAACGTCTAAATAAACTGTTAGATAAGGGATGTGTCACATACAGTCAGGTCCATAAATATTGGGACATCTACACAATTCTAACATTTTTGGCTCTGTACACCACCACAATGGATTTGAAATGAAAGGAACAAGATGTGCTTTAACTGCAAACTGTCAGCTTTAATTTGAGGGTATTTACATCCAAATCAGGTGAACGGTGTAGGAATTACAACAGTTTGCATATGTGCCTCCCACTTGTTAAGGGACCAAACGTAATGGACAGAATAATAATCATAAATCAAACTTTCACTTTTTAATACTTGGTTGCAAATCCTTTGCAGTCAATTACAGCCTGAAGTCTGGAACGCATAGACATCACCAGACGCTGGGTTTCATCCCTGGTGATGCTCTGCCAGGCCTCTACTGCAACTGTCTTCAGTTCCTGCTTGTTCTTGGGGCATTTTCCCTTCAGTTTTGTCTTCAGCAAGTGAAATGCATGCTCAATCGGATTCAGGGCAGGTGATTGACTTGGCCATTGCATAACATTCCACTTCTTTCCCTTAAAAAACTCTTTGGTTGCTTTTGCAGTATGCTTTGGGTCATTGTCCATCTGCACTGTGAAGCGGCGTCCAATGAGTTCTGAAGCATTTGGCTGAATATGAGCAGATAATATTGCCCGAAACACTTCAGAATTCATCCTGCTGCTTTTGTCAGCAGTCACATCATCAATAAATACAAGAGAACCAGTTCCATTGGCAGCCATACATGCCCACGCCATGACACTATCACCACCATGCTTCACTGATGAGGTGGTATGCTTAGGATCATACGCAGTTCCTTTCCTTCTCCATACTCTTCTCTTCCCATCACTCTGGTACAAGTTGATCTTGGTCTCATCTGTCCATAGGATGTTGTTCCAGAACTTTGAAGGTTTTTTTAGATGTCGTTTGGCAAACTCGAATCTGGCCTTCCTGTTTTTGAGGCTCACCAATGGTTTCCATCTTGTGGTGAACCCTCTGTATTCACTCTGGTGAAGTCTTCTCTTGATTGTTGACTTTGACACACATACACCTACCTCCTGTAGCGTGTTCTTAGTCTGGCCAACTGTTGTGAAGGATGTTTTCTTCACCAGGGAAAGAATTCTTCGGTCATCCACCACAGTTGTTTTCCGTGGTCTTCCGGGTCTTTTGGTGTTGCTGAGCTCACCAATGCGTTCCTTCTTTTTAAGAATGTTCCAAACAGTTGTTTTGGCCACACCTAATGTTTTTGCTATCTCTCTGATGGGTTTGTTTTGTTTTATCAATCTAATGATGGCTTGCTTCACTGATAGTGACAGCTCTTTGGATCTCACCTTGAGAGTTGACAGCAACAGATTCCAAATGCAAATAGAACACTTGAAATGAACTCTGGACCATTTATCTGCTCATTGTAATTGGGATAATGAGGGAATAACACACACCTGGCCATGGAACAGCTGAGAAGCCAATTGTCCCATTGCTTTTGGTCCCTTAACATGTGGGAGGCACATATGCAAACTGTTGTAATTCCTACACCGTTCACCTGATTTGGAGGTAAATACCCTCAAATTAAAGCGGACAGTCTGCAGTTAAAGCACATCTTGTCCGTTACATTTCAAATCCATTGTGGTGGTGTATAAAGCCAAAAATGTTAGAATTGTGTCGATGTCCCAATATTTATGGACCTGACTGTACCTGGATAGTGAGCCTGACGTGAAGAGGCAGGCTTCCCGTACAACTCTGGCTCAAGGACTGCTGATGGTGAGACAGCGGTCACAGGGGCACAGTGAGGTATGAGTGCCTGTGATCAGTCTGGTAACAGCAGGTGAGCTGATGAGTTGTAGGCAAGGAGCAGGGTTCTGATGCAGCCGTGCGGGATGGATGGATACTCAAGCGCAGCATGCTGAGGATGCAGGGTCAGACGAGCCGGGTTCGGTATCAGTCAGGCAGATCAGGCTTACAGCAGCTGAAGGAAGATTAGTCAGGTCACAGGCCAGGTCAGTAACGGAAGATCAATCAGACAGGAGCAGAGACAGAATAATAATCCAAAGACAAGCCAGAAGTCAGGGCAGGAAGCAATCAAGCGGAGATCAGGAACAGGCTGGTTCGGTATCAGGAGACAATCACTGGAATCAGGAAACACGAGCAGAGAAAAGACCATACGGCAATGGGACAACTACTGCAGCTAGTTTAAATAGCTCTTTTGGCGCCAGCATTAGTGACAGGCGCACGCCCGCATGTGTGAGTGCGCATGCACATGTACGCACTGATGTCTAGGTACCTGTACATCTGTTTGGCTCGTAAGGACTTTGCTCGTAAGCATATTTGTGCACCGCGGAACTTCACCTGCACTTTGGGCAGGTCTTCCTGATATTGCCCCCTCCCTATTGGCAGCCTCCGGATGCCCAATTGGCTCCTTCTTTGTGGGTGATCGAGAAAGAATTCACAAATTAAATTTGTAGCATGCACATTCTGTGCAGGTTCCCATGAATTTTCCTCCGGCCCATACCCCTTCCATTTGATTAGGTATTTCATCTGGCCCCTCCTTTTCCTACAGTCCAGAACAGCCTCGACTTCGAATTCCTCCTCTCCATCCACAATTATAGGCTCAGGAGGCCTTGACCTTTGATCAGAAAAGGGGTTTGGCACTGCAGGTTTTAGTAATGACACATGGAAAACTGGGTGGACTTTAAGGGATTCTGGTAATATTAATTTGTAAGAGACATCATTAATTTTAGGTCTTACCGGAAATGGTCCCACAAACTTAGGTGCTAGCTTCCTTGAAGGACATGCCATCTTCAGGTTGGTGGTGGTGAGCCAGACCTGGTCTCCTGTGTGCAGGATTAATTCTCCTCTTCTCCTTCTATCGCAGACCCTCTTCTTGTCCTCCTGGGCTTTTGTGACAGTCTCCTGTAACAATTTGTTATAAGTAGAAAAAAAACTTAGTATATCTTGAGCAGCAGGGACAGAAATTTCCGGCACAAGGTCAGGCAGGAAGGTAGGGTGAAACCCACAATTAGCAAAAAATGGGGATTGTTTGGTGGCAGCATGATTGGAGTTATTATATGCAAACTCCGCCAATGGCAGGAGCAATACCCAATTATCTTGGACAAAAGAAGTATAACACCTGATGTACTGCTACAGGGTCTGATTGGTCCATTCGGTCTGTCCATTGATTTGTGGGTGATAGGCTGAAGAAAAAGACAGTTCGATTTTCAAGGTTTCACATAGTGCCCTCCAAAATCTTGATGTGAACTGCACCCCTCGATCTGAAACAATGTTTACGGAATTCCATGGAGCCTGACAATTTCTTTAATAAAGACCCGAGCAGTTTCAAAAGCAGAAGGTGTATTTTTCAAGGGAAAGAAATGGGCCATCTTAGATAGCTGATCTACTACCACAAAGATGGCGGTAAATCATTCTGATGGTGAGCGTTCAACTATAAAATCCATTGATATCATCTTCCATGGTCTATCAGGTACAGGCAGAGGTCTGAGCAACCTCCAGGCTTTATTTCGGGTACTCTTATTTTGGGTACATATGGTGCATGCGTTTACCTAAGCTTTACAGTCTTTTCCGATATCTGGCGACCAGAATGTGCGTTGTGCTAGCTCTATTGTCTTGGAGACCCGAAAGAGGCCCGCTAAAGGATGGTCATGACAATATCCAAGGACAAGGGTCTGCATCTCCTTGGGTACCACAATTTGCTCACCTTTCTATAGCAGTCCATCCTTACTTTGTACTGTAACTCCAGGTGGGCTGGATGCTCCTGCCGATGCCTGCTGTAGTTGGAATAATAGGCTGGTCTGTAGTAACAAGAAATTCCCTGCCGGTAAAATGGTGTCTGGTATTGGGGTATCTTTTGGATCCTCGAACATGCGTGATAATGCATCGGGTTTGGTGTTCTTGGATCCAGGCCTATAGGTAATGTGAAAGGTAAATCTTGAGAAGAATAATGCCCATCAGGCCTGACGTGGTTTAAGGCGTCTAGCAGTCCTAGTCGGATGTGTGGCTCCTTCTAGCAGGTATCTCCATTCCTCCAGAGCTACTTTAATTGCCAGAAGCTCCCGGTCCGCTATGTCATAGTTCTTTTCAGCTGGAGAGAGTTTCCTTGAGAAAAATGCTACTGTTTGCATTAATTCCTTGAGTCCTTCCCATTGGGAAAGGACTGCCCGAACTGCGTTTTCTGATGCGTCTACCTCTAGGATATAAGGCAGTGTGGAGTCTGGATGGCTCAGAATAGGGGCAGCTGTGAATAGTTCCTTCAGGGCTTCGAAGGCGGCCTGTGCTTCCAGAGTCCAGTGGAAGTGGACCCCCATTTTGGTGAGCTGGGTAATGGGTGAAATGAGGGCTGAGAAGTTTTTAATGAATTTCCGGTAGAAACTGGCAAAGCCTACAAATCGTTGGATACCTTTTTTATCTGAGGGGACTGGTCAGTCCAAGATTGCTGAGACTTTCTGTGGGTCCATTTTAATTCCTGCTGTGGAAATGATTAGCCCGAGAAATGGAATACTCTGTTGCTCGAATTTGCTTTTCTTGGCCTTGGCATAAAGTCCGTGCTGACGAAGTCGTCCTAAGACCTTTTTAACATGCTCACAATGGATCTCCAAGGATGTGGAAAATATTAGGATGTCATCTAGATAAACTATGACAAAAATGTCAAGGTAATCTCTGAAGATATCATTGATAAAATGTTGGAAGGTAGCAGGTGCGTTGCATAATCCGAAGGGCATGACCAAATACTCTAAATGGCCAAATCGGGTGTGAAAAGCAGTCTTCCATTCATCCCCCTCCTGGATACGGACCAAGTTATAGGCTCCTCTTAAGTCTAATTTTGTGAAGATCACTGCAGTTTTAAGTCTTTGGAAAATTTCGGGAACCAAGGGAAGGGGGTAACGATTCTTTACCGTAATTTTATTTAGTTCCCGATAATCCACACAAGGTCATAGGGATTGGTCCTTCTTTCCCACGAAGAATATTCTCGCTCCTGCTGGAGATGTAGACGGGCAAATGAATCTCTTTTGTCATAGTATTCAGGTGTGTGTGCTTACTTTCCAGCAGACGATGCTTGTGGTTCACCTTGGAGCAGAGAGATAATGAACCCCACTTTAACATTTTCCGTGGAGAAGGTTCTTGGCTGGAGGTTGAAGTAGAGCTGACATGCGCTGAGGAAAGCTCTAAACTTGCTTCGGTTCAGGAGGCGGCATCATGCCAACAGTATTAGTGAGAGGTTCTGTGGAAGTCCTGGCTGTGTTAGCTGCAGACACAGGAGCAGGTGTATCCAGCATCTGCATGCGTTCCTCCAGGTGCACATATCCTTCCTGCAGAGTTTTGACTGCTTGGGTCAGTGCTGCCAAATGCTGACATATTTCATCCAGAGGTGAAGGTCCTCTTCCAGGCTCAGACATGGCCGTATGGTACTGTCACGTACCTGGATAGTGAGCCTGATGTGAAGAGGCAGGCTTCCCGTACAACTCCGGCTCAAGGACTGCTGATGGTGAGACAGCGGTCGCAGGGGCACGGTGAGGTATGAGTGCCTGTGATCAGTCTGGTAATAACAGGTGAGCTGATGAGTTGTAGGCAAGGAGCAGGGTTCTGATGCAGCAGTGCGGGATGGATGGATACTCGAGCGCAGCATGCTGAGGATGCAGGGTCAGACGAGCCGGGTTCGGTATCAGTCAGGCAGATCAGGCTTACAGCGGCAGAAGGAAGATTATTCAGGTCACAGGCCAGGTCAGTAACGGAAGATCAATCAGACAGGAGCAGAGACAGAATAATAATCCAAAGACAAGCCAGAAGTCAGGGCAGGAAGCAATCAAGCGGAGATCAGGAACAGGCTGGTTCGGTATCTGGAGACAATCACTGGAATCAGGAAACACGAGCAGGGAAAAGACCATACGACAAAGGGACAACTACTGCAGCTAGTTTAAATAGCCCTTTTGGCACCAGCATTAGTGACAGGCACGCGCTCGCATGTGCGAGTGCGCACCGATGTCCAGGTACCCACATATCTGTTTGTCTCGTAAGTACTCTGAGCGTGTGCATATTTGTGCACTGTTAGCAGGCCTTCCCTGACAGGATGATTCAATGTAAGGGAAGAATAGCCTTGCAGAAGTAGATCTTGCAGAAGCAGAAAGGTCTTCCCTCTCAGGGGGGTGCATGAACAGCAACCTTAAACTTTCAGCCTCCTATTTGGAATACATCCTCCAACATCTTTAAAATTAACCTATGGCAGGCCATTGATGATCAAGTATTTAAGGGATAATAAACCCCAAAACAAAACGTTTTATATTGCAGTATACCAATTCTTATATATTGTTGCTGTATATCATTAACAGTCATTGTTTCCTCTTTCGCAGTGAACAGGAAGAAGATCTTGTATTTGAAGATTTTGCACGTGATCAACTTAAAGATGAATTGCAACCTGAAGAGAAAGAGGAAGAGGAAGAAGACGAGAAATGAGTGGAAAGTGAAACTCCCCAATATACAGTATATTATATCCTCTTACATTGCAGCTTGTATTATCACCTTTCTACTGCATAGGAGACATTGGAAACAGTAATGAAACCCTGAATAGTACACAGTATAATTTAATGCATTATTCTCCTTGGGTGTTGTATCAGAGTTTATAGATATATTAAACGATAGTGTAGCCCTTTAAACCATTACAAGTGAAAAGTGGAAATCAGTGGGACCCACTCTGAAAATTTTTAAAAATAACATGATATGCTACAAACTTTAAACAATAAAGATTTTATTTTTTAGTTTTCTAGTTAAGAAATATATATATTCATGTGAAAAAGGTACACCTTATGGAAATTGTTGAATTTTTTCACGGTTGAACAAACAATAGATTTTCATTCAAACACTGATTACAGATAAAGATGATATACATGAATAAAAACTCCAGGAAAAATTGCCTTTTCAATAATTTATTCAACAAAATACCAAAAGATGTTATGGTATACAGTGGAAAAAGTAAGTATTAAAAAAAAAAGAAAAAGAAGCTGGGGAGTCCGCCAGAAGCACAAGATATGGGGAGGTGCCAGTAGATATACCTAGTAAGATGTTGCCTAAGAACAATACATGAAAACCAGAAAAAAAGAAAAGAAAGTAGGCTACACACCTATAAGGCTTTCCTCAAACCAATGTTTATTGTATAACAAATATGTCATAAAAAAAGTAAAAAGACAATGCATCCAAGATACAGATACCAATCTCAACCATATCGCCCCCCCCCCCCCTCCCCCAGAGAGAGTTCCCTAAGATGGGCACCCCCAAAAATAGTGTACAAAGGAGGTACCTAATCCGCCATGATACGAGACCACAGCACCAGCACCGCTTCTCCCCAAGACACCCCCCTCCAGCCGGAATACATGTGTCTGTGTTTGTGTGTGTACATGTGTCTGTGTGTATATGTGTCTATGTGTGTTTGTGGGTGTATATATGTGTGTGTGTGTACATGTGTATGTACATGTGTTTGTATGTATATGTGTGTGTACATCCATTTGTATGTGTTTGTTTTTATATGTGTGTGTGTGTGTAAGTTACTTTTAATCTTTACTCCTTGACTCCCTGTCCTTTCAGAACTGCTTATTTAGGACTTGTTTGTAATAGGAGCAAGGACAGATGTTACTTTGCATAGCAATTCATGCTCCAATCGCTTTTTAGAGGCATTTGACACATGATAAAGAGGCAATATGTTACCTCCTCATCACCTGTTTTAACCCAGTAACAAGCAGCATCACCACACCACAACCATGTGCAATTCGCACTCAGTTGCAGGGAGGTTTTAGTTCAACCCCATTTTCTTTTTTTATTTCAGTGAAATGTATTCACAGTGCACTGTGAGTAGACTTTGCTGTGTCACACATTTCACAGAGTCTGATTTCCAATGTACAGATTTGCTGAGAGGAGGAGTTTAAGGAGACAGAGTCAATACAGGATTCAAAGCTTGCAGGTATCATGGGAGCTGTAGTCCTTAGAAAATGAAAGTAAAGAGCAGAGAAGAAGTTGAACACCATGCTGGAAATCCAGGAAGTTGTGGAAATAGATGGCCAGCAGAGAAACAGCAATCACAACATAAAAGGAGGTTACTGACGCAAGCTTACATTGGTTTGTCAAGGGGAACTATTGTTCCTATTGTTGCATTTGCCATTACCATGCTGATGTTTGAAAACAAAAGTATAGGCTGGGACTTTAGACCTCCTTTAAGGTCAATGGGACCCCTTTGCATTGCCACATGGTGCCACACACCTGCTGGCTTTGTCTTTTGCAAGATGCTGAAATAGCTCAGTTGGGAGAGCATTAGACTGAAGATCTAAATGTTCCTGGTTTGAACCCGGGTTTCGGCATCTGTTGTAGGTTTAAGGAGAGTCCACCTGTCTGTGAGCTGTTGCTTTACTCATGAATCGGGCTAGCGTATGCTCCATGCTTTGGCTTCTCACCTGTCTGTTGCTCGTTACAGAGCGGTGGCTTAGTCTCACTGGTAATTTAGTTGTGAATCTTGCTGCCTTTTCTCTTTTCCAGCAACATGCATGGACATAAAAATGTAAATTCTCCATAGGCTCCTGTCACACCAACTTATAATAGCCAACAATTGCTGAGGAATACACAAGCCTTAAGACGAAAAAGCTCAGTTGGGAGAGCATTAGACTGAAGATCTAAAGGTCCCTAGTTCAATCCCGGGTTTTGGCAACTGCCTGTGTTTCTTTTGGTGTAACGCTTCCTGGCAAGACTGGGCAGTCCAAGGCCAAGGTTTAGAAACTGGTTCAGTGCATATTAGGGTCTCGGGCGCAGCACATTTTCCTTCACTCTGGTCCTTTGGTAGTACTATGGCTGGTTTAAGGCTTCTTTAGAGCAGTGTATTTGGAGTCCTCAAAACTTCTATCTAGCTTTAAAATGTAAAGCCATATATTGCTTTCCACATTGCATTTCATTGATTTCTAGCCTACTCGTATGAATTTGAACAATCTTGAATATTGTAAACTGACTTTGTGAAGATCCACCAACATTTTCTTTTTTGATTTCAGTGAAATGTATTCACAGTGCCCTGTGAGAAAACTTTGCTGTGTCACACATTTCACAGAGTCTGATTTCCAACGTACAGATTTGACGAGAGGAGGAGTTTCAGGAGGCAGAGTCAGTACAGGAATCACAGCTTGCAGGCAGCAAGGTACCATGGGAGCTGTAGTCCTAAGAAAATGAAAGTAAAGAGCTGAGAAGAAGCTGAACACCATGCTGGAAATCCAGGAAGTTGTGGAAATAGATAGCCAGCAGAGAAACAGCAATCACAACATAAAAGGAGGTTACTGACGCAAGCTTACATTGGTTTGTCAAGGGGAACTGTTGCTCCTATTGTTCCTATTGCCATTATCATGCTGAGGTTTGAAAATAAAAGCGGAGGTTGGGACTTTAGATCTCCTTTAAGGTCTCTGGGACCCCTTTGCATTGCCACATGGTGCCACACATCTGCTGGCTTACTCTTTTGCAATATGCTGAAATAGTTCAGTTGGCAAGAACGTTAGACTGAGATCTAAAGGTTCTTGGTTCAATCCCGGGCTTGAGCATCTGTTGAAGGTTTATTTTTATTATTATTTTTTTTATAAATATTTTATTGATTTTTCATTAAATATTGTATTATCACAATCCATACGAAAATACATTATCACATTTCTACTACACATAACTTCTTTGAACACAGTTATGAAAACAACACAAACCTAATCCTTTATACCTTTAAACTATACCCTCCCAACTCCATATCCCTCCTCCCTCTCCTCCCTCTCCCACCCGCTCTGATCCGTTTTTACTCAATGTTTTCTTATCCCTGTCTCCTTCTTATGTCTTATTTATTCTCCTTCTTTATATAATTTCCTATAAATATCCCATTTCTTTGACCTTTCCCGAATATCTATTTTATCCTCCTCTAAATGTCGGAGTTCTTCCATCCTGTAAACGTAATCCATCCTACTTATCCAATCTTTTATTTTCGTTACTTCTTGTTTCTGCCAAAATTTTGGAATCAATCCTTTTGCATTTATAAGATGGAATTCCACAGAGTTTTTATATTTCTCTACTGTATTCTCTGTTTTATGGAATAAACAATTCCCAAGTTCTTTCGCTATGCTCTTATCAGTGATCTCCTGTATTTGGTATATTATCTCCTCCCAGTATTTCTGTATTTTACAACATTCCCACCCAGGGGTGGACTGACAACTCATGGGGCCCCTGGGCAATAGGGGATCATGGGGCCTCTGTGTCCTTGCCCACATCAAACTACACCCAAAAAGCCTAAGAAAGGTACCAGGGGCATCTCATGGGGCCCCCTACTTACCCCAGGCCCTCAGACAGTGCCCGAGTACCCTAATGGTCAGTCCACCCCTGTCCCCACCAAATATGTGTCATAGTGCCCTCTTCCTCACATCCTCTCCAACATTTAGGTGAATTATCTACTTGTTGCTTATGTGCAATACACGGTGTAACATACCACCGTGCTAAACATTTATAATTAATTTCTACTACTTTCATGTCTATAGCTCCTTGTGCTATATATTTTCTTTCTATGTTGCTCATCTAGTGCCATTCCCAATTCCCTTTCCCATTTTATCATGTACGTGGGTGGAGTGACTCCTACACTTGTGGTAAGAATTTTATATATTTGAGAAGTACCATGTTTCTGTAACCCATTTCTACTGAGCAATTGCTCAAAGGGGTTAAAATCTTTAACTGTCCTTAGAGGCTTGGGAAGCAAAATGTTTAAGTTGTAAATATCGCCACTCATTTAAACTGACAAACAAATTCTTTTTTTAAATTTTTGAAAGGAGCATATTGCTTCTCCCTCCATTATATCCCTTAACTTGATGTCCTCTTTTCTTATGCACTTCCCTGAAATATTTTCCTTCCCTGGCAGTAAGAAATTCGAAGCTCCTAACGGCATTAATAAAGAATTAAACTCCCATCTTTTCTGCTTGTGAATAATGTCCCAAACCCTAATTACATTTCGTGTATGTGCTTGTGCTTTCTGCTAGATTTTGATATTGATGCGGTAACCAAACTATTATATTCAACTGTACCCCACTTAAAGTCCTTTCAATGTTCACCCAACTTTTCTTTAGTGCATTATATGTCCAATCAAATATACGTGACAGTAATATTGAGTAATAATATCTCCTAAAATCAGGTACACTTAACCCTCCATTATCTTTATCTCTACATAATACATCATAGCTTATTCTAGGTCTTTTATTTTTCCAGATAAACCTCAATATCCGTTTTTTTATTGTATTGAAATAGGTTCCCGGCAGCTGTATAGGTATCATATGGAACTTATATAGAATTTTCGGGACAATTACCATTTTTAATAAGTTTTTCCATCCTATCCATGATCTAAGTCCTACTGCTAATTTCCTCAACTCTTCCCTAATCTCGTTTATTAGTGGAATATAGTTTGCTTTATATATATTCTTTAGGGAGGAGGTCAGTTTTTTCCCTAAGTATTTTAACTCTTTTTCTCTCCATATGAATGGGAATTCTCCAGATAAGCCTTCTTTTCTATTAATGGAACACTGACGTTTAAAATGTCCGATTTAACAGGGTTTATTTTTAAATTTGTCAATTCTCAATAGTATTTCATTATTTTCATCAGGTTGGGTAGTGTCATTCTAGGATTAACCACATAAAATAGCATATCATCTGCATATGCTATTACCTTATGTTCTGTTTCCCCTATATTTATCCCCTTTATATCAATGCTGTTCCTAATTGTTGCTAGGGGAGACTCCAATGACAACACAAATAGCAGTGGCGAAAGAGGACTCCCTTGTCTTGTCCCATTTTTCATCTTAAAAAACCCTGACACCGAACTATTGACCTTCACTGCTGCTGATGGAAAACTATATAATTTTCCTATCCATTCTTTCATCCTGGGCCCAACTGCCAAAACATCCAATGTACCTAACATAAAATCCCAATCTACCCTGTCAAAGGCTTTCTCTGCATCTACTGATAATATCATAAAAGGGTGTTTTTCTTTTTTACTTTTTTGTATTAGGAGTAATGTTCTCAACCCATTATCTCTTCCTTCCCTCCCTGGGACAAAACCCACCTGATCTAGGTGGACCCAGTCCGGCATTAGGTTCTTCATCCTATTTGCCAGTACTTTTGCATATATCTTGGTATCTATATTTAACAATGAAATGGGCCTATAGCTGGCACATTAGGTTCTATCTTTTCCCTCTTTCTGAATTGATGTAATATATGCCTGCAATGATTCCTCTCTCATTTTCATCCCCTCTCCCAATGCATTCGCATATATACTCAACTTAGGGACTAATTGTTCTTTAAATTTTTTATAATATCTCACCGTATACCTATCTGGTCCGGGGCTCCTCCTCACCACTGTGCTTTTCAATGCCACCTGAATTTCCTCCTCTGTTATTGGTTTTTCTATGAAGATTAATCTTTCTTTTTCAACTCTTGGTAACCCTGCTTCTTTCAGGAATGTCTGTCTCTTTCTAATTCTTACCTCTTCTTTTTCTTTTGATTGCTTTGGTTTAACATCATATAATATTTTTTAAATACTTTAGCTATATCAGTGGTTGAGTAAACCAGTTCCCCATTTTCACTTTTGATCTTTTCAATATAATTTCTAGTTTTCTTTTTTTTCAATGCTCTCAATAAATATTTTCCAGGTTTATCTCCCCACTGATATCTCTCTCTTGACATCATATTAAATATTCTTCTTGTTTCTTCCTCCATTAAGTTACATATTTCCTCTCTCTTACTTATTATACTCTGCTGTAACTCTTTTGTCATCCTCTTTTTATGTATCTGCTCTAATTCATGTAATTCCTTTAAGAGCATATTAATTTTCTTTTTCCAATCTTGTTTTTTTTCTTTACTCCAATCGCAATCAGAATTCCCCTGATATATGCCTTATGTGCTTCCCATACTGTAGCCATTGAAACTCCTTCAGTCTCATTTCTTTCAAAATATTGTTCGATCTCTTTTCTTATTCTTAATTCTGTCTCCTGATCCTGGAGGAGTGTCTCATTTAATTTCCAAATATTTCCCTTATCCTGCTCTCTTTTCCATAATAATTTCACTGTGACAGGCGCATGATCAGATATAGTTATCACCTCTATATTTATTTTAACAACCGCCTCCATAAGCCTGTGTTCTATCATAATATAATCCAGTCTTGAATACGTTGCATGTTCTGGAGAGTAGAATGTATAATCTGTATCTCAGGGGTGTTTCACCCTCCATATATCTACTAATTGATTTTGATATAACATTTTCCTTATAGATTTCAAACAACTTTCTTCCTCTCTTTGCCTATGCGACGTTGTGTCTATCTGCGGTTCCATACAAAAATTAAAATCTCCTGCCACAATTAACTTGCCCGCTTTGAATCCATCACCTTCCTCAATATTTTTTTCAGGTATGTCACCGAATTTCCATTCGGGCAATAGATATTAACCAATGTACACTCTATTCCTTTTAATCTCCCTTTTAAAAACAAGAATTGCCCCTCAGGATCCACCATTCTATCTTACAGTGCAAATCTTACATAACTTGCTATTCCTATAGCCACCCCCTTTGCTCGTTTAGTAGGTGAATCTGCATAATACCAAGTTGGGTAATATTTAGAGTACAACCTTATATTTGTTTCCTGTAATAAATGAGTTTTCTGTAAAAATGTCACTGCATGTCAAAGTCCTACCTTTTCCCAGAGGTTGTGCTGCTCCATGTGCTGGCATCCATCTTGGGTTTCTGCAAAGAGCATGGTGGGAGTCTTTTATGCCTTCAGGCCTCTGAGGTCCATCCCCCAGAGGGGTGTGGTTGATTACATATAAGTCTGTTGTCCGCACATGCCCTTTGCATTCGTGTCTTGTGTGTTAGTGTTGCAACAGCTCTGTGTATACTCTCGTGACTCTCCTGGAATCTGACTCGGCTTGTGACTAGACCATTCTCTGCATTTTCCTTTTATCTGACCTCCCGTTGCTGAACCCGGTCTGTGACCTGTGATTCTTGTCTACTGTTCTGTACCGTTTGTCCCGTTGTTGTCGACCCGGCCTGCCCGACTACGCTATTGTCTGATCTGATTCCTACCAGCTACACGCCATTGGCGGCGGCCATTACCGCAGCTGGGGTGTCTCGGGGGCCGCGACCTGGTTCCTGGCTGCATCAAGTCCATCCCCACCATCAGGGGCCCTGGTGAAAGGCAGCCTGGGACTTAGAATCCACGCTCTGAGGGACTCCGGTCTGTGGGTGGTGGTTGTCGTCAGTCAGTGCGTGACCCTGCCTCTAGACCTGCCTGTCCGTTCCACAGCTCCTGCCCTGACACTGCAATAGATCACTGTTGTAATTTATTTAGAATCCTATGCCTTTTCCCTGGGCTATTCAGCCCTTTAACATTATAGGTTGCAAAACTAATCTCCTCCATTTCTCATATACATTTTTAATTTCTACTAGCATTTCATCTTTCCTCCTAAGGGACTCAGACCTAATTCCAACCCCTCTCCCCCCTCCCCTCTCTCCCATATCCCACCTCCCCCCACCCATATCCTTTAGGCTCCTACCTAGCCTTTGAATCATTTGTGGTCCTTGACCCACCCTTGATTCAATATTGGGGCTAAATTCTAACCACGCCAGCCCACCTAAACCACCCTCCCACCACCTGGAGCATTTGTTTAGGTAACAATATAGCCTCCTGTTTCCCATCCCTTCTATTTGTCTAAGTAAATATGTAGAAAAAGGAAGGAAAAAAAAGAATAAGAAGAAGAAGGGAGGGGAGAGGAAAGAGCGGAAAAAAAAAAAGAGAGGGAGCGCCTCACGGTAGGTCCTCTCACGACCCACCCGCATTCCCCTCATCCTCTCTCTCCCCTTCCCCTCCCCCCTCCCTAATTATCTCCCCTTTTAATAACTGACTGCCATTTCTGATTTTCTAATCCCTGGTTCTCTTCTATTCCCATTTCCCATCCCGGGAAATCTATTTTCTGTATTTCCAGTCTCTCTAAAAAGTCTTTTAATTCTTCTGGAAACCTTAATCTTGCGGAACGACCATCTTTCCATCCTATTAGACATGCGGGATATCCCCAACTATAACGTATATTCTGTTTTTTCATTTGTTCTAATAGTGACTTTAACAGCCTCCTTCTGGCCAATGTTTCTGGAGATATATCTGTGAAAATCTATAAGTTTGTATCTTCATATTTTATAACTGGACAGACTCTTATCTTCTTCCACAAGTCCGCTCTATCTTTGTAATAATGAAATCGTACAAATACATCTCTGTGCTTTACACTCGCGGTTCCCTGAGATCTTCCTATTCTGTGTACTCTATCTATCTTCAGATATTCTGTAGCAGGCCTGCCCAGAATTGTATTAAACATTTTCCTTGTTATTTGCTCCAGATCTTCTCCTTGCGGTATCTCTGGTAAACCACGTATCCTCAGGTTGCTCATCCTAACTCTATTTTCTTGATCTTCTAGTTTATATAGCAGTCTCCTATGCTCCTTTCATGTCTCCTCGAGCTGTTTACCTAAAGTGGATATTATCTGCATATGTTTATTCAGTTTTTCCTCATTTTCTTCCACCCGTGTCAACATTTTCCCCATGTCCTTATGTATTACTGACAGTTCTTATTTTATAGACTGCTCTAGTTTTGAAAACATTTTTCCATCTCATGTTTAGTGATCATTTGTACTTCTTTTGCATGTTCCACCTCTTTTTCAATAACTAGCTCTCTTCCTGTATCTTCTATTCACCTTGATTCATGGTAGACAGTCCTATAGATAGCCTAGAGCAATCTGCGATACTGGTTTCCATCTCCTCTCTTCCTTTTATCCCCTGTTGTCTTTCAGGGGTTTGGCACTCTGTATTTTTTTCTTGTGAGGGCATATATTTTTAAATTTTACTTGCTTGAGATACTTTGGCCCCTCCTCCTTTCCCAGTTTTGACTTGCATGTTCATAGTAAGTTTTTACTGTATGGCCCTTAATAATTAAAAAAAAAAAATAAAAGAAGTTCTATGTTACTTATTGTGTTATTGATTTTCTCCTAGTCCATTGTCCAAAAATTCCAGAGATAATCTTATATAATCATCTGTCAATTCCTTCTTTTCCCTTCTCCTTTCCCATCAAATCCATATTTTTTCATTTCTTTCTCTTCTTCCTTCTGTACCCTCCGGGTAACCTCCCAGACAAACCTTAAGATATATTTATTTTATTCTGACTCACCAACCACAGGTGCACATCTTATGTCTCCTTCATTTCTTCCTTTTCAGCCTCCAATGTTCCTCTTCTCTTGAGTATTCTTTTGAATGTATTGTTTCTATTTTACCCAGTGGTGGACACACTCAATTTTTCTCACAGGGTCACCCTCTGTGGGTCTCCAGTTCCAGGGTCTCACCAGGGACGAGTGAGTACACCTCTCTACAACTCACTGGCGTTCTCACTCTCACTGCCTGCAGCATCATCCGACCGACCGACCTCCCAGAATCCCCTCCTCCGTCTCTCACGAGATCTGCAGGGTCAGCGAGGTCTCCCTCCAAGCAGCTCGTCCTCTGGCAAAGCCATCCTCACTCCTCCGTTACTCTCTCTCTCTCTGGTCCCCTGATCCTCAGACAGTCCGGGCATCCAGGGATAGCAGCAGTCTGGGTTCTAAGAGAAAGCACCGCAGGTAGATTTTTTTTACTCACCCCCGTGAGCATGGCAGTCTCTGGTGGGTCACAGGTGCTCAGATGATCCGGTGCTCTCACCATGAGCACTCTCTCAGTGCGATGCTTAGGCTCCTCCCCCCGTTGTAGGTTTAAGGAGAATCCACCTGTCTGTGAACTGTTGCTTTACTCATGAATTGGGCTAGCGTATACTCCATGCTTTCGCTTCTCACCTCTCTGTTGCTCATTACAGAGCGGTGGCTTAGTCTCACTGGCAATTTAGTCATGAATCTTGCTGCCTTTTCTCGTTCATGGTAACATGCATAGGCATAAAATGTCAATTCTCCATAGACTCCTGTCACGCCAACAATTGCTGAAGAAAGCACCTGTCTTAAGCTGAAATAGCTCAGTTGGGAAAGTGTTAGACTGAAGATCTAAAGGTCCTTTGTTCAAATCTGGGTTTTCGCAACTGTCTTTTGGTGTAACGCTTCCTGGCAAGACTGGGCAGACCAAGACCAAGGTTTAGAAGCTAGTTCAGAGCATATTAGGGTCTCAGGCACAGCAGAAAAGCAATTGTACAACTTCCCGCAGTATATAGTTTTCTCAGCCAATGTGCAAGGACATGTCCAAAATCTATTCTTCTCAATAGGACCAGGTAACACCACCACATAGCGCTGCAAAGCCTTGGGGAAAAGAAGGCTGGCATGTTGCATTGTTGCAGCCCTCACCTGCATTATGCCAATCAAACCAAGTGGAAGAGTCTGCTTGTTCCAGGGTGAACAAGACCTTTTTTAAACCATGGGATGAATAAAATCCAATACTTCTTCGTGTTGATGTATCAGACTAGAAAAAAGGAACAATTGCACAGCTGAAGATTCTCAGCTTCCTCAGGTTGCAGGCCGCTTCTTCTTTCATGCAGACAAAATGAGAAGCATAACCACTCTTTCCTAGAAAAGGCAATATCACTTATTCAACCAGTTTCCTTGAGGAGTCACATCTGTTGCAGGATCTCAAATGACACAGTATACACGCAATTCATTTTTATTTTGCCTTTCACTTTAGTTTGAAGAAAGATATATGATTGTATCCCTTTTATCAGGAAAATTGGGTGAAAATGGCTACGTCAGATGAAAAGCAAAGCTTTAAAGCGAAGAAAGATTACAAACTGCATCACTTTTTTAGGGAAAGTGGCTCAAAATGGCTACGTCAGATGAAAAGTAAGAGCGTTAGCAGCTAGATAAGGTTCCTTTCGAAAAGAGAACACTTAGAGCATTTTCCTTCACTCTGGTCCTTTGGTAGTACTATGGCTGGTTTAAGGCATCTTTAGAGCAGTGTATTTGGACTCCTCAAAACCTCTATCTAGCTTTAAAAATGTAAAGCCATATATTGCTTCCCACGTTGCATTTCATTGATTTCTAGCCTACTCGCATGAATTTGAACAATCTTGAATATTGTAAACTGACTTTTTGATTTCAGTGAAATGTATTCACAGTGCCCTGTGAGTAGACTTTGCTGTGTCACACATTTCACAGAGTCTGATTTCCAACGTACAGATTTGCTGAGAGGAGGAGTTTCAGGAGGCAGAGTCAGTACAGGAATCACAGCTTGCAGGCAGCAAGGTACCATGGGAGCTGTAGTCCTTAGAAAATGAAAGTAAAGAACAGAGAAGAAGCTGAACACCATGCTGGAAATCCAGAAAGTTGTGGAAATAGATAGCCAGCAGAGAAACAGCAATCACAACATAAAAGGAGGTTACTGACGCAAGCTTACATTGGTTTGTCAAGGGGAACTATTGCTCCTATTGTTCCTATTGCCATTACCATGCTGATGTTTGAAAATAAAAGTGTAGGCTGGGACTTTAGATCTCCTTTAAGGTCTCTGGGATCCCTTTGCATTGCCGCATGGTGCCACACACCTGCTGGCTTGCTCCTTTGGAATGTGCCGAAATAGCTCAGTTGGGAGAGCGTTAGACTGAAGATCTAAAGGTCCCTGTTTCGATCCCGGGTTTCGGCATCTGTTGTAGGTTTAAGGAGAGTCCACCTGTCTGTGAGCTGTTGCTTTACTCATGAATCGGTCTAGCGTATGTTCCATGCTTTGGCTTCTCACCTGTCTGTTGCTCATGACAGAACGGTGGCTTAGTCTCTCTGGCAATTTAGTCGTGAATCTTGCTGCCTTTTTTTTTTTTTTTTTTTTTAAATTTAAATATTTATTAGTTTTTCATATTATTACAAAAATCCATAAAAGGAGACACAATACATATAAATATTCATTACATTTCTACATTACCCCTTCTAATAACTCTTTTCTTTCCCTCCCCTCCCAACCCATTCCCACCCCCCTTCCCCCTCCCTCCCCTCTGCAAGTTCTCCAATCTCTCGAGGCCTAATAACTTTAAGTAACTTCCTAGTTAAAAGTTTTCTATATTTCTCTTTCAATCATGATTTTTCCCATTTTTCCCATCTCGTATAGTATACTCCCAACCTATCTTCCTGCATATGGTAAGATTTTTCCATTCTACTAATCTGGTTTACTCTATTGATCCAGTCTTCCTCCTTTGGCACCTCTGTTTCCTGCCAAAACTTGGGTATCAAACCTTTTGCAGCATTTAAATAGTACCATACGCCTGATTCTTTATATTTATTTACTGTTGTCTCAACATTATGTAGGAGACACATCGTTGGGTCTAACCCTATGTCATTTCCAGTTATTATATCTATCAATTTAACTATTGTCTTCCAAAAAGCTTGAATTTTCGGACATTGCCACCATATGTGAAACACCGTGCCCATCTCCCCACATCCTCTCCAATACATTTTTGAATTCTCCCCACTCATCTTGTGCTCAATACTCGGTGTAATATGCTATCGTGTCAAACACTTATAATTAATCTCCACTTCTCTCATACTAACATTCTCGTGTATCAATCTAAATATCTTTTTCTGTTGATCCTCGTCTAACACCACATCCATATCTCTTTCCCATTTCGTTATAAAAATTAACTTTGTGTATGTGTCTAATTCTGTGAGTATTCTATAAATGTTAGCAATACCGTGTTTCCCATCTCTACGTGTTTCTAGCAGCCTTTCAAACATATTTCACTCCTTTTTAATCTCAGGGGTTTTGGGAGATTTCCAATGAAACATTTTAATTGGTGATATTTCCACTCATCTATTCTAGTAAAAATATCTCCCTTCTTCTCTTTTAATTCTTTAAATGATCTCAATTCCCCCTCTACCAGTACATCTCTCAATTGGATATCTTCCTTTTTAAACCATCTCCCTGATATCTCATCCTTTCCTGGGGGGAAATACTCGGTGTTTGCAAGAGGCATTAATATAGAGTTGAATTCCCATTTCATGTTTTTGTGTAAATTATCCCATACCCTTAAAACATTTAAAGTGTAAATACTTGTGCTTTCTTTAATTCTTCTATAATGTGCTGGAACCCATATCATCTTACTCAAACTAATTCCACTCAGATCATTTTCAATTTTTACCCAACTTTTCCCCTTATGGTTAAATGTCCAATCATAAATTCTTGCTAAAATTACTGCTTTATAGTATCTCTTGACATCAGGTAGTCCCATTCCCCCTTTCTCTTTAGTCCTACTTAATGTTTCGTATGATATTCTTGGTTTTTTATTCCTCCATATATATCTTGTTAACATTTTTTTTATTATCTTAAAAAGAGCCTCTGGGAGTTTGATTGGAACCATTTGAAATCTATACAGTATTTTAGGTATAATTACCATTTTAACTAGGTTTATACGTCCTATCCATGATGGATTTCCTCCTTCTAATATTTTTAATTCTTCCTTGGTCTCGTTTATCAAAGAAATATAGTTTAATCTATACAATTGTTTATATGAGATAGCAAGTTTTATTCCTAAGTATTTTATATCTTTTTCTCTCCATATAAAGGGGAATTCTTTTTGTAGCTTTTCCTTTTCGCTCTTTGGTATATTGATGTTCAGGATCTCTGTTTTTGTTGGATTAATTTTTAGATTTGATAGTTCACCATATTCCTTCAGGATCTTCATTATATTTGGTAGTGTTATTCGGGGGTTGCCTACATAAAACAATAGGTCATCCGCAAAGGCCGCTACTTTATGTTCTATATTTTCTGTCTGGATTCCCTTTACCGCTCCACTATTCCTTATCATTGACAACAGGGGTTCCAATGACAAAACATACAACAGGGGGGACAGTGGGCAGCCCTGTCTCGTTCCATTGCACATCCCAATGGGTTCCGACCTCTCCCCATTTACCGTGATGATTACAGTGGGCTCCCTATATAATTTACCTATCCACTCATGCATTCTCTCTCCGATCCCCAACACTTCTAAGTTGTCCATCATAAAGCCCCAGTCCACTCTATCAAACGCCGTTTCGGCATCAATCGACAAGAGCACCACCGGGGCTTTCCCTTTTCTACTTTTCTGAATAAGCATCAGAGTTCTCAACCCGTTGTCCCTACCCTCTCTCCCTGGGACAAAGCCCACCTGATCTCCATGAATCCATTCAGGCATTAGGTCTTTCAGCCTATTTGCTAGAACCTTTGCGTACAACTTGGTATCGGTGTTTAGTAATGAAATTGGTCTATAGCTGGAGCACTGAGAAGGATCTTTTCCCTCCTTGTGAATGAGTACAACATGGGCCTGAAGAGATTCTCTTCTCTCCTCCATCCCACCTCCCAGGTCGTTCATATACTTCTTCATCTTAGGTAACAATAATTCACTATATTTTTTATAGTACTTAACTGTGTAACCATCCGGTCCTGGACTTTTTCCACCCCCTGTACTTCTTAATGCTGCTTTTATTTCTTCCTGGGAAATTTCCGCGTCCAAGGAGTTCAATTGTGCTTCACTTAGCTTTGGTAATCCCGCGTTTTTTAAATATATCCTTTTTTCGTTGATACCCTCTCCATTTTCTTTTGGAGAGCCTTGGGGACTAATATTATACAACTTTCTATAGTACTCCGTGAACACTTTAATAATCCCTTTAGTTGATTGGACCAACTCCCCCTTAGGACTTTTTATCTTTTCTATATAATTCCTATTTTTCTTTTTATTCAGAGCTCTCATTAAGTATTTTCCTGGTCTGTCTCCCCATCTATATCTTTCGCTTAATACTTTGTTATATACTCTTCTCCTCTCCTCTTCCATCAATCTCTCTAGCTCATCTTTTTTATCCATTAACTTCTGTCTTGTTTCTCTTGTTATTTTCTTCTTTTGTATCTGCTCCAAGTCCAGGATTTCTTTTAGGAGCCCACTAACCCTCTCTCTTCTTTCTTTTTTCTTCCTTGTTCCCATCGCAATCAGGATTCCTCTTATATATACCTTATGGCTTTCCCATACTGTAGCTGTCGATACTTCCTCTGTCTCATTCTCCTTAAAATATACCTTGATCTCTTCCCCAATCTTCTGAGCTATATCCTCATTCAAGAGAAGGACCTCATTTAACCTCCATCCTAAGCCTCCCGTCCACCGTCTTCCCCATCCCATTTTCATTATGACAGGGGCATGATCCGAGAATGCACTTATCTCTATTTCTATTTTAACCAACAGTTCTATGAGTTGATGGTCTATTAAAATATAATCCAGTCTCGAGTATATCTCATGTGCATTAGAGAAGAAGGTATAGTCTCTGTCTTTCATATGCATTATTGTCTAAGTGTCCACCAGTAGGTACTCGTGGATCGCTTTTTTCAAAGCTCTCAGAGACCTACCACCTTCTCTCTGCACAGAGGAGGTTGCATCCTTTTGTGGATCCATACAGAGATTTAAATCTTCTGCTACTATCAAACGCCCTTTTTTAAAATCTATCAATTTTTTCAGCAGACCCTTCAAATAGATCTCCAGCTTCTTGTTGGGGCAATATATATTGGCTAATGTACACTCGATTCCCTGTAATTTACCTTTCAAGAACAGGAATCTCCCCTCAGGATCGGTGGGGAGATTCTATCCTCCAGCTCAAATCTCATATTCTTTGCCAATCCTATTGCCACCCCTTTTGCTCTTTTAATTGGAGAGTCAGCGTAATACCATGTTGGATAATATTTGGATTTTAATTTCACATTTGACTCTATCTCAAAATGTGTCTCCTGTAAAAATACCACTGACGTTGCCCTATGATGTAACTCTTTAAACAACTTAAATCTTTTCCCAGGACAGTTCAACCCATTCACATTATATGTTATAAACTGTATTTCTTCCATCCTTCTTAATTCTGTCTATCTCTCCTCTAATTCGCCTCCTCCTATTAGGCCCTACTATCGTGCAGAGTATTAGCCCAACATCCCCCCCCCCTCCCTCCCGCCCAACCCCCATCTCCCACCCCCACCCCCCTCACCCTATCTTCTTTTTCCCCTACCCATTTTTAGGCTTGTAAACTGCCTACAAATCATTTGTGGATCTATTTCCACCATTGATTTAAAACTTAGGGCGTAAGCTCCGCCCATGTACGGCTCACCTCTCCTCCGACCTCCCCAGATCCCCTCTCTCTATCAACTGGACTCAGAAAGAATCTTTACTTCCCCCCCTTAACTGGAGCTTCCAGAAGGACTTCCACATCGACAGGGGAGAGACAAGGGGGGTGAGAGAGGAAAAAAAACAAAAAAACATATTTTTTACTTAATTCTCCCTCCTTTCTCTCCCCAACCCTGGGGCCTCCCTCCCCCCGACCCGCTGCCAGTCCTCTTTTCCTGTATCATCTGCATCTCCTTTTTCTTCTTCTTCTTCTTCTTCCCATCCAGCTATCTCCATTCTTTGCAAGTCCAGTCTATCACAATAATCTTTTAGTTCCTCCGGGAATCTCAAATAATCTGTGACCCCATTTTTCCAGCCAATTAGAGATGCTGAGGTACCCCATCTATACTGCACATTCTGTTTTCTCATTTGCTCCAACAGGGGTCTCAGGGATCTCCTTCTCCATAGGGTCTCTGATGTTAAGTCCGCATAAATTTGGATAGTCAAATCTCCATACTTAATTAATGATCTTCCCTTGATCTTCTTCCAAATCTCATCTTTGACCCCAAATTTTTGGAACTGGACAATTATATCTCTCGGTCTTTCCTTCTCAGTAGCCTGTTTGAACTTTCCTATTCTGAACACTCCATCTAATTTGATCCCATCTGTTTCAGGTCTGTCTCTTATGGAGTTTAAAATTTTTTTAACTAGATCATATAATGTTTCCCCTTTTGCCGACTCTGGAATTCCTCGTACTCTAAGGTTACACCTTCTTTCTTTATTTTCTTGAACTTCCATCCTATAGATCAATTTTTTCTGGGTATTCTCCAAATGGTTTATTTTTTTCCTTAGATTATCTATGTTTTGGGCCTGGGTTTTAACTTTCTCCTCTGTTTCTTCCATTCTCGATAGCAGATGCCCTAAATCATTTCGAATAGCTGTCATTTCATGTTTTATCGTTTTCTCCAAACTTTGAAACATTTCTATCATCTCCTTCTTATTTGGTACTTGTAGTTCACCGTCAAATTCTTTTTTTCCCAAGCCATCTGCTATTTGTTGGCTACAGCTGCTATTCATGCCCAATGATAATCTAGGACTATTTCCTGAGCTAGTGTCCATTTCCCCTTTTGCACTTGCGCCTTGGGCCCTTTCTGGCGTAATATTTCCATATGATGTAAATTTCTTTATCGTGCCTGTTTGAGACTCTTTGAACCCTGCTCCCTTAGGACCTTTATTCTTCATATCCTCTGTAAATCTTTTTTCTTCTATATTCTCAAGATGGGGTTATACCACTCCTTTATGATTTGTGGACCAGACAGGCTTGCTATTTTTCCTATATGTTTTGCTCTCCTAGGACATCTGGGCCTCTTCTCTTCTTCTCTTCTAAACCCTGGGAATCCTCCCCTAACCTCCTTCACCCCTTGGTCCCCTATGTCACTCAGGGGTCCACTACACAATAAGCCCCCAACAGCTCTCACTCACCCTTCTCTTCTCAGGACAGTGGCTCCAAGCTTGAGTGGAGGGCTTTCACTGCAGCTCAGTCCTGGGGGGGGGGGGGATTCCTCTGGGTTTCCAATGCTGTGCCTCTTTTTTTTTTCCTTTTTCTCCTTGGGATTCGTCCCAGGGAAGCAGGGTGGGTCTCCTGGTACTCACGGGTCTCCCTGACCCAGGATCGATCAGCCAGCCGGGGTGTATAGGCAGCAGTGAGCCGGCGTCTCCCTGTCACATCAGGACGCCGGCCGGCTTCCTCTTTCCCCCAGAGATCCTCCGCGGCTGGTCACGTGCTCCCGCAACGTCACCTCTCCTCCCAGCCGCTCGGATCTCTCTCTCATGTAGCGCCGGGGGAACCGGCGCGTCACTGCAGCCTCCGACCAGCTCCCATCTCCGGCTCTCCGGGCTCTGCTCCACAGCCCTCCAGACTCCGGCAAGTCGGTTCCTGCTGAGGGTCACTGGGAAGGTCGGGAAGCGGGACCTAGCAAGGAGCTAGTGCCGCTCACTCCCCACAGCCACCATGTTCAGGCTCCTCCCTCCCAACCTCTGATGCCTGGGTGTATTGCACGGGTTAGGACTTTTTCTGGGTGTGCCAAGATGGCGCCCGTACCGAAAGTAGGTCACCACGGACCGGAAGCTGCCTCACGGCGTATCTACGCGTTGCATCACTATACCAGGTGACTTCATCAGGATAAATCCAGAAAGAGTCCTGAGGAAGTCACATGGTATTGTGACGCAACGCGTCGACCTGACGTAGTGACGCACTTCTGGCGTGGACGCCATCTTGGCACACCTTTTCCTATACCCATGCAGAATACACCCAAAAGCATGTGGGTTTTGAGGCTGTCAGACACTGAAGATCTATGCGAGTGCATTTTTTGTATTTGGATCTTTTTGATGAATAAAACATATTGCACTATGGGAGGTTGTGTTTATGTTTGAGATACTGGCACATACCCATACCCTAGTTGGAGAGGAGCCACTACCTGAGTGCTGACCCCCTAGGAGGGAGATCTGTGTGCGGGGAGAGCAGACGAGTGGAGAGGCTGTATGCTAGAAGGATCTGAGGGTGTGATCCCACAATACGCTTTGACCCTTACGGGTTGAAGTCTTGAGGTGAGAGGCTAATCTAGCCGTCGGTTGGATCTTTTTTACCAGCAGTTACCCTACTTATATCAGCACAAGTGTTGGATTTAAAGTAGTGGTATCATCCACTTATTGGACTTTGGAGCACAGATCAGACTTTTTAGTTTGATCCAATCAGTGTGTTGTTTGCACAGTATTTGCACATTTTGTCACATATATTTTTTCCGTTTGATGTATGTATATTGCACATTGATTTTTTCATATATATTACACTTATTGGTGGTATATATCCTCTGTTATATATTGTGGCACTAGTGTATTTTTTGGTGAGTTTGTTTTTACATTTAAATGCACTAGTCCTATGCATGGTTTTATACATTTTATATTTAGCTTGCAGTGGTATTGATGTATCACTTTTGTCACTGGATTCACCTTGCACGTTTTAGTTTGGCTGTTGAACACTATTTTTGATGTATTGTATCTACTTGTCACATCACTTGGTGATATATTCATATCTATATTATTTTAAAGGTATTTCACTTTTTGATTGTGGCACCCGTTGTGAATATTTATTTAGTTGGTGTCATGATTTATTGCACATAGTATGCTAATTGGTATATATTCACATAAGGGCACATTTTTTTGGTAATATATAGGAGTAGCGCTACATTTATTTTTATTTAACCCCTTGTCCTCCTGAGGATTTACCCCCCTTCCTGACCAGGCCTCTTTTTGCTACTCGGCGCTGCACTAATTCAACTGATAATTGCGCGGTCATGCAATGCTGCACCCAAACAAAATTAATGTCCTTTTTTTCACACAAATAGAGCTTTCTTTCGGTGGTATTTCATCACCTGTGCGCTTTTTATTTTTCACGCTATAAACAAAAAAAAACAAAAATGTTGAAGAAAAACAATATTTTTTACTTTCAGCTATAAAAAATATATAGTAAACTCAAAGTTAGTTATAAATTTAGGTCAAAATGTATTCTGTTACATGTTTTTGGTAAAAAAAATCCCAATAAGTATATATTGATTGCTTTGTGTGAAAGTTATAGCATCTACAAATTATGGTAAAGATACTGCAATATTGAAATATAAAAAAAGAATAGAAGAGGTGCGCATGCGCGGCCGGCCGGAGTACATGTTCCGGCACTAGCCCCCAGCGCTGATTATACCCATATACGGCACTGAACTCCAACAGCCCCCGGGTCTCCTTCCGGATCTGCACCGGACCTCAGCGCATTATAATATGCCAGGGAGGGTGTTGGGGAAGAGCCGTGGAAGCTCTCAGCTGGCGATGTCTGCGGGGAGGGGAAGATCCAAGATGGTGCCCGGCTCGGTGCCCGCAGCCCCTGCCGTCTCCTCTGTCCCCCACAGGGTAGCACCTCTCTCCCAGAGGGGGAAATCAGGCTCCACTTCCTCCAATGGCCAGGACAGGACCGCAGCAGCCTTGTCTGAAATGGTGAGTGATTCTCTGCGGCCCCCGAGGTCACCGTCCAGTCCTGCCCAGCCCGAGTCTCAGGCTTCGGCCTATTCATTAAGCCATGATTCCCCTGCCTCTTCACCACTGAGTAGAGAGATAGCAGCCATCTTCTCCAGCCAGAATAGCGGCCCGGAACCTTAGGACGACAGTCTGGCTCAGTCGCCGACGATCCTTCCAGATCCACCACAATACTCAGGTGATGCCACCTTAATAGCTCGGTTCGCTGATTTACTGCAACGCGAACTGGATAGAGCTACCTCAAAATTGGCGGCTGACCTTAAACAGGATTTTCAGGATTTGGGCCAACGACTGGACAGTATTGAGTCTAAAGTTGATGCTACAGTCCATAGTGTATCCCAAAATTCCAATATGATTACCGACTTGCAAAACCGCTTGGCGGAAGCATATTCTAAAATTGATGATTTGGAAAATCGGGCTCGGCACTACAATTTTCGCATTCGAGGACTCCCTGAATCCGTTAAAGAACTTACTACATGCGCACAAACCCTTATGCGGGCTGCACTACCAGATATCGATGATCTTCA
Source organism: Staurois parvus (assembly GCF_062004578.1). Lineage (NCBI taxonomy): Eukaryota > Metazoa > Chordata > Amphibia > Anura > Ranidae > Staurois > Staurois parvus. The sequence continues at coordinate 618,579 of NW_028317922.1, forward strand.
CACTGAAATAGATCGTATTCATAGAGCACTGATTCCCCCTAGACAGGGGGGTCTGCCCAGTGATGTAATTGTAAAACCTCACTTTTTCCAGGTCAAGGAAGCGATTATGAAGTATAACAGGGAGACTCCGGACCGGGACATAAGATACAAATTTTTGCTGATGTCTCATCGACCACCACCCAGAAAAGGCGATCTCTTAAGCCTCTACTTTCTCACCTAGTGCAGAAGAATATCCAGTATTGATGGGCCTACCCTTTTCGATTACAATTTAATTTTAATGGCAAGCCGTATGGATTTTCAACATTTCCGGATGGCGAGGATCTACTGCTTCAATTTGGTATTATCTCCTGCAGTCTTACTTCCCACTCCCCAACAAGATCGGCGTCCCGACCTCCACCGCTTTCGCCATTGTGGACTGCTCCATGGGCTGGGAAGACGGGGCCGCGGAAGTCACCCGGGAAGACTTTGTGATTTATTATATCCCTTTTTGGGTTAATTTTTCTTAGGTGGTTTTTTGATCAGTGGTGGCTTTTCCGTGGATTCTTGGGATTGTTGGCCACCGCCGCTCTGCTGTTGTGGGGGGTCTGGCGGGGGGATGGGGAGGACCTTGAGGTTTACTCTTATCCACCCACCGATTATGGTAGTTGGGGGTTCGATTATTCTTGCTAGTTTCTATACTGTTATTTGATATATTTTGATGGGTTATTGTTCTTGTTGGCGCCGGGGAGTGTCTATGTGCCCTCCTTGAGTGGAAGACTCTTCCCTGAGTTGTTTTCTCCAGGCAGATCCATTCCATTGCAGGGCTACAGCTCTGCTATTACTGGTACGCAGTTTGATTTGCTTATGCTATGTTATTTTATTTTGTATGCTACTACTGGTTCTATGGGACAAGACGATTCTTTCTTCAGTCCGAATGTCTTCTCTGTTTTCTCCCTCGTTTTCTTTTCTCTCCTCCCCCCCCCCCTTTTTTTTTTATTTCCTCTCTCCAGGGTCAGCTGCCAGCACACTTAGATTCGTTGGGCCATTTTCTTGCCCAAGGGGGTGAGTCCCAGCTTCTATAGGTACTTAATTGTCGATTATGTCATCTCGACACCCTACTAGAGGAACTATTCGTCTACTCTCCCACATTGGTTCAGGGGCTCAATTCCCCCTCTAACTGTATAAAAGCCTTTAATGCATACCGCTCTTTTGGGGCGGATATAGTTGCTTTACAGGAGACCCATTTTCCCTCCTCCTTCTCACCACGATATGTTCATAAGGATTACCCTGTTTGTTATTTTGCTAGTGCTACAGAGAGGAAGCGGGGGGTTGCCCTTTGCTTGTCTCACCGTCTGTCGTTCACCAAATCTAAAATCATCCGGGGCAGAGAGGGACGGTATCTGCTGGTGAAGGGCCACTTGGGGGGTCACTTAGTTACTTTCGTAATCTACTACACCCCAAATACCAATCAGGTTGAATTTTTTCAGTCGTTGCTGAGCTCTATGACTAAGGAATTCGAGGGGGATGTTATCCTGGCCGGGGACTCTAATTTGGCGTTGGATCAGATTTTGGACCATTCCCAAACCGCTGTGCTTCAGCCCCCTCCTAGACAGAGCCATAAGTTCGCCCAGCTATTGTTTTGTTATGATCTGGTTGAAGCTTGGAGGGAAGCTAACCCAACTTCTCGGGATTACTCTCAATATTCTAGGGCCCATAACTGTTATTCTCGTATTGACCATATATTTCTTCATGCGCACTACCCGTAAGTTGTCTCCTCGACATTCCCGAACGGCTCTTCCTAAACTTAGATTGACTGATGGAACGTTGTCCCAAGATCCTGGTAAGATCCTCCAAAAATGTCATTCTTTTTACACTGAACTTTATAGCTGATCACCAGGGATTACCTTCCTCGCCTTTTGACGTGTTTTTGAGCTCTGTTTCTCTCCCCTCTCTTCAGGAAATCCATAGGGAATCTATGGAACGGCCTATTTCTTATGAAATCTCTTGCCTCTCATAAAGCCCCTGGGCCTGATGGTCTTCCTCATCAATACTATAAAGTTTTTCCTGACATCTTGATTCCCCATATGGCTCTTTATTTTAACTATTTACGAGAGGGGGGACTGGTGCTCCCTGACGAAAACAGGGCATTTATCAGTGTCCTCAAGGATGCGCCTATAGTTTCTAATTATCGGCCTATCTCCCTAATTAATTGCGATTTTAAGATTCTCACTAAAATCTTGGCCTTGCGTCTCCATAAATTCCTGGCCCTGTATATTCATGATGATCAGTCCGGATTCATAAGCGGTCGACAGACTTCAGACCAAATTCGTCGGACTTTGGCCCTGTTGTCGGCCGTGCAATCCAACTGGGACAAATCCTCACAGAGGGAAATTCTATTGTTATCCTTAGATATTCATAAAGCATTTGACAGTCTATCCTGGGATTATTTATTCCAGATGTTGGATAGGTTTGGTTTTGGCCCTTATTTTACGACATTACTACGGGCTTTATATTCTAGCCTGTAAGCTCACGTTTCCATCCGTGGATATAAATCAGCCCCCCTTTTGATAGAGCGAGGAACTAGACAGGGATGTCCTCTTTCTCCGCTATTATTTGCGTTGGCAGGCAATGGAACCACTGGCGATTGCTATCCGTTCTGATCCCACTATTTCAGGTATCCGCTGTGGTCAACGGGACCATAAATGTGCTCTATTTGCCGATGATGTCCTTACGTATGTATCTAATCCTCGGACCTCTTTGCCTGGTCTCCTCCACCTGTTTCATCGTTTCTCTGACCCTCTGGGCTTAATCCCTCTAAAACAATTGCCTTAAATATTTCATTACCCGATTCAGAGGTTGCTCATCTCCAGGATAACTTTGACTTCCAGTGAGCTTCTCGTTCTCTTCCTTATTTAGGGATCCATCTCACGAAATCTATCTCGTTGTGTATAGGGCAAATTATCCTCCACTCTTTCAACGCCTTCGATCTGATTTATTAGAATGGCAGGATCTTTCACTGTCCTGGTTTGGCAGAATTAACGCTATTAAAATGACCTTTTTGCCGAGATTATTGTATTATTTTAGGACGTTACCGATCATGGTTCCCAAACAGGACCTGTTACTACTGCAAGCAGCAGTCTCTAGATTCATCTGGAGGGGAAAACGTCCTAGGGTTAACCAGTCAACCCTATTCTCCTTGAAGAAGCATGGCGGTTTGGGACTTCCTAATCTTTTTGCCTATTTTCAGGCGGCTCAGATAGCACAATTATCGTGTACTACGGCCAGGAGTTATGTCCCTCAGTGGGTTGGCATTGAGGCCTTATCTTGCTATCCTTATGCTATTGGGGCTCTTATGTGGCTTTCCGGTCGTTTGCGTCCTCCTGTTATGTGTCCTACATTGTCCTATTCGTTAACGGTGTGGGATAGATGGCGAGCTCGCAAACATTTATTCTCCCCGCATACTCCCCTAGCTCCAGTTTTTTGCAATCCCGAGTTTATACCCGGCTTGTCACCGTCGGTGTTTCAATGGTGGATAAATAAAGGGTTACTGCATATTGGGGACTACCTGGATGGGCTTCGTCCCCGTTCTCTCCAAAGTTTCTTGACAAGATATCAATTGCCTCCTGGGGAATTATTTCATTATTATCAACTTATATCATTTATCGGTAGTAAACTCAAATTAATCACAGAACCTTGCACACTCAGTCCGTTGGAGGTCTCCTGTGGAGCGACTGGGATGATGAGGGGTCGTTTATCTATTATTTATGCTTCCCTTGTTGATCCACTCACAAAATTATCTTATATGACTCAATGGGAACAGGATTTGAATAACTCATTAGAACTGGATACTTGGTGAGATGTGGCCCATTCTTTATCAAAGATCTCGATTAATACTGTTCTTATCGAATCCAACTATAAAACGCTACTTCGTTGGTATCTGGTTCCCACGCGCCTGGCTAAAATGTACCCGTCAGTGTCACCTACTTGCTTTTGACATTGTAGACAAGAAGGCACTATGTTCCATATATAGTGGAAATGTCCGGTGGTAAATAGGTTTTGGATCCGAATGTTTAATTTTATCTATTCGGTAACAGGAGTTAATATCCGACAATCACCTGAAGTGGCGTTATTTCACTTGCTACCCACTGATGTTCCCAAAAAATTGATTAAATTGATTCTCTGCCTCTTATTGGCAGCTCGCATCACCATAGCTAGAAGTTGGAGACAATCACTGATCCCATTGGATGGGGTTAAACAAAAACCCAATTGGATAATGGTAAATGATAAACTCACAAGTATTGTCAACAATGATGTGGCCAGATTTGAGGTGACGTGGGAACTATGGATCAGATATATTTCTGTTAGTTAATGGTGCTACTGCTCAAACCCCCCTCCCCCCCTTTTTTTTCTCTCTAATCTTTCTCTCTTACCTTAGACCTTTTTATGACTTTTCTAGTCTTCATCCTTATTTCTTTTCCTTCTCTGAGCTGATCTTTGATACTTTTGGTAAATCTATAAGATACTTGCCTATATTCACTGATAGATGTAAAGTTTCCCGTCTGGTGGTGATGGTGTCCTTTGTATACAATGTGGTTGACTAGGGATATTTTTCCTATATTTCTTGTGAGCCGCTATGTTCTAAGAATATGCTTATGTACTCCATCTCACCATGTCGGTGAATATTGTCTATATTTCTATGTATACTGTTGTATACCGATCTTTCAATAAAAATATTGAAGTATAAAAAAAGAATAGAAAAAATATATTCTTGTTTTTTTTCTTCATTTTCCAAAAACATGTGGCAACAAATGTGATCTGCAAAATACTTACCATGCTTTTTATCAAATTCCTTGGGGTGTCTACTTTCCAAAAAGGGGTCATTTGGGGGGTTAGGTGCTATCCTGGAATTTCAGGACCTCCGAAACTGTGATAGGTAGTCTGGAACTGTAATGAGGAAATAAAGCCCTTTAAAAGCCTGAAGGTGCTTATTGGATCTTGGGGTCCTGTACTTGGCTAGACTGCCAAAACGTCTCTCGCTTGTGGTACCCCCATACTCATGAGAAGTAGCAAAATGTATTTAGGGGAGTAATTCCACATATACCCATGGCATGTGTGAGCAGTAAATCATTTAAGTGACAATTTTGTGTATAAAAAATATATTTTTTTTTGTCATTTTCCAAAAACTTGAGGTAAAAAAATAAATTCTTCTATTGATTCAATATGCCTCTTAGCAAATAGTTTGGGGTGTCTACTTTCCAAAAAGGGGTCGTTTTGGGGGGTGGGGGCATTCTATGTCCAGCATTAGAAGTTTATGCCACACATCACTCAATCTTCTAACCACCTGAAGACCAAACCTTTTCTGACACTTTTTGTTCACATGAAAAAAATCAGTATTTTTTGCTAGGAAATTAATTTAAACAGTATATATTATTTTAAAGCAGACACCCTAGTGAATAAAACGGTGGGTACTACAATTTATTATGGCACATAGTATTCGCGCAGCGATTTTTCAAATGCAAATAAAAAAAAAATACACTTTTTTTACTTTTAATGCACAAAAACACAATATATTGGCCAATTCTTTGGTAAAATATAAAAGATATAAAAATGGTATGCCGAGTAAACAGATACCAAACATGACATGCTTTAAAACTGCGCATGCCCCGTGCAATGGCGACAAACTGCAAACATTTTTAATATCCATAGGCAACACTTTAAAAGCCTCTAAAATCTACCATTTTAGATTTACAGAGGAGGTCTAGTGTTAGAATTACTGCCCTTGATCTGACGTTCACGGCAATACCTCACATGCATGGTGCAACCGCTGTTTACATACCGGCACAGGGTCAAGGCTTGTGCACACAGGTGTGCGCGCATGGGAAGGGCGATTTTTTTTTTTTTTAGTTATTTTGATTTTTTTTTATTATTTTCACATTGTACCTTTCATTTTTTTTTAGCACTTTTAATGCTATAACAGGGAATGCAAATATCCCCTATAACTTCAATGGGCATTGCCATATATTCTTTTTTCAGAAATCCGGGGTCTATCAGACTCTGGATATTTCCTCTGCCCTTACATTATCTAATCAAACCAAAATCAGTGTGATCAGATGCTTTCCCAATTTACAAATGGCGCTGTTTATATCCTGCGAAACGGAAGTGATGAAATGCTTGTAGCTTCCGAATTGTTAGACTATAGAGATGATTGGCACCACTCTGGTCTCCAATAAGCTCTATGGTCAGCTGGCAGAAACACCGGCTGCGTTCTCAGGTTCCCCCGATCGCACGGGACTGCCCGAGAAGGCCCTGGAAGGCAGCAGGGGAGGGGGGGCATCATCTCCCGCTGCTTGTAAAAGCAATCCTGCAGTTAATTAGCCACTAGGATTGCTTTTACATGAAAGCCGATCGCCGGCTGAAAAAAACGATACCAGGATGATGCCTGCAGCTGTAGGCATCATTCTGGTATAACCATTCAAAGTCCAGTGATGTACCAGTACGTCGCTAGTCCTTGTTGGGTATATATACTATGTTCTTTTTTTTTGTATGTAGCCTGTGGACTGAATGAAAAAATGAGAAGAAATCTCTGCCAGAAAAAGTGTGTGGTATGCCTACCATTAGAATATACCGCCCTGCATCCACCCACTTCTAATGGTGGGCACACATTAGGTCACACTTTGCCACAAGTGCTAGTTCCAAGATTGAACAAATGTCTAAATAGTGGTATGCTTAAATAAAAATTGTCCACGTACTGTATAAGTGGTACCCCATATGGAAAAAGGATGACAACTATCTTGTCACTGCTCCCCATGTAGTCTGGGCATCCAGGGGGCTCCATGTGACTATCTTTTCCCTCGTAAATCCAAAACTTCTAAGTATAGCCTGTCGCCCTCTCACAGGTCTTCTACATCTTGACCCCATATCTGGCACGCTTGCTGGGGAGAAATTGTTTGACTGCAAGGCGGCCAGAAAAATTAATGAGGGACTCATCAACGCAGATGTTTTGCTGGGGAGTATAGACATCTGCAAATTTTTGGTTAAGGTGATTTGCGAGGGGCTGAATTTTGTGGAGCCGGTCAAATTCAGGGTTACCCCGAGGATGACAGAGTGTATTGTCGCTGAAATGCATAAAACACATTATACTCTCATATCTATGCCTGGCCATGGCAGCAGAGAACACGGCATATGATGAATCGGGTCTGCGGACCAATACAACTGCAATTCATTACTTTTAGTAATGCCCATGTTGGCTAGGCCCCAAAAAAATGTAAATTCGAAAACCGTAATGAGTTTCCATGCGAATGGTCTGGCAAGGTTTGAATTTGGGTTGGCATCGATAAATTGTTGTGCATATAAATTGCTTTGATCCACAATCAACGCATACAGATATTCCGTGAAAAACAGCTCCAAAAATCACGGAGGTATGTGAAAGACCATGATGTACTAGACCGCTGGTACTCGCCAGTTCACCAATAGGTAGCGTGGCACTACTACTGGCACTCTGCTGCATATGAGAGTCATCAAAATTTACCGGCAAGTGCTAACAGAGATCAGGCCTGATTCTGCGAACACTGCGGTTTTGTGTGCAATGTATCAAGTGACAGTGACCTACTGACACTGCACTTGCTGGGGGAGAAGGGGAGGTAAGCGTAGGGGCTAAACGCAGGTGTTGGCAGGTGCCGGGGCTGATCCCGCTAACGCTGCTTTTTTGGGGACGCTATACTAATGTGAATGCTGGTATAATGCTGATCTAATCAGAGATATTGACCCGTTCAGACACTATACTAGCAATGGAGGTTTATTGTGCATGAGCGTGCTCCTGGCAATCAAGGGGTTAAATATGATGACTGGTGTACTGATGGGCAATCTGACGCTACCTGGGAGGGGCGTGAAATCCACGGGAGCACGAATCAGGTATATATATTTGTGATTTTGCACACCCATGCCGCACTGTAGTAGTATTTTTGCTATAGGGCGGTAACAGAAGCGGTTTGTGTTATGTTGCTGTGTTATTTTAACTGACAATTGCGCAGTCATGCAACACTGCACCCAAATTAAATTTACATCCTTTTTTCCCCACAAATTGAGCTTTCTTTTGGTGGTATTTCATCGCCTGTGCGTTTTTTATTTTTTGCGCTATAAAAAAAAAGGCTGACAATTTTGAGAAAAAAAAACAATGTTTTGGACTTTTTGCTATAAAACATGTCCAGTAAAAAATGTAAAAATCAAATTTAGTCATAAATTTGTGCCAAAATGTATTCCGCGACATGTCTCTGCTAAAAAAAAGTCCCAATACGTGTAAATTAATTGGTTTACGTGAAAGTTATAGCGTCTACAAATGGCGGGAAAGATACTGGGATTTTTTTTTTATTATACTAATAATGGCGATCAGAGACTTATGGTGGTGATCAGCAATTTATGACAGTGATCAGCGACCTACGGCGGGATTGCGGGACTGCGGCGGACATTTTGACACTGGGGGGGAATTGACTTGGGGTCACTGACATCCCCAGTGACACCAATACAGTGATCAGTGCAAAATAAAACCACTGACACTGTACTAATGGCACTGGGGAGGAAGGGGTTAACTTTTTTTTAGGTATTGAAAGGGTTAACTGTGTAAGGGGAGTGTTTTACTGGGGGGGGGTTAGGATGCTTCACAGAACACTGATCTGGAGAGATAAACTCTTCTCTCAGGATCAGCTGTGTGCTCGGAACTGACAGATAGCAGACTTGCTCTTTGTCAGTGATTGCCTGTAATCGCCGAGACTCGGAGGGTTGTGACCCGCCGAAACCCGGTGATGGAAACCACAATCAGCGAGGCGGGTAGGGTGGGCACAAGCCTTGTGTGCGCCCCCTACCTGTTTTGCAGAGCGCTGTTTTTTAACATCGCTCTGCGCAGAGGTGCCGCCTTGCCGCAGTAAAAACACTGTGGCTGGTCGGCAACCAGTTAAACCACAGATCACGGGTATATGATTTAATGTTAGCAGCTTCTCATAACAGGATATATATTTAAGATTAGGAGCGCAGGAGGTTCACACCACCACTTTTTGTGATTTTATACTCATTTTGTATCAGTTTGGACACTATTTTGCACTTATCACTTTAAGTTTGGTATATAATTTGTGATAGGGGTTGTTTAATCATTTATTGCACATATTAGTATTTATCGGAGAGTGAAATATATGTGTATATTTGGTATATACACATAATTTGGTCACTTTTTTTTGCACGTATCACTTTAAGTGTGATTTATGAAATTTATTTATGAAAATGATTTGAGTGGTTTTGTATGTATTTGTAGGTTTGGCACTATATGTTGGCGCACATTGTTGCACTTTAAAATGATTTTTATTATAAGGTTATGGTTAGAGATGAGCGAATTATTCAAAAATTCGGTTCGGCTGATTCGCCGAATTCGCGGAATAAATTCGCTTCGAGCCGAATATATTCGCTGCGAATTTAACTTATAAAAAGGGTGTTTCTAGGCTTCAGAGAGCCTTTATATTAGTGCAGAACACTATACCTTTAATTTAAATGCCCTTGGAGTCTGCTGGGGAAGAGAAATAATACTGTCAGTCAGTATGACATGCAGATGAGTGCCATCGATCTTAGAATCACCGCACACTTCACTCATTTGGGCAGTCACGGGGCCAAAACCAGAGTGTGGAGCCACAGTGTGGCGGTGGAGGCAGCAGCAATGGGAGGCCATACAGCACCCTATGACAAAATGGAACCCACCAGCAGTGTGAGGAGACCTGAAAGTGGCACATGGCAGAGTGTGGCGATGGAGACAGCAGCAATGGGAGGCCGTACAGGGACCCATGACACACTCTGGACCTGGCAGCAGCATGAGGAGGCGGTACAGGGGCCCATGACAGATTACGGGCCTGGCAGCAGCATGAGGAGTCGGTACGGGGGCCCATGGCAGATTACGGGCCTGGCAGCAGCATGAGGAGGCGGTACAGGGGCCCATGGCAGAGTGGCGGAGCGTAAGCAGCTAAAATTGAAGGCCATACAGAGGCCTATGTTAAAAAGTCCCCCCAGCAGCAGCGTGGGGAGACGACTATCAAGAGTCCAATGGCAGAGTGGCGGAGCAGAAGCAGCTTCAATTGAAGGCCATACACAGGCCTAGGTTTAAAAGTCCCTCACAGTTAATTCCAATAACGAACTCTACTCCTCTGTGCAATCTAGTTACGAGACCCTGGGCAGGTCTGGGTCCAATTTGTGGTAGAGACTGGTTTTGTTCAGCCATGCTTGAGCGAGTAATAACAGGTCTGTGCTGCCCTTTGGTGTCTGGCTTAATGCGCACAACACTGAACGTCCCAGCGTTTGTTAACGATTTGCCGTTAAGTGATGCAAACCCGCTGAACCACGTTCATGAGGAGCCGGTACAGGGGGCCATGAATCAGTATGGACCTGGCAGCAGCGTGAGCAGACGACAGAGGCACATGGCGCAGGGTGGCGGTGTAGGCAGCATTATTCTGAAGCCATACACAGGCCTAGGTTAAAAAGCGGAAGCCGTCAGCAGCGTGAGCAGACGACAGAGACACATGGCGCAGGGTGGCGGTGGATGCAGCAGTATTCGGAAGCCAAACACAGGCCTCGGTTAAAAAGCGGAAGCCGTCAGCAGCGTGAGCAGACGACAGAGGCACATGGCGCAGGGTGGCGGTGGAGGCAGCAGCAATGGAAGGCCATACAGCACCCTATCACAAAATGGAACCCACCAACAGTGTAAGGAGACCTGAAAGTGGCACATGGCAGAGTCTGGCGATGAAGTCAGCAGCAATGGGAGGCCGTACAGGGACCCATGACACACTCTGGACCTGGCAGCAGCAAGAGGAGGCGGTACAGGGGCCCATGGCAGAGTGGCGAAGCGTAAGCAGCTTAAATTAAAGGCCATACAGAGGCCTATGTTAAAAAGTCCCCCCAGCAGCAGTGTGGGGAGACGACTATCAAGAGTCCAATGGCAGAGTGGCGGAGCAGAAGCAGCTTCATTTGAAGGCCATACACAGGCCTAGGTTAAAAAGTCCCCCCAGCAGCAGCGTGGGGAGACGACTATCAAGAGTCCAATGGCTGAGTGGCGATCCGGGAAGTCAGCGTTGTGATTGCAGATGCAATGCAGAAATTTTATGAGGTAATGCCGTGGGTGCGAAGAAGATCATATACAGTCGTACTTCCATCCATAAGACCTATGTAGTCAGTTGGTCTCTGCCTTTCTGCGCCAACGTCCATCCTCAGACACTGTGGGCCCTGTGCGCTCGCGTTCCGCTGCCATGGCAGCAGGGGAGGGGTGGGGTGGTAGGAGCAGTGGCAGCTCCACCAGCAGCGGCTGCCTCAGTCTGCAGTCGATGATGAGTAGCTTTCTTCACCAGCGCAGTGAGGAAACTACTAACCAGCCGCAGCAGCAGCAGCATCAGGTGGACCTGGAGCAGGACCTCAAACAACAGGCTTGGGCCTACTTGGACAGCACCCTGCCAACCGAGGTAGACAATCCCCTTGACTACTGGGCAACGAAACTTGACCTTTGGCCCCAACTAGCTGAATTTGCCCTTGAAAGGCTGTCATGCCCGGCCAGTAGCGTGGCATCGGAGCGCGTGTTTAGTGCGGCAGGAGGTATTGTAACTCCGCGGAGGACACGACTGTCCACCCAAAGTGTGGAGAGACTCACGTTTGTGAAAATGAATCAGGCGTGGATTAGTCTGGATTTCAAACCACCAGTTCCTGACACAACTGACTAAATCCGCCATGAATCATGCCCCAAACATGTTATTAGGGACAAATGGAAGACCTCCACCTGATCCGTACATTTGTATATATATTTTATTGAGAGGCTGCTGGTCGGCCGACTCATGTTTTGCACATTTTTAATGACTTATACTCTGCAGGTCGGGCCCCTCATGAATTGGGGTTTTTAAATTATTTATACTTCGCTGGACGACCGTCACATGAATTGAACCTTTTTAATGACTTATACTCTGCTGGTCGGGCCCCTCATGAATTGGTGTTTTTAAATTATTTATACGTCGCTGGACGACTGTCACATGAATTTAAACTTTTTAATTATTTATAGTCGACCAGTTCCAGACCGATGGAATAGCAATTTTTTTGTCCATCTCATCAATGAGGTGGACTGTTTATTTATTGGCCACGGTTTGGCCCCCTCCTGTTTCTTACCTTGTTAACTTGTTGTATCGGTCACGGTTTGTGGCCAAACATCGGCCTATAAATAGATGTCTACACAGTGACAAAAAATTATGTCGCCAGACAGCGGCCCCTAAGGCGACAGATATACAAAGCAATTCCCGAGGTGTTCAGTGAGCGGCTTGAACGGCTAGGTTATTACTAAATATATCTTTCTGGCCAAACATCGGCCTATAAATAGAGGTCTACACAGTGACAAAAAAGTAGGTCGCCTTACAGCGGCGTATCCTACAAATTGACATTATAAGAAATGGTTTAGACCAAAAAAAAAAAACAAAAAACTTTGATGCGATGCTATACCTTAGTAGATTGTGGAAAGTCGACAAGTCAAGCGTAACTGTGTACATTACAGAAAATCTTAACAAGACAACCAAACATGTGGCCAAACCGCTTTACATGGACTGTTCCCATCGGAGTGCCCTTTACATAAACTGTTCCCATCAGAGTGCCCCCTTACATGGACTGTTCTCATCGGATTGCCCCCTTACATGGACTGATCCCATCGGAGTGCCCCCTTACATGGACTGTTCCCATCGGAGTACCCATTTACATGGACTGTTCCCATCGGAGTGCCCCCTTACATGGACTGTTCTCATCGGATTGCCCCCTTACATGGACTGATCCCATCGGAGTGCCCCCTTACATGGACTGTTCCCATCGGAGTGCCCCCTTACATGCACTGATCCCATCGGAGTGCCCCCTTACATGGACTGTTCCCATCGGAGTGCCCATTTACATGGACTGTTCCCATCGGAGTGCCCGCTTACATGCACTGATCCCATCGGAGTGCCCATTTACATGGACTGTTCCCATCGGAGTGCCCCCTTACATACACTGATCCCATCGGAGTGCCACTTTACATGGATTGATCCCATCGGAGTGCCCCTTTACATGCACTGATCCCATCGGAGTGCCCCTTTACATGGATTGATCCTATCGGAGTGCCCCTTTACATGGACTGTTCCCATCGGAGTGCCCCCTTTACATGGACTGATCCCATCGGAGTGGGAGGGAGGGGGGTTTGGGAGGACTCGGAAGGTGCTCTGCGGTGACAGGAGCAGACCAACCCCACCACCTTTACGACCGTTAGGTCCGGGTGAGTGGGTCCACGTGAGACCTCCGTAGGAGAGTGTAGCAGGGGAAGTAGAGTCAGTGGCCTGAAACCAGGTTTCCGTGATCACTAGGAGGATGAGGGAGCGGGAAGCAAAGAGGTCGTGGATGGCGGTAAGCTTGTTGCACACCGATCGGGCGTTCAGGAGTGCACATGAAAACGGGGGGGAGATTTTAGGGAGCAGGGGGACAGATACTAAGTTGCGAGGGTTGCGGCGGGACGTGGAGGCGGGAGGGTGTTGTGCGGGTGAGGGAGGTGGTGAAGGGCCAGGATTCGGGGAGATGTCCCCCGCGGTTATGAGGAGGAGAAGGGTGAGAAAGGTGGCATGGGAGCGGGATATGCAGGAGCGTGAGAAACTACTAGTGGAGGTGTTCGGGTCAGTGGGAGAGTGGAGTAATAGGAGGAGGTGGTGGGTGCCGTAGAGGGGTGAAGGAAGCAGTGAGGACACAATATACAATTGTTTGGGAGGGGTAGAGGGATATAGTGAATGGATTTTGGGAATGGAGGAGAGGAAAATGAGAAGGAGGAGTGGAAGAGGCATTTTGGGGAGGTGATGAGAGCAATAGTAGGGAGATGATAGCAATGAGGGGGAGATGTACAAGTTTTGGGGTGGAGCAGAGGGGTAAAGAAATGAGATTTGGGAACAGAGGATAGTAATATGGAAAGGAGAAGAGGGGGTGTATTGTATAAAAGGTACACAGAGTGGGACTCAGGTATGTAAGAGAGGTTTCCCAGGGTGTTTGCTTGCAGTCTGTCCAGCGTGCAGGAGAGTTTATGCTGTTGTTGTGTCTTCCTGCTGCTTTAGTTCAACTGCTGTGTTTAACTGCTTCGCACTCGTTCAAAGCCGCAGTCAATCATAAGCAGCACCCCCATCAGTGATCTCCCCCCATGACCTGATCTAAATTTATAGGGAGATGCTCAAATGAGCATTCAACTCCGCCCCAATTAGAAGCTGATAAGGATCACATGAATAGTGGGGGATGTTTCTTAGGAACCAGGCTACAGTCGTAAACCTGAGTGCACCTAGGAGGTGAGGACTGGTCAACATATACAAATATAAATACACCATTTGTTCAGAATTTAACAGGAGTCAATGCGTTTTTCTGGTTAAGAGCGGAGGTAGGAGATAGATGCAGTTACCAGTGAAAGTAGAGAAGGCATAATTAAAGTGCTGTGTTTTTTACTGCTTCACACTCGTTCAAAGCCACACTCAATCATAAGCAGCACCCCCATCAGAGACTTGCCCCCCATCACATAAACAGCGCAATGTTAGAAATATTAAATGTTTAAGTCACCATAAAACCTATTCATTTTTAAAATATTCCTAATATCCACCTCTGATTTAAATAAGCTTTTGGTTCAATTTGTTTTCAATATCTGGACAAGTAGATTGTCATGAGGGACAAGTAGATTGGGACACCGATTTAGTCCCTTGGACAAGTAGGTTTTTCAAAAAATGTCCACACCCCTGGAATATGTCCCATAGGAAATCATGTTAAATGGACTGCTGTGCATTTCTGCACAAAGCAAAACACTTAGGTGTGAACCTAGACTAAAGGGTTAAAAACAGGGTGAGGAAGCAACAATGCTGCCTGCTTTAACCCCATTTGCTGTACTGGTCAAGGTTGCAGGGCAATTGCAGAGCAGCCTCTTTCACTTGAATGGGTCATGCTTGACAGATGCTACACTCACCAACCATGACCACTTCTAACTCCTGCTGCCACATGTGCACACCCCTTGCCATTGCCGCTAAAGGGGGTGCAGTTAGGGCAGGGGGAAAAAAGATAAAAAACAAAACAAACACCACACCCCAACTGCAGGTTTTCAACTACAAATTTAAATGGATCGTTCTGGGCACCCTAGAAGGCTGCTTTCACACTGATGTGCTGTGGTTTACATGCACTGCGGTGCAAAGCATCTGTAACTTTCCTGGGTTAACTGCACTTTTCTATAAACTTCTATTATATCTTGCAGGTCTGGTGTGCTTTCTGAAATCCTGCATTCAGGAGTTTTGGTGTGCTTTCAGAAAGTAGGATTGAATAAAAGTATGTGGCCAAGTGCAGCAAACCCACAGGCAAGCTGCAGGTCCACTGCACCAGTGTGGGTAAACCGCAGTGCATCAGTACAAAAGCAACCCTATACTATTATGCCCAGTATATTGCTTCACAGTGACTTCAAGATCTCTTTCCTGCTGCTGACACCACTCTGGAGACAGCTGGCCAGGGTAAGAGGTGGAGTGCATTTGGTATCACTTCACATTGGACAGAAGCCAGCACACAGGCGGCATTGGCTTATGCAGCTCTGGATCCCTACTACAGCTCCAACTTCACAAGTAGCCCCTCTGCATTGCACTCTGTAAGCAAGTCCAGACTGCCATCTTCCAGTCACCTGGCCGCGATCTATGGGTTGCTGATCCCCAGGTTAATGCATGAGAATAGTGGTGTACCACATTGCAGCCAAATACAAAAAACAAGCTTACACTCTACTCGACTCATTAACAACTTCAGCTCCGGAAGATTTTACATCCTGCATGACTAAGCCATTTGATGCTATACTGAATGACGCGTTACTGTAACTGGTAAATGCACGGTCAACAACGCTGAGCCCAAGAGAAATTTATATACAATTTTTTGTAAACAAAGATCTTTTAGTGGCATTCAGTCACCACTGGGTTTTTTTTGCAATATAAATCAAAAGACCAAAAGTTTATTTTTTTCCCTTTCTGCTATTATATGCATATCCAATGAAAATAGTAAAAAAAAAAAAAAAAATAAAAGATAACTTTTGGCCAAAATGTATTGTGCTATATGTCTGATGGAAAAGTGTATATCGATAGATTGTAGGTGCTATAACTTTTAAACAAACCTAGGTTACATGTACACACTAACATTTGTATTTATTTGTGTACCAATGGCAGTGATCAGCAACTTGGGGATTGCAATAGTGTGACAATCTTGACACTGACACTGGGGGGAACTGACCAACTGCCACTGACATTAATACAGTGATATTATACACTGTCACTGTACTAATGACACTGGATGGAAGGGGGGGGGGTTACCATCAAGGGGTGTGCCCAACTATGTGTAACGTGTGCTTCTTTTACTACTAGATCTCCAAGTTTCTCATCCTGGATGAGAAACAGATAGATCCCTCTGTTGATAGTCAACACAGTTCTGGGCTGTGATTGTACACTGGTGATCAGCAGGTCCCAGCTGGGATTTGCTCACAGGCTCCCACTGTGTAAAATCACAGAGGGTGCTGGCCAGGGGATGCCATGCACATGCCCAAAACTCAGAAGTAGGCAGCGATGTACGGTTATGTTGCTTTGCCTACAGTGGCTGCCTGTCTGCAGTACATTATGGGTGGGCACCAAGTGGTTAACTGAGGCCAAGTAGGATTGTAGACAAGTTGTCTACAAAGAAAGGTCGATGAAATACCCTTTGGCATGGTTAAAATTGTAAAACCGAACCATTTAGGCAGACCTGTGATACCAGCCTCTTCATTACAGCTACATTATTCTCACCTGCTTATATATGCAGTGGGGCAAAAAAGTAGTCAGCCACCAATTGTGCAAGTTCTCCCACTTAAAAAGATGAGAGAGGCCTGTAATTGGCATCATAGGTAGACCTCAACTATGAGAGACAAAATGAGTAAAACAAAATCCGGACAATCACATTGGCTGATTTGGAAAGAATTTATTTGCAAATTATGGTGGAAAATAAGTATTTGGTCACCTACAAACAAGATTTCTGGCTCTCACAGACCTGTACCTTCTTCTTTAAGAGGCTCCTCTGTCCTGCACTCATTACCTGTATCAATGGCACCTGTTTGAACTTGTTATCAGTATAAAAGACACCTGTCCACAACCTGAAACAGTCACACTCCAAACTCCACTATGGTGAAGACTAGAGATGAGCGAATCGAAGTATCCGAAGTGGAATTCGAGTCGAATTTCGGAAAAATTTCGATTCGTGCCGAATCCGAAAAACAGCCTAATTCGGACGCGCGAATCGAAATTTTTCCGAAAATGGCGGCTGACATGTGCGGCGACGGAGCGGGGATGTCGGGGAAGGCGCGCAGACAAGGCGCGCTGCCCCATAATGCATTCCTCAACGACATGTGATCGCATCAGCCAATCAGCAGCCAGCCAGCCAGCACTGTGTAATGGTCGAGGTATATATAGCGGCCATTTTGGAAATCTTCATTTGCCTGCAGTCATTGAACAGAGGCAGACCGCTCTGTACTAGGGACAGGGACAGAGTTAGGGCCACAGAAACGAGAATTGGGGACAGAGAGAAGTTACTTAGGGACAGAGAACCATTACTCAGGGACACAGACTTGTTAATGAGGGCCACAGAATCGTTATTTAGGGACAAAGAAACGCTAGTTAGGGCCACAGAATTCATACTCAGGGACAGACAGAATTGTTACTCAGTGCCAGAGAATTGTTACTTAGGGCCACAGAAACGTTATTAGGGCCACAGAATTTTTACTCAGGGACAGACAGAATTGTTACTGAGTGCCAGAGAATTGTTACTCAGGGACAGACAGAATTGTTACTGAGTGCCAGAGAATTCTTACTCAGGGCCACAGAATTCATTCTCAGGGACAGACAGAATTGTTACTCAGGGACAGACAGAATTGTTACTGAGTGCCAGAGAATTGTTACTCAGGGACAGACAGAATTGTTACTGAGTGCCAGAGAATTGTTACTCAGGGACAGACAGAATTGTTACTGAGTGCCAGAGAATTGTTACTCAGGGACAGACAGAATTGTTACTGAGTGCCAGAGAATTGTTACTCTCACAGACACAAAATTGTTACTTGCACAGACACAGAATTGTTACTTGCACAGACACACAATTGTTACTCAGGGCCACAGAATTCATACTCAGGGACAGACAGAATTGTTACTGAGTGCCAGAGAATTCTTACTCAGGGCCACAGAATTCATACTCAGGGACAGACAGAATTGTTACTCAGGGACAGACAGAATTGTTACTGAGTGCCAGAGAATTGTTACTCAGGGACAGACAGAATTGTTACTGAGTGCCAGAGAATTCTTACTCAGGGACAGACAGAATTGTTACTGAGTGCCAGAGAATTGTTACTCTCACAGACACAAAATTGTTACTTGCACAGACACAGAATTGTTACTCGCACAGAGACAGAATTGTTACTCAGGGCCACAGAATTCATACTCAGGGACAGACAGAATTGTTACTGAGTGCCAGAGAATTGTTACTCAGGGACAGACAGAATTGTTACTGAGTGCCAGAGAATTGTTACTCTCACAGACACAAAATTGTTACTTGCACAGACACAGAATTGTTACTTGCACAGACACACAATTGTTACTCAGGGCCACAGAATTCATACTCAGGGACAGACAGAATTGTTACTGAGTGCCAGAGAATTCTTACTCAGGGCCACAGAATTCATACTCAGGGACAGACAGAATTGTTACTCAGGGACAGACAGAATTGTTACTGAGTGCCAGAGAATTGTTACTCAGGGACAGACAGAATTGTTACTGAGTGCCAGAGAATTGTTACTCTCACAGACACAAAATTGTTACTTGCACAGACACAGAATTGTTACTTGCACAGACACACAATTGTTACTCAGGGCCACAGAATTCATACTCAGGGACAGACAGAATTGTTACTGAGTGCCAGAGAATTGTTACTCAGGGACAGACAGAATTGTTACTGAGTGCCAGAGAATTGTTACTCTCACAGACACAAAATTGTTACTTGCACAGACACAGAATTGTTACTCGCACAGAGACAGAATTGTTACTCAGGGCCACAGAATTCATACTCAGGGACAGACAGAATTGTTACTGAGTGCCAGAGAATTGTTACTCAGGGAAGACAGAATTGTTACTGAGTGCCATAGAATTGTTACTCAGGGACAGACAGAATTGTTACTGAGTGCCAGAGAATTGTTACTCTCACAGACACAAAATTGTTACTTGCACAGACACAGAATTGTTACTCGCACAGAGACAGAATTGTTACTCAGGGCCACAGAATTCATACTCAGGGACAGACAGAATTGTTACTGAGTGCCAGAGAATTGTTACTCAGGGACAGACAGAATTGTTACTGAGTGCCAGAGAATTGTTACTCTCACAGACACAAAATTGTTACTTGCACAGACACAGAATTGTTACTTGCACAGACACACAATTGTTACTGAGTGCCAGAGAATTGTTACTCAGGGACAGACAGAATTGTTACTGAGTGCCAGAGAATTGTTACTCAGGGACAGACAGAATTGTTACTGAGTGCCAGAGAATTGTTACTCAGGGACAGACAGAATTGTTACTGAGTGCCAGAGAATTGTTACTCTCACAGACACAAAATTGTTACTTGCACAGACACAGAATTGTTACTCGCACAGAGACAGAATTGTTACTCAGGGCCACAGAATTCATACTCAGGGACAGACAGAATTGTTACTGAGTGCCAGAGAATTGTTACTCAGGGACAGACAGAATTGTTACTGAGTGCCAGAGAATTGTTACTCTCACAGACACAAAATTGTTACTTGCACAGACACAGAATTGTTACTTGCACAGACACACAATTGTTACTCAGGGCCACAGAATTCATACTCAGGGACAGACAGAATTGTTACTGAGTGCCAGAGAATTGTTACTCAGGGACAGACAGAATTGTTACTGAGTGCCAGAGAATTGTTACTCAGGGACAGACAGAATTGTTACTGAGTGCCAGAGAATTGTTACTCTCACAGACACAAAATTGTTACTTGCACAGACACAGAATTGTTACTCGCACAGAGACAGAATTGTTACTCAGGGCCACAGAATTCATACTCAGGGACAGACAGAATTGTTACTGAGTGCCAGAGAATTGTTACTCAGGGACAGACAGAATTGTTACTGAGTGCCAGAGAATTGTTACTCTCACAGACACAAAATTGTTACTTGCACAGACACAGAATTGTTACTTGCACAGACACACAATTGTTACTCAGGGCCACAGAATTCATACTCAGGGACAGACAGAATTGTTACTGAGTGCCAGAGAATTGTTACTCAGGGACAGACAGAATTGTTACTGAGTGCCAGAGAATTGTTACTCTCACAGACACAAAATTGTTACTTGCACAGACACAGAATTGTTACTCGCACAGAGACAGAATTGTTACTCAGGGCCACAGAATTCATACTCAGGGACAGACAGAATTGTTACTGAGTGCCAGAGAATTGTTACTCAGGGAAGACAGAATTGTTACTGAGTGCCATAGAATTGTTACTCAGGGACAGACAGAATTGTTACTGAGTGCCAGAGAATTGTTACTCTCACAGACACAAAATTGTTACTTGCACAGACACAGAATTGTTACTCGCACAGAGACAGAATTGTTACTCAGGGCCACAGAATTCATACTCAGGGACAGACAGAATTGTTACTGAGTGCCAGAGAATTGTTACTCAGGGACAGACAGAATTGTTACTGAGTGCCAGAGAATTGTTACTCTCACAGACACAAAATTGTTACTTGCACAGACACAGAATTGTTACTTGCACAGACACACAATTGTTACTGAGTGCCAGAGAATTGTTACTCAGGGACAGACAGAATTGTTACTGAGTGCCAGAGAATTGTTACTCAGGGACAGACAGAATTGTTACTGAGTGCCAGAGAATTGTTACTCAGGGACAGACAGAATTGTTACTGAGTGCCAGAGAATTGTTACTCTCACAGACACAAAATTGTTACTTGCACAGACACAGAATTGTTACTCGCACAGAGACAGAATTGTTACTCAGGGCCACAGAATTCATACTCAGGGACAGACAGAATTGTTACTGAGTGCCAGAGAATTGTTACTCAGGGACAGACAGAATTGTTACTGAGTGCCAGAGAATTGTTACTCTCACAGACACAAAATTGTTACTTGCACAGACACAGAATTGTTACTTGCACAGACACACAATTGTTACTCAGGGCCACAGAATTCATACTCAGGGACAGACAGAATTGTTACTGAGTGCCAGAGAATTCTTACTCAGGGCCACAGAATTCATACTCAGGGACAGACAGAATTGTTACTCAGGGACAGACAGAATTGTTACTGAGTGCCAGAGAATTGTTACTCAGGGACAGACAGAATTGTTACTGAGTGCCAGAGAATTGTTACTCTCACAGACACAAAATTGTTACTTGCACAGACACAGAATTGTTACTTGCAGGGATCACAATTGTTACTCAGGGCCACAGAATTCATACTCAGGGACAGACAGAATTGTTACTGAGTGCCAGAGAATTGTTACTCAGGGACACCTAATCGTTGAATTAAATAGTATGTCAGACAACATGCAGAGGAGTGGCAGAGGAGGCAATGTTTTAGGAGCGAGCAGACGTGGCAGCAGAGGAAGGGGTCGAGGCAGCAGTATTCGCAGCCAGAGGCCAGTGCTCCCGGTGTCATCCAGCGGTCGTGTCTCCACCGACAACCCTGCCGTCATTGATTGGTTGGCTCGGTCGTCTTCCTCTTCCCAGGTCACCTCTGACACCTACAGCCAACGGTCGGTGGGTACGTCAGACACAACCGTTAGTTGGCATGGCCCGGGACCAAGCCCACTGAAATCACGTGTCCTCTACCTGCCCCTGTCCTTTGCTGTTCCCTCACCAAGCGAAGTATCGCATGCTGTGGGCTCAGCCCCACTGTACAGTGAGGAAGAGCTAACAGAGGGCGGTCAGGAACGGGGGGAGACATCGGCCTTTTCAGCAGCCAAGCGAACAAGTACTGGCGAGGAGAGTGGCTCGGTAGCCGGTCTAGAGACAGGTCTGTCTCCTGACCCAGACGCAGCCGAGGGGGCTAGTAGTGAGGCGGAGACCCTACTTGATGATGAGGAGGTTGATCGCACTTGGCAGCCTCGTCGTCATCAGGCAATTTCTTCCGCATCATCAGGAGAAGAGGGTGGCAGCTTGGCAGCGAGCAAAACAGTCGGTGGGTTGCCCAGGAGACAGCAGCAGGGTCGCATCAGTGTCAGTGGAGCCAAACGTCCACGGAGTAGAGCACCAGCTCCACTGCAGCCTACCACCACGGCCAGTAGTGGTGCCGGTGCGCACGGAGGAAGTAGCAGTCAGCCAGTGAAGAGTAGCGGGGGCAAAGTTTTCCTACTCGGTGGTGTGGCATTTTTCCTCAAGCCGCCCGAGGAAGTAAACGTAGCCGTATGTCGACTATGTGGCCAGAAATGCAAGCGTGGCCAGGGGGGCCCATGTTGGGACTACAGCGTTGCGTCAGCATATGCAGCGTCACCATTCGGTGGCCTGGGAAAACCGTGATAAACATACGGCGGTTCTGCCTGCCCCAGCCCCCGCTCCATCACCCGCTCCGTTACTTGCTCCGTCACCCGACGTCGTCAATCGCCCTCTATCAGCCAGTCAAGGCTCCAACACCTCTGCTGAGGGGAGTTGTCGCTCATTGGCATCTTCCGCTCGTTCAGATGCTCCTTCTCCTGCTACTCCTCTTCTCGGATTCCGTCAACAGTCTTTCTTGGAATCCGTATCCAAGAGACAACAGTTTGCGAGCACGCACCCGACGGTGCAAAAGCTGAACGTCCTCCTGTCCAAGTTGCTGGTGCTGCAGTCCCTCCCTTTCCAACTGGTGGACTCAGCACCTTTCCGAGAAATGATGGCTTGTGCCGCGCCGCGGTGGAGAGTGCCAAGCCGTCATTTCTTTGCCCAAAAGGCAGTGCCAGCCCTGCATTCACATGTAGAAGAGATGGTGGGCCAGTCTTTGAGCATGTCGGTCTCTGCCAAAGTGCACGGCAGCGCCGACGTGTGGAGCTGTAACTACGGTCAGGGACAGTACATGTCATTTACGGCCCACTGGGTGAACGTGGTGCCGGCACAGCCGCACCAGCAACTTGGACAGGTCACGACGCTTTTGCCTCCACGTTTGCACGTCCTTGGTCCAGCAAGCATGTCCGCCTCTACCACCTCTTTTTCCGCCGTGTCCTCAGCCGCCACCCCCGTGCCAAGTCCCATTACCCGACCGGCATATCACATGTGCAGGGCGCAACGGTGTCACGCTGTGCTGCACCTGGTATGCCTTGGCGAACGTAGTCACACAGGGGAGGAACTGCTGAGTGTAATGAACAGAGAAATCGACAGATGGCTGTCTCCGCGCAAACTAAAAATCGGAACCATGTTGACTGACAACGGAAAGAACATGGTGTCTGCTCTGCGTCAAGGAAGGTTGTGCCATGCGCCATGCATGGCTCACGTGTTCAATCTGGTTGTCAAGCGGTTCCTAAAATCCACCATCCCACTGCAAGACATCCTTAAAATGTCACGTAAACTGTGCATGCATTTCAGCCATTCCTACACCGCAAAGAACACCCTCATTGAGCTGCAGCGGCAGAACGGAATTCCACAGCATCGCCTGATCTGCGACGTTGCAACAAGGTGGAATTCAACCCTACACATGTTAGACCGCCTTTACGAGCAGCGAAAGGCCATCACCGATTTCCTGATGTTACAAGCGGATAAAGGTACTCCCCTGTGTAACTTAGATGTCAGCCATTGGCAGCTCATGCGTGACACCTGCCGCTTGCTCAGGCCCTTTGAGGAGGCCACGCTATTCGTGAGTCGGCAGGACTATGGGATGAACGACGTCATTCCTCTGTTGCACGTCCTGGAACAAATGCTGTTAACAATGGCTGGTCAGGGTGCGGTAGACGTGGCGCACAGATCTCAACGCCACATGACCCCTGTGGGGGCAGGACAGGAAGAAGAGGAGGAGGTAGAGGAGGACATTTGTGCTCAGGAATTATTGAGTGAAATGGGTGGTTTTTCCACTCAGCGGACAGGAGTGGAGGAGCAGGAGCATCTGGTAGAGGAGGAGGAGGAGGAGACAGAGGACCCAGACGCACCGTGGCAGTATGCTGTGGAGATGGAGGCAGGGAGTCCCTCGCATTCCTTGGCACAAATGGCCCATAGCATGCTCGGTTGCTTGCGTAGCGACAGCCGAATAATAACCATCAGACAGAGGGATGACTTTTGGCTGTCCACCTTGTTGGACCTCGCTACCGGTCCAAAATGGTGGCCTTTTTCACACCTGCTGAGAGGGGCAAAATTACGTACTATAAAAACCACCTATGTAGTCAGTTGGTCTCTGCCTTTGTGCGCCAACGTCCATCCTCAGACACTGTGGGCCCTGTGCGCTCGCGTTCCGCTGGCATGGCAGCAGGGGAGGGGTGGGGTGGTAGGAGCAGTGGCAGCTCCCCCAGCAGCGGCCTGCCTCAGTCTGCAGTCGATGATGAGTAGCCTTTCTTCACCAGCGCAGTGAGGAAACTACTAACCAGCCGCAGCAGCAGCAGCAGCATCAGGTGGACCTGGAGCAGGAGCTCCAAACAACAGGCTTGGGCCTACTTGGACAGCACCCTGCCAACCGAGGTTAGACAATCCCCTTGACTACTGGGCAACGAAACTTGACCTTTGGCCCAACTAGCTGAAATTTGCCCTTGAAAGGCTGTCATGCCCGGCCAGTAGCGTGGCATCGGAGCGCGTGTTTAGTGCGGCAGGAGGTATTGTAACTCCGCGGAGGACACGGACTGTCCACCCAAAGTGTGGAGAGACTCACGTTTGTGAAAATGAATCAGGCGTGGATTAGTCTGGATTCAAACCACCAGTTCCCTGACACAACTGACTAAATCCGCCATGAATCATGCCTCCAAACATGTGCCACTTTCAGGTCTCCTCACACTGCTGGTGTGTTGAATTTTTTGACATAGGGTGCTGGCAGATTACGGGCCTCCTATAGCTGCTGCCAGGCCCCTAATCTGCCATAGGCCCCTATATACCGCCTCCTCATGCTGCTGCCAAGTCTAGAGTCTCTCATGGGTCCCTGTACGGCCTCCCATTGCTGCTGTCTCCATCGCCACACTCTGCTGCCATGTGCCACTTTCAGGTCTCTTCACACTGCTGGTGTGTTAAATTTTTTGACATAGGGTGCAGGCAGATTACGGGCCTCACATAGCTGCTGCCAGGCCCCTAATCTGCCATGGGCCCCTATATACCGCCTCCTCATGCTGCTGCCAAGTCTAGAGTCTGTCATGGGTCCCTGTACGGCCTCCCATTGCTGCTGTCTCCATCGCCACACTCTGCTGCCATGTGCCACTTTCAGGTCTCTTCACACTGCTGGTGTGTTAAATTTTTTGACATAGGGTGCAGGCAGATTACGGGCCTCACATAGCTGCTGCCAGGCCCCTAATCTGCCATGGGCCCCTATATACCGCCTCCTCATGCTGCTGCCAAGTCTAGAGTCTGTCATGGGTCCCTGTACGGCCTCCCATTGCTGCTGTCTCCATCGCCACACTCTGCTGCCATGTGCCACTTTCAGGTCTCTTCACACTGCTGGTGTGTTAAATTTTTTGACATAGGGTGCAGGCAGATTACGGGCCTCACATAGCTGCTGCCAGGCCCCTAATCTGCCATGGGCCCCTATATACCGCCTCCTCATGCTGCTGCCAAGTCTAGAGTCTCTCATGGGTCCCTGTACGGCCTCCCATTGCTGCTGTCTCCATCGCCACACTCTGCTGCCATGTGCCACTTTCAGGTCTCTTCACACTGCTGGTGGTTAAATTTTTTGACATAGGGTGCAGGCAGATTACGGGCCTCACATAGCTGCTGCCAGGCCCCTAATCTGCCATGGGCCCCTATATACCGCCTCCTCATGCTGCTGCCAAGTCCAGAGTCTCTCATGGGTCCCTGTACGGCCTCCCATTGCTGCTGTCTCCATCGCCACACTCTGCTGCCATGTGCCACTTTCAGGTCTCTTCACACTGCTGGTGTGTTAAATTTTTTGACATAGGGTGCAGGCAGATTACGGGCCTCACATAGCTGCTGCCAGGCCCCTAATCTGCCATGGGCCCCTATATACCGCCTCCTCATGCTGCTGCCAAGTCCAGAGTCTGTCATGGGTCCCTGTACGGCCTCCCATTGCTGCTGTCTCCATCGCCACACTCTGCTGCCATGTGCCACTTTCAGGTCTCTTCACACTGCTGGTGTGTTAAATTTTTTGACATAGGGTGCAGGCAGATTACGGGCCTCACATAGCTGCTGCCAGGCCCCTAATCTGCCATGGGCCCCTATATACCGCCTCCTCATGCTGCTGCCAAGTCCAGAGTCTCTCATGGGTCCCTGTACGGCCTCCCATTGCTGCTGTCTCCATCGCCACACTCTGCTGCCATGTGCCACTTTCAGGTCTCTTCACACTGCTGGTGTGTTAAATTTTTTGACATAGGGTGCAGGCAGATTACGGGCCTCACATAGCTGCTGCCAGGCCCCTAATCTGCCATGGGCCCCTATATACCGCCTCCTCATGCTGCTGCCAAGTCTAGAGTCTGTCATGGGTCCCTGTACGGCCTCCCATTGCTGCTGTCTCCATCGCCACACTCTGCTGCCATGTGCCACTTTCAGGTCTCTTCACACTGCTGGTGTGTTAAATTTTTTGACATAGGGTGCAGGCAGATTACGGGCCTCACATAGCTGCTGCCAGGCCCCTAATCTGCCATGGGCCCCTATATACCGCCTCCTCATGCTGCTGCCAAGTCCAGAGTCTGTCATGGTCCCTGTACGGCCTCCCATTGCTGCTGTCTCCATCGCCACACTCTGCTGCCATGTGCCACTTTCAGGTCTCTTCACACTGCTGGTGTGTTAAATTTTTTGACATAGGGTGCAGGCAGATTACGGGCCTCACATAGCTGCTGCCAGGCCCCTAATCTGCCATGGGCCCCTATATACCGCCTCCTCATGCTGCTGCCAAGTCTAGAGTCTCTCATGGGTCCCTGTACGGCCTCCCATTGCTGCTGTCTCCATCGCCACACTCTGCTGCCATGTGCCACTTTCAGGTCTCTTCACACTGCTGGTGTGTTAAATTTTTTGACATAGGGTGCAGGCAGATTACGGGCCTCACATAGCTGCTGCCAGGCCCCTAATCTGCCATGGGCCCCTATATACCGCCTCCTCATGCTGCTGCCAAGTCTAGAGTCTCTCATGGGTCCCTGTACGGCCTCCCATTGCTGCTGTCTCCATCGCCACACTCTGCTGCCATGTGCCACTTTCAGGTCTCTTCACACTGCTGGTGTGTTAAATTTTTTGACATAGGGTGCAGGCAGATTACGGGCCTCACATAGCTGCTGCCAGGCCCCTAATCTGCCATGGGCCCCTATACCGCCTCCTCATGCTGCTGCCAAGTCCAGAGTCTGTCATGGTCCCTGTACGGCCTCCCATTGCTGCTGTCTCCATCGCCACACTCTGCTGCCATGTGCCACTTTCAGGTCTCTTCACACTGCTGGTGTGTTAAATTTTTTGACATAGGGTGCAGGCAGATTACGGGCCTCACATAGCTGCTGCCAGGCCCCTAATCTGCCATGGGCCCCTATATACCGCCTCCTCATGCTGCTGCCAAGTCTAGAGTCTCTCATGGGTCCCTGTACGGCCTCCCATTGCTGCTGTCTCCATCGCCACACTCTGCTGCCATGTGCCACTTTCAGGTCTCTTCACACTGCTGGTGTGTTAAATTTTTTGACATAGGGTGCAGGCAGATTACGGGCCTCACATAGCTGCTGCCAGGCCCCTAATCTGCCATGGGCCCCTATATACCGCCTCCTCATGCTGCTGCCAAGTCTAGAGTCTCTCATGGGTCCCTGTACGGCCTCCCATTGCTGCTGTCTCCATCGCCACACTCTGCTGCCATGTGCCACTTTCAGGTCTCTTCACACTGCTGGTGTGTTAAATTTTTTGACATAGGGTGCAGGCAGATTACGGGCCTCACATAGCTGCTGCCAGGCCCCTAATCTGCCATGGGCCCCTATATACCGCCTCCCTCCTGCTGCTGCCAGGTCCAGAGTCTCTCATGGGTCCCTGTACGGCCTCCCATTGCTGCTGTCTCCATCGCCACACTCTGCTGCCATGTGCCACTTTCAGGTCTCTTCACACTGCTGGTGTGTTAAATTTTTTGACATAGGGTGCTGCAAGATAACGGGCCTCACATAGCTGCTGCCAGGCCCCTAATCTGCCATGGGCCCCTATATACCGCCTCCTCATGCTGCTGCCAAGTCCAGAGTCTGTCATGGTCCCTGTACGGCCTCCCATTGCTGCTGTCTCCATCGCCACACTCTGCTGCCATGTGCCACTTTCAGGTCTCTTCACACTGCTGGTGTGTTAAATTTTTTGACATAGGGTGCAGGCAGATTACGGGCCTCACATAGCTGCTGCCAGGCCCCTAATCTGCCATGGGCCCCTATATACCGCCTCCTCATGCTGCTGCCAAGTCTAGAGTCTCTCATGGGTCCCTGTACGGCCTCCCATTGCTGCTGTCTCCATCGCCACACTCTGCTGCCATGTGCCACTTTCAGGTCTCTTCACACTGCTGGTGTGTTAAATTTTTTGACATAGGGTGCAGGCAGATTACGGGCCTCACATAGCTGCTGCCAGGCCCCTAATCTGCCATGGGCCCCTATATACCACCTCCTCCTGCTGCTGCCAGGTCCAGAGTCTCTCATGGGTCCCTGTACGGCCTCCCATTGCTGCTGTCTCCATCGCCACACTCTGCTGCCATGTGCCACTTTCAGGTCTCTTCACACTGCTGGTGTGTTAAATTTTTTGACATAGGGTGCTGCAAGATAACGGGCCTCACATAGCTGCTGCCAGGCCCCTAATCTGCCATGGGCCCCTATATACCGCCTCCTCATGCTGCTGCCAAGTCCAGAGTCTGTCATGGTCCCTGTACGGCCTCCCATTGCTGCTGTCTCCATCGCCACACTCTGCTGCCATGTGCCACTTTCAGGTCTCTTCACACTGCTGGTGTGTTAAATTTTTTGACATAGGGTGCAGGCAGATTACGGGCCTCACATAGCTGCTGCCAGGCCCCTAATCTGCCATGGGCCCCTATATACCGCCTCCTCATGCTGCTGCCAAGTCTAGAGTCTCTCATGGGTCCCTGTACGGCCTCCCATTGCTGCTGTCTCCATCGCCACACTCTGCTGCCATGTGCCACTTTCAGGTCTCTTCACACTGCTGGTGTGTTAAATTTTTTGACATAGGGTGCAGGCAGATTACGGGCCTCACATAGCTGCTGCCAGGCCCCTAATCTGCCATGGGCCCCTATATACCGCCTCCTCATGCTGCTGCCAAGTCTAGAGTCTCTCATGGGTCCCTGTACGGCCTCCCATTGCTGCTGTCTCCATCGCCACACTCTGCTGCCATGTGCCACTTTCAGGTCTCTTCACACTGCTGGTGTGTTAAATTTTTTGACATAGGGTGCAGGCAGATTACGGGCCTCACATAGCTGCTGCCAGGCCCCTAATCTGCCATGGGCCCCTATATACCGCCTCCTCATGCTGCTGCCAAGTCCAGAGTCTGTCATGGTCCCTGTACGGCCTCCCATTGCTGCTGTCTCCATCGCCACACTCTGCTGCCATGTGCCACTTTCAGGTCTCTTCACACTGCTGGTGTGTTAAATTTTTTGACATAGGGTGCAGGCAGATTACGGGCCTCACATAGCTGCTGCCAGGCCCCTAATCTGCCATGGGCCCCTATATACCGCCTCCTCATGCTGCTGCCAAGTCTAGAGTCTCTCATGGGTCCCTGTACGGCCTCCCATTGCTGCTGTCTCCATCGCCACACTCTGCTGCCATGTGCCACTTTCAGGTCTCTTCACACTGCTGGTGTGTTAAATTTTTTGACATAGGGTGCAGGCAGATTACGGGCCTCACATAGCTGCTGCCAGGCCCCTAATCTGCCATGGGCCCCTATATACCGCCTCCTCATGCTGCTGCCAAGTCTAGAGTCTCTCATGGGTCCCTGTACGGCCTCCCATTGCTGCTGTCTCCATCGCCACACTCTGCTGCCATGTGCCACTTTCAGGTCTCTTCACACTGCTGGTGTGTTAAATTTTTTGACATAGGGTGCAGGCAGATTACGGGCCTCACATAGCTGCTGCCAGGCCCCTAATCTGCCATGGGCCCCTATATACCGCCTCCTCCTGCTGCTGCCAGGTCCAGAGTCTCTCATGGGTCCCTGTACGGCCTCCCATTGCTGCTGTCTCCATCGCCACACTCTGCTGCCATGTGCCACTTTCAGGTCTCTTCACACTGCTGGTGTGTTAAATTTTTTGACATAGGGTGCTGCAAGATAACGGGCCTCACATAGCTGCTGCCAGGCCCCTAATCTGCCATGGGCCCCTATATACCGCCTCCTCATGCTGCTGCCAAGTCCAGAGTCTGTCATGGTCCCTGTACGGCCTCCCATTGCTGCTGTCTCCATCGCCACACTCTGCTGCCATGTGCCACTTTCAGGTCTCTTCACACTGCTGGTGTGTTAAATTTTTTGACATAGGGTGCAGGCAGATTACGGGCCTCACATAGCTGCTGCCAGGCCCCTAATCTGCCATGGGCCCCTATATACCGCCTCCTCATGCTGCTGCCAAGTCTAGAGTCTCTCATGGGTCCCTGTACGGCCTCCCATTGCTGCTGTCTCCATCGCCACACTCTGCTGCCATGTGCCACTTTCAGGTCTCTTCACACTGCTGGTGTGTTAAATTTTTTGACATAGGGTGCAGGCAGATTACGGGCCTCACATAGCTGCTGCCAGGCCCCTAATCTGCCATGGGCCCCTATATACCACCTCCTCCTGCTGCTGCCAGGTCCAGAGTCTCTCATGGGTCCCTGTACGGCCTCCCATTGCTGCTGTCTCCATCGCCACACTCTGCTGCCATGTGCCACTTTCAGGTCTCTTCACACTGCTGGTGTGTTAAATTTTTTGACATAGGGTGCTGCAAGATAACGGGCCTCACATAGCTGCTGCCAGGCCCCTAATCTGCCATGGGCCCCTATATACCGCCTCCTCATGCTGCTGCCAAGTCCAGAGTCTGTCATGGTCCCTGTACGGCCTCCCATTGCTGCTGTCTCCATCGCCACACTCTGCTGCCATGTGCCACTTTCAGGTCTCTTCACACTGCTGGTGTGTTAAATTTTTTGACATAGGGTGCTGCAAGATAACGGGCCTCACATAGCTGCTGCCAGGCCCCTAATCAGCCATGGGCCCCTATACCGCCTCCTCCTGCTGCTGCCAGGTCCAGAGTCTCTCATGCCATGTGCCACTTTCAGGTCTCTTCACACTGCTGGTGTGTTTAATTTTTTGACATAGGGTGCAGGCAGATTACGGGCCTCACATAGCTGCTGCCAGGCCCCTAATCTGCCATGGGCCCCTATATACCGCCTCCTCATGCTGCTGCCAAGTCTAGAGTCTCTCATGGGTCCCTGTACGGCCTCCCATTGCTGCTGTCTCCATCGCCACACTCTGCTGCCATGTGCCACTTTCAGGTCTCTTCACACTGCTGGTGTGTTAAATTTTTTGACATAGGGTGCTGGCAGATTACGGGCCTCCTATAGCTGCTGCCAGGCCCCTAATCTGCCATGGGCCCCTATATACCGCCTCCTCATGCTGCTGCCAAGTTCAGAGTCTGTCATGGGTCCCTGTACGGCCTCCCATTGCTGCTGTCTCCATCGCCACACTCTGCCATGTGCCACTTTCAGGTCTCCTCACACTGCTGGTGTGTTGAATTTTTTGACATAGGGTGCTGGCAGATTACGGGCCTCCTATAGCTGCTGCCAGGCCCCTAATCTGCCATAAGCCCCTATATACCGCCTCCTCATGCTGCTGCCAAGTCCAGAGTCTGTCATGGGTCCCTGTACGGCCTCCCATTGCTGCTGTCTCCATCGCCACACTCTGCCATGTGCCACTTTCAGGTCTCCTCACACACTGCTGGTGTGTTGAATTTTTTGACATAGGGTGCTGGCAGATTACGGGCCTCCTATAGCTGCTGCCAGGCCCCTAATCTGCCGTAGGCCCCTATATACCGCCTCCTCATGCTGCTGCCAGGTCCAGAGTCTCTCATGGGTCCCTGTACGGCCTCCCATTGCTGCTGTCTCCATCGCCACACTCTGCCATGTGCCACTTTCAGGTCTCCTCACACTGCTGGTGTGTTCCATTTTTTGTCATAGGGTGCTGGCAGATTATGGGCCTCCCATAACTGCTGCCAGGCCCCTAATCTGCCATGGGCCCCTATACCGACTCCTCATGCTGTGACGTTGCAACAAGGTGGAATTCAACCCTACATATGTTAGACCGCCTTTACGAACAGCAAAAGGCCATCACAGATTTCCTGATGTTAAAAGCAGATAAAGGTACTCCCTGTGTAACTTAGATGTCAGCCATTGGCAGCTCATGCGTGACACCTGCGCTTGCTCAGGCCCTTTGAGGAGGCCACGCTATTCGTGAGTCGGCAGGACTATGGGATGAACGACGTCATTCCTCTGTTGCACGTCCTGGAACAAATGCTGTTAACAATGGCTGGTCAGGGTGCGGTAGACGTGGCGCACAGATCTCAACGCCACATGGCCCCTGTGGGGGCAGGACTGGAAGAAGAGGAGGAGGTAGAGGAGGACATTGGTGCTCAGGAATTATTGAGTGAAATGGGTGGTTTTTCCACTCAGCGGACAGGAGTGGAGGAGCAGGAGCATCTGGTAGAGGAGGAGGAAGAGGAGACAGAGGACCTAGACGCACCGTGGCAGTATGCTGTGGAGATGGAGGCAGGGAGTCCCTCGCATTCCTTGGCACAAATGGCCCATAGCATGCTCGGTTGCTTGCGTAGCGACAGCCGAATAATAACCATCAGACAGAGGGATGACTTTTGGCTGTCCACCTTGTTGGACCCTCGCTACCGTTCAAAAATGGTGGCCTTTTTCACACCTGCTGAGAGGGAGGCCAAAATAACGTACTATAAAAAACACCTATGTAGTCAGCTGGTCTCTGCCTGTCTGCGCCAACGTCCATCCTCAGACACTGTGGGCCCTGTGCGCTCGTGTTCCGCTGCCATGGCAGCAGGGGAGGGGTGGGGTGGTAGGAGCAGTGGCAGCTCCACCAGCAGCGGCTGCCTCAGTCTGCAGTCGATGATGAGTAGCTTTCTTCACCAGCGCAGTGAGGAAACTACTAACCAGCCGCAGCAGCAGCAGCAGCATCAGGTGGACCTGGAGCAGGACCTCAAACAACAGGCTTAGGCCTACTTGGACAGCACCCTGCCAACCGAGGTAGACAATCCCCTTGACTACTGGGCAACGAAACTTGACCTTTGGCCCCAACTAGCTGAATTTGCCCTTGAAAGGCTGTCATGCCCGGCCAGTAGCGTGGCATCGGAGCGCGTGTTTAGTGCGGCAGGAGGTATTGCAACTCCGCGGAGGACACGACTGTCCACCCAAAGTGTGGAGAGACTCACGTTTGTGAAAATGAATCAGGCGTGGATTAGTCTGGATTTCAAACCACCAGTTCCTGACACAACTGACTAAATCCGCCATGAATCATGCCCCAAACATGTGCCACTTTCAGGTCTCCTCACACTGCTGGTGTGTTCCATTTTTTGTCATAGGGTGCTGGCAGATTACGGGCCTCCCATAGCTGCTGCCAGGCCCCTAATCTGCCATGGGCCCCTATACCGCCTCCTCATGCTGCTGCCAAGTCCAGAGTCTCTCATGGGTCCCTGTACGGCCTCCCATTGCTGCTGCCTCCATCGCCACACTCTGCCATGTGCCACTTTCAGGTCTCCTCACACTGCTGGTGTGTTCCATTTTTTGTCATAGGGTGCTGGCAGATTACGGGCCTCCCATAGCTGCTGCCAGGCCCCTAATCTGCCATGGGCCCCTATACCGCCTCCTCATGCTGCTGCCAGGTCCAGAGTCTCTCATGGGTCCCTGTACGGCCTCCCATTGCTGCTGTCTCCATCGCCACACTCTGCCATGTGCCACTTTCAGGTCTCCTCACACTGCTGGTGGGTTCCATTTTTTGTCATAGGGTGCTGGCAGATTACGGGCCTCCCATAGCTGCTGCCAGGCCCGTAATCTGCCATGGGCCCCCGTACCGACTCCTCATGCTGCTGCCAGGCCCGTAATCTGTCATGGGCCACTGTTGTCGCTTGTTGGCATATTCCGCTCGTTCAGATGCTCCTTCTCCTGCTACTCCTCTTCACGGATTCCGTCAGCAGTCTTTCTTGGAATCCGTTTCCAAGAGACAACAGTTTGCGAGCACGCACCCGACGGTGCAGAAGCTGAACGTCCTCCTGTCCAAGTTGCTGCTGCCAGGCTCGTAATCTGTCATGCGCCCCTGTACCGCCTCCTCATGCTGCTGCCAGGTCCAGAGTGTGTCATGGGCCCCCGTACCGACTCCTCATGCTGCTGCCAGGCCCGTAATCTGTCATGGGCCCCTGTACCGCCTCCCCATGCTGCTGCCAGGTCCAGAGTGTGTCATGGGTCCCTGTACGGCCTCCCATTGCTGCTGCCAGGCCCGTAATCTGCCATGGGCCCCTGTACCGACTCCTCATGCTGCTGCCAGGCCCGTAATCTGTCATGGGCCCCTGTACCGCCTCCTCATGCTGCTGCCAGGTCCAGAGTGTGTCATGGGTCCCTGTACGGCCTCCCATTGCTGCTGTCTCTATCGCCACACTCTGCCATGTGCCACTTTCAGGTCTCCTCACACTGCTGGTGGTTTCCATTTTTGTCATAGGGTGCTGTATGGCCTCCCATTGCTGCTGCCTCCACCGCCACACTGTGGCTCCACACTCTGGTTTTGGCCCCGTGACTGCCCAAATGAGTGAAGTGTGCGGTGATTCTAAGATCGACGGCACTCATCTGCATGTCATACTGACTGACAGTATTATTTCTCTTCCCCAGCAGACTCCAAGGGCATTTAAATTAAAGGTACAGTGTTCTGCACTAATATTAAGTCTCTCTGAAGCCTAGAAACACCCTTTTTTAAGTTAAATTCACAGCGAATTTATTCGACTCGAATCGAATATTGTCCACGAATTCGCCGAATCAGTCGAATCGAATTTTTCATTTCTTCGCTCATCTCTAGTGAAGACCAAAGAGCTGTCGAAGGACACCAGAAACAAAATTGTAGACCTGCACCAGGCTGGGAAGACTGAATCTGCAATAGGCAAGCAGCTTGGTGTGAACAAATCAACTGTGGGAGCAATAATTAGAAAATGGAAGACATACAAGACCACCGATAATCTCCCTCGATCTGGGGCTCCACGCAAGATCTCACCCCGTGGGGTCAAAATGATCACAAGAACGGTGAGCAAAAATCCCAGGACCACACGGGGGGACCTAGTGAATGACCTGCAGAGAGCTGGGACCAACGTAACAAAGGCTACCATCAGTAACACACTACGTTGTCAGGGACTCAGATCCTGCAGTGCCAGACGTGTTTCGCTGCTTAAGACAGTACATGTCCGGGCCCGTCTGAAGTTTGCTAGACAGTATTTGGATGATCCAGAAGCGGATTGGGAGAATGTCATATGGTCAGATGAAACCAAAATAGAACTGTTTAGTAGAAACACAACTCCTCGTGTTTGCAGGAGAGAGAATGCTGAGTTGCATCCAAAGAACACCATACCTACTGTGAAGCATGGGGGTGGCAACATCATGCTTTGGGGCTGTCTCTCCGCAAAGGGACCAGGACGACTGATCCATGTACAGGACAGAATGAATGGGGCCATGTATCGTGAGATTTTGAGTGCAAACCTCCTTCCATCAGCAAGGGCATTGAAGATGAAACGTGGCTGAGTCTTCCAACATGACAATGATCCCAAACATACCGCCCGGGCAATGAAGGAGTGGCTTCGTAAGAAACATTTCAAGGTCCTGGAGTGGCCTAGCCAGTCTGCAGATCTCAACCCCCTAGAAAACCTTTGGAGGGAGTTGAAAGTCCGTGTTGCCCAGCGACAGCCCCAAAACATCACTGCTCTAGAGGAGATCTGCATGGAGGAATGGGCCAACATACCAGCAACAGTGTGTGCCAACCTTGTGAAGACTTACAGGAAACGACTGACCTCTGTCATTGCCAACAAAGGATATATAACAAAGTATTGAGATGAACTTTTCATATTGACCAAATACTTATTTTCCACCATAATTTGCAAATAAATTCTTTCCAAATCAGCCAATGTGATTGTCTGGATTTTTTTTTCTCACTTTGTCTCTCATAGTTGAGGTCTACCTATGATGCCAATTACAGGCCTCTCTCATCTTTTTAAGTGGGAGAACTTGCACACTTGGTGGCTAAATACTTTTTTGCCCCACTGTAAATCCATCTTATGCACAGGAGACCAGTATCTTCTATGACCTTTACTGTACACAATAGAATTTCAGAAAGACAGATAGGGTATGACCAGAACCCCGATTGTTCTCCAATATATTTAAAAAAAGCTGGCGTAGGTCTCTAGATGCATTGGCATTACCAACAGTCCCAAAAAGTCCTTGCTAGCCTGTAGTCCAAGCAGGCCAAATAATGGAATATTGCAGTCAGTAGAAAATGTAAGCGCTTTATAAGCACTAGTAACATTAAACTGTATAATCAAAAGAAAGCCTGGAGACTGCCTCTAAAGGAATGAAGATATTCTCACATATTAACATGATATACATGTATAGAGAACCATGCCACAGCTGAATATATTCAAGAAACAGAATTCAAAGATCATTTTACTACACATATACAGTTGTGTTCAAAATAATAGCAGTGTGTTGAAAAAAGTGAATAAAGCTCAACATCCTTCCAATAGCTTTTATTTCCATACACACAAATGCATTGGGAACACTACACATTCAAAATCAAATCAAAACATGAAGAAAAATATATCAAATTTTTGTTGTTCCGCTTAAAAAAAATTTAAAAATTTAGACCAGCCCCACTTTGAAAATTCAACGATTTTCACTGCAAACTATAATGCAGGTATAGCTCTAGAAAACTACTGAAATGCAACGTTTATTTAAACTCACAGAACAAACCTTTTGTGAAGGGCTAACTGAACACATCAGGCCTACATTTCTACGACTTTGGAACATGCACCACGACGAAGCTACTATTGTCTTCCTCTAGTACTGCAAACTTTACCTATGAGGAAACTGAAGCTATTGTTGAAACAAGGATGCAAATATGGGCTTGACTGAACCCCAACCTTCCTTATCTGCTCACTTTATTAAAACTGGTGATTAAGTATTAAAAACAGTGTGTCAGCATAACAACCAGGCTGCCAACATCTTTTTGGTCCCCCCAATAACAGCATCACTATAAAGGGAACAAAGAGTGAGCAGTAATTGACTTTAATTTACAGAGAGTTTCACAATCCATGCCTTAAAGTCAATTAGAATCCAAAAGATACACAGGACCTATTCTTGCTTGCTATTAGGCTAGATGTGTACATTTAATATATAATCATATTATGAAAATGTAAAAACTAGCCAACGGATCAATTTAAAAACAAAAGTACTATATGGGAGGACAAACAGATCCTATCCTATGTTCTCTGCATTTTTTGTTTTCTCTGCAGGAGTGTTGGCCTTCTCTACTTTCATCACAAAACAAAGAACCTTCTTTCCATTTAATTTCAGGGCTTTTTCCACTTCCTCCGCAGTAGCAAACTCCACATAGCCAAACCTCCTGCAGTAGAGATGGAAAAGTGAAGGAGCTGCAGCACAACAAACAAACAAGAGATCCCTGTGCTCAAATCCCAACCGCTAGTGCATGCATTTATCTATCAGGTGCTAAAGGGGTGTAACCACATATTAACACTAGAAATTCTGAGGACCCTCTGCACACTGGTATATACCCTTTCCAGCAGACTATGCAATAAATAGGGATATTTAGTTCACACATATTGCAATACATGCTTAAGCTGGCCAACTGTGTCAAAGTAATCCCTCTATGGCCAGTCCTACTCTGCTCTGCCGACGCAAATGCTACTGTGGACACAATGCTAGCATAGGGGAAAAGACACAATGGGGGAGAGCTACAAGGTTCAGGTCTGGCTACTGACCCAACAATACAACAAACAAGATCTACCTGTGCTGAAATCCCAATAGCTAGTACATGCATTTATCCATCAGGTGCTAAAGGGGTGTAATTAATATTAATATGTGGTTACATCCCTTTTAGCACCTGATGGATAAATGCATGTACAAGCTATTGGGATTTAAGCACAGGTATATATATTTTTGGAAAGGGTCAGGGACTTTTTTTTTTAACACAAAGTTGAGTTTTCGGTTCTATAGTCTTCAATGGAGACAATGCGGAAAAGCATGTAGTGCATTTTTTTTAATGCATTTTTTTGGTTTAATCTTCCTAGCAACTAGAAAAAAACCGTATGTACAAAAACACACCGCAAAAAGCACTGCAGAAACGCAAACTGCATAGGTGTGAACCAGCAGAAGCATGCAGTTGCAGAGCAAGTGAAGGAGCTGCAGCACAGGGCGCCTATTCAGCACGTTATCTTAAGAAATACTTACTTGGAGGCTCCAGTCTGAACATCCTGCACTGGCAAGTTCTTCTTACAGAAAAAACTCCCTCAGAGCATTTTTAAGTTCATCATAATCTTTTGCAGAATTCAGATTTGCAACAAATACTGACAAATCTAACAAAAGGAGTAAAAAAAAGAAAAAAAGATTTTAACCAGAAATACCAAATACACATTAGCAAATATGGCATGAACTTTGAAATGATGGCCAACATTGAATAGAATTAGCATGTAAAGCAGGAATTTCAGCTTCATTATCTGTCCCAGAGACCCAAGGGAACGCTATTATGCTACTATACCAACACAACTTAAAGCAGAGATATACACACACCGATTTAACAGTTTCACATAAATGACATTCAGAGCATCCCATGAGAACAACTGTCACAGTTGCCTGCATCTTTCAACTAAACTGTCAAGCCATTTAATGGTTGGTGTTCTAACCAATCACACGCGCAGCACCCTGGCAACTGCAGAACAGAGGCTAAAGCTGGCCATACATTACACAACTTTCCTATTCAATTTCCTTTAGATTTACCTTCAACTAAGACACGCAAGAGCCTTCCTGACTGCATACAAACTGAAAGTTTAGGTTTGACCGCATATGTTTTGGAAAACCTAAAGGAAATTGACACTTGCAGACTTAATACTACTGACAAGAGAAAACTCAACTGAAATTTTCTTGACACTTGTACCCCAGAAGGGCCATTATATTGCCAGGTGAGAATTCTCAAATTTTCTCAACTGGAATGCACACAGCCAATATGGATTTCCTGACATTTTCGATAACCTCTGCATCTGGATATGCATAGTACACGACAAAGGTCTATAGGTGCCAGAAAACCAAGAGTCCAGCATACATCCAGCGCCCCGAATAACATTTCCTAAACACATCACTTCCAGAGCCAATTTTTTTAACATTTTGCGCACATTTGTACATAAAAATGCACATGAAACCCTGAAAATATTTTAAGGTACAAAAAAAATTTTAATGTATGAACTTTTTTTTTTTTTAAATATTTTTCAGCAAAAAACTAATGAAAACAAATGCTCAATTTCCTGGTAAAGTATAAAAAAAAAAAAAAAAAGTAGTGTCACCATGGTGACACTCCACTCCTAGAGTGACAGTATGTAAAAAAACAAATATAAAAAAATAAAATTGTTAAAAAAATGTTTAAAAATTATAATTTTGGTTATAAACTAATTTGGGATTTTTTTTTTACTGGAAAGATAACGGAATACATTTTGGCCAAGATTTATGATGAAATATATATTTGCAAAATTTTATAAGAAAAACACTTTTTTTCAAAATTTTTGGACTTTCATTTACATAGCAAAAAAAATAAAAATCCCAGTGGTGAATAAATACCACCAAAATAAAGCTTTATCTGTCTAAAAAAAAGGCTAAAAAATTCATATGGGTACAGTGTTGCATGACCGCGCAATTGTCATTCAAAGTGTGATAGCACTGAAAGCTGAAGATTGGCCTGGACCAGGAAGGGGGTAAAAGTGTCCAGACTTGAAGTGGTTAAATATGGCAATGCAGTTAAGTAGAGCAAAAAGGCTTTTTTTTCCCTTTTTAAATCTGTTGGATAGAAGAGGAGAGGGTTCCATTTATTGACCATCTGTGTCAGAGAATTCCCTTCACTTCCTTCAATGTTGCCTCAACATGAAGAGGAGATATCTTTCCAATGTGAAGGATATCCTCTCAGACAGTTGTCACAGGAAAACGTGCCCCCATTAGAAAAAGGTCTCCTGCATTCATTGTTTTGGTGGCAACAAAATGTTGAATCTCTACAACGGGGACACAGACGGCAAAAAAAAAAAAAAAAATCTGACAAAAGGTTTTCTTTCATTACACAAGTAAAAAAAAAATAAAAGTTCCAGTAAAAAGAGATCTCCATTGCATGTTAAAAACAAAGTTATCACATTTATGGCACATCAGCAAACATCAGTCATCAAAGATCAGTATTAAGTCCCAAAATTGTTCATCATTTGTGCCAACAATTCATAAGACAGCAGGCAGCTTACCCTCCTCTTCAGACTCCTCCTTTCCAGGTTTCTTCCCTTGAGGCATTTTGGCAGGAGCTTTCTTGGCAACAGGTTTTTTCTCTTCTTCAGATTCATGTAAAGAATAGAATTCCATTAACACACCAAACCAAATTTCAGTGACACCATCTCTCTATTAGATATCTAGTATTGTAAGAGTGGGAGGAGCCATCCACTATGTCCATGTCTCCTTCCCCTGTAATCCCAGGGCGTTGCCATGGAAACAGAGGTGACCCGGAAGTAGAAAAGAGGGCAGTCTGTCACTTCAGGTGTCCTCAACCCACAGAGCGCCGCCTCTTTCTCTATGATTTGCCTCCTGTTCTCCTCCCCCTAGGTGGAGACCCGCCCCTTCCATCACGGCAGATGAGGATTCTGATCCCGCCTCTTCTCCGCCCCCTCGAAGAGTTCTACACCATACTCCTCCCCCCAGGCGGAGTTTCGGTCTTTTCCCCA
This sequence comes from Staurois parvus, assembly GCF_062004578.1. Classification (NCBI taxonomy): domain Eukaryota; kingdom Metazoa; phylum Chordata; class Amphibia; order Anura; family Ranidae; genus Staurois; species Staurois parvus. The sequence continues at coordinate 659,767 of NW_028317922.1, forward strand.
CTCTCATTTAGAGAGGTACCACGCCCCCACATTTATGGAGGTGAAAGCCACCCCCTCTAAAAAGTTCAATGGGAGGACATAGAGATGCCGCCCCAAAGCTTTGTCGCCCCGCCCCCATGCTCTGATGCCACGCCCCCGTTTTCTGAGTGGTAGGTTGCAAAGTCCCCGCCCCTCTCATTTGCATAAATGTTGCAGAGGATTGTGGGTATGTTGGTGTGTGATCTGGGGATGGGGGCTGAGCGGTTGTGTGTAATGTATGAGTACGGTATTCGGTGTAAGAGGTATACATTATTCATAATAATACATCTACACATACATCACAGCAGACACGTCTAGGAATAAAGGGAATGAAATGGACGGGCTCTCCATGATGTGACCCTCACAGATCCTGGAAGGGTTTATATAGAACAGGACACACCATGGTAATCAGCTGAGGGACGGCTTACTACCAAGGCTATGTGCACACCTTGGGGGGGTGTGAGGCCAGAACCAATCACTGGTGAGTCCAGAACCAATTGGTGTCCAGAACCAATCACTGGTGAGTCCACCAAGACCACATGACATGAGAAGAGCAACAAACGAAAAGAGAAGAAAAAGAAGAGATGTTGTCATGTGGGACCTTGGAGGGTGGTGGAGGTGATTGGCTGCCTGGCAGAGCAAGTCTGCGGTGTGAGATGGAGGCGCCCCACTGAAGAGTGAAGATATGCGTGCGTGTGGGCGCTACCAGAACCCGATTCAGACTACTCTCCCTTCCCTCACCAAACTTTTACTTCACCACAGCATGTGAGGGTGCTGCACGACCCGATTCAGACTACCTTCCCCTCCCCCACCCTCATTATTCATCACGGCATGTGGGGGCGCTACATGACCCAATTCAGACTACTCTCCCCTCCCACACCATCATTACACTCCGCCACCGCATGTGGGGGCGCTACACCACTACTCTCCCCTCCCACACCATCATTACACTCCGCCACGGCATGTGGGGGCGCTACACCACCCGATTCAGACTACTCTCCCACCCTCATTACACTCCGCCACGGCTTGTGTGGGCGCCACACGACCCGATTCAGACTACTCTCCCCTCCCCCACCCTCATTATTCATCACGGCATGTGGGGGCGCCACATGACCCGATTCAGACTACTCTCCCCTCCCCCACCCTCATTATACTTCGCCACAGCCCGAGGGGGTGCCACATGACCCGATTCAGACTACTCTCCCCTCCCTCATTATACTCCGCCACGGCTTGTGGGGGCGCTACAGAACCCAATTCAGGCTACTCTCCCTTCTCCCACCCTCATTAATCCCCGCCACAGCCAGTGTGAGCGCCACATAACCCGATTCAGACTACTCTCCCCTCCCCACCATCATTATACTGCACCACGCCCGCTCTCCCCTCCCCCACCCTCATTATACTCCACCACGGCTTGTGGGGGTGCTACACAACCCAATTCAAACTACTCTCCCCTCCCCCATCCTTATTATACTGCACCACGGCCTGTGGTGGCACTACACGACCCAATTCAGACTACTCTTTCCTCCTCCACCCTCATTATACTCCGCCACGGCCTGTGTGGGCGCCACACGGCCCAATTCAGATGACTCTCCCCTCCCCCACCCTCATTATACTGCACCATGGCCTGTGGTGGCACTACACGACCCAATTCAGACTACTCTCTCCTCCTCCACCCTCATTATACTCCGCCACGACAAAACCACTTCTTCGGTTCCAAGACCTTCCATTCTCAACCAGTGTTCCATGGAACCCTGGGGGCTCCTCCAGAGGTTAAGAGTCCTTTGAATTGTGGCTGAATCTGATGGTGCCTGAATAGTTCTGGACCCAATGCCTATTTGAAGAGCCAACGGCAGGACACCAAAGATCTTTTTAACGGTCTGTAAGAGTGGCCTGCTGACCACCATTGTAGGGGGCAATCTTCCAAATGACTACCACTAAAAGGGGGGTGCGAATTCTTCCCACTGGCCACCAATGCAAGGGCCACTCTTTCAAATGATTACCACTAAAAGGGGCAAAATTCTTCCCACCGGCAACCAATGCGAGGGCCGTTCTTCCCACCGGCCACCAATGCGAGGGCCGTTCTTCTCACCGGCCACTAATGCGAGGGCCGTTCTTTCCACCGGCCACCAATGCGAGGGCCGTTCTTCTCACCGGCCACCAATGCGAGGGCCGTTCTTCTCACCGGCCACCAATGCGAGGGCCGTTCTTTCCACCGGCCACCAATGCGAGGGCCGTTCTTTCCACCGGCCACCAATGCGAGGGCCGTTCTTCCCACCGGCCACCAATGTCAGGGCCATTCTTCCAACAGGCCACCAATGTAAGGAGCATTCTGCCCACCGATCACCAATGAATTAATTTTAGCAAGGGTTTCCTGAAACCTGACAATTATTTCAAGGATTCCTCGGGTAAAACTCTTGAGAAAGTCTGTCTAAGAGTTTCACAAAGATGCTCAGCATTTATATTCACAACTTAGGTCACCTCACCCTGATTGCCATGGAACATGGAAATGTGGATTGTCCAAGAGCAGGATGTGGGTGTGTGAAAGTGGCACCATCCTGTCCTAGTTACATAACCCCATTGTTGGTGTCAGGAAACCTTTATAGTCGTTAGCTCCTCCATTTACATCGGCTGATAGTGTGAATTGTCGTCAAATCGCTGGGGCATTATATGTGGTAGTAAGATGGTGAAGAAGGCCACCCACCCAGTGGTGTATTTAGGTTTTGTGCTGCCCTAGGCAACACTAACATCGTCCGACCCACAGACACCGACCAACACCAACCCCCCCACCCCCTTGTCCCTGTCGTGGAGAAAGCCTGACATTGACCAACAACACCCTTGCCCCCCACCTGGGAGAGCCTTCCACTACCACCCCCCGCCCTGGCAATAGGGAGAAAGATACTCATCTTCATCTCTGGACATCACCGGGAACGAGAGTCAGGCTCTACATACACCATTAACCACTTCCAGTCCGGACACCTTTCCCCCCCTTCCAGTCCGGACACTTACACCCTTCCAGTCCGCACACTTTCACACCCTTCCAGTCCGGACGCTTTCACCCCCCTTCAAGTCCGGACGCTTTCACCCCCCTTCCACTCCGGACGCTTTCACCCCCCTTCCACTCCGGACGCTTTCACCCCCCTTCCACTCCGGACGCTTTCACCCCCCTTCCAGTCCGGACGCTTTCTCCCCCTTCCAGTCCGGACACTTTCCCGCCCTTCCAGTCCGGTCACTTTCCCCCCCTTCCAGTCCGGACACTTTCCCCCCCTTCCAGTCCGGACACTTTCCCCCCCTTCCAGTCCGGACACTTTCCCCCCCTTCCAGTCCGGACACTTTCCCCCCCTTCCAGTCCGGACACTTCCCCCCCCTTCCATTCCGGACACTTTCACCCCCTTCCACTCCGGACACTTTCACCCCCCCTTCCAGTCCGGGCACTTTCCCCCCCTTCCAGTCCGGACACTTTCCCCCCCTTCCAGTCCGGACACTTTCCCCCCCTTCCAGTCCGGACACTTTCCCCCCCTTCCAGTCCGGACACTTTCCCCCCCTTCCAGTCCGGACACTTTCCCCACCCTTCCACTCCGGACACTTTCCCCACCCTTCCACTCCGGACACTTTCCCCCCCTTCCAGTCCCGGCACTTTCACCACCCTTCCACTCTGGACACTTTCCCCCCCTTCCAGTCCGGACACTTCCCCCCCCCTTCCATTCCGGACACTTTCACCCCTTTCCAGTCCGGACACTTTCACCCCCTTCCAGTCCGGACACTTTCACCCCCTCCCAGTCCGGACACTTTCAACCCTTCCAGTCCGGACACTTTCAACCCTTCCAGTCCGGACACTTTCACCCCCTGCAAGTCCGGACACTTTGTCCCCCTTCTAGTCCGGACACTCCCCCCCCCCCCAATCTTCAGCTTTCAGTGCTGTCACACTTGGAATGACAATTGCGTGGTCATGCAACACTGTACCCATATGAATATTGTAGCATTTTTTTAGACAGATAAAACTTTATTTTGGTGGTATTTATTCACCACTGGGATTTTAATTTTTTTGCTCTATAAATGAAAAAGTCCAAAAATTTTGAAAAAAAGTGTTTTTCTTATAAAATGTTGCAAATAAATATTTCATCATAAATCTTGGCCAAAATTTCTTCCGTTATGTTTTTAGTAAAACAAAAAAAAAATAACCCAAATTAGTTTATAACCAAAAATTATAATTTTTCTCAATTAATTTTTGTTTTTATTATTTACATACTGTCACCCTAGCAGTACAGGGTCACCATGGTGACACTGTACTACTTGTGGGGGGTGATGAAGATGTTTTTTTTTGTTTTTTTTACACTGAATGCTCTTACTCCCATAAATCTGTAAAAGCAATCATTTCTCCTCTCTGGCTGCATTCCTGCAGCCATTGAGAAATGCTGTGTGAGCTGTGATTGGTCACAGCTTGTCACATGGTACAAGGCTGTTGTGAATGGCCCTGTACCATGTGACCTCTGTGATAATTCACAGATTTCACACGTAGTAAGCAATAATGTCAGAAGTGACATCTTGCTTACTACTCTGCATTTGATCACTGATTTGCCACTCACTGATCACATGATCACACAGAGATCCCATACAGCGATCGCAGTGCCGCTCACTCCCGGCAGCGCTCCCATCTGGTCGTTTATGGACATGGTCCGGACGGGAAGAGGTTAACGGGTTAATTTGCTGCATGTGCGCGCCCTAAACTGAACTTCACTGTATTTTTCATGGAAATTTTAGCTTTGCGCTAATGTCGTGGGACGCAGAAACTTGGATCGGCCGCCATCTTGTTCTCCGAGGTCTTTGCTTTCAGGAAACACATCATGGCGGGAGGTTTCATCTGACCTATCAGGACTAAAACGCAAATCCAGCTCCGGCGGGGGAAAGGGTTCATCCTGATTGGTGGTTATAGGTGTCAGGGCTCCGCCCCTGCGGTACGGTGCACTCCCCTGACTGTCCGCAGCTTGTAGGAGGAACGCGGAGGAGGACAGGGGTCTCCGGAGGAAGGGGGAGCCCCAGACACATCTCTAGAGACAGAGAGAGAGGGAGAGGAATTAGTGAGAGGTCACAGAGTATACCCTGCATGAGGAGCTCCGCCTTCACTGGGAACATGCTGCTTCCTCCAGGAGAAGGCTCTGTGTACACAGAATGGAGGGGCAGTGAGGGGGCACCGCCCTATTCACTGTCTACCACACCGGAGTCTCACCTCTGCCGCTGCAAACAGCTGCCTGAGTGCCACTGTAGCGGCAAGATCTGTCTCCCATGAAGCAACTGCTCATGTCCCGGTTTTAGGCATAAGAAGCCGATCGCGGTCTGTAGTATGGAGCTGCCACAGTTAACCCGTTTTAGGCTGGATTACACTTACACGCATCGCTGAAGCTGATCCCTCGGATCACTAGGCGCCGACGACGCTCCCGCAAGATGGTTCTAAGCTGCGTATTGGGGAGCATCAAGGATCGGAGAGAGGGCAGTTACATTGGGGAGGGGGGTTGTTACATGGGGAGTACAGTCACATGTGAGGAGTACAGTGACATGGGGGGAGTGAATGACATGTGGAGGGGATCAGTGACATGTGTGGGCCATAACATGTGTGGAGGGGCAGTGACATGGGGGGGAGCATGACATGCGGAGGACAGTGACATGTGGGGGGCCAGTGACATGAGGGGGGTGAATTGGCATGGGGAGGACAGTGACATGTGGGGGGAGGATGGGGGCATGACATGGGTAGGACAGTGACATGTGGGGGGAGGACAGGGGGGGCGTGACATTGGGAGGACAGTGACATGTGGTGGGGTCAGTGACATGAGAGGGGGAAGTGACATGGGGAGGACAGTGATATGTGGGGGCCGTGACCTGGGGAGGACAGTGACATTTGGGGGGGTCAGTGGCATGGGGAGGACAGCGACATGAGAGGGGGGCATAACATGGGGAGGACAGTAGTGAAGTGCTATATACCATAACCTTATAATTTAAAGTGCAACAATGTGCGCCAACATATAGTGCCAAACCTACAAATACATACAAAACCAATCAAATCATTTTCATAAATAAATTTCATAAATCACACTTAAAGTGATAAGTGCAAAATAGTGTCCAAACTGATACAAAATGAGTATAAAATCACAAAAAGTGGTGGTGTGAACCTCCTGCGCTCCTAATCTTAAATATATATCCTGTTATGAGAAGCTGCTAACATTAAATCATATACCCGTGATCTGTGGTTTAACTGGTTGCCGACCAGCCACAGTGTTTTTACTGCGGCAAGGCGGCACCTCTGCGCAGAGCGACGTTAAAAACAGCGCTCTGCAAAACAGGTAGGGGGCCCGCACAAGGCGCGTGCCCACCCTACCCGCCTCGCTGATTGTGGTTTCCTTCACCGGGTTTCGGCGGGTCACAACCCTCCGAGTCTCGGCGATTACAGGCAATCACTGACAGAGAGCATGGCTGCAGTGTTTACACTGCAAGTCTGCTATCTGTCAGTTCCGAGCACACAGCTGATCCTGAGAGAAGAGTTTATCTCTCCAGATCAGTGTCCTGTGAAGCATCCTAACACCCCCCCCCAGTAAAACACTCCCCTCACACAGTTAACCCTTTCAATACCTAAAAAAAAGTTAACCCCTTCCTCCCCAGTGCCATTAGTACAGTGTCAGTGGTTTTATTTTGCACTGATCACTGTATTGGTGTCACTGGGGATGTCAGTGACCCCAAGTCAATTCCCCCCCAGTGTCAAAATGTCCGCCGCAGTCCCGCAATCCCGCCGTAGGTCGCTGATCACTGTCATAAATTGCTGATCACCACCATAAGTCTCTGATCGCCATTATTAGTATAATAAAAAAAAAATCCCAGTATCTTTCCCGCCATTTGTAGACGCTATAACTTTCACGTAAACCAATTAATTTACACATATTGGGACTTTTTTTTAGCAGAGACATGTCGCAGAATACATTTTGGCACAAATTTATGACTAAATTTGATTTTTACATTTTTTACTGGACATGTTTTATAGCAAAAAGTCCAAAACATTGTTTTTTTTTCTCAAAATTGTCAGCCTTTTTTTTTATAGCGCAAAAATAAAAAACGCACAGGCGATGAAATACCACCAAAAGAAAGCTCAATTTGTGGGGAAAAAAGGATGTAAATTTAATTTGGGTGCAGTGTTGCATGACTGCGCAATTGTCAGTTAAAATAACACAACAACGTAACACAAACAGACCGCTGTGACCGCCCTATAGCAGAAATACTACTACAGTGCGGCATGGGTGCGCAAAATCACAAATATATATACGTGATTCGTGCTCCCGTGGATTTCACGCCCCTCCCAGGTAGCATCAGATTGCCCATCAGTACACCAGTCATCACATTTAACCCCTTGATTGCCAGGAGCACACTCATGCACAATAAACCTCCATTGCTAGTATAGTGTCTGAACGGGTCAATATCTTTGATTAGATCAGCATTATACCAGCATTCACATTAGTATAGCGTCCCCAAAAACGCAGCGTTAGCGGGATCAGCCCCGGCACCTGCCAACACCTGCGTTTAGCCCCTACGCTTACCCCCCCTTCTCCCCCAGCAAGTGCAGTGTCAGTAGGTCACTGTCACTTGATACATTGCACACAAAACCGCAGTGTTCGCAGAATCAGGCCTGATCTCTGTTAGCACTTGCCGGTAAATTTTGATGACTCTCATATGCAGCAGAGTGCCAGTCGTAGTGCCACGCTACCTATTGGTGAACTGGCGAGTACCAGCGGTCTAGTACATCCTGGTCTTTCACATACCTCCGTGATTTTTGGAGCTGTTTTTCACAGAATATCTGTATGCGTTGATTGTGGATCAAAGCAATTTATATGCACAACAATTTATCGATGCCAACCCAAATTCAAACCTTGCCAGACCATTCGCATGGAAACTCATTACGGTTTTTGAATTTACATTTTTTTGGGGCCTAGCCAACATGGGCATTACTAAAAGAAATGAATTGCAGTTGTATTGGTCCGCAGACCCGATTCATCATATGCCGTGTTCTCTGCTGCCATGGCCAGGCATAGATATGAGAGTATAATGTGTTTTATGCATTTCAGCGACAATACACTCTGTCATCCTCGGGGTAACCCTGAATTTGACCGGCTCCACAAAATTCAGCCCCTCGCAAATCACCTTAACCAAAAATTTGCAGATGTCTATACTCCCCAGCAAAACATCTGCGTTGATGAGTCCCTCGTTAATTTTTTTGGCCGCCTTGCAGTCAAACAATTTCTCCCCAGCAAGCGTGCCAGATATGGGGTCAAGATGTAGAAGACCTGTGAGAGGGCGACAGGCTATACTTATAAGTTTTGGATTTACGAGGGAAAAGATAGTCACATGGAGCCCCCTGGATGCCCAGACTACATGGGGAGCAGTGACAAGATAGTTGTCATCCTTTTTCCATATGGGGTACCACTTATACAGTACGTGGACAATTTTTATTTAAGCGTGCCACTATTTAGACATTTGTTCAATCTTGGAACTGGCACTTGTGGCAAAGTGTGACCTAATGTGTGCCCACCATTAGAAGTGGGTGGATGCAGGGCGGTATATTCTAATGGTGGGCATACCACACACTTTTTCTGGCAGAGATTTCTTCTCATTTTTTCATTCAGTCCACAGGCTACATACAAAAAAAAAAGAACATAGTATATATACCCAACAAGGACTAGCGACGTACTGGTACATCACTGGACTTTGAATGGTTATACCAGGATGATGCCTACAGCTGCAGGCATCATCTTGGTATCATTTTTTCAGCCGGCGATCGGCTTTCATGTAAAAGCAATCCTAGTGGCTAATTAGCTGCAGGATTGCTTTTACAAGCAGCGGGAGATGATGCCCCCCCTCCCCTGCTGCCTTCCAGGGCCTTCTCGGGCAGTCCCGTGCCATCGGGGGAACCTGAGAACGCAGCCGGTGTTTCTGCCAGCTGACCATAGAGCTTATTGGAGACCAGAATGGTGCCAATCATCTCTATAGTCTAACAATTCGGAAGCTACAAGCATTTCATCACTTCCGTTTCGCAGGATATAAACAGCGCCATTTGTAAATTGGGAAAGCATCTGATCACACCGATTTTGGTTTGATTAGATAATGTAAGGGCAGAGGAGATATCCAGAGTCTGATAGACCCCAGATTTCTGAAAAAAGAATCTATGGCAATGCCCATTGAAGTTATAGAGGATATTTGCATTCCCTGTTATAGCATTAAAAGTGCTAAAAAAACAAATGAAAGGTACAATGTGAAAATAATAGGAAAAAAATCAAAATAACTAAGAAAAAAAAAAATTGCCCTTCCCATGCGCGCACACCTGTGTGCACAAGCCTTGACCCTGTGCCGGTATGTAAACAGCAGTTGCACCATGCATGTGAGGTATTGCCGTGAACGTCAGATCAAGGGCAGTAATTCTAACACTAGACCTCCTCTGTAAATCTAAAATGGTAGCTTTTAAAGGCTTTTAAAGTGTTGCCTATGGATATTAAAAATGTTTGCAGTTTGTCGCCATTGCACGGGGCATGCGCAGTTTTAAAGCATGTCATGTTTGGTATCTGTTTACTCAGCATACCATTTTTTTATCTTTTATATTTTACCAAAGAATTGGCCAATATATTGTGTTTTTGTGCATTAACAGTAAAAAAAGTGTATTTTTTTTTTTATTTGCATTTGAAAAATCGCTGCGCGAGTACTATGTGCCATAATAAATTGTAGTACCCACCGTTTTATTCACTAGGGTGTCTGCTTTAAAATAATATATACTGTTTAAATTAATTTCCTAGCAAAAAATACTGATTTTTTTTCATGTGAACAAAAAGTGTCAGAAAAGGTTTGGTCTTCAGGTGGTTAGAAGAGTGAGTGATGTGTGGCATAAACTTCTAATGCTGGGCATAGAATGCCCCCACCCCCCAAAATGATCCCTTTTTGGAAAGTAGACACCCCATACTATTTGCTGAGAGGCATATTGAATCAATAGAAGAATTTATTTTTTTACCACAAGTTTTTGGAAAATGACAAAAAAATATATTTTTTTTTTACACAAAATTGTCACTTAAATGATTTACTGCTCACACATGCCATGGGTATATGTGGAATTACTCCCCAAAATACATTTTTCTACTTCTCACGAGTATGGGGGTACCACAAGTGAGAGACGTTTTGGCAGTCTAGCCAAGTACAGGACCCCAAAATCCAATAAGCACCTTCAGGCTTTTAAAGGGCTTTATTTCCTCATTACACTTCCAGACTACCTATCACAGTTTCGGAGGTCCTGAAATGCCAGGATAGCACCTAACCCCCCAAATGACCCCTTTTTGGAAAGTAGACACCCCAAGGAATTTGATAAAAAGCATGGTAAGTATTTTGCAGATCACATTTGTTGCCACAAGTTTTTGGAAAATGAAGAAAAAAAACAAGAATATATTTTTTCTATTTTTTTTTTATACTTCAATATTTTTATTGAAAGATCGGTATACAACAGTATACATAGAAATATAGACAATATTCACCGACATGGTGAGATGGAGTACATAAGCATATTCTTAGAACATAGCGGCTCACAAGAAATATAGGAAAAATATCCCTAGTCAACCACATTGTATACAAAGGACACCATCACCACCAGACGGGAAACTTTACATCTATCAGTGAATATAGGCAAGTATCTTATAGATTTACCAAAAGTATCAAAGATCAGTTCAGAGAAGGAAAAGAAATAAGGATGAAGACTAGAAAAGTCATAAAAAGGTCTAAGGTAAGAGAGAAAGATTAGAGAAAGAAAAAAAGGGGGGGTTTGAGCGGTAGCACCATTAACTAACAGAAATATATCTGATCCATAGTTCCCACGTCACCTCAAATCTGGCCACATCATTGATCATTGCTGACAATACTTGTGAGTTTATCATTTACCATTATCCAATTGAGTTTTTGTTTAACCCCATCCAATGGGATCAGTGATTGTCTCCAACTTCTAGCTATGGCGATGCGAGCTGCCAATAAGAGGTAGAGAATCAATTTAATCGATTTTTTGGGAACATCAGTGGGTAGCAAGTGAAATAACGCCACTTCAGGTGATTGTCGGATATTAACTCCTGTTACCAAATAGATAAAATTAAACATTCGGATCCAAAACCTATTTACCACCGGACATTTCCACCATATATGGAACATAGTGCCTTCTTGTCTACAATGTCAAAAGCAAGTAGGTGACACTGACGGGTACATTTTAGCCAGGCGCGTGGGAACCAGATACCAACGAAATAGCGTTTTATAGTTGGATTCGATAAGAACAGTATTAATCGAGATCTTTGATAAAGAATGGGCCACATCTCACCAAGTATCCAGGTCTAATGAGCTATTCAAATTCCGTTCCCACTGAGTCATATAAGATAATTTTGTGAGTGGATCAACAAGGGAAGCATAGATAATAGATAAACGACCCCTCATCATCCCAGTCGCTCCACAGGAGACCTCCAACGGACTGAGTGTGCAAGGTTCTGTGATTAATTTGAGTTTACTACCGATAAATGAGATAAGTTGATAATAATGAAATAATTCCCCAGGAGGCAATTGATATCTTGTCAAGAAACTTTGGAGAGAACGGGGACAAAGCCCATCCAGGTAGTCCCCAATATGCAGTAACTCTTTATTTATCCACCATTGAAACACCGACGGTGACAAGCCGGGTATAAACTCGGGATTGCAAAAAACTGGAGCTAGGGGAGTATGCGGGGAGAATAAATGTTTGCGAGCTCGCCATCTATCCCACACCGTTAATGAATAGGACAATGTAGGACACATAACAGGAGGACGCAAAAGACCGGTAAGCCACATAAGAGCCCCAATAGCATAAGGATAGCAAGATAAGGCCTCAATGCCAACCCACTGAGGGACATAACTCCTGGCCGTAGTACACGATAATTGTGCTATCTGAGCCGCCTGAAAATAGGCAAAAAGATTAGGAAGTCCCAAACCGCCATGCTTCTTCAAGGAGAATAGGGTTGACTGGTTAACCCTAGGACGTTTTCCCCTCCAGATGAATCTAGAGACTGCTGCTTGCAATAGTAACAGGTCCCGTTTGGGAACCATGATCGGTAACGTCCTAAAATAATAGAATAATCTCGGCAAAAAGGTCATTTTAATAGCGTTAATTCTGCCAAACCAGGAAAGTGAAAGATCCTGCCATTCCAATAAATCAGATCGAAGGCGTTGAAAGAGTGGAGGATAATTTGCCCTATACAACAACGAGATAGATTTTGTGAGATGGATCCCTAAATAAGGAAGAGAACGAGAAGCCCACTGGAAGTCAAAGTTATCCTGGAGATGAGCAACCTCTGAATCGGGTAATGAAATATTTAAGGCAATTGTTTTAGAGGGATTAAGCGTGAGCCCAGAGGGTCAGAGAAATGATGAAACAGGTGGAGGAGACCAGGCAAAGAGGTCCGAGGATTAGATACATACATAAGGACATCGTCGGCAGATAGAGCACATTTATGGTCCCGTTGACCACAGCGGATACCTGAAATAGTGGGATCAGAACGGATAGCAATCGCCAGTGGTTCCATTGCCTGTCAACGCAAATAATAGCGGAGAAAGAAGACATCCCTGTCTAGTTCCTCGCTCTATCAAAAGGGGGGCTGATTTATATCCACGGATGGAAATGTGAGCTTACAGGCTAGAATATAAAGCCCGTAGTAATGTCGTAAAATAAGGGCCAAAACCAAACCTATCCAACATCTGGAATAAATAATCCCAGGATAGACTGTCAAATGCTTTATGAATATCCAAGGATAACAATAGAATTTCTCTCTGTGAGGATTTGTCCCAGTTGGATTGCACGGCCGACAGCAGAGCCAAAGTCCGAAGAATTTGGTCTGAAGTCTGTCGACCGCTTATGAATCCGGACTGATCATCATGAATATACAGGGCCAGGAATTTATGGAGACGCAAGGCCAAGATTTTAGTCAGAATCTTAAAATCGCAATTAATTAGGGAGATAGGCCGATAATTAGAAACTATAGACGCATCCTTGAGGACACCGATAAATGCCCTGTTTTCGTCAGGGAGCACCAGTCCCCCCTCTCGTAAATAGTTAAAATAAAGAGCCATATGGGGAATCAAGATGTCAGGAAAAACTTTATAGTATTGATGAGGAAGACCATCAGGCCCAGGGGCTTTATGAGAGGCAAGATATTTCATAAGAAATAGGCCATTCCATAGATTCCCTATGGGTTTCCTGAAGAGAGGGGAGAGAAACAGAGCTCAAAAACACATCAAAAGGCGAGGAAGTAATCCCTGGTGATCAGCTATAAAGTTCAGTGTAAAAAGAATGAAATTTTTGGAGGATCTTACCAGGATCTTGGGACAACGTTCCATCAGTCAATCTAAGTTTAGGAAGAGCCGTTTGGGAATGTCGAGGAGCCAACGTACGGGTAGTGCGTATGAAGAAATATATGGTCAATACGAGAATAAGTTATAGGTCCTAGAATATTGGGAGTAATCCCGAGAAGTTGGGTTAGCTTCCCTCCAAGCTTCAACCAGATCATAACGAAACAATAGCTGGGCGAACTTATGGCTCTGTCTAGGAGGGGGCTGAAGCACAGCGGTTTGGGAATGGTCCAAAATCTGATCCAATGCCAAATTAGAGTCCCCGGCCAGGATAACATCCCCCTCAAATTCCTTAGTCATAGAGCTCAGCAATGACTGAAAAAATTCAACCTGATTGGTATTCGGGGTGTAGTAGATTACCAAAGTAACTAAATGACCCCCCAAGTGGCCCTTCACCAGAAGATACCGTCCCTCTCTGCCCCGGATGACTTTAGATTCGGTGAACGACAGACGGCGAGACAAGCAAAGGGCAACCCGCCGCTTCCTCTCTGTAGCACTAGCAAAATAACAAACAGGGTAATCTTTATGAACATATCGTGGTGAGAAGGAGGAGGGAAAATGGGTCTCCTGTAAAGCAACTATATCCGCCCCAAAAGAGCGGTATGCATTAAAGGCTTTTATACGTTTAGAGGGGGAATTGAGCCCCTGAACCATTGTGGGAGAGTAGACGAATAGTTCCTCTGGTAGGGTGTCGAGACGACATAATCGACAATTAAGTACCTATAGAAGCTGGGACTCACCCCCTTGGGCAAGAAAATGGCCCAACGAATCTACATGTGCTGGCAGCTGACCCTGGAGAGAGGAAATTTAAAAAAAAGGGGCGGGGGGGGAGGAGAGAAAAGAAAAAGAGGGAGAAAAAAGAGAAGACATTCGGACTGAAGAAAGAATCTTCTTGTCCCATAGAACCAGTAGTAGCATACAAAATAAAATAACATAGCATAAGCAAATCAAACTGCGTACCAGTAATAGCTGTAGCCCTGCAATGGAATGGATCTGCCTGGAGAAAACAATTCGGGAAGAGTCTTCCACTCAAGGAGGGCACATAGACACTCCCTGGCGCCAACAAGAACAATAACCCGAGGGAAGTTCGTGACTCTTGTGGTGAAAAAAACTGAGAATAGCTTGCACTAACCAGATGTCTCAGCACATGGAGCATGGAGTAATTAAGACCTACTCCTGGTACTCTGAAAGGAAGCCACTGAAGAGGATGATGTCATCTTATCTCTCGCCACTAGATGTCATGTTCCCAGGACAGCAGGACGGGGATCCCAGAGATATACATCAGCCAATGGAGGGATTAATCCAGCAAATCAGTCAGCAACCCACAGAAAGCCAAGAGGAATCGAGCACCTTCAAAAAGCCCGGGCTTACTACATAATAAGAGAGCCAGAAGCTCCTTTGGTGGCCGGGCACAAAATCTAAGGAAGGTCTTGTTCCATGTCGCTTACTTTTGTTATTCTGAAGAAAGAGATGGATGTTTGTCTGTGTCCATGTGCAGATTGTATATCTCTGGGATCCCCGTCCTGCTGTCCTGGGAACATGACATCTAGTGGCGAGAGATAAGATGACATCATCCTCTTCAGTGGCTTCCTTTCAGAGTACCAGGAGTAGGTCTTAATTACTCCATGCTCCATGTGCTGAGACATCTGGTTAGTGCAAGCTATTCTCAGTTTTTTTCACCACAAGAGTCATGAACTTCCCTCTGGTTTCTCAACCTCGGATGCACCACAGAAGTCACAAGTTTAATATTCTAATATTCTAATGTTTTATTTTAATCATGAATCTTGCTTAATTTATGTTCAATTTATGCGATCAGGTTAACTTCTAATATATGAGCGCTGCATATTTTTATTACCGTATTTTTCGCTCCATAAGACGCACCTGACCATAAGACACACCTAGGTTTTAGAGGCGAAAAACAAGAAAAAAAATATTCTGAACCAATGGACTGCAGACACAGTACAGGGGATGACCAGAGACTGCGGACACAGTGCAGGAGATGACCAGAGACTGCAGACACAGTGCAGGAGATGACCAGAGACTGCGGACACAGTGCAGGAGATGACCAGAGACTGCGGTATTCTGACTCAGATTGTTGTGATAGCGATTTATCCCTTGTGAGACCTGTCTGCCTAGCCTGTATAAGCAGATATAATCACTGTGGACAATCCTTATCAGATAGCTTGAACTCACCAATACTGTGTTCATCCAGAAGTTGCTTTATTCTGTACATGTGAAACAGGATACAGCAGAATGAATGGTTTCCAGTATTATGCGGTCAAAAGATGATACTTTCCGTAGCATACTATGCAGAATACATGTGTCCCTGTTACATGTGGTCTGTTAGCTGCCTCCATGACACAGGAAGTTCTGAACTCAAGAAGAAGGGAGGAGCTTCATATTCAAAGGAACTGTGTCATAGATCTCAGGAGGCAATATAAAAAACAAATGCATTACCAAATAAGGCACTAGATGGCAGCATATAACTAACTATAGAAATGTCCATATGAAATGGTACAAAGAATAAACTATATGAATTCTCATGTACATTAACAGAAATATTAACTGTGTAACAGCATACTCCCCGTCTGGCATTGTAAATGTCACTATTTAAACTATAACGGTAGTTATACAATTGCAAATAAACAACAGTGCAATTTGCTTGATGTCTTGAAGACCTGAAAGACATAAAAAAGAGAACATGCATATAGTGCAACAATTATAACGTAAGGCTTCAAGTTGTATCAATTAAAGTTCAAGACACTTCCTTCTTGAAGTCACAGGTTGGATCCAGCAGCATACGCAAGCAAGTTCATTCTCCAAAGGGCAAGAGCAGAACAAGTTCCGTGATAGGTCTGCTGAAAGTCTTTACAGTCCCTTGTCTTGCAACTTTCACCTCCACCTTGCGTACCTTGCCATCATCACTAGGAATGCTCTTTACAAGGAGTCCCATAGGCCACTCGATTCTTTCAGCTTGCTGGTCCTTCAGCAGAACGAGATCTCCAACTTTAATGTTAGGGTTCAGGCGTTGCCATTTTCTGCGTCCTTGCAGAATAGAAATATACTCCATTCTCCAACGATTCCAGAAGAGGTTGGAGAGGTGTTGTACTCGCTTCCACTGGTCATAGCACAGATTTCCTGCTTTAAAGTTTCCAGGTGGAACAGGAACGGACCTAAGCTTCTGGGTAAGTAGAGTAGCTGGGGTAAGGATAGTTGGGGTCTCTGGATCTGTAGAAACTGGAACAAGTGGTCTTGAATTGATTATGGCAGATGCTTCTGAGAAGATGTGAAGCTCTTTTCTCTGACTTGTAGCAAGGGAAGCTGAGGTATAACAGCGTGGTATACTGATTCCATCTAAGGCATGTAGAGATTGTTTCCAGGACTCCCACTTTGGAAGCTTGTCTGTAGGCAGCGGAGCATCCCAATCTTTAATAGACTCTGAGAACTGTCTAAGTAAGGCTTTACCTTGTATGGTGATGGGAGCCACAAATCCCAATGGATCGTATAAGCTGTTCACCACCGACAGAACACCACGCTTGGTAAATGGTTGTCTGCAGAGCCGACTTGAAAGCCGAAGGTATCTTTTAATAAGTCCCACCGTAGGCCCAGACTTCTCTGTACAGGTGGCATGTCCATCCCAAGATTTAAATCTTTAAACCCAGTGGCATGATCGCCAGGTTGAAAGGCTTTCATAACAGCGACACTATTCGAGGCAATCTTGTGTAGTCTGAGGTTAGCCTCGGAAAGCATACCTTGTGTCCTTTGGAGCAGGTCTATGGCTTCTTCGTCTGTAGGTAAAGACTTAAGTCCATCGTCAACATAAAAGTCTCTCTCAACGAAGTGTCGAGCATCCGCACCATACTCCTTTTCTCCATCAAGGGCAGTCCTTCGTAAACCATATGTTGCAACAGCGGGTGAGGGACTATTTCCAAAAACATGTACCTTCATGCGGTATTCAATTATCTCATTGTCCATGTTGTTGTTACGGTGCCACAGAAACCTTAGGAGGTTCCTATGGTCTTCACGTACAATGAAGCAATGAAACATTTGCTCAATATCAGCAGTTATGGCAACTGGTTCTCTTCTAAATCTCATAAGTATACCTACAAGGTTGTTGGTTAGATTCGGGCCAGTGAGAAGAACATCGTTCAGGGATACGCCTTGATGCTTGGCACTGGAGTCAAATACTACCCTGATTTGTTTTGGCTTACGTGGATGATACACTCCAAAGAAAGGCAGGTACCAGCACTCATCGTGTCTTTGAAGTGGTGGCGCTGGTTCAGCGTGATCATTGTCAAAGATCCTTTTCATAAAAGAGATGAAATGTTCCTTCATTTCAGGCCTGTTTTTTAGTGTTCGTTGAAGCGAGTTGAATCTGGATAGAGCCTGTTCACGATTGGTTGGGAGTGTGGCCCTTGCAGCACGAAGAGGTAATGGTGCGATCCAGCTGTTAGACTCATCCTGGAAGAATTCTTCGTCCATTATTTTGATGAACTCCCTATCTTCGACTGACAAGGCTATTTTGTTGTCATCACTTGTAGTACAAAACACTGTGGTACCTAGGTTGTCATCACAAAGAACAGGAGTAACATCAGGTACTTGGATGATGTCAAGAGGCTTCTCCTTTACTTCATAATGGTAAGGGCACTGTTTGAAGTGGGATGCACGTCCATTTCCCAACATGTAAGTTTTGAAGGAGTGGATCTGAGATGACATTCTGTCCAGGCATACGTTGCCCTCTATTACCCAGCCTAGGTCAAGTCTTTGTGCATAAGGGGCATCGTTAGGTCCATCGCATTGGTCGCGTACTTTATGTACTCTGAGAATGTCTCTTCCTAGCAGGACCAAGATTTCAGCACTCTTGTCCATCGCAGGAATCTCATCAGCAAGGTGTCTTAAGTGAGGATGATGATATGCAGCTTCTGGAGTAGGGATCTCTCCTCTTTCGTCTGGTATCTGATCACACTCAACTAATGTTGGGAGGGGTATGCCTTCTCCATCCTTGATATGAGAGACCATGAATCCATCAACCCTTCTGCCAAAGGTCTCTACACGACCAAAACAGGTTCTGAGAGTATACGGTATGGCGTGACCTTCTAAGCCAAAGATCTCAAAGAATTTAGGCTTAACCAGGGATCTGTTGCTCTGTTCATCTATTATGGCATACATCCTAGCAGCTTCCTCAGGATGATCCTTTGGGTATATCTTGAATAGGCATATCTTGGCACAGCATTTGTGATCCAGTCCCTCTCCACAGACTTCTGTGCATGAAGAAGAAACATTACTTTTGGCTAGAGCATGACTTTGTTGCTCCCCGCCATAATTTGAGACAGGGGTTGAGGTAGGTAGCTGCTGCGGGTTGTCTGGAAGTGGAGTAGGATGCATGGCTGTAACATGTCCGTCGCTACCGCATTCTGTGCACTTGATGAAAACTTTACAGTCTTTAGCAAAGTGGTTATAAGAAGCACAGCACTTGTAGCATATTCCAAGTTTCTGGAGAATCTCCCTGCACTCTTGTAAAGTCTTTGCCCTAAGCCCACGACATTTCTTAAGAGGGTGAGGCTTCTTGTGAATAGGACACTGACGATTAGGGTCTTTATCTCTGACATCCACAATGCCTTGGTCAGTAGGCGAGGTTGTGGAGGGTGAGATGTCTGTCCTTTTAACAGATATTGCTCTAGTACAGTTTCTACGTTTAGCTGCTGTGTTATCATACCTTGATGATGATGAGGATGAAGCAGGCAAGTTTGGTTCACTGAAGCTGAAGCTGGGATCGTTTCTCATCCAGGCTTGATCACTAATGAACCTGCAAAAGTATGAGAATGGAGAAAAGGATACGTTATAGTCTCTTTTGTACCTTGAGCCCTGTTGTGCCCATTTCTCTTGCAGGCCGTATGGCAGTTTAGACACCACTGGGTTGACACCATGAGCGGTGTCCAGGAAGCTTAGTCCAGATAGACGTGGGTCTGTCTTTGCCAACTCTAGCTCCATGAGGAGGTCACTTAGATCTTGGAGCTTGCGATAGTCTGTTTCCTATTTTTGGGAAGTTTTGCAGTCTCTTGAATAGAGCGCTCTCTATGGCTTCAGAGCCACCGTAGGCTTGCTCAAGTCTTGCCCATGCAGCAACAAGACCTGCGTCTGGGTGTTCAACATGTACTGTTCTCAGTCTTTTAACACGATCTGCAGATTCTGGTCCCAGCCACTTTATGAGCAAATCAAGTTCTTCCTTAGTAGTAAGGTTGAGATCAGCAATAGCAGCCTTGAAGGTTGATCTCCAAGCCCTGTAGCTCTCTGGACAGTCGTCAAACCTTGAGAGGCTGGTGTTAATGAGCTCACGGCGAATCATATATCTGGCAAAGTCATTCAAGTCTGATCTCTCACTCTTTGGTGCCAAAGTAACTTGTGGAACCCCTTGGGTGTGAAAGTTCTCTGGTGATGTAGGGTGAGGTTTACCAGGGTAAAATGATGTTGCATGAGCGTTTAACTGTGGTGTAGTCTCTAAGGCTTGTGCTGGCTGTGGCTTGAGCTGCGACTTGTCACTGGAAGTCACCTTGTTCTTGGCAGGAGTTGATGTGGTTTGCTGCATAGATGTATTTGTGTTGTAGATTTGAAGAGGCTTAGGCATATGGAGCTGAGAGGTCTCTGTGTTGAGAGTCAGAACAGTATTGTTAGTAGGAGGTACAGGAGATGACTCTGTATCTTCGCACATGTTATGCTTTAATATGTATTCAATGGTGCGTTCAACTGGATCTTCCAGTTCTGCTGGGATAAGGCAGTCTGAATTAGTACTTTGTCCCATTGCTTGTTCAAGGACTTTCAGCCTTGCTAGGGAAGCTGCTTCCTCCCCTTCCATCTGCAGAATCTTTATTTGGGAATCTGCCTCTGCTTGCTGAGCTTTGCTTTTAGCTTCCATCTCTGCTTGCTGAGCTTTGCTTTTAGCTTCCATCTCTGCTTGCTGAGCTATCTTGCGTGCTTCTATCTCTGCTTCCTTTCTGGTAAAAAAGCTTTGCGCCTTTTTTGATTCAGCATCAGCGCGGGCCTCTATTAGCTTATCGCTTAACGTCAAACTTCTGGAGCGAGAGGATCTAGAAGAAAGTGCAGTGCGCTTGGTTGAGGTGGATCTGTGAGATCTGGTCTCCTGCAGTTGAGTAATGCAGAGTTCTGCTTTAAACTTAGCATTTTGCACTGCAAGATCCCTTTGTTGGTTTAGTGCATCAGTCCTGGTCAGTTCTGCTGAAGAATCCTCTATATTAGAGTCCTGCAAGAAAGCTGAGTAGAGTCTCTTAACTCAGCTGGTTGATCTTTAAAGTGTGACAGAACTGACATGCATTGTGAAGTTCGGTCCCAGAGGTCTGACAGATTACTGGAGAACTCATCTCTAGTGGCTTCATAGTTTTCCCTGAGTTTCTGTGTCGGTTTTATTGTACATTTGGGTTTTACGCTCTCTCCTGGAATGTCTGCAGAATCTGCTCCCTGTACGTCTGCTGGTTCAGAGGAATGATGTATCTGCGTTGGTTCGGCCATAAAGGAGTGTTCAGAGCCTTGTCTAGACATTTTTTACTGTTCTGCAAAAATTGGTACTGTCTCTTTAAGACGACGAACAGCAGCTTAGACAGGTGGGGTAACACAGTTCAATGCAGAGAAACCGTTTTCAACATTCACATGAAGTGCAGTAAGCTTGTGCGACCATGTGCTTTGCAAGATGGCGGATGGCACTGAGCTTGATTGCAGATTAGGCACACACATATACACAGCAGGCTGTAGGGATTCTATGCATCTTTTGACTATTCTGACTCAGATTGTTGTGATAGCGATTTATCCCTTGTGAGACCTCTCTGCCTAGCCTGTATAAGCAGATATAATCACTGTGGACAATCCTTATCAGATAGCTTGAACTCACCAATACTGTGTTCATCCAGAAGTTGCTTTATTCTGTACATGTGAAACAGGATACAGCAGAATGAATGGTTTCCAGTATTATGCGGTCAAAAGATGATACTTTCCGTAGCGTACTATGCAGAATACATGTGTCCCTGTTACATGTGGACTGTTAGCTGCCTCCATGACACAGGAAGTTCTGAACTCAAGAAGAAGGGAGGAGCTTCATATACAAAGGAACTGTGTCATAGATCTCAGGAGGCAATATGAAAAACAAATGCATTACCAAATAAGGCCACTGATGGCAGCATATAACTAACTATAGAAATGTCCATATGAAATGGTACAAAGAATAAACGATATGAATTCTCATGTACATTAACAGAAATATTAACTGTGTAACAGCATATGCGGACACAGTGCCGGGGATGACCAGAGACTGCAGACAGTGCAGGGAATGACCAGAGACTGCAGACAGTACAGGGATGACCAGAGACTGCAGACAGTGCAGGGGATGACCAGAGACTGCAGACAGTACAGGGAATGACCAGAGACTGCAGACAGTGCAGGGAATGACCAGAGACTGCAGACAGTACAGGGAATGACCAGAGACTGCAGACAGTGCAGGGAATGACCAGAGACTGCAGACAGTGCAGGGAATGACCAGAGACTGCAGACAGTACAGGGAATGACCAGAGACTGCGGACAGTGCAGGGAATGACCAGAGACTGCGGACAGTGCAGGGAATGACCAGAGACTGCAGACAGTACAGGGAATGACCAGAGACTGCGGACAGTGCAGGGAATGACCAGAGACTGCGGACAGTGCAGGGAATGACCAGAGACTGCGGACAGTGCAGGGGGTGACCAGAGACTGCGGACAGTGCAGGGGGTGACCAGAGACTGCGGACAGTGCAGGGAATGACCAGAGACTGCGGACAGTGCAGGGAATGACCAGAGACTGCGGACAGTGCAGGGAATGACCAGAGACTGCGGACAGTGCAGGGAATGACCAGAGACTGCGGACAGTGCAGGGAATGACCAGAGACTGCGGACAGTGCAGGGAATGACCGGAGACTGCGGACAGTGCAGGGAATGACCAGAGACTGCGGACAGTGCAGGGAATGACCGGAGACTGCGGACAGTGCAGGGAATGACCGGAGACTGCGGACAGTGCAGGGAATGACCAGAGACTGCAGACAGTGCAGGGGATGACCGGAGACTGCGGACAGTGCAGGGATGACCAGAGACTGCGGACAGTGCAGGGATGACCAGAGACTGCGGACAGTGCAGGGTCTGAGAGCACTAATGACTTTTTTTTGGCTTAAGAACACATATTTGAATTGGATATATTTTTTCAACCAGAGTTTAGTGTCACTTCTTTAACATCTTACTAAAAAGGAGAGGATTGGTCGGCTGTAAGGGGAAGGAGGAGGCCGGATTTTTTTGTGACACTAAACAATATCCTTATCATTCAGAAAAAATCCAATACACATCCACTAGTTCATAAAACATACAGTTCCGCGCTTTCTTTTAGTATGTGATAGCAAACAAATTATGTTATAAAACAGTGAACATATGTGAAAAAAGAAAAAGTGAACCTATATGAAAAAAAGTCTCCAAGTATAATGTTTTTCTTCAACTTGAAACAAACTTCACAATTTCATATCTTCATGCAATATCAATCCTCCACCACAAACGCCAGATGTGCCCTCAACAGGGTTTTTCACCTCACATATAGTTTGGTCAAAAACGATGTGTCCCTCGAGGTGGACATAAATGGTCAGATGTATCCTGAAAATGGAATCTTCCTCCAAAGATCACCGATCCCTTTAATCTTTCCTCCTCCATTCAGCATACATGATAAAAAAACAAGTAAAACACAATAGTGCTTTATCCTTTAAAACACATTACTTTATTAAAAGCATAACAAAGGAAACTTGTCCTTACAACCACATTGTTACATTTGAGGAGTGGAGTTTCCTTTGCTTGCTCATACAAGAGTATTGCAGGTTTTAAATGCGCATATATCTGGTGCGATCTAGCACCTGTACCATGTGACTAGCCAGTTTTTATGCTTTTAATAAAGTAATGTGTTTTAAAGCATAAAGCACTATTGTGTTTTACTCGTTTTTTGACATGTATACTGAATGGAAGAGGAAAGATCACCGATCCCTTTAATCTTTGGAGGAGGATTCCATTTTCAGGATACATCTGACCATTTATGTCCCACCTCAAGGATCACAAGCGGTTTTTGAACAAACTATATGTGAGGTCAAAAACCCCTGGTGAGGGCACATCTGGCGTTTGTGGTGGAGGATTTATATTGCATGAAGATATGAAATTGTGAAGTTTGTTTCAAGTTGAAGAAAAACTTTATACTTAGAGACTTTTTTTCACATATGTTCAGTGTTTTATAACATAATTTGTTTGCTCTCACATACTAAAAGAGAGCGCGGCACTGTGTGTTTTATGTATTGGAATCCACGCACATCATGAGTATGTGTTAGTGTGAGCTGCTTTCTGATATATAGTTTTGTATTTGACACAAGAAGAGAATATTTTTAGTAGCATTTGTGACTGTGTGAGAATTTGTTGTTTATAATTGTACACATCCACTAATTAATGGCCCTGTAATAAACTATTTTTCATTAAACAATTTATTACTGTGTTTTTCTGCTTCCTGGTAACATCCTTCATGAGCTCCCACACCTATGCTTTCCCCCCACTTGTTTGTTTGAAATGAGCACACTAGTTGTGATCATACGCCTGTTCTATGCACACTGGAGTGTCACTTTAACATCTTGCAAGAAAAGAACGTGATAGCCTGGCTATTAGGGGAGGAGGCCAGATATTTTTTTGTGAAACTAAATGATATCTTGATTTAACAAAAAAAAAAATCTATTTTTCAAGAAATTGTGTCTTACTGTGTATCATTGTGATATCCGCCATTAACTCCCAAATGTCTCCTATCCCCCTCACGTCTGTTTATTTGGAAAGAGCAATGAATATTAGTTATGGCCATGTACACTGCTCTACATACACTGCACAGCCCACTCACAAAAAAAAAAATAATAGGGATTTGAAGCAGTAAAAACTACTTTTTGGGTTAACAACACATTTTTTAAACCAAAGTTTAGTGTCACTTCTTTAACATCTAACAAAAAAGGAGAGGATTGGCTGGCTATAAGGGGAAGGAGGAGGCCAAATTTTTTTTGTGACACTAAACAATATCCTTATTCAGAAAAAAAATCCAATATACATCAGCTAGTTAATGTAATAATCTATTTTTCATAAAATCATTTCTTACTGTGTTTTTCTGCTTCCTTGTAACATCCTTCATGAGCTATAACAATCAATAAGTGTAGCGCTCTGATGAAAACTAACTGAATCTCAACATAAACAACATGTGACATAATGGTGGAACAAAGTGAATCTTAATGAGAATGAATGCTAAAACAGTGCAACATCACACGATATTGTGCATATGGTGGAAATGACTAATAGTAAGCCCCCTCATACAGGGGATATACCCTATAAAACACATGCTCTGTGTCAACACACTCTATTCATACCATAAATAAACTGCCGATATCAGAAAAAAAAAAAAAATATATATATATATATATATATATATATATATATATACAGTAAGTGAATATAAATGAACACATCACTCAAAATAATATCTCATAAACAAAACGTGCCACCAGTGTCCACAACAATAAATGCAATCATGCAGGTGAATCTTGTGCGTTTGTAGGCTCTGGTGATGACTCCACACACAGCTAGATTGGCTCATCACCTCCTTGCTGCGACCCTAAAAGGGCCTAAATGCCTTATGGATCACTCATGGATCCCCATGGATCCTAGAGGATAAAGCGTATCCTCTAGGAATATCCTAAATGGCTCTTATCCAGAAAAATCAGCTCCCACAAGTCCACAAAGAGAAAAGCCTTCATAGTGTATTATCATTTATTAACACAGTAATTAAAATAATATACACAGGACACTCACATGATACATCTTCTTGAATACAGAATTTTGAACCTCATGTATGGGTGTACTTGCATGGGTTCTTTAGGGAGTCCAAAGATGGCGTCCGCGCCTGAAATGACATCACCTGAGGAAGTCACGTGAGAGGTGATGCAACGCATAGGTGACGTCATTTCCGGCACGGACGCCATTTTTGGACTCCCTAAAGCAGTGTTTTTCAACCTTTTTTGTGCAAAGGCACACTTTTTTCATGAAAAAAATCACGAGGCACACCACCATTAGAAAATGTTAAAAAAATTTATTGAAAAACTTTTTGACTTGAGGGCCGCAATGGGTTCATATATTGGACCCGGTGGCCGGACCAAGAGTAGATGAATGATGTGTATGTGTCATCCATAGTAAGTATAGTAATATTCCCCCATAGTAAGCATAGTAATTAATCCCCCATATAGTAATTAATCCCCCATATAGTAATTAATCCCCCATATAGTAATTCATCCCCCATATAGTAATTCATCCCCCATATTAAGTCCCCACGCCCCCCCTGTGTCAATTCACTTACCTTTGCTCCGCGCGTTCCTCTCGCCGTTCCGGTGTAGCATGAAAATCTGTCTCCTATGAGGATCTGTCCCCCTCGACGTATCTGAGCATGTGCCAGTTTCAGGCATTAGCAGCCGATCGGTGATCTCCGGCACATGCGCAGATACGTCGAGGGGGACAGATCATCCTGACAGTATCACGCTCCGCGGGCCGGATTAAAAGGTCCGCCGAACCGTATACGGCCCGCGGGCCATAGTTTGCCCATTGCTGTTCTAATGATTGGTCTATTTGTGAGCCGAGGCCACATGTTACGGATGAAATTGCAATTTTTTCCCACGGCACACCAGACAATATCTCACGGCACACTAGTGTGCCGTGGCACAGTGGTTGAAAAACGCTGCCCTAAAGAACCCATGCAAGTACACCCATACATGAGGTTCAAAATGCTGTATACAAAAAGATGTATCATGTGAGTGTCCAGTGTATATTATTTTAATTACCGTGTTAATAAATGATAATACACTATGGAGGCTTTTCTCTTTGTGGACCATGTGGGAGCTGATTTTTCTGGATAAGAGCCATTTAGGATATTCCTAGAGGATACGCTTTAACCCAAGGGGGATCCAGGAGTGATCCATAAGGCATTTAGGCCCTTTTAGGGTCGCAGCAAGGAGGTGATGAGCCAATCTAGCTGTGTGTGGAGTCATCACCAGAGCCTACAAACGCACAAGATTCACCTGCATGATTGCATTTATTGTTGTGGACACTGGTGGCACGTTTTGTTTATGAGATATTACTTTGAGTGATGTGTTTATTTATATTCACTTGCTGTATATATATATTTTTTCTGATATCAGCGGTTTATTTATGGTATGAATAGAGTGTGTTGACCCTGAGCACTTGTTTTATAGGGTATATCCCCTGTATTAGGGGGCTTAATATTAGTCATTTCCACCATATGCACAATATCGTGTGACGTTGCACTGTTTTAGCATTCATTCTCATTAAGATTCACGGTTTGTTCCACCATTATATCACATGTTGTTTATGTTGAGACTTTGTTTGTTTTCACCAGAGCGCTACACTTATTGATTGTTATATTTTGGTTTTTCACTTTAGGTAATAAGGTGCAGGTGTAGCAGCTTATTTTTAGTTTAGTAGGATTGAGCGCAGGAGGTTTTCCCCAATCCTTCATGAGCTCCCACACCTATGCTTTTCCTCCTCACCGGTTTCTTGGAAACAAGCATGCACACTAGTTGCAATCATGTGCATTGTTCTATGCACACTGCAAATCCCATAGCCCATCTCAGGAGTGTCACTTTAACATCTCGCAAGGAAGGAGCGTGATTGGCTGGCTATAAGGAGGGGAGGAGCCTGTTTTTTTGTGACACTAAATGATACCTTTATTTTGCACAAAAAAAAATATATATAGATTAAACATCCACTAGTTAATGCTCCCATAATCTATTTTCCATTAAATTGCTTCCTACTGTGTATCTGCCTTCTTGTGACATCCGCCATTAACTCCTGAATGTCTCCTATCCCCCAGACTTCTATTCATGTGAAAATAGCAGTGAATATTAGTTATGGCCATGTACGCTGCTCTACACACACTACACAGCCCACGGCCCAATCACAAAAAACAAATGGAGATTTGAAGCAGTAAAAACACATTTTTAAGGTTAACACATTTTTTTACACCAAAGCTTAGTATCACATTTTTAACATCTAACAAAAAAGGAGAGGATTGGCCGGCTATAAAGGGAAGGAGGAGGACGGGTTTTATTTTGTGACACTAAACAAACAATATCCTTATTATTCAGAAAAAATCCAAAACACATCCTCTAGTTCATAGCCCTGTAATAATCTATTTTTATTACATCATTTCTTACTGTGTTTTTCTGCTTCCTTGTTACATCCTCCATGAGCTCCCATACCTATGCTCCCCCCCCCCCCCAACTTGTTTGTTTGAAACAAGCATGCGCACTAGTTGTGATCATACGCACTGTTCTATGCACACTGCAAATCCCATAGCCTATTTCAACTTCTGGTGCAGTTAAAAAAATAGAAAATGCTGCATTTTGTTCTAAACAGAACCATACTGGAACATGGCAAACTGCATCAAAACTGCACCACAACAGAGTGTGGTGTGAACTGTAAGCAAAAACGTATCCGGAATGCATGGAGAGTGCGTTTTGTGGTGTGAACTGGCCCTACACGAGATCTTTATCTTTCAGAAATAAGAAATACACATCCACTAGTTAACACTCCAGTCATCTATTTTTTGTGCAGCATTTGCTTTCAGTTCTGCGGTCTCAGATTTGTGCATGAAAGAATAAAGCCGTACCGTCTGGATTATTGGCGGTTGTCAGCAGCATCAGGAGTGAGGTAAGTGAGTCAGGTAGATTGTGAAAATATCTCATCCACTCGATGTCCAATCTGGAATCTTGCAAGCAACCCAGAACCTAGAAATAACGATCATAAAATGATTTAGATGGTGCAACCATTGTACACAGCAAATGTCAATATGTCAGCATTATAAATAAAGGTGTGAGAAAACTATTCTAGCCAATAAACACCCACCACCAGGGACACAATTCCAACATTTGAATTTCGGGCTCTAAATGCTGATGGATCTAATCTACTGGCCACATTGTCTAACATTCATCAGATACAACACTGTCATATCCTAACTAGGGATGCAAGTGTGATATCGATACTGTCGGTCAAGTACTCGCCGTTACCAATTACCGATACTTTGCTATGCCATTGGCGTCCATACAGAATGTATGGACGCAAATTGCACCGCAAAGAATAGCATGCAATTCAAACAGGAATGCGATTCCTGTCCAAATCGCATGTGGTTTCCCCACTGCTCATGTGTGAACCCAGGCAGTCGTATCATGAGTTCACACTGGAGCGGGGAGATTTCCCACAGTGGAGAATGGGAGAGTGAGCGTGTGGGGATGTATACTATGGTAGCAGATGGTAGGAGAGGAGAGGAAGCCGCGGAGATTTCAAATCTTCAGACCTGTGAAGCTGCTTTCTCTCCTTTCCTTGCAGGTATGACAGTTCGGGCTAGAGAGATTTTGATTGGTCAGCACCGTTACCTGAACGATGCTGACCAATCAGATGGCGTCTAGCCCATACTGACATCCCTGCATAGAATGATCAGTGTTGCCCGTGTCACTGATCGAGCAAATAAAACACGACAGGCTGGTGGTACAGAAGTCAATCGAGTGACCGACTTCTATACCACCAGCCAGCCCATACAGTAGATGGATCGAAATTCTGCTGGTCCATGCTGAACTTCGATCCATCTATGGACAACCTATGGTTCACAGGTTTCCAATCTCTCTTCTAGAAACTTGAACGCAGATATAAAAAAAACAAATAATGCAGTTATGTTATAATCAAAAGTAATTAAAATATGTTATAAATACTAGTACAAGTACTGGCATTTTACTTGGCACCATCCTCCTGCAAACCCCTGTACAGTAGATCACAGGGTGGGAAAGTGAGGGGTAGCATTAGTGGCCAATCAGGAGTGTGCCGACAAGGATCTTGCTGACAGAAGGCGAGAACAAAGAGATGAACTCATCGGACTATCGTTGCCCTTCCTCTGTCCAATCTCAGGCTTGCAGTGGAGAGGTGACAAAGCTGTATTGCTATGTTGTAGTACATGAATGTCAACACAACAACCTAACTCCACTGTCTGGCAGGGCTGCATAAACTTCTGCACCCGACAAATACAAATCATCTTTAGCAGTTTGTCTGGAGGACAAAAAAACAAAACAGAAAAATAAAAACTTTCAAGATAAAAAAAATTAAATGTTGCTGCAGTTTGTATGTCCATTACCTCTCTGCACACAAAGCATAACCACTTGCCCTCCAGAGGATTTACCCCCCTTCCTGACCAGGCTATTTTTTGGGTTACTGTAACTGACAATTGCGCAGTCATGCAACGCTGCACCCAAATTACATTTTCTCCCATGAATAGAGCTTTCTTTCGGTGGTATTTGATCGCCTGTGCGTTTTTTATTTTTTGCACTATAAAAAAAAGAAAAAAAAAACAGACAAATTGGAGGAAAAAAAACTTTATTTTTGACTTTTTGCTATGAAACATGTCCAGTAAAAAAAAGTTAAAAAAAAATCTAATTTCATCATAAATTTAGGCCAAAATGTCTTTGCTAAAATAAATCCCAATAAGTGCAAATGAATTGGTTTACGTGAAAGTTATAGCGTTTACAAATGGCGGTATATATACATTGAGATTTTTTTTTTCTTACTAGTAATGGCGGCGATCAGCAACTTATAGAGGGACTGCGTAGGACATTCTGACACTGGGGGGAACTGACTTGATGTCACTGACATTCCCAGTGACACCAACACAGTGATCAGTACTAATAAAAAGCACTGACACTGCCCTAATGACAATGGGCAGGAAGGGGTTAACATCTGGGGTGATCAAAGGGTTAACTGTGTGCTGTTTCACTGTAAACTGTGTGTGTGCTTTCCACTGTAAACTGTGTGTGTGCTTTCCACTGTAAGCACACTGCTTTATATGGCTCTGCTATGTAGAGCCATACAAAACAGTGTACAGGAGCTGACAGGGGAGAGAACTGTATTGTTTACATACAATACAGTTCTCTCCCCAGTCGGTAATGCTCGGCGATCACTGGGTGCTGGCAAGTAATCACTGACTGGGACCCGGTGATTGACAGCCGAGGCTGCGAATAGTGGCGAGGGTAGGGGCGCACGTCCTCTACCCGGAAATGCAAAATCACACATACAGATACACACACAATATATATATACCTTAGATTCTACGCCCCTTGGGGGTTAGGGACTGATGTGAATGTAATATATATATGTAAAGCGCTGCGTAAATTGACGGCGCTATATAAGTACCTGAAATAAATACATACATACATACATACATACATATACACACATGATTTTGCGCACCCCTGCTAGAGATATTTTTTGGTGGTATTTGAATTTTTTTATTTTTGCGCTATAAAAAAAAAAAAAAGACAATTTAAAAAAAAACAAAAAACAATATTTTTAACTTTTTGCTAGGTGAGGGTGAGGGCACACAGTTGTGGTCTGACCCCATTGAACATGACATGTTGTTTAACTACCTGCCGACCGCAGATAGCCGAATGACGGCTGCACTGCGGCCGGCCAGTTCTGAGTGGACGTCATATGACATCCGCCCAGAACGCGCCCTCCTGCGCGCCCCAGGGGGCGCGCACCCGGCGATCTCCGTGATCGCTGTGTCCTGCGGACACAGCTGATCACGTGATGTGGTAAAAGGCCAATCACAGAGGCCTTTTACCACGTGATCAGCAGTGTCCAATGACACGCTGATCAGAGGGAAATGCAAGTGCCGGTTCTCGGCTGCACTTTCCTCACGCTGTCAGATTGTGAGGAAAGTACTGCCGAAAAGCGGCAGTTGTCAGAGCGGGGATCGGCACCGATCATCAGGGCACTGATGATCAGTGCCCTGATGATCGGTGCCCAGCAGTGCCACCCGCAAGTTCCGCCCACCTGTGCCCAGCAATGCGCCCACTAGCTCCGCCCACCTGTGCCCAGCAGATCACCCACCTGTGCCCAGCAGTGCACCCACCTGTGCCCAGCAGTGCACCCACCTGTGCCACTCTGCAGTGTCACACACCTGTGCCCAGAAGTGCCACCTACCTGTGCCCAGCAGTGCCACCCACCTGTGCCCACCCACCTGTGCCCACCAGTGCCACCCACCTGTGCCCACCCACCAGTGCTGTCCACCAGTGCCACCCACCAGTGCAGCCCAGCAGTGCTGCCAGCCAGTGCCACCATTCAGTGCCCAGCGGTTGTGCCAGTCAGTGCCGCCAGTCAGTGCCCAGCAGTGATGCCAGTCAGTGCCGTCTATCAGTACCCATCATCAGTGTCACCTATCAGTGCCGCCTATCAGTGCTGCATATTAGTGCCGCCTATCCGTGACACCTCATTAGTGCTGTCTATCAGTGCTGCCTATCCGTGCCACCTCATTAGTACTGCCTATCAGTGCCCTTTAATGCTGCCTATCAGTGCCGGCTATCAGTGCCCATCAGTGCTGCCTCATCAACGCACATCAATGAAGGAGAAAAATGACCTGTTTGAAAAATTTTATAACAGAAACAAAGAAACTTTATTTTTTTTCCAAATTTTTTGCACTTTTTTTATTTATAGCGCAAGAAGTGATTAAATACCACCAAAAGAAAGCTCTATTTGTGAGAAAAAAATGATCAAAATTTCATATGGGTACAATGTTGCATGACCGCGCAATTGTCAATCAAAGTGCGGCAGCGCTGAAAGCTGAAAATTGGCCTGGTAAATAAGGGGGTATAAGTGCCTAGTAGGCAAGTGGTTAACCACTTGCCCTCCAGGGGATTTACCCCCCTTTCTGACCAGGCCATTTTCACGATACGGCGCTGCGTTGCTTTAACTGACAATTGCGCAGTTATGCAGCACTGCACCCAAATGAAATGTATGTCCTTTTTTTCCCCCACAAATTGAGCTTTCTTTCGGTGGTATTTGATCGCCTGTGCGTTTTTTATTTTTGCGCTATAAACAATAAAAAGACTGACAATTTTGAAAAAAAAAAAACAATATTTTTTACTTTTTGCTATAAAAAAAAATTTAAATAAAAATTTCTTCATAAATTTAGGCCAAAATGTATTCTGCTACATGTCTTTACTAAAAAAATCCCAATAACTGTATATTTGGTTTACGTGAAAGTTATAGCATCTACAAATGACGGTATTTATATACTGGAATTTTTTTTTTTTTATGCTAGTAATGGTGGCAATCGGTGACTTATAGCGGGACTTCGGTGGGCATTCTGATACTGGGTGGGAACTGAATAACTGCCACTGACTTCTCCAGTGACACTCATACAGTGAACAGTGCTAATAAAAAGAACTGACACTGTACTAATGACAATGGGCAGGAAGGGGTTAACATCTGGGGCGATCAAAGGGTTAACTGTGTGCTGTGTGTGTTTTACTACGTATGCTGTGTTTTTTACTTGGGAGACATGCTGCTTTGTATCTCTCTGCTGTGCAGAGAGATACAAAGCAGCATGTCCATATTGACAGGAGAGAGATCTGTGTTTACACACAGATCTCTCCCCTCTCAGCCCTGCTGACAATCACCAAGTCCCGGCTAGGAATCGCCGGCTGGGAACCGGTGCTTGACATATCCAGCAGCCAATGACCTCCTTTATTGTATACTCTTTGTAAAATCAATGACAGTGCAGCAGGATGAAAGACTACCCCTAACATGTTTTATGCCAACCAGTGCTCTATGAGTAAGCGTTGGTTGGCGTGAAGCAAGCTAGAGTAGTCTTGTTCATCCTGCTGCATTGTAATTCATTTATGAAGAGTCTACAATCAAAGTTAATGTTGTTTATCGGTCATGCAGTCATCTGATTTTCTCCATGCCTCAAGTTTACAGTGGAGAACTGGATTAGCAGCTGGGATTTTGGGCAGAGAGAGGTGGACGGACCCGGAGCAGGATTGTATAGTAAATATGGGAGCGCTGTGCAGAATATGAGCCCTGTTTACATTAGGTGAACAGAAGCTTGCTGGTGGGTGAAAGTGAAAAAAAATGAGTTTAATTCGGCTTTAATGTTCCAGCATACAAAGACATTTTAGACAATGGTGTGCTTCCAGCTTTGTGATAACAGTTTGTGGAAGGCCCTTTCGGTTCCAGAAAGACTGTGGCCCTGTGTACAAAGTCAGCTCCATGAAGGCCTGGTGTGATGAGTTTGCTGTGGAGAAACCCTGGAGTGTCCTTTATAGAGCCCTGACTGAACACCTTGAGGATGAACTGTAATGGTAATTGTGAGCCTGGTCTTCTCATCCAACATCACTACCTGACCTTCCGCATGCTCTTTTGACCTAACAGGCCCAATGAAATTCCCAATGGAACAAACATGTCTATACTTATCTGCTCTGTGCAATAGAATTCCACAAAGTGGCCCCGATCCTCCCCTTCACGGGTCACCCACCAGTGCTCCTGGCGCCTGCTCTCTTGCTGGTGACCCCAATAGAAAGCAGATTTACATGGGGGCGCTCATACGGGCTTACTCTCGAGTCCCGCTGCTGTGTCCATTGACACAGACAGCAGAACCTGGCCCCACCC
This sequence comes from Staurois parvus, assembly GCF_062004578.1. Taxonomy (NCBI): domain Eukaryota; kingdom Metazoa; phylum Chordata; class Amphibia; order Anura; family Ranidae; genus Staurois; species Staurois parvus. The sequence continues at coordinate 693,789 of NW_028317922.1, forward strand.
CACACTCCCTCATCACATGAGTTGACTGACAGGAGCAAGAGTCAATGGCTCCCGCAGCTATCAATCTGCCCAGTGAAGAGGGACAAAGAAAGGAGAGACACAGCTCTTATGCACAATGCTGGATCACAACGGGGATCAGGGAAGTATAAGGGAAGGTGACAGTCTGTTACACAAAAGGTTTTTTACCTTAAAGCGGAGCTCCACCCAAAAGGGGAAGTTCCACTTTAAGGACTGCTCCCCCGCTCCCCATTAAGGATTGGCAACTTTGGGGGTGGGGTGGGGAGCGGGTACCCGAATTTGACAGGTACCCGCTCCCACTTCCGGTCCGATCGCCTAGTGTCCTCCCTCCCTGTAGTCTTTTGGGACACATGACAGGTCCCAGAAGATTACAGGACTGTTCATAAAGCGCAGTGCTACTCGCACATGTGCAGCGGGTACCCGGCTGTGAAGCCGCAAGCTGTCACAGCCGGGTGCCCAATCTGAAGATGCCGGCGCCTGGAACACAGGACGGCCGGTGAAACGGGCTACAGGGGACACACAATGGGACCGAGGGACAGGTAAGTGGCTGTTTTTTAAAAGTCAGCAGCTTCAGTTTTTGTAGCTGCTGAATTATTTTTGGACAGGGTGAGTGGAACTCCGCTTTAATGCATTGTGACAGTAGGCAGGTGAAATCACCTGGTTGCGTCCTGGATGGACGATATATTTGTCCGAGATTCAGGGTTTATGGGGATTTGTACCACTAGAGGGAAGTGCTGAGTCCTTCAGCACTGAGATAATGAGCCCAGCTGAAGGTAGTGGGCTCATTAACACTTGTATAAGGCTTCCCAGAGTGCTTAGGGAGTTGCTCCACCCTGGAATCAGATCTGTGCCTGAACTGTCTGGGGGAGCTGACCTGTTATCTGTGTGCAGAGAGACCAAAGCCTGTGTGGCTAACCTCCCAGTACTAGCAACTAGGTATAGCAGCAGGCTGTACCTAGTGGGTAGCTAGGGAAAAGCTGTTGTTGCAGTAAGTAGCCAAGTTGGCCAGGATTTATTTTGATGTCTCTTTTTTGTTTATCATTTTTTTCTGTAAATATTGTAAATAAATTGCACCTGTTTGTTTTCACCTCCACTATTGTTGTGCTGTGCCTATCTTTTTTTGTGTTGTGCACCCATCCAGGGGGTCACACACACCCGCTGCCGAGCTAACCCTGTTACAGCATACAATCCATTAAGTTAAAAACCCTTGAGGATTTAGAACTACTTTAATGCCTGAACTCAGCTGCTGCAACTAGAAAATGAGACAGAACACTGCACATGCACGTAGATTGAACCTTGTAGCACCCATGCTACAACTGTGCGCCCACTATGGGGTGCGCACATGTAGCATGCAGCCAGTTCTGCAAACAGCAGGATGGAGGGGGATCAAGGGGCCACAGGTTTCTGTAGAAAAGACCCCTAATGTATATGTAAAGGAAACCAAGAGCAGCATTTTAAAATGAGGACCACTGGTAGGTTCCATTCAAGGAATCTGGAATTGCATACAGGATAATTGTTGTTCAAAGTTACTAAAGGCGAACATTCACTTTATTAGACTTTCAGTTTGATGACAGGTTTACACCATGCACAGAGCTGAATTGCACAAGAAAGCGCTCTGCATTCCTGTGCGGTGTGAATTCAAGGCCATGAATTTTGAATGGGCTAAAGTCGCACTGCACTGTGCCACACTGGGGTATATTTACTAAAGCTTGGGAGTGCAAAATCAGGCTCACTTCTGCATAGAAACCAATCAGCTGCTAACCTCAGCTTGTTCAATTAAGGTTTGGCAATAAAACCTGGAAGCAGACTGGTTTCTATGCAGAAGTGAGCCTGATTTTGCACTCCCCAGCTTTAATAAATAAGCCCCACTGTAACCAGATCACATGGTACAAAAGTACCATGCAATCTGGTGCGGGCAAACACACTGCATTTGTGACCGGCACTTGGGGTGTCATTAAATTTCTATTGACACCTACTGCAGATTGCAAAAGCTGTATGTTTTGCATCTAGGTTTAATTGCAAAGGAAAGCACAGCACGTTCCTGCGTGATTCAGATGTCGGCATGTGTGAACCGGCCTTAATAGCCTGTTTTTGGTGTATAATACGTATAAATTCTAGGTCAGCCGGACAGTAATGGTTATTACCTGTACAGAAAGGTCAGTGCGGTAACGCACGTCTGATGTTACAGTTAGAGATGAGGGCTTCTCAAAAAAGGCAAAAGCAAAATTCACAAATATGGTGACATACAGGATCCTTAAAAAGTAAGCAATAATAGATAATAAAATAAATACAACTTTACAGCAGAGATGTGTTATTCATTGGAGGGATTAGATAAAAGTCAAATGTCCCCAGACATCCCAGGATGTAGAAAACACCTCCAGAGGCTTTGCTTCTGGTATTTCAAATTAAAATCCAAGGACAGGCAGAAGAGGCAGTTCTACCTTCAACCATGGACTGCACTACAGGGTTTTCAACTCCAGTTACTGGAAATATCCCACTTTTTGATCAGTGCATGTAAGGGGGCACTCCGATGGGATCAGTGCATGTAAGGGGGCACTCCGATGGGAACAGTTCATGTAAGGGGGCACTCCGATCGGAACAGTCCATGTAAAGGGGCACTCCGATCGGAACAGTCCATGTAAAGGGGCACTCCGATAGGATCAGTGCGTGTAAAGGTTCACTCTGATGGGATCAGTGCATGTAAGGGGGCACTCCGATGGTATCAGTGCATTTAAGGGGGCACTCCGATGGGATTAGTGCGTGTAAGGGGGCACTCCGATGGGATCAGTGCGTGTAAGGGGGCACTCCGATGGGATCAGTCCATGTAAGGGGGCACTCCGATGGGATCAGTCCATGTAAGAGGGCACTCCGATGGGATCAGTCCATGTAAGGGGGCACTCCGATGGGATCAGTCCATGTAAGGGGGCACTCCGATGGGATCAGTCCATGTAAGGGGGCACTCCGATAGGATCAGTCCATGTAAGGGGGCACTCCGATGGGATCAGTCCATGTAAGGGGGCACTCCGATGGGATCAGTCCATGTAAAGGGGGAACTCCGATGGGATCAGTCCATGTAAAGGGGCACTCCGGTAGGATCAGTCCATGTAAGGGGACACTCCAATGGGATCAGTGCATGTAAGGGGGCACTCCAATGGGAACAGTCCATGTAAGGGGGCACTCCAATGGGAACAGTCCATGTAAGGGGGCACTCCGATGGGAACAGTCCATGTAAGGGGGCACTCCGATGGGAACAGTCCATGTAAGGGGGCACTCCGATGGGAACAGTCCATGTAAGGGGGCACTCCGATGGGAACAGTCCATGTAAGGGGGCACTCCGATGGGAACAGTCCATGTAAGGGGGCACTCCGATGGGAACAGTCCATGTAAGGGGGCACTCCGATGGGAACAGTCCATGTAAGGGGGCACTCCGATGGGAACAGTCCATGTAAGGGGGCACTCTGATGGGATCAGTCCATGTAAGGGGGCACTCCGATGGGATCAGTCCATGTAAGGGGGCACTCCGATGGGATCAGTGCATGTAAGTGGGCACTCCGATGGGATCAGTGCATGTAAGGGGGCACTCCGATGGGATCAGTGCATGTAAGGGGGCACTCCGATGGTAACAGTCCATGTAAAGGGGCACTCCGATGGGATCAGTGCATGTAAGGGGACACTCTGATGGGAACAGTCCATGTAAAGGGGCACTCCGATGGGATCAGTGCATGTAAGGGGACACTCTGATGGGAACAGTCCATGTAATGGGGCACTCCGATGGGATCACTGCATTTAAGGGGGCACTCCGATGGGAACAGTCCATGTAAAGGGGCACTCCGATGGGATCAGTGCATTTAAGGGGTCACTCCGATTGGAACAGTCCATGTAAGGGGGCACTCCGATGGGAACAGTCCAAGTAAGGGGGTACTCCAATGGGAACAGTCCATGTAAGGGGGGCACTCCGATGGGATCAGTGCATGTAAGGGGGCACTCTAATGGGAACAGTTTATGTAAAGGTGCACTCCGATGGGATCAGTATATGTAAGGGGGCACTCCGATGGGATCAGTCCATGTAAGGGGGCACTCCGATGGGATCAGTGCATGTAAAGGGGCACTCCGATGGGATCAGTGCATGTAAAGGGGCACTCCGATGGAATCAGTCCATGTAAAGGGGGCACTCCGATGGGAACACTGCATGTAAAGGGGCACTCTGATTGGAACACTGCATGTTAAGGGGCAATCCAATGGGAACAGTCCATGTAAGGGGGCACGCCGATGGGAACACCATGTACGGGGGCACTCCGATGGGAACAGTCCATGTAAGGGGGCACTCCGATGGGAACAGTCCATGTAAGGGGGCACTCCGATGGGATCAGTGCATGTTAGGGGGCAGTCCGATGGGAACAGTCCATGTAAGGGGGCACTTCAATGGGAACAGTCCATGTAAAGGGGCACTCCGATGAGATCATTGCATGTAAGGGGGCACTCCGATGGGAACAGTCCATGTAAGGGGGGCACTCCGATGGGATCAGTCCATGTAAGGGCGGCACTCCGATGGGATCAGTGCATGTAAGGGGGCACTCCGATGGGATCAGTGCATGTAAGGGGGCACTCCGATGGGATCAGTGCATGTAAGGGGGCACTCCGATGGGATCAGTCCATGTAAGGGGGCACTCCGATGGGATCAGTCCATGTAAGGGGGCACTCCGATGGGATCAGTCCATGTAAGGGGGCACTCTGATGGGTTCAGTGCATGTAAGGGGGCACTCCGATGGGAACAGTTCATGTGAGGGGGCACTCCGATGGGAACAGTGCATGTAAGGGGGCACTCCGATGGGATCAGTGCATGTAAGGGGGCACTCCGATGGGATCAGTGCATGTAAGGGGGCACTCCGATGGGATCAGTGCATGTAAGGGGGCACTCCGATGGGATCAGTGCATGTAAGGGGGCACTCCGATGGGATCAGTGCATGTAAGGGGGCACTCCGATGGGATCAGTGCATGTAAGGGGGCACTCCGATGGGATCAGTGCATGTAAGGGGGCACTCCGATGGGATCAGTGCATGTAAGGGGGCACTCCGATGGGATCAGTGCATGTAAGGGGGCACTCCGATGGGATCAGTGCATGTAAGGGGGCACTCCGATGGGATCAGTGCATGTAAGGGGGCACTCCGATGGGATCAGTGCATGTAAGGGGGCACTCCGATGGGATCAGTGCATGTAAGGGTGCACTCCGATGGGATCAGTGCATGTAAGGGGGCACTCCGATGGGAACAGTCCATATACGGGGGAACTCCGATGGGATCAGTGCATGTAAGGGGACACTCTGATGGGATCAGTGCCTGTAAAGGTGCACTCTGATGGGATCAGTCCATGTAAAGGGGCACTCTGATGGGATCAGTCCATGTAAAGGGGCACTCCGATGGGAACAGTCCATGTAAATGGGCACTCCGATGGGAACAGTGCATGTAAGGGGGCACTCCGATGAGAACAGTCTATGTAAAGGGGGCACTCCGATGGGAAAAGTCCATGTAAGGGGGCACTCCGATGGGATCAGTCCATGTAAAGGGGGCACTCCGATGGGAACTGTCCATGTAAAGGGGCACTCCGATGGGATCAGTGCATGTAAGGGGGCACTCCGATGGGATCAGTGCATGTAAGGGGGCACTCCGATGGGATCAGTGCATGTAAAGGGGCACTCCGATGGGATCAGTGCATGTAAAGGGGCACTCCGATGGGATCAATGCATGTAAGGGGGCACTCCGATGGGATCAATGCATGTAAGGTGGCACTCCGATGGGATCAGTGCATGTAAGGGGGCACTCCGATGGGAACAGTCCATGTAAAGGGGCACTCCGATGGGATCAGTGCATGTAAGGGGGCACTCCGATGGGAACAGTCCATGTAAAGGGGCACTCCGACGGTATCAGTGCATTTAAGGGGGCACTCCGATGGGAACAGTCCATGTAAAGGGGGCACTCCGATGGGAACAGTCCATGTAAAGGGGCACTCCGATAGGAACAGTCCATGTAAGGGGGCACTCCAATATGAACAGTCCATGTAAAGGGACACTCCGATGGGATCATTGCATGTAAGGGGGCACTCCGATGGGATCAGTGCATGTAAGGGGGCACTCCGATGGGATCAGTGCATGTAAGGGGGCACTCCGATGGGAACACTGCATGTAAGGGGGCACTCCGATGGGAACACTGCATGTAAGGGGGCACTCCGATGGGAACAGTCCATGTAAGGGGGCACTCCGATGGGATCAGTCCATGTAAGGGGACACTCCGATGGGATCACTCCATGTAAAGGGGGCACTCCGATGGGAACACTGCATGTAAGGTGGCACTCCGATGGGATCAGTGCATGTAAGGGGCAATCCGATGGGATCAGCCCATGTAAGGGGACACTCCGATGGGATCAGTCCATGTAAAAGGGCACTCCGATGGTATCAGTGCATTTAGGGGGGCACTCCGATGGGAACAGTCCATGTAAGGGGGCACTCCGATGGGAACAGTCCATGTAAAGGGGCACTCCGATGGGATCAGTGCATGTTAGGGGGCACTCCGATGGGAACAGTCCATGTAAGGGGGCACTCCAATATGAACAGTCCATGTAAAGGGGCACTCCGATGGGATCATTGCATGTAAGGGGGCACTCCGATGGGATCAGTGCATGTAAGGGGGCACTCCGATGGGATCAGTGCATGTAAGGGGGCACTCCGATGGGATCAGTGCATGTAAGGGGGCACTCCGATGGGAACACTGCATGTAAGGGGGCACTCCGATGGGAACACTGCATGTAAGGGGGCACTCCGATGGGAACACTGCATGTAAGGGGGCACTCCGATGGGAACAGTCCATGTAAGGGGGCACTCCGATGGGAACAGTGCATGTAAGGGGGCACTCCGATGGGATCAGTGCATGTAAGGGGGCACTCCGATGGGATCAGTGCATGTAAGGGGGCACTCCGATGGGATCAGTGCATGTAAGGGGGCACTCCGATGGGATCAGTGCATGTAAGGGGGCACTCCGATGGGATCAGTGCATGTAAGGGGGCACTCCGATGGGATCAGTGCATGTAAGGGGGCACTCCGATGGGATCAGTGCATGTAAGGGGGCACTCCGATGGGATCAGTGCATGTAAGGGGGCACTCCGATGGGATCAGTGCATGTAAGGGGGCACTCCGATGGGATCAGTGCATGTAAGGGGGCACTCCGATGGGATCAGTGCATGTAAGGGGGCACTCCGATGGGATCAGTGCATGTAAGGGGGCACTCCGATGGGATCAGTGCATGTAAGGGTGCACTCCGATGGGATCAGTGCATGTAAGGGGGCACTCCGATGGGAACAGTCCATATACGGGGGAACTCCGATGGGATCAGTGCATGTAAGGGGACACTCTGATGGGATCAGTGCCTGTAAAGGTGCACTCTGATGGGATCAGTCCATGTAAAGGGGCACTCTGATGGGATCAGTCCATGTAAAGGGGCACTCCGATGGGAACAGTCCATGTAAATGGGCACTCCGATGGGAACAGTGCATGTAAGGGGGCACTCCGATGAGAACAGTCTATGTAAAGGGGGCACTCCGATGGGAAAAGTCCATGTAAGGGGGCACTCCGATGGGATCAGTCCATGTAAAGGGGGCACTCCGATGGGAACTGTCCATGTAAAGGGGCACTCCGATGGGATCAGTGCATGTAAGGGGGCACTCCGATGGGATCAGTGCATGTAAGGGGGCACTCCGATGGGATCAGTGCATGTAAAGGGGCACTCCGATGGGATCAGTGCATGTAAAGGGGCACTCCGATGGGATCAATGCATGTAAGGGGGCACTCCGATGGGATCAATGCATGTAAGGTGGCACTCCGATGGGATCAGTGCATGTAAGGGGGCACTCCGATGGGAACAGTCCATGTAAAGGGGCACTCCGATGGGATCAGTGCATGTAAGGGGGCACTCCGATGGGAACAGTCCATGTAAAGGGGCACTCCGACGGTATCAGTGCATTTAAGGGGGCACTCCGATGGGAACAGTCCATGTAAAGGGGGCACTCCGATGGGAACAGTCCATGTAAAGGGGCACTCCGATAGGAACAGTCCATGTAAGGGGGCACTCCAATATGAACAGTCCATGTAAAGGGACACTCCGATGGGATCATTGCATGTAAGGGGGCACTCCGATGGGATCAGTGCATGTAAGGGGGCACTCCGATGGGATCAGTGCATGTAAGGGGGCACTCCGATGGGATCAGTGCATGTAAGGGGGCACTCCGATGGGAACACTGCATGTAAGGGGGCACTCCGATGGGAACACTGCATGTAAGGGGGCACTCCGATGGGAACAGTCCATGTAAGGGGGCACTCCGATGGGATCAGTCCATGTAAGGGGACACTCCGATGGGATCACTCCATGTAAAGGGGGCACTCCGATGGGAACACTGCATGTAAGGTGGCACTCCGATGGGATCAGTGCATGTAAGGGGCAATCCGATGGGATCAGCCCATGTAAGGGGACACTCCGATGGGATCAGTCCATGTAAAAGGGCACTCCGATGGTATCAGTGCATTTAGGGGGGCACTCCGATGGGAACAGTCCATGTAAGGGGGCACTCCGATGGGAACAGTCCATGTAAAGGGGCACTCCGATGGGAACAGTCCATGTAAAGGGGCACTCCGATGGGATCAGTGCATGTTAGGGGGCACTCCGATGGGAACAGTCCATGTAAGGGGGCACTCCAATATGAACAGTCCATGTAAAGGGGCACTCCGATGGGATCATTGCATGTAAGGGGGCACTCCGATGGGATCAGTGCATGTAAGGGGGCACTCCGATGGGATCAGTGCATGTAAGGGGGCACTCCGATGGGAACACTGCATGTAAGGGGGCACTCCGATGGGAACACTGCATGTAAGGGGGCACTCCGATGGGAACACTGCATGTAAGGGGGCACTCCGATGGGAACAGTCCATGTAAGGGGGCACTCCGATGGGATCAGTCCATGTAAGGGGACACTCCGATGGGATCACTCCATGTAAAGGGGGCACTCCGATGGGAACACTGCATGTAAGGTGGCACTCCGATGGGATCAGTGCATGTAAGGGGCAATCCGATGGGAACAGTCCATGTAAGGGGGCACTCCGATGGGAACAGTCCATGTAAGGGGGCACTCCGATGGGATCAGTGCATGTAAGGGGGCACTCCGATGGGAACAGTGCATGTAAGGGGGCACTCCGATGGGAACAGTCCATGTAAAGGGGGACTCCGATGGGATCAGTCCATGTAAGGGGGCACTCCGATGGGATCAGTGCATGTAAAGGGGCACTCCGATGGGATCAGTGCATGTAAAGGGGCACTCCGATGGGATCAATGCATGTAAAGGGGCACTCCGATGGGATCAATGCATGTAAAGGGGCACTCCGATGGGATCAGTGCATGTAAAGGGGCACTCCGATGGGATCAATGCATGTAAAGGGGCACTCCGATGGGATCAATGCATGTAAGGGGGCACTCCGATGGGATCAGTGCATGTAAGGGGGCACTCCGATGGGATCAGTCCATGTAAAGGGGCACTCCGATGGGATCAGTGCATGTAAGGGGGCACTCCGATGGGAACAGTCCATGTAAAGGGGCACTCCGATGGGAACAGTCCATGTAAAGGGGCACTCCGATGGGAACAGTCCATGTAAGGGGACACTCCGATGGGATCAGTGCATGTTAGGGGGCACTCCGATGGGATCAGTGCATGTAAGGGGGTACTCCGATGGGATGAGTCCATGTAAAAAGGCACTCCAATCGGAACAGTCCATGTAAGGGGTAGGGGCGGCTTCATGTCGGTCAATCAGATAACAAATGGCTGAGGGTCCGGGCAGTCTGTGTTATTTATCAGAAGGGTCACCTCTATGCTGCAGATTCAAAGCAGGGAGCCGGCCTGTGCAGATTGCCAGTGACCTCTGACCCCCCAGGTCCCATTAAAGGAACCTGCCTACAATACAGCCGCCATTACTAGGTGGTCCCGGATGTAATAGAAAGGTCAAATTGTGGAGGATTGTATGAGCACAGCACACATTGTCAGATCAGATTGGTGGAGATCGCTGTTCAATCATATCTGACTTTCCCCCCACACCATGATTGTCACATGATTGCTTGGGTGGGCGCTAACCATGGCGAATCTTCATACAACTCACTGTTTATGTCTTCACAAAATTTTAAAGTTTAAGGATTCACAAAAGTCACAAATTGAAGAACAACAAGCACCAAGTCACTCTATATAAACAATTGTTTATTCAATGGGACTATTATTTTGATGATATTTGGATTCATACTAATCACTACTAATTATTTATGAGCATTTGGTTATTTTTATTTATGGAGGATCATTTAAATGCATTTTAGTTGAGTGTTATTAGTTGGATTATTATTTTTATTATATTAAATGAGGGTATTATGAATATAAATGAAATTGAGGGTATTAGTAAGTACATCATGTCACTAATAGATGATTTATGAGCACTTGGTAAAATATATTTTTTTAGAGGAGTATTTTATGTAGAATTATTTTGATATTTATTTGGAGGAAATTGATTAGTTGAAATTATCTATTTCAATATTTTTTGGTAATTATACACTTTTATTAGTTATTTGTATCATAATTTGAATTAATTTAATGGTAATAATTTAATTATTATTTATTGAGAAGTATTTAGGAGCGCAACATATATTTGTAGATATTTCCAACACAGTTGTAGTTATGTGGTTCATGTTTGCGATCCTCTAGTAATTATCACATCTGTGGCTCGCAAGTCACTCTGATTCATCTATAAAAGGGAAACGTTACCTGTGTCTTTTGACAGATATACCCAGTAAATATTTTACCATTGCAGTACCTCTAGCATCTCCCCTGCAACCTTCATACAGTCTATAGCCCCTTTAGAGTCTCCCTGCCACCTACAGATTATAGCTGCTCTAGTATCTCCCTTCGTGCCACCTACACCCTCTATATTCTCTCTAGTATCTCCCTGCCAACCCACCACCTTCAGGGAAGTTTGCCTGTCATTCTAGAACCGTGGCCACTCTGCACCTCCTTCCCACCACCACCTACAGGAGGTCACACAGAGGATGGCTCTCTGATCCAGTTTGCCGTTGTGTTTTGCACTGCAGACCCTATGCAAATCCAGGTCTGCCAGGATTGCCTCCATGTAACAGGATTTGAGAATGGTGACTCGCTCATGATAGCAAATAATGCATTGTGGGAAGGCAGGGGGTATAGCCATGTGTTTTTATACCTGAAAGTACTGGGATTTTCACTGGTGTGGATATGGGAGGTAGACAGGAACTAGGAAGGTAATTAATCACTTCCCGTCCGGCCCATGTATATAAATGGCCAGACGGGAGCAGTGCAGGGGTGGGTGGCTGATTATAATCGATTGTTGTACAGGACGTTGTACAGGACGATCACGTGATCACTGATTGGCCAATCAGTGATCACATGAAGAGTAATAAGCAAGATGTCATTTCTGACAGCATTGCTTACTATGTGTGAAATCTTTGAATAATCACAGAGGTGACATGGTACAAGGCTATTCACAACAGCCTTGTACCATGTGACAAGCTGTGACCAATCACAGCTCACACAGTATTTCTCAATGGCTGCAAGAATGCAGCCAGAGAAGAGTAGAAATTATTGCTTTTACAGCCTTTATGGGTGTAAAAGCAATCAGTGTAAAAAAAAAAATCTTCACCACCCCCCACAAGTAGTGACACTGTACTACTTGTGGGGGGTGATGAAGATTTTTTTTTTTTTACTGCTAGGGTGACAGTATGTTGACAAAAAAAACATAAATAATAATATAAAGAAATAAAATAAAAATTTAAAAAAAGTTTTGAAAATTTATAATTTTTGGTTATAAACTAATTTGTTTTTTTTTTTTTTTACTAAAAAGATAACTGAATAAAATTTTGCCAAGATTTATAAAGAAAGATTATTTATTTTTTCAAAATATTTGGGACTTTTCATTTATATAGCAAAAAAAATAAAAATCCCAGTGGTGAATAAATACCACCAAAATAAAGTTTTATCCATCTCAAAAAATGCTAAAAAATTCATATGGGTACAGTGTTGCATGACCGCGCAATTGTCATTCAAAGTGTGATAGTGCTGAAAGATGAAAATTGGCCTGGACAGGAAGGGGGTAAAAGTGTCCAGACTTGAAGTGGTTAAAAGGCATTTACCAAAATTTTTTTTACTATTTAACTATCTTAAAGTAGGAAAAAGTGTTATTCCTGCCAAAACCTTTTTTCCAAAGAAGGTGGGATGCAGTTAGGATCTCTGTCTGTGCTCACTGCAGGGGAGATTCCTCCTCTCTACATGTTCAAAGGAACAGGAAGTGAACGGGATCTCTCTAGGGACGCATCAGCAAATAAAACCACTTTATTCATAGAAGGGGAAGTGTTAGAACCTCTGTGATTTTTTTTTTCTTGCCTTTCATATAGTGTAAACGTTAGCTGGGTATACACAGTCTTTTTTCAAGCAACCAGTTGATTGAATAGGAAGAAAAAAAACAAAAGAAAAACCAAAAAACAACTTCCCAAATCCCAGCATGCACACAAGTGAGGGATACACACGTACTGAGATATGGGCAGTTCCTGCTGGACAGGAGGAATTTCAATACGCATATACCCTGCTTTACTCTCCTCATTTCCTATGTGGGTTAAGTGAAATTTCCTTTATAAATGTCAATAGAAACTCAACAGATGTCCTAACACTTCCACTTGCAAAAACAATAGAAAAAATGATTTTGTTTGAAGATTCACCTAAAATCCATCTCATTTATTACTGTGCCGGAACCCACAGCCCACAGAGGATGCCAGTGAATAATGGAGATGTGGACATGGAAGGATTGTGTACCATGTATTGCCTATAGCCAACACACAGCAAGTATTTATACAGCAATAAATGAAAAATAAAAGCTTACTTACTACTGGCACAGATCAGAATAATCCCAGCAATAGAGCTGCAGAGAATACAGATCAACACGATGGTCTATGGAGCGATTCTGCGAACAGAAAGAACACAGCCAGGTCATAAAATAAAGACTAACAAAGCATTCCCATTCCACCAATACAAAAGCAGTTACTCATACGCATTCTTATAACCACTCAATGCCGTCATCTTTCTCATCATCTTAAAATATGTAGGGATGGTTACCTGCAAAAGACACCTGGCAATTAGACCCCTGATGTCTCCCCTGCCCTTCACTGAAGCCAATGAAGCGCAGATCACGCAGTGCGAGTCTGAGGTTCAAAGGTGGAAAACTGGAACCCGGGAAACATAGTGGGAGGTGGTAGGGGAATTGGATGGTGCATTAACGGGGGCCCATGAAAGTGATCCATCAGCTGTACATCCACCAGATCGCTTCTACCTGACAGCTGAAAATCGGCTTGTTAAAGATGCATGCTACAGCACCTGGGAAACTGTGTAAAACCCTCTGCTGCTGCAGACATATGCCATACATGAGTGGAAGCAATAGGATTCAATAAAGTCCTAAAAGGCTACGTTCACCTTTCTGACCAGATTTCATATTAAATCTATATTTAAGGTGTAACATAACATATGGTCACCTTCTCCAACCCCCCCATCCTGAAACTGCACCCCACATCACCGGAACCACAGTGTGCTTCTACATGCACAAAAAAAAAACAAAGATACAAATATCCAGTGATTGTGTTTCCAAGTGCAATTAACACAATACTATGCACCTCACATTTTGGGGGCATGACCCCCTTTTCTAAGTCTTGAAAAAAGACATGAAAAAAGGGGGCCAACACTGTCCCAGAAACAGGCCTCAGCGATTCAACCGTGGCCTCCACCCTCTCTTCCGCTAGCAGTGCCAGCTTTGTCCATAGCTGTGGCACATGCAGGGTCCCTGGCACCTTGAGCAAGCAGGCGCTGAGGACTGAACTGGTGTTCTGGTCCTCCCTCTGCCCCACTGGTGTCACACTTTGGATAGGACACTTCATGTGCCAGCATGGGTACCCCCAGACAAGTGTGGATGCATAAGGAGGCACAAGGCACGAGAGTTCCTCACAGAGATCTGCGATTTTGATATTGTATTATGTAATATGGTTCATTATTAAAGGATTCATTGCACTAGGGCACATGTGTGCTTTGTCTATTTTTGTTTATGCTTCTACCTGAGGCTGTTTGAGTTTGATTTAGGTGCAGCTGTGTATGGCTCTGCTCACACAGCCATGTGACCAATTCACAGGGATCAGTGATTGGAAAGACTACAAGTCCCATCTGCCACAAGAGCAGAGGAACTCACAGATCTAATTAGAGCGCTGTGTGGTGGTGTCACTATACTTGTAATCCATTGATATTTTCCTCCACTTCCAAAACAGTATGTGCATACCTCCAGAGAGACTGGGGGCTGGGCTGGGGACGATGCAGGAGCCTATGCACTGCACCAGCAATAAACTGATTGTAACTGCCATGCTCTGCAGGCTTCAATGCACTTTATTCTGACTCAGATTGTTGTGATAGCAATTTATCCCTTGTGAGACCTCTCTGCCTAGCCTGTATAAACGGATATAATCACTGTGGACAATCCTTATCAGATAGCTGAACTCACCAATACTGTGTTCATCCAGAAATTGCTTTATTCTGTACATGTGAAACAGGATACAGCAGAATGAATGGTTTCCAGTATTATGCGGTCAAAAGATGATACTTTCTGTAGCGTACTATGCAGAATACATGTGTCCCTGTTACATGTGGTCTGTTAGCTGCCTCCATGACACAGGAAGTACTGTACTCAAGAAGAAGGGAGGAGCTTCATATACAAAGGAACTGTGTCATTGATCTCAGGGAGGCAATATGAAAAACAAATGCATTACCAAATAAGGCCACTGGTGGCAGCATATAACTAACTATAGAAATATCCATAGGAAATGGTACAAAGAATAAACGATATGAATTCTCATGAACATTAACAGAAATATTAACTGTGTAACAGCATACACTTATTTGTTTATTTTACCATGGTTGCATTTATTCAATCTTTTCAACTATTCCTTTATAATCCATCATACTAAAACATATACAGTCCTATCCTATGCGGTTATCAAAGAGCCACGATGATATAGAACTGATTTGACCATCGACAAGAGATTACAGCTGGCACTGTGCTTTACTGAATAAACTACTAAGTCTACCCAGTTCAACTGGTCAGCCAGCCCCAGTCTAACAATGGATTTTGCACAAGGAACATGGATAGGTATAACTTATCAAAGAGGGGGATAAGATAGCCAGTTCAACATGACAGCCAGCCAACAACCGTCCATGTTCACTGCTGTAAAAGCCAGTTACTTGATTGGATTGCGATCTAGAGAACTGGAGGCCAAGTCAACACCTCAAACTCCCTGTACCCCTCCAACCATTTTTGCAGTGTGGCGGGGAGCATTCTCCGGCTGAAAGAGGCCACTGCCATCCAGGAACAGCGTTTCCATGAAGGGTTGGACTCCATCAGCAGCAATGCTTAGGTAGGTGGTCTGTAGAAAGTAACTTCCACATGAATGGCAGGAGCCAAGGCTTCCCAGCAGAACATGGCCCAAAGCACCACCCTGCCCCCACCGACTTACCCTCTTCCCATACTGCATTCCACAGCCATCTCCTCCCCAGGTAAGTGAGACACACCCAACCATCCACATGATGTAAGAAAACTAACGTGATTCTTCAGACCCGCCACCTTTTTCCATTACTCCGTGCTCCAATTCTGATGCTCATGTGATCATTGTAGGGGCTTTTGTCTGTGGAGCTGGGTCAGCATGAGCACCCTGACTAGTCTGCAGATATACAACCCCCATAGACAAAAAACTGTGATGCCTATTTTTTCTGCTTTCAAAACTTCAACTTCAGAGACAACATGTTCACTTGCCGCCTAATATATCTCAGTCACTTTCAGATGTCATTGTAAGCAGATAATCAATGTTGTTCCCTTCACCTGTCAATGGTCATAATGTTCTGGCTGATCAGTGTCCTGTATACAGATCCCAGTATACAGGATTATATTATATACAGATCCCGATATTATTGTATAGAATATAAAACCCTGTCTGATATTCTGCAAATAGAGACGTCATGCCAGGTGTAGCTGATCTCTCCGGGATAATGGCCTCCAATCGCACCCCCCCTCCAATCGCACACCCCCTTTTGATCGCATCCTGCCCTCCAATCATGCATCCCCTTCCGATCGCACAACCCCCCCCGATCGCATCCCCCCTGCGATTGCAGCTTGATTTCCTGGGAGCTATACCCACACTGATATCCTGCAGCACCACTGTTGTTACTTCCTCTGGATAGGTAGGTAGATAGGTAGGTAGGCACCCTCACAACCTACAATACTCTTTCATAATCCCATGGAACAAGAGAAGAAAACATCCTCCATAGTGTAAAACCACTTTATTCCAATGAGATAGATAAGTCAAGAAATTTGCACTCACATTTAGTTGATAATATACAAGCCTTTACCCCAGGTACTGGGTGTATTGCATGAAAAGGTGTACCAAAATGGCGCTACACTGGAAGTACGTCACCACGCTTTGCCGTCGACGCGTTGCGTCACGCTTCCACGTGACTTCTTCAGGACTGCGTGATTGGGACAACCACTGCCATACTAGCGTAGTCCGAACGGTAACTAGGCAACCCTACTGTCGGACTTGCAGTGAAAACAAGCCTGTTTTCCACAGACCCTATAGATCACAGGGCAGTACTTCTTAATGGCACTATATAGTATATATCCCTTAATGGCTCCCTACATCATTATTAGACAGTATAAATTGGACATCCTCAAAAAACCTTTAATAATCTAAATAATTATAAATTTGATAAAAATACACTAGATAAAAAATTAAAAAAACTCACCCCCTAATCCTCAAAAAAAACCGGGTGATACCAACCCGATGCAATTAATATAAAACTTAGTATACAGAATCATATGTGTATAAACAATAAGTACATGTATATAAAAAATATTTTAATATACAAAACCCTTAATCAAATACTGTATACTAATAATCTCATATTGCCAATCCATAATATATGTGAATAAACCAAAATAAAATTACCTTTTATTAATATAATTAAAAATGCAAATAAACCCTTAAAAAACAGAGAAATAATGCTCATAATGGTGTATTAGCACAGGTTTTTTTTTAGGTGGAGTGTAGACACTCTGTGCCTGAAGGAATGGAGTGAGGCTACCTCTCGGGGGAGCTCTGAAACTGTGGCAGGACAGGAATGTTGGTGGCGCATAGCTCTGAGGAAGTCTCGGCCTTCCTGTTGGGTTCACGAAGTTCAGAATTGATTGCACCTCCTCCCAGTTGGGTGTGGTCTGGTGGGATAACTGGGGTGTTGTGCATGGCCTGATAGGTGGAATATAGGTGGGGTGTCCTCTTTCAGGGGGTGACCACAGTACCCTGAGGGTTGTCATTCCCCCTGTTGCTGCCATGGGCTCTATTCAGATGTTTTGGAATTGTAATTCTAAAAAAAACCTAATGTTTTATTTAACATCCAATTATTTATTGTAACACACTATTGTGAGCATTTTTCTATGTCAGTAAAACTGAGGACTGGTAGGATGAGGACGGCGACAAAGGCAGTTCTCTGTGAACAAACTTCACGACAATTAAATCGCTTTAGACCTTTCAGACTGAAGGCATCTATGTGGAAGAGAGCTCTGCATTGATTAAAGAAGGGAAATGTGTCGGGACATTACAGGTGAGCATTGCTGACCACTGCATCACCCACCATAAGATAACAGCAACAACCATTTCAAATCTGTTCTCTGTTTTGTGAATGAAAACGGTTGTTCTTATGTAGATCTTAGTAAACAAGTCTGGAGAGGAAGATGGAAGGTTCTAGGATGAGGCTTATTACAATCAGGCATCTAACACTAAAAATACGATGACTAGCATGGAGTAGGTTAGCGTAGTGTAGTTTAGTGTAGGTCCTGCCCTGAAAGAGTCTACCTTGTCGTGGTGGGCAGGCTTGTCATCTTTTGGTTAAAAATGTCAAAACTGGAGAAAGAATGTATTGTCTCCGGGCAGTTTCATTTTTGACCATGGGATTCAACTAAAAGACTCCTAAGATTTCATATAGGCAGACCAGAAAAAAGTGTGACCAGGGGTCTGACGAAGGGCGGCAAAAACAGCAAATCCCCAAAATTAAGCAAGTGCAGCACCACCCATAAATGAACATAATTAACAATGTGTCTCATTTATAAAATCATACAACAATAAAGTTCTGTGACTATTTGTAAAACTGTAATGTAACAATGTGAATAAATGCAATAAAGAAAAAAAATATAGAAAAAAAATAATTAAAAATGAAAATAAAAATAATTAAAAAATATATTATTAATATATATTTTAAAGTTTTATTTATCATTTTAATCTTAATTTATTTTTTTCCTTTATTGCATGTATTTATATTGTCATGTTACATTGTTACGAATAGTCATAGAACCTAAGGCCTTGTTCGTGCCATTTTTTTCTGTATACCTTTCTGAGTTTTTCTGCATACGTTCTGCAAGGGTACAAAGAAAACAATAGTTCTCTATGTGCCCTATTCTCTGTATAAAACTCACTGATATGCGTATGAAAACAGATGTAAACTTGTGCTCTGCGAGTGAAATCTTTTCCATCAGTTTTTCTGCACGTATAGTGTGAACGAGGCCTAACTTGTATGATTTTATTAATGAGACACATTGTTAATTATGCTGATTTATGGGTAGCACTGATTTTAGCTTTAATAACTGTTGATCCTTCAGTTGAGAGGAGATACACGTTTTTTGGTGTAAGCAGCTTCCTTAATTAGGATACCTATACCACATAATAGGCACGGGATACCTATTGCTCGCCCGCCCGGCAGTATCATTCAGTCACAGAATTCTATGAATGGGAAACAACACTCTCGGCTTGTAGTCCTCAGTGAACTACCACAGCACTGTTGAGCACTGTGGTAGTTCATTGTCTCTTCCCGTCAGTGTGTATCTGCTTGCCCGTACAGAGTAAAAGCACACATACACTGACAAGTCTGCAGAAGTCCTGCATAGCACCCACGATCTGCTGATTGCAGGAGCAATGCTTTATAATAAATGCACATTTTCTTACCTGCAAAAAGATGTGCATGTATTATTTATTTATTTATTTTTTTTATAGGTGAACTTATTCTTTAAAACTAGCTATAAAATGGGATAGTTGCCATTTTTGTAAACGTAAGAAACAGGCACAACAATGTGTCACATAGAGGCATGGTGAGGGGTGCAGCAATGAGGCCACAGTGTACAAACTGTGGACACCCTGTCCTCAGTCCATACTGAGCTCCTGAGCCGCACAGTGCCATTGGTTGGTAAGATGCTGTTAGGTGTGCAGTAGGCAGTGCCTTAGCAAATAATTACGCATCCCTCGCCCCATTCAGCTGATGATTGGAATGTTCCCCAGCCTACAATTGAATGTAAACAAAGGGTTGGGGTGCTGGGGATGCTGACTGATGTCATTGTTCAAAAAGTGCCATAGCCATGTTTGGTTTATTACATCAGCCAGCATTCTTAGCCCCTTCATTTACAATCAGCTGTCACCTGGCGAATCTCCTGGTTGTCAGCTGAATGGAGCCAGAGATGCATCCTTGGTTGCTAGGATAGCAGCAGCCTCAAGCATTCTAGCAACCAGCAAGCCCTAAGGAGGAAGCGTAACATCCACAACAGCTTTGCAGCGCAAACATGGTCTGGCCTGTCTCTGTACACCAAATTGGAGGTGGTTTTAATTACCTCCTGTTACGTTATCTACAAACTGTCAGTAATTCTTACATTTGAAAATTCCCAAAATAGGAACTACCCAAGTCTGTTGCATGTTTTGGAACTTTACGAGCAAGGCATTCCTTAATTATGTGCAGATGATTTAAAGGCAATCTGGATCTCCCCAATGTGCCTAACATTGATGTCAGTGGGAAAATAATTCCTCATACATTGATGTCAGTTAAAATATAATGCCTGCTTGTACATGTGACTTACATCGATGTCACTGGGAATATAATGCTCTCAAGTTGCTGTAGATGGGAAAATAATTCCTGTTTCACTGGTGTCAGTGTGTTGCTACATAAGTGTACAGACGGTGGGAAGGGGTTTATTTGGTGTGGATGGGAAACCTCACATTGGAAGGAAGACCACAAAAATCACCACACACTGACAGCACAGCAATGAAGAACTCCCTTTAACACGTGTGTGCGTGTGCGTGCGTGCGTGTATATAACAAGTTTACTGCTACTTTAAATTGGTAAAGATTGTAAAATAATGCCCTTTATACTGGTGTCAATGGGAAAACTATTCCCCACCAACATACCAGTGACAGTGTGCAAAAAAAAAAAAAATAATTACATTGGTGTCAGTGGGAAAATAATTCCCCTTATGTGAGCATCCCTTTGGTAAAATTTTTCACATACGTGGATGTCAGTGGAAAAATTGCCAGTAAGGCTACGTTCACACTAGCGTTGTGTGCAGGCGGAAGAGAGGCGTTTGGGAAGCGTTTTTACCGCTTCCCAAACGCCTCGGACAATTCTGCACATTGCAGCACATGGTGCTGTTCTAACGGGAGCGTTAGCATTGAGGCAAAACGGACGCCTCTGGTCGAGTCAGGAGGCGTTGAAGCCTCCTATTCTAGTCTATGTTGCCGCTCCGCAAACGCCTGATTGGCAATTGCGGTGCGGTTGCGGGGCGTTTGCGGAGCGGTCACACTATTCAAACTTCATTATAGGTGTTTGTGGGGCATTTTTAATGCTCGGCAAACGCCTAGCAACCGCCGCTAAACCGCGCATGAGGCATTTGCCGAGCGTTAAAAAACGCTCCGCAAACGCCGGACCAACGCTTGCCAAACGCTATATGGGCGTTTGGCAAGCGTTAGTAAAACAGTCAAGTGTGAATGAGCCCTAAAATTGGAGTCAAAAATAATTTCCATTACACTGGTGTCATTAGGAAAATGATTTCTCTTTTCTTTTGTTAGTTCATCCTGGGACAAATCGGTTCAATCTCGGGACAAACTGATGCACCTGTCACCAAACACCAGGTTTTCTCTGGCCTGGTGGATCATCATTCAAGCTTTGGAGTTGGGAAAATCCTTCCTATTGATCTCTTAAAAGATCCTCACAATGGAAGCAAGTCATGGGTTAGATTCCCTATGAAATTGTTATTGCGATCTGTGTTCCCCCTGGGGAGATTCACCTTCTATGTCCTGGTAACAGTAAGTGACATATAATGAGGGATTTTGGTTGCAGGGCTGGGACTGTGTTAGTGTTGGGGGACAGTGAGGAGGCAGGGGTGTATCTGCCATGAGGCAAACAAGGCGTTTGTCTAGGGTGGCAGTTTACAGGGGGGCGGCACGCCCCCCAGGCAGAAGGGACACTGTGTGTCAGCAACAGTGCTGCCATGGGTGAGTGTACAGCCAAGCCGACACACAAGGAGGGTCACCCGGGCTAAGGGACCGACTGCAGAGGAGAGCAGAGTGGTGGGCGGATCCCTGGTGTGCGCTCGGAGCGCGTGAGGGCGGGGCCCACTGTCAGTGTGCGCTGGGACGTGCAGGATGGCCAGAAGGTGCCAGCGGAGGAGGAAAAATAAAAGAACGAGGTCAGAGTGTAGGAGCCCCCCGCTCTTTTGCAGCCGCCGCCGGAGATCCTGAGGGAGATGGGACACAAGCGTCCCTCCTGGAGTGATCCTGACACTGTCTGGAGGAGCCCCTGCTGGACAGGTAAGAGCTTGGAGGACTGGTGCTTCCCCACTCCTGTCCCCCCGACACACAGCCCCCCACCTGTCCCACTTCCCTCCCCCGTACCATTGCCCCCTCTCCGTCACACTGCCCCCTGTCGCGCTGCCCCCTCCTGTCACCCTTTCCCACACCTGTTCCACTTCCCCCCTCCTGTCCCCCCACATTGTCCCACTACCCCCCATCTGTACCCACTGCCCCTCACCTGTCCCTCTGTGCTCCTCCTGTCCCACTGCCCCTCACCTCTCCCTCTGTGCTCCTCCTGTCCCATGCCCCCTGTCACGCTGCCCCCCACCTGTCCCTCTGCGCTCCTCCTGTCCCACTGCCCCTCACCTGTCCCTCTGTGCTCCTCCTGTCCCATGCCCCCTATCACGCTGTCCCACACCTGTCCCTCTGCGCTCCTCCTTTCCCACTGCCCCTCACCTGTCCCTCTGCGCTCCTCCTGTCCCATGCCCCTGTCATGCTGCCCCTCACCTGTCCCTCTGCGCTCCTCCTGTCCCACTGCCACTCACCTGTCCCTCTGCGCTCCTCCTGTCCCATGCCCCTGTCATGCTGCCCCTCACCTGTCCCTCTGCGCTCCTCCTGTCCCACTGCCACTCACCTGCCCCTCTGTGTTCCTCCTGTCCCACTGCCACTCACCTGTCCCTCTGCGCTCCTCCTGTCCCGCTGCCCCGATCCTGTCCCATGCCCTCTGTCACGCTGCCCCCCACCTGTCCCTCTGCGCTCCTCCTTTCCCACTGCCCCTTACCTGTCCCTCTGCGCTCCTCCTGTCCCGCTGCCCCGATCCTGTCCCATGCCCCCGTCATGCTGCCCCCCACCTGTCCCTCTGTGCTCCTCCTGTCCCACTACCCCTCACCTGTCCTTCTGCGCTCCTCCTCCTGTCCCGATCCTGTCCCATGTCCCCCGTCACGCTGCCCACCACCTGTCCCTCTGTGCTCCTCCTGTCCCACTGCCCCTCACCTGTTCCTCTGCGCTCCTCCTGTCCCGCTGCCCCGATCCTGTCCCATGCCCCCCACCTGTCCCTCTGTGCTCCTCCTCCTGTCCCACTGCACTCCTCCTGTCCCTCTGCCCCCACTTGTCTCCCCACCCATCACGCTGCCCCTCATCATGCTGCCCTCCCCCTGTCATGATGCCTCCCTCTTGCCCTGCTACCCTCCTACCTGTCTCGATGGCCTACTCCTGTCCTGATCTCCCCCTTCCTGCTGCCCCCCTCCTCTCCTGCTGCCTCCTTCCTGTCCTGCTGCCCCCCATCACGCTGACCCCCTCCTGTCCCACGACCTCCCCCTGCCATGTCACACTGCCCTCCATCATGCTCCTGTATTGAAGAGGTGGATCTTAAACAGCAAGGGGAGAGATAAATGTAGATGGGGGGTGGTCGATTTTAGTCTTGCCTAGGGCATCAAAAAAGTAAAATACACTACTGTGCGGAGGGTCGATGCTGGGACTGCAGGGATGGGTCAGTGTGTGGGGACTGCAGGGATGGGTCAGTTTGTGGGGATCGCAGGGATGGGTCAGTATGTGGGGATCGCAGTGATGGGTCAGTGTGTGGGGATCGCAGGGATGGGTCAGTTTGTGGGGATTGCAGGGATGGGTCGGTATGTGGGGATTGCAGGGATGGGTCGGTATGTGGGGACTGCAGGGATGGGTCGGTATGTGGGGACTGCAGGGATGGGTCGGTATGTGGGGACTGCAGGGATGGGTCGGTATGTGGGGACTGCAGGGATGGGTCAGTATGTGGGGATTGCAGGGATGGGTCAGTATGTGGAGATTGCAGGGATGGGTCGGTATGTGGGGATTGCAGGGATGGGTCAGTATGTGGGGACTGCAGGGATGGGTCGGTATGTGGGGATTGCAGGGATGGGTCGGTATGTGGGGACTGCAGGGATGGGTCGGTATGTGGGGATTGCAGGTATGGGTCGGTATGTGGGGATTGCAGGGATGGGTCGGTATGTGGTGGATGGGAGGATGGGTCAGTGTTGTCTGTGATGGATACTACCAGCACTGATCTCCTCCCACTTCCAGCTCACACATGGGTATGGGGAGCCCTCTCTGTATATGGGCGACACACCATTCCTTCCCCCAGTGAGGACCCCTTTGCTCCCATCCTCACCCACCTACCTGTCTTCTGGATGAAGTACTGACAAGGCCTGCTGCTCACTGCACCCATCATCTGATACTTCATGTCCGTCCCCTCGCCCTTCACTTGCCGACATCGTTCCACCACCTTTACGCATTTGGCGTCCATGTTGGCGGCTCACGGCTCTTCCACTATGAGGCTGACGGTACTTCACGTCCAATCAGATTGCCAGCATGGGGGAGGGGCTCTGAAAGACATAAACAGTGAGTTGTATGAAGATTCGCCATGGTTAGCGCCCACCCAAGCAATCATGTGACAATCATGGTGTGGGGGGAAAGTCAGATATGATTGAACAGCGATCTCCACCAATCTGATCTGACAATGTGTGCTGTGCTCATACAATCCTCCACAATTTGACCTTTCTATTACATCCGGGACCACCTAGTAATGGCGGCTGTATTTTAGGCAGGTTCCCTTAATGGGACCTGGGGGGTCAGAGGTCACTGGCAATCTGCACAGGCCGGCTCCCTGCTTTGAATCTGCAGCATAGAGGTGACCCTACTGATAAAAAACACAGACTGCCCGGACCCTCAGCCATTTGTTATCTGATTGACCGACATGAAGTCGCCCCTACCCCTTACATGGACTGTTCCGATTGGAGTGCCATTTTACATGGACTCATCCCATCGGAGTGCCCCCTTACATGCACTGATCCTATCGGAGTGCCCCTTTACATGGACTGTTCCAATCGGAGTGCCCCTTTACATGGACTGATCCCATCGGAGTGCCCCTTTACATGGACTGATCCCATCGGAGTGCCCCTTTACATGGACTGATCCCATCGGAGTGCCCCTTTACATGGACTGATCCCATCGGAGTGCCCCTTTACATGGACTGATCCCATCGGAGTGCCCCTTTACATGGACTGATCCCATCGGAGTGCCCCTTTACATGGACTGTTTCCATCGGACTGCCCCCTTACATGCACTGATCCTATCGGAGTGCCCCTTTACATGGACTGTTCCAATCGGAGTGCCCCTTTACATGGACTGATCCCATCGGAGTGCCCCTTTACATGGACTGATCCCATCGGAGTGCCCCTTTACATGGACTGTTCCCATCGGACTGCCCCCTTACATGTACTGATCCTATCGGAGTGCCCCTTTACATGGACTGTTCCCTTCAGAGTGCCCCCTTACATGCACTGATCCCATCGGAGTGCCCCCTTACATGGACTAATCCCATCAGAGTGCCCCCTTACATGGACTAATCCCATCAGAGTGCCCCCTTACATGGACTGATCCCATCGGATTGCCCCTTACATGCACTGATCCCATCGGAGTGCCTCCTTACATGCACTGATCCCATCGGAGTGCCCCCTTACATGCACTGATCCCATCGGAGTGCCCCCTTAGATGCACTGATCTCATCGGAGTGCCCCCTTTACATTGACTGTTCCCATCGGAGTGCCCCATTACATGGACTGATCCCATCGGAGTGCCCCCTTACATGCACTGATCCCATCGGAGTGCCCCCTTACATGGACTGTTCCCATCGGAGTGCCCCCTTACATGCACTGATCCCATCAGAGTGCCGCTTTACATGCACTGATCCCATCAGAGTGCCCCCTTACATGGACTGTTCCCATCGGAGTGCCCCCTTACATGCAATGTTCCCATCGGTTTGCTCCTCTGCATGGACTGATCCCATCGGAGTGCCCCCGTACATGGACTGTTCCCATCGGAATGCCCCCTTACATGCACTGATCCCATCGGAGTGCCCCTTTACATGGACAGTTCCCATCGGAGTGCCCCCTTACATGCACTGATCCCATCGGAGTGCCCCCTTTACATTGACTGTTCCCATCGGAGTGCCCCATTACATGGACTGATCCCATCGGAGTGCCCCTTTACATGCACTGATCCCATCGGAGTGCCCCCTTACATGGACTGATCCCATCGGAGTGCCCCCTTACATGCACTGATCCCATCGGAGTGCCCCCTTACATGCACTGATCCCATCGGAGTGCCCCCTTACATGGACTGATCCCATCGGAGTGCCCCCTTACATGGACTGTTCCCATCGGAGTGCCCCCTTACATGGACTGTTCCCATCGGTTTGCTCCTCTGCATGGACTGTTCTCATCGGAGTTCCCCCTTACATGAACTGTTCCCATCGGAGTGCCCCCTTTACATGGACTGTTCCCATCGGAGTGCCCCCTTAAATGCACTGATCCCATCGGAGTGTCCCCTTAATTGGACTGATCCCATCGGAGTGCCCCTTTACATGGACTGTTCCAATCGGAGTGCCCCCTTACATGCACTGATCCCATCGGAGTGCCCCCTTTACATGGACTGTTCCCATTGGAGTGCCCCCTTACATGCACTGATCCCATTGGAGTGCCCCCTTACATGGACTGTTCCCATTGGAGTGCCCCCTTACATGCACTGATCCCATTGGAGTGCCCCCTTACATGGACTGTTCCCATCGGAGTGCCCCCTTACATGAACTGTTCCCATCGGAGTGCCCCCTTAAATGCACTGATACCATCGGAGTGCCCTTTTACATGGACTGATCCCATCAGAGTCCCCCTTTACATGGACTGTTCCCATCAGAGTGCCCCCTTACATGCACTGATCCCATCGGAGTGCCCCTTTACATGCCCTGATCCCATCGGAGTGTCCCCTTACATACAACTGCTCCCACAGTTGATTTGTTCACTCCAAGCTGCTTGCCTATTGCAGATTCAGTCTTCCCAGCCTGGTGCAGGTCTACAATTTTGTTTCTGGTGTCCTTCGACAGCTCTTTGGTCTTCACCATAGTGGAGTTTGGAGTGTGACTGTTTGAGGTTGTGGACAGGTGTCTTTTATACTGATAACAAGTTCAAACAGGTGCCATTGATACAGGTAATGAGTGCAGGACAGAGGAGCCTCTTAAAGAAGAAGGTACAGGTCTGTGTGAGCCAGAAATCTTGTTTGTAGGTGACCAAATACTTATTTTCCACCATAATTTGCAAATAAATTCTTTCCAAATCAGCCAATGTGATTGTCTGGATTTTTTTTTCTCACTTTGTCTCTCATAGTTGAGGTCTACCTATGATGCCAATTACAGGCCTCTCTCATCTTTTTAAGTGGGAGAACTTGCACACTTGGTGGCTAAATACTTTTTTGCCCCACTGTAAATCCATCTTATGCACAGGAGACCAGTATCTTCTATGACCTTTACTGTACACAATAGAATTTCAGAAAGACAGATAGGGTATGACCAGAACCCCGATTGTTCTCCAATATATTTAAAAAAAGCTGGCGTAGGTCTCTAGATGCATTGGCATTACCAACAGTCCCAAAAAGTCCTTGCTAGCCTGTAGTCCAAGCAGGCCAAATAATGGAATATTGCAGTCAGTAGAAAATGTAAGCGCTTTATAAGCACTAGTAACATTAAACTGTATAATCAAAAGAAAGCCTGGAGACTGCCTCTAAAGGAATGAAGATATTCTCACATATTAACATGATATACATGTATAGAGAACCATGCCACAGCTGAATATATTCAAGAAACAAAATTCAAAGATCATTTTACTACACATATATATACAGTTGTGTTCAAAATAATAGCAGTGTGTTGAAAAAAGTGAATAAAGCTCAACATCCTTCCAATAGCTTTTATTTCCATACACACAAATGCATTGGGAACACTACACATTCTATTCCAAATCAAAACATGAAGAAAAATATATCAAATTTATGTTGTTCCGCTTAAAAAAAATTGAAGAAAAGTGAATATTAGACGGTTCAAAAAAATAGCAGTGTTTGTATTCTTCTTTACAAGCTCAAACATTCACTATATAAACTGAAAAATGTTTGAAGATTTTGCTTTCCTTTGAATCACTTAATGAATATTTAGTTGTATAAGCACTGTTTCTGAGAACTGCTGTACATCTGTGTTGCATGGAGTCAACCAACTTCTGGCACCTGTGAACAGGTATTCCAGCCCAGGATGATTGGACTACATTCCACAGTTCTATATTTCTTGGTTTTGCCTCAGAAACTGCATTTTTGATGTCACCCCACAAGTTTTCTATTGGATTAAGATCCGGGGATTGGGCTGGCCACTCCATAACGTCAATCTTGTTGGTCTGGAACCAAGATGTTGCACGTTTACTGGTGTGTTTGGGGTCGTTGTCTTGTTGGAACACCCATTTCAAGGGCATTTCCTCTTCAGCATAAGGCAGCATGACCTCTTCAAGTATTCTGATGAATTCACACTAACCCATGATCCCTGGTATGCGATAAATAGGTCCAACACCGTAGTACGAGAAACATCCCCATATCATGATGCTTGCACAACCATGCTTCACTGTCTTCACAGTGTACTGTGGCTTGAATTCAGTGTTTGGGGGTCGTCTGACAAACGGTCTCCGGCCACTAGACCCAAAAAGAACAATCTTACTTTCATCAGTCCACAAAATGTTGCGCCATTTCTCTTTAGGCCAGTCAATGTGCTCTTTGGCAAATTGTAACCTCTTCAGCACACGTCTTTTTTTCAACAGTGGGACTTTGCGGGGGCTTCTTGCAGATAGCTTGGCTTCACATAGGAGTCTTCTAATTGTAACAGTACTCACAGGTAACTTTACACCTTCTTTGATCTTCCTGGAGCTGATTGTTGGCTGAGTCCTTGCCATTTTGGCTACTCTTCTATCCATTCGAATGGTAGTTTTTCGCTTTCTTCCACGTCTTTCAGGTTTTGGTTGCCATTTTAAAGCATTTGCGACCATTTTAGCTGAGCAGCCTATCATTTTCTGCACTTCTTTATATGTTTTCCCCTCTCCAATCAACTTTTTAATCAAGGTACGCTGTTCTTCTGAACAATGTCTGGAACGACCCATTTTCCTCAGAATTTCAGAGAGAAATGCACTGTAAACAGCATGTACAACATTTGCTGCCTTCCTTCCTTAAATAAGGGCAATAATTGCCACCTGTTTTTCAAAGAATGAATGACCTCACTAATAGAACTCCACACTGCGATGATTTTGAACCAAAAACAGTGATTGATCAGGTTAGCAATGTCTGACTGCTATTATTTTGAACACAACTGTATGTATTTTGTAGTGCACTGTATTAAATTCTTGTGCAATTCTAAAGTCTGCTACCACACACTGGCAGTAATAAATGGGCAACTCAATGCAATAAAGCGCGAGTAAATCCATTTAATCTCATTAAAGTGGTAGTGAACTTGTTTTTTTTTTTAACTTTTACCTACAGGTAAGCTTATAAGCCTTACCTGTAGATGAAATGATATGTCCTAAACATGCACTGTTTAGAAGATATCCATTTTTAAAGCCGACGCATGCGCTCTGAACGGCATACCCATGCCAATCCTTCGGAGTACTGTGCCATAGCCCGGGACTCCCACACGCATGAGTGACACCATCATGGCCCGGCCTATCAGACGGAACCTGAAAAGGAAGACCAGGTGAAGACAGAAGCCTCTGCAGCAGTGACAGTGCCCCACCGGAGGGCTTAGTTTTAAGATAAGCTTTACATAATGTGCTAGTATGCAGTGCATATTATGACATTAACTTGCAGGGATCACTTTTCTCCTGCGGTTTACTAACACTTTAAAATGTGCAAATTCTTTTGCAGGCAGTCAAAGACAGCATGGATCTACTTACCCTTTACTAGCACCATCTTTTGAAGTTGGAAGACGGATGTCTTTGGCATTTTCAAAAATCTCTTGCAATTCCTCTGAAGTTGTGCTATAGAGGATGTTCTTAACAAACAGAGTTTGTGCATCTGGAAAAATAAGCAGCTCCAGGACCACCACCTTGGAGTTCTGCTAGATTCAGTTTAGACCAGCCCCACGTTGAAAATTCAACGATTTTCACTGCAAACTATAATGCAGGTATAGCTCTAGAAAACGACTGAAATGCAACGTTTATTTAAACTCACAGAACAAACCTTTTGTGAAGGGCTAACTGAACACATCAGGCCTACATTTCTACGACTTTGGAACATGCACCACGACGAAGCTACTATTGTCTTCCTCTAGTACTGCAAACTTTACCTATGAGGAAACTGAAGCTATTGTTGAAACAAGGATGCAAATATGGGCTTGACTGAACCCCAACCTTCCTTATCTGCTCACTTTATTAAAACTGGTGATTAAGTATTAAAAACAGTGTGTCAGCATAACAACCAGGCTGCCAACATCTTTTTGGTCCCCCCAATAACAGCATCACTATAAAGGGAACAAAGAGTGAGCAGTAATTGACTTTAATTTACAGAGAGTTTCACAATCCATGCCTTAAAGTCAATTAGAATCCAAAAGATACACAGGACCTATTCTTGCTTGCTATTAGGCTAGATGTGTACATTTAATATATAATCATATTATGAAAATGTAAAAACTAGCCAACGGATCAATTTAAAAACAAAAGTACTATATGGGAGGACAAACAGATCCTATCCTATGTTCTCTGCATTTTTTGTTTTCTCTGCAGGAGTGTTGGCCTTCTCTACTTTCATCACAAAACAAAGAACCTTCTTTCCATTTAATTTCAGGGCTTTTTCCACTTCCTCCGCAGTAGCAAACTCCACATAGCCAAACCTCCTGCAGTAGAGATGGAAAAGTGAAGGAGCTGCAGCACAACAAACAAACAAGAGATCCCTGTGCTCAAATCCCAACCGCTAGTGCATGCATTTATCTATCAGGTGCTAAAGGGGTGTAACCACATATTAACACTAGAAATTCTGAGGACCCTCTGCACACTGGTATATACCCTTTCCAGCAGACTATGCAATAAATAGGGATATTTAGTTCACACATATTGCAATACATGCTTAAGCTGGCCAACTGTGTCAAAGTAATCCCTCTATGGCCAGTCCTACTCTGCTCTGCCGACGCAAATGCTACTGTGGACACAATGCTAGCATAGGGGAAAAGACACAATGGGGGGAGCTACACGGTTCAGGTCTGGCTACTGACCCAACAACACAACAAACAAGATATACCTGTGCTGAAATCCCAATAGCTAGTACATGCATTTATCCATCAGGTGCTAAAGGGGTGTAATTAATATTAATATGTGGTTACATCCCTTTTAGCACCTGATGGATAAATGCATGTACAAGCTATTGGGATTTAAGCACAGGTATATATATTTTTGGAAAGGGTCAGGGACTTTTTTTTTTTAACACAAAGTTGAGTTTTCGGTTCTATAGTCTTCAATGGAGACAATGCGGAAAAGCATGTAGTGCATTTTTTTTAATGCATTTTTTTGGTTTAATCTTCCTAGCAACTAGAAAAAAAACGTATGTACAAAAACACACCGCAAAAAGCACTGCAGAAACGCAAACTGCATAGGTGTGAACCAGCAGAAGCATGCAGTTGCAGAGCAAGTGAAGGAGCTGCAGCAAAGGGCGCCTATTCAGCACGTTATCTTAAGAAATACTTACTTGGAGGCTCCAATCTGAACATCCTGCACTGGCAAGTTCTTCTTACAGAAAAAACTCCCTCAGAGCATTTTTAAGTTCATCATAATCTTTTGCAGAATTCAGATTTGCAACAAATACTGACAAATCTAACAAAAGGAGTAAAAAAAAGAAAAAAAGATTTTAACCAGAAATACCAAATACACATTAGCAAATATGGCATGAACTTTGAAATGATGGCCAACATTGAATAGAATTAGCATGTAAAGCAGGAATTTCAGCTTCATTATCTGTCCCAGAGACCCAAGGGAACGCTATTATGCTACTATACCAACACAACTTAAAGCAGAGATATACACACACCGATTTAACAGTTTCACATAAATGACATTCAGAGCATCCCATGAGAACAACTGTCACAGTTGCCTGCATCTTTCAACTAAACTGTCAAGCCATTTAATGGTTGGTGTTCTAACCAATCACACGCGCAGCACCATGGCAACTGCAGAACAGAGGCTAAAGCTGGCCATACATTACACAACTTTCCTATTCAATTTCCTTTAGATTTACCTTCAACTAAGACACGCAAGAGCCTTCCTGTCTGCATACAAACTGAAAGTTTAGGTTTGACCGCATATGTTTTGGAAAACCTAAAGGAAATTGACACTTGCAGACTTAATACTACTGACAAGAGAAAACTCAACTGAAATTTTCTTGACACTTGTACCCCAGAAGGGCCATTATATTGCCAGGTGAGAATTCTCAAATTTTCTCAACTGGAATGCACACAGCCAATATGGATTTCCTGACATTTTCGATAATCTCTGCATCTGGATATGCATAGTACACGACAAAGGTCTATAGGTGCCAGAAAACCAAGAGTCCAGCATACATCCAGCGCCCCGAATAACGTTTCCTAAACACATCACTTCCAGAGCCAATTTTTTTAACATTTTGCGCACATTTGTACATAAAAATGCACATGAAACCCTGAAAATATTTTAAGAAGGTAAAAAAAAATTTTTAATGTATGAACTTTTTTTTTTTTAAATATTTTTCAGCAAAAAACTAATGAAAACAAATGCTCAATTTCCTGGTAAAGTATAAAAAAAAAAAAGTAGTGTCACCATGGTGACACTCCACTCCTAGAGTGACAGTATGTAAAAAAACAAATATAAAAAAATAAAATTGTTAAAAAAAATGTTTAAAAATTATAATTTTGGTTATAAACTAATTTGGGATTTTTTTTTTTACTGGAAAGATAACGGAATACATTTTGGCCAAGATTTATGATGAAATATATATTTGCAAAATTTTATAAGAAAAACACTTTTTTTCAAAATTTTTGGACTTTCATTTACATAGCAAAAAAAATAAAAATCCCAGTGGTGAATAAATACCACCAAAATAAAGCTTTATCTGTCTAAAAAAAAGGCTAAAAAATTCATATGGGTACAGTGTTGCATGACCGCGCAATTGTCATTCAAATGTGATAGCACTGAAAGCTGAAGATTGGCCTGGACCAGGAAGGGGGTAAAAGTGTCCAGACTTGAAGTGGTTAAATATGGCAATGCAGTTAAGTAGAGCAAAAAGGCTTTTTTTTCCCTTTTTAAATATGTTGGATAGAAGAGGAGAGGGTTCCATTTATTGACCATCTGTGTCAGAGAATTCCCTTCACTTCCTTCAATGTTGCCTCAACATGAAGAGGAGATATCTTTCCAATGTGAAGGATATCCTCTCAGACAGTTGTCACAGGAAAACGTGCCCCCATTAGAAAAAGGTCTCCTGCATTCATTGTTTTGGTGGCAACAAAATGTTGAATCTCTACAACGGGGACACAGACGGCAAAAAAAAAAAAAAAAATCTGACGAAAGGTTTTCTTTCATTACACAAGTAAAAAAAAAATAAAAGTTCCAGTAAAAAGAGATCTCCATTGCATGTTAAAAACAAAGTTATCACATTTATGGCACATCAGCAAACATCAGTCATCAAAGATCAGTATTAAGTCCCAAAATTGTTCATCATTTGTGCCAACAATTCATAAGACAGCAGGCAGCTTACCCTCCTCTTCAGACTCCTCCTTTCCAGGTTTCTTCCCTTGAGGCATTTTGGCAGGAGCTTTCTTGGCAACAGGTTTTTTCTCTTCTTCAGATTCATGTAAAGAATAGAATTCCATTAACACACCAAACCAAATTTCAGTGACACCATCTCTCTATTAGATATCTAGTATTGTAAGAGTGGGAGGAGCCATCCACTATGTCCATGTCTCCTTCCCCTGTAATCCCAGGGCGTTGCCATGGAAACAGAGGTGACCCGGAAGTAGAAAAGAGGGCAGCCTGTCACTTCAGGTGTCCTCAACCCACAGAGCGCCGCCTCTTTCTCTATGATTTGCCTCCTGTTCTCCTCCCCCTAGGTGGAGACCCGCCCCTTCCATCACGGCAGATGAGGATTCTGATCCCGCCTCTTCTCCGCCCCCTCGAAGAGTTCTACACCATACTCCTCCCCCCAGGCGGAGTTTCGGTCTTTTCACCACTCATTTAGAGAGGTACCACGCCCCCACATTTATGGAGGTGAAAGCCACCCCCTCTAAAAAGTTCAATGGGAGGACATAGAGATGCCGCCCCAAAGCTTTGTCGCCCCGCCCCCATGATCTGATGCCACGCCCCCGTTTTCAGAGTGGTAGGTTGCAAAGTCCCCGCCCCTCTCATTTGCATAAATGTTGCAGAGGATTGTGGGTAAGTTGGTGTGTGATCTGGGGATGGGGGCTGAGCGGTTGTGTGTAATGTATGAGTACGGTATTCGGTGTAAGAGGTATACATTATTCATAATAATACATCCACACATACATCACAGCAGACACGTCTAGGAATAAAGGGAATGAAATGGACGGGCTCTCCATGATGTGACCCTCACAGATCCTGGAAGGGTTTATATAGAACAGGACACACCATGGTAATCAGCTGAGGGACGGCTTACTACCAAGGCTATGTGCACACCTTGGGGGGGTGTGAGGCCAGAACCAATCACTGGTGAGTCCAGAACCAATTGGTGTCCAGAACCAATCACTGGTGAGTCCACCAAGACCACATGACATGAGAAGAGCAACAAACGAAAAGAGAAGAAAAAGAAGAGATGTTGTCATGTGGGACCTTGGAGGGTGGTGGAGGTGATTGGCTGCCTGGCAGAGCAAGTCTGTGGTGTGAGATGGAGGCGCCCCACTGAAGAGTGAAGAAATGCGTGCGTGTGGGCGCTACCAGAACCCGATTCAGACTACTCTCCCTTCCCTCACCAAACTTTTACTTCACCACAGCATGTGAGGGTGCTGCACGACCCGATTCAGACTACCTTCCCCTCCCCCACCCTCATTATTCATCACGGCATGTGGGGGCGCTACATGACCCGATTCAGACTACTCTCCCCTCCCACACCATCATTACACTCCGCCACCGCATGTGGGGGCGCTACACCACTACTCTCCCCTCCCACACCATCATTACACTCCGCCACGGCATGTGGGGGCGCTACACCACCCGATTCAGACTACTCTCCCACCCTCATTACACTCCGCCACGGCTTGTGTGGGCGCCACACGACCCGATTCAGACTACTCTCCCCTCCCCCACCCTCATTATACTCCGCCACAGCCCGAGGGGGTGCCACATGACCCGATTCAGACTACTCTCCCCTCCCACACCATCATTACACTCCGCCACCGCATGTGGGGGCGCTACACCACTACTCTCCCCTCCCACACCATCATTACACTCCGCCACGGCATGTGGGGGCGCTACACCACCCGATTCAGACTACTCTCCCACCCTCATTACACTCCGCCACGGCTTGTGTGGGCGCCACACGACCCGATTCAGACTACTCTCCCCTCCCCCACCCTCATTATACTCCACCACAGCCCGAGGGGGTGCCACACGACCCGATTCAGACTACTCTCCCCTCCCTCATTATACTCCGCCACGGCTTGTGGGGGCGCTACAGAACCCAATTCAGGCTACTCTCCCTTCCCCCACCCTCATTAATCCCCGCCACAGCCAGTGTGAGCGCCACATAACCCGATTCAGACTACTCTCCCCTCCCCACCATCATTATACTGCACCACGCCCACTCTCCCCTCCCCCACCCTCATTATACTCCGCCACGGCTTGTGGGGGTGCTACACAACCCAATTCAAACTACTCTCCCCTCCCCATCCTCATTATACTCCGCCATGGCTTGTGAGGGCGCTACACAAACCAATTCAAACTACTCTCCCCTCCCCCATCCTTATTATACTGCACCACGGCCTGTGGTGGCACTACACGACCCAATTCAGACTACTCTCTCCTCCTCCACCCTCATTATACTCCGCCACGGCCTGTGTGGGCGCCACACGGCCCAATTCAGATGACTCTCCCCTCCCCCACCCTCATTATACTGCACCATGGCCTGTGGTGGCACTACACGACCCAATTCAGACTACTCTCTCCTCCTCCACCCTCATTATACTCCGCCACGACAAAACCACTTCTTCGGTTCCAAGACCTTCCATTCTCAACCAGTGTTCCATGGAACCCTGGGGGCTCCTCCAGAGTTTAAGAGTCCTTTGAATTGTGGCTGAATCTGATGGTGCCTGAATAGTTCTGGACCCAATGCCTATTTGAGGAGCCAACGGCAGGACACCAAAGATCTTTTTAACGGTCTGTAAGAGTGGCCTGCTGACCACCATTGTAGGGGGCAATCTTCCAAATGACTACCACTAAAAGGGGGGTGCGAATTCTTCCCACTGGCCACCAATGCAAGGGCCACTCTTTCAAATGATTACCACTAAAAGGGGCAAAATTCTTCCCACCGGCCACCAATGCGAGGGCCGTTCTTCCCACCGGCCACCAATGCGAGGGCCGTTCTTCTCACCGGCCACCAATGCGAGGGCCGTTCTTCTCACCGGCCACCAATGCGAGAGCCGTTCTTTCCACCGGCCACCAATGCGAGGGCCGTTCTTCTCACCGGCCACCAATGCGAGGGCCGTTCTTCTCACCGGCCACCAATGCGAGGGCCGTTCTTTCCACCGGCCACCAATGCGAGGGCCGTTCTTTCCACCGGCCACCAATGCGAGGGCCATTCTTCCCACCGGCCACCAATGTCAGGGCCGTTCTTCCAACAGGCCACCAATGTAAGGAGCATTCTGCCCACCGATCACCAATGAATTAATTTTAGCAAGGGTTTCCTGAAACCTGAAAATTATTTCAAGGATTCCTCGGGTAAAACTCTTGAGAAAGTCTGTCTAAGAGTTTCACAAAGATGCTCAGCATTTATATTCACAACTTAGGTCACCTCACCCTGATGGACCATGAACAGTCCATGTAAGGGGGCACTCCGATGGGATCAGTCCATGTAAGGGGGCACTCCGATGGGATCAGTCCATGTAAAGGGGGAACTCCGATGGGAACACTGCATGTAAAGGGGCAATCCGATGGGAACAGTCCATGTAAGGGGGCAATCCGATGGGATCAGTCCATGTAAGGGGGCACTCCGATGGGATCAGTCCATGTAAAGGGGCACTCCGATGGGATTAGTGCTGTAAGGGGGCACTCCGATGGGATCAGTCCATGTAAAGGGGGAACTCCGATGGGAACACTGCATGTAAAGGGGCAATCCGATGGGAACAGTCCATGTAAGGGGGCAATCCGATGGGATCAGTCCATGTAAGGGGGCACTCCGATGGGATCAGTCCATGTAAAGGGGGAACTCCGATGGGAACACTGCATGTAAAGAGGCAATCCGATGGGAACAGTCCATGTAAGGGGGCAATCCGATGGGATCAGTCCATGTAAAGGGGCACTCCGATGGGATCAGTCCATGTAAAGGGGCACTCCGATGGGATTAGTGCTGTAAGGGGGCACTCCGATGGGATCAGTCCATGTAAAGGGGGAACTCCGATGGGAACACTGCATGTAAAGAGGCAATCCGATGGGAACAGTCCATGTAAGGGGGCACTCCGATGGGAACAGTCCATGTAAAGGGGGAACTCCGATGGGAACACTGCATGTAAAGAGGCAATCCGATGGGAACAGTCCATGTAAGGGGGCACTCCGATGGGAACAGTCCATGTAAGGGGGCACTCTGATGGGAACAGTCTATGTAAGGGGGGCACTCCGATGGGAACAGTCCATGTAAGGGGGCACTCTGATGGGAACAGTCCATGTAAGGGGGGCACTCCGATGGGAACAGTCCATGTAAGGGGGCACTCCGATGGGAACAGTCCATGCAAGGGGGCACTCCGATGGGAACAGTCCATGTAAAGGGGAACTACGATGGGATCAGTGCATGTAAGGGGGCACGCCGATGGGAACAGTCCATGTAAAGGGGGCACTCCGATGGGATCAGTCCATGTAAAGGGGGAACTTCTATGGGAACACTGCATGTAAAGGGGCAATCCGATGGGAACAGTCCATGTAAGGGGGCACTCCGATGGGATTAGTGCTGTAAGGGGGCACTCCGATGGGAACAGTCCATGTAAGGGGGCACTCCGATGGGAACAGTCCATGTAAGGGGGCACTCCGATGGGAACAGTCCATGTAAGGGGGCACTCCGATGGGAACAGTCCATGTAAGGGGGAACTCCGATGGGATCAGTCCATGTAAAGGGGGCACTCCGATGGGATCAGTCCATGTAAGGGGGCACTCCGATGGGATCAGTCCATGTAAGGGGGCACTCCGATGGGATCAGTCCATGTAAGGGGGCACTCCGATGGGATCAGTCCATGTAAGGGGGCACGCCGATGGGATCAGTCCATGTAAGGGGGCACTCCGATGGGATCAGTCCATGTAAGGGGGCACTCCGATGGGATCAGTGCATGTAAAGGGGCACTCCGATGGGATCAGTCCATGTAAGGGGGCACTCCGATGGGAACAGTCCAAGTAAAGGGGGCACTCCGATGGGAACACTGCATGTAAAGGGGCAATCCAAAGGGGAAAAGTCCATGTAAGGGGGCAATCCGATGGGATCAGTGCATGTAAGGGGGCATTCCGATGGGATCAGTCCATGTAAAGGGGCACTCCGATGGGATTAGTGCTGTAAGGGGGCACTCCGATGGGAACAGTCCATGTAAGGGGGAACTCTGATGAGATCAGTCCATGTAAGGGGGCACTCCGATGGGAACAGTCCATGTAAGGGGGCACTCCGATGGGAACAGTCCATGTAAGGGGGCACTACGATGGGATCAGTCCATGTAAGGGGGCACTCAGATGGGATCAGTCCATGTAAAGGGGGCACTCCGATGGGATCAGTCCATGCAAGGGGGCACTCCGATGGGATCAGTCCATGCAAGGGGGCACTCCGATGGGATCAGTCCATGTAAGGGGGCACTCCGATGGGATCAGACCATGTAAGGGGGCACTCCGATGGGAACAGTCCATGTAAGGGGGCACTCCGATGGGATCAGTGCATGTAAGGGGACACTCTGATGGGAAAAGTCCATGTAAGGGGGCACTCCGATGGGATCAGTGCATGTAAGGGGACACTCTGATGGGAACAGTCCATGTAAGGGGACACTCCGATGGGATCAATGCATGTAAGGGGGCACTCCGATGGGATCAGTGCATGTCAGGGGGCACTCCGATGGGAACAGTCCATGTAAAGGAGCACTCCGATGGGAACAGTCCATGTAAAGGGGCACTCCGATGGCATCAGTGCATGTAATGGGGCACTCCGATGGGATCAGTGCATTTAAGGGGGCACTCCAATAGGAACAGTCCATGTAAGGGGGCACTCCGATGAGAAAAGTCCATGCAGAGGAGCAAACCGATGGGAACAATGTATGTAAGGGGGCACTCCGATGGGAACAGTCCATGTAAGGGGGCACTCCGATGGGAACAGTCCATGTAAAGTGGGCACTCCGATGGGATCAGTGCATGTAAGGGGGCACTCCGATGGGAACAGTCCATGTAAAGGGGCACTCCGATGGGAACAGTCCATGTAAGGGGGCACGCTGATGGGATCAGTCCATGTAAAGGGGCACTCCGATGGGAACACTGCATGTAAAGGGGCACTCTGATTGGAACACTGCATGTAAAGGGGCAATCCGATGGGATCAGTGCATGTAAGGGGGCACTCCGATGGGATCAGTGCATGTAAGGGGGCACTCCGATGGGATCAGTCCATGTAATGGGGCACTGCGATGGGAACAGTCCATGTAAGGGGACACTCTGATGGGATCAGTCCATGTAAAGGGGGCACTCCGATGGGAACAGTCCATGTAAAGGGGCACTCCGATGGGATCAGTGCATGTAAGGGGGCACTCCGATGGGAACAGTCCATGTAAGGGGGGCACTCCGATGGGATCAGTCCATGTAAGGGGGCACTCCGATGGGAACAGTCCATATAAGGGGGCACTACGATGGGAATAGTCCATGTAAAGGGGCACTCCGATGGGATCAGTGCATGTAAGGGGGCACGCCGATGGGAACAGTCCATGTAAAGGGGGCACTCCGATGGGAACAGTCTATGTAAAGGGGGCACTCCGATGTGAACAGTCCATGTAAAGGGACACTCCGATGGTAACAGTCCATGTAAAGGGGCACTCCGATGGGATCAGTGCATGTAAGGGGACACTCCGATGGGAACAGTCCATGTAAAGGGGCACTCCGATGGGATCAGTGCATGTAAGGGGACACTCTGATGGGAACAGTCTATGTAATGGGGCACTCCGATGGGATCACTGCATTTAAGGGGGCACTCCGATGGGAACAGTCCATGTAAAGGGGAACTCCGATGGGATCAGTGCATTTAAGGGGGCACTCCGATGGGACTAGTCCATGTAAGGGGTCACTCCGATGGGAACAGTCCATGTAAGGGGGCACTCCAATGGGAACAGTCCATGTAAGGGGGCACTCTGATGGGAACAGTTTATGTAAAGGGGCACTCCGATGGGAACAGTCCATGTAAAGCGGGCACTCCGATGGGATCAGTGCATGTAAGGGGGCACTCTGATGGGAACAGTTTATGTAAAGGTGCACTCCGATGGGATCAGTCCATGTAAGGGGGCACTCTGATGGGATCAATCCATGTAAGGGGGCACTCTGATGGGATCAGTGCATGTAAAGGGGCACTCCGATGGGATCAGTCAACGTAAAGGGGCACTCCGATGGGATCAGTGCATTTAAGGGGGCACTCCAATGGGAACAGTCCATGTAAAGGGGGCACTCCGATGGGAACAGTTCATGTAAGGGGGCACTCCGATGAGAACAGTCCATGCAGAGGAGCAGGCCGATGGGAACAATGCATGTAAGGGGGCACTCCGATGGGAACAGTCCATGTAAAGGGGAACTCCGATGGGATCAGTGCATTTAAGGGGGCACTCCGAAGGGACTAGTCCATGTAAGGGGTCACTCCGATGGGAACAGTCCATGTAAGGGGGCACTCCAATGGGAACAGTCCATGTAAGGGGGCACTCTGATGGGAACAGTTTATGTAAAGGGGCACTCCGATGGGAACAGTCCATGTAAAGCGGGCACTCCGATGGGATCAGTGCATGTAAGGGGGCACTCTGATGGGAACAGTTTATGTAAAGGTGCACTCCGATGGGATCAGTCCATGTAAGGGGGCACTCTGATGGGATCAATCCATGTAAGGGGGCACTCTGATGGGATCAGTGCATGTAAAGGGGCACTCCGATGGGATCAGTCAATGTAAAGGGGCACTCCGATGGGATCAGTGCATTTAAGGGGGCACTCCAATGGGAACAGTCCATGTAAAGGGGGCACTCCGATGGGAACAGTTCATGTAAGGGGGCACTCCGATGAGAACAGTCCATGCAGAGGAGCAGGCCGATGGGAACAATGCATGTAAGGGGGCACTCCGATGGGAACAGTCCATGTAAGGGTGCACTCTGATGGGAACGGTCCATGTAAAGGGGCACTCTGATGGGATCAGTCCATGTAAGGGGACACTCTGATGGGATCAGTGCATGTAATGGGGCACTCCGATGGGATCAGTCCATGTAAAAGGGCAATCCGATGGTATCAGTGCATTTAAGGGGACACTCCGATGGTATCAGTGCATGTAAAGGGGCACTACGATGGGATCAGTGCATGTAAGGGGGCACTCCGATGGGATCAGTGCATGTAAGGGGGCACTCCTATGGGATCAGTCCATGTAAAGGGGCACTCCTATGGGAACAGTCCATGTAAGGGTGGCACTCCGATGGGATCAGTGCATGTAAGGGGGCACTCCGATGGGAACAGTCCATGTAAGGGGGCACTCCGATGGGAACAGTCCATGCAGAAGAGCAAACCGATGGGAACAATGCATGTAAAAAGGCACTCCAATCGGAACAGTCCATGTAAGGGGTAGGGGCGGTTTCATGTCGGTCAATCAGATAACAAATGGCTGAGGGTTCGGGCAGTCTTTGTTTTTTATCAGAAGGGTCACCTCTATGCTGCAGATTCAAAGCAGGGAGCCGGCCTGTGCAGATTGCCAGTGACCTCGGACCCCCCAGGTCCCAATAAGGGAACCTGCCTACAATACAGCCGCCATTACTAGGTGGTCCCGGATGTAATAGAAAGGTTTCCTCATGGCAGATACACCCCTGCCTCCTCACCACCCCCCAACACTAACACAGTCCCATCCCTGCAACCAAAATCCCTCATTATATGTCACTTACTGTTACCAGGACATAGAAGGTGAATCTCCCCAGGTGGTGGAACGATGTCGGCAAGTGAAGGGCGAAGGGACGGACATGAAGTATCTGATGATGGGTGCAGTGAGCAGCAGGCGCTGTCAGTACTTCATCCAGAAGACAGGTAGGTGGGTGAGGATGGGAGCAAAGGGGTCCTCACTGTGGGAAGGAATATCTGTGTGTCACCCATATACAGAGAGGGCTCCCCATACCCATGTATGAGCTGGAAGTGGCAGGAGATCAGTGCTGGTAGTATCCATCACAGACAACACTGACCCATCCTCCCATCCACCACATACTGACCCATCCCTG
This sequence comes from Staurois parvus, assembly GCF_062004578.1. Classification (NCBI taxonomy): domain Eukaryota; kingdom Metazoa; phylum Chordata; class Amphibia; order Anura; family Ranidae; genus Staurois; species Staurois parvus. The sequence continues at coordinate 736,104 of NW_028317922.1, forward strand.
CAATCCCCACATACTGACCCATCCCTGCAATCCCCACATACTGACCCATCCCTGCAATCCCCACATACTGACCCATCCCTGCCATCCCCACATACTGACCCTCCCTGCGATCCCCACATACTGACCCATCCCTGCGATCCCCACATACTGACCCATCCTCCCATCCACCACATACTGACCCATCCCTGCGATCCCCACATACTGACCCTTCCCTGCGATCCCCACATACTGACCCTCCCTGCGATTCCCACATACTGACCCATCCCTGCGATCCCCACGTACTGACCCATCCCTGCAATCCCCACGTACTGACCCATCCCTGCAATCCCCACGTACTGACCCATCCCTGCAATCCCCACATACTGACCCATCCCTGCAATCCCCACATACTGACCCATCCCTGCAATCCCCACATACTGACCCATCCCTGCAATCCCCACATACTGACCCATCCCTGCAGTCCCCACACACTGACCCATCCCTGCAATCCCCACACACTGACCCTTCCCTGCAGTCCCCACACACTGACCCATCCCTGCAGTCCCCACACACTGACCCATCCCTGCAGTCCCCACACACTGACCCATCCCTGCGATCCCCACACACTGACCCATCCCTGCGATCCCCACACACTGACCCATCCCTGCGATCCCCACACACTGACCCATCCCTGCGATCCCCACACACTGACCCATCCCTGCGATCCCCACACACTGACCCATCCCTGCGATCCCCACACACTGACCCATCCCTGCAGTCCCCACACACTGACCCATCCCTGCAGTCCCCACACACTGACCCATCCCTGCAGTCCCCACATACTGACCCATCCCTGCGATCCCCACACACTGACCCATCCCTGCGATCCCCACATACTGACCCATCCCTGCGATCCCCACATACTGACCCATCCCTGCGATCCCCACATACTGACCCATCCCTGCGATCCCCACATACTGACCCATCCTCCCATCCACCACATACTGACCCATCCCTGCGATCCCCACATACTGACCCTTCCCTGCGATCCCCACATACTGACCCATCCCTGCGATCCCCACACACTGACCCATCCCTGCAGTCCCCACATACTGACCCATCCCTGCAGTCCCCACATACTCACCCATCCCTGCAGTCCCAGCATCGACCCTCCGCACAGTAGTGTATTTTACTTTCTTGCTGCCCTAGGCAAGACTAAAATCGACCACCCCCCATCTACATTTATCTCTCTCCTTGCTGTTTAAGATCCACTTCTTCAGTACAGGAGCATGATGGAGGGCAGTGTGACATGGCAGGGGGAGGTCGTGGGACAGGAGGGGGTCAGCGTGATGGGGGGCAGCAGGACAGGAAGGAGGCAGCAGGAGAGGAGGGGGGCAGCAGGAAGGGGGAGATCAGGACAGGAGTAGGCCATCGAGACAGGTAGGAGGGTAGCAGGACAAGAGGGAGGCATCATGACAGGGGGAGGGCAGCATGATCGGGGGCAGCGTGATGGGTGGGGAGACAGGTGGGGGCAGAGGGACAGTAGGAGTGCAGTGGGAAAGGAGGAGGAGCACAGAGGGACAGGTGGGGGGCATGGGACAGGATCGGGGCAGCGGGACAGGAGGAGTGCAGAGGAACAGGTGAGGGGCAGTGGGACAGGAGAAGCACAGAGGGACAGGTGGCGGGCAGCGTGACGGGGGACATGGGACAGGATCGGGACAGGAGGAGGAGCACAGAAGGACAGGTGAGGGGTAGTGGGACAGGAGGAGCGCAGAGGGACAGGTGGGGGGCAGCATGACGGGGGCATGGGACAGGATCGGGGCAGCGGGACAGGAGGACCGCAGAGGGACAGGTTGGGGGCAGCATGACGGGGGCATGGGACAGGATCGGGGCAGCGGGACAGGAGGAGCGCAGAGGGACAGGTAAGGGGCAGTGGGAAAGGAGGAGCGCAGAGGGACAGGTGAGTGGCAGTGGGACAGGAGGAGCGCAGAGAGACAGGTGGGGGGTAGCGTGACAGGGGGCATGGGACAGGATCGGAGCAGCGGGACAGGAGGAGCGCAGAGGGACAGGTGGGGGGCAGCGTGACAGGGGGCATGGGACAGGAGGAGCGCAGAAGGACAGGTGAGGGGCAGTGGGACAGGAGGGGCACAGAGGGACAGGTGAGGGGCAGTGGGGACAGATGGGGGGTACAGAGTGATACAGGGCATGGAACAGGATCGGGTCAGCGGGACAGGAGGAGCGCAGAGGGACAGGTGAGTGGCAGTGGGACAGGAGGAGCGCAGAGGGACAGGTAAGGGGCAGCATGACGGGGGCATGGGACAGGATCGGGACAGGAGGACAGCACGTCCCAGCGCACACTGACAGTGGGCCCCGCCCTCACGCGCTCCGAGCGCACACCAGGGATCCGCCCACCACTCTGCTCTCCTCTGCAGCCGGTCCCTTAGCCCGTGTGACCCTCCTTGTGTGTCGGCTTGGCTGTACACTCACCCATGGCAGACCTGTTGCTGACACACAGTGTCCCTTCTGCCTGGGGGGCGTGCCGCCCCCCTGTAAACTGCCACCCTAGACAAACGCCTTGTTTGCCTCATGGCAAATACACCCCTGCCTCCTCACTGCCCCCCAACACTAACACAGTCCCATCCCTGCAACCAAAATCCCTCATTATATGTCACTTACTTTTACCAGGACATAGAAGGTGAATATCCCCAGGGGAAACGCAGATCGCAATAACAATTTCATAGGGAATCTAACCCATGACTTGCTTCCATTGTGAGGATCTTTTAAGAGATCAATAGGAAGGATTTTCCCAACTCCAAAGCTTGAATGATGATCCACCAGGCCAGAGAAAACCTGGTGTTTGGTGACAGGTGCATCAGTTTGTCCCGAGATTGAACCGATTTGTCCCAGGATGAACTAACAAAAGAAAAGAGAAATCATTTTCCTAATGACACCAGTGTAATGGAAATTATTTTTGACTCCAATTTTAGGGCTCATTCACACTTGACTGTTTTACTAACGCTTGCCAAACGCCCATATAGCGTTTGGCAAGCGTTGGTCCGGCGTTTGCGGAGCGTTTTTTAACGCTCGGCAAATGCCTCATGCGCGGTTTAGCGGCGGTTGCTAGGCGTTTGCCGAGCATTAAAAATGCCCCACAAACACCTATAATGAAGTTTGAATAGTGTGACCGCTCCGCAAATGCCCCGCAACCGCACCGCAAACGTCAATCAGGCGTTTGCGGAGCGGCAACATAGACTAGAATAGGAGGCTTCAACGCCTCCTGACTCGACCAGAGGCGTCCGTTTTGCCTCGATGCTAACGCTCCCGTTAGAACAGCACCATGTGCTGCAATGTGCAGAATTGTCCGAGGCGTTTGGGAAGCGGTAAAAACGCTTCCCAAACGCCTCTCTTCCGCCTGCACACAACGCTAGTGTGAATGTAGCCTTACTGGCAATTTTTCCACTGACATCCACGTATGTGAAAAATTTTACCAAAGGGATGCTCACATAAGGGGAATTATTTTCCCACTGACACCAATGTAATTATTTTTTTTTTTTTTGCACACTGTCACTGGTATGTTGGTGGGGAATAGTTTTCCCATTGACACCAGTATAAAGGGCATTATTTTACAATCTTTACTAATTTAAAGTAGCAGTAAACTTGTTATATACACGCACGCACACGCACACGCACACACGTGTTAAAGGGAGTTCTTCATTGCTGTGCTGTCAGTGTGTGGTGATTTTTGTGGTCTTCCTTCCAATGTGAGGTTTCCCATCCACACCAAATAAACCCCTTCCCACCGTCTGTACACTTATGTAGCAACACACTGACACCAGTGAAACAGGAATTATTTTCCCATCTACAGCAACTTGAGAGCATTATATTCCCAGTGACATCGATGTAAGTCACATGTACAAGCAGGCATTATATTTTAACCGACATCAATGTATGAGGAATTATTTTCCCACTGACATCAATGTTAGGCACATTGGGGAGATCCAGATTGCCTTTAAATCATCTGCACATAATTAAGGAAAGCCTTGCTCGTAAAGTTCCAAAACATGCAACAGACTTGGGTAGTTCCTATTTTGGGAATTTTCAAATGTAAGAATTACTGACAGTTTGTAGATAACGTAACAGGAGGTAATTAAAACCACCTCCAATTTGGTGTACAGAGACAGGCCAGACCATGTTTGCGCTGCAAAGCTGTTGTGGATGTTACGCTTCCTCCTTAGGGCTTGCTGGTTGCTAGAATGCTGGAGGCTGCTGCTATCCTAGCAACCAAGGATGCATCTCTGGCTCCATTCAGCTGACAACCAGGAGATTCTCCAGGTGACAGCTGATTGTAAATGAAGGGGCTAAGAATGCTGGCTGATGTAATAAACCAAACATGGCTATGGCACTTTTTGAACAATGACATCAGTCAGCATCCCCAGCACCCCAACCCTTTGTTTACATTCAATTGTAGGCTGGGGAACATTCCAATCATCAGCTGAATGGGGTGAGGGATGCGTAATTATTTGCTAAGGCACTGCCTACTGCACACCTAACAGCATCTTACCAACCAATGGCACTGTGCGGCTCAGGAGCTCAGTATGGACTGAGGACAGGGTGTCCACAGTTTGTACACTGTGGCCTCATTGCTGCACCCCTCACCATGCCTCTATGTGACACATTGTTGTGCCTGTTTCTTACGTTTACAAAAATGGCAACTATCCCATTTTATAGCTAGTTTTAAAGAATAAGTTCACCTATAAAAAAAATAAATAAATAAATAATACATGCACATCTTTTTGCAGGTAAGAAAATGTGCATTTATTAGAAAGCATTGCTCCTGCAATCAGCAGATCGCGGGTGCTATGCAGGACTTCTGCAGACTTGTCAGTGTATGTGTGCTTTTACTCTGTACGGGCAAGCAGATACACACTGACGGGAAGAGACAACGAACTACCACAGTGCTCAACAGTGCTGTGGTAGTTCACTGAGGACTACAAGCCGAGAGTGTTGTTTCCCATTCATAGAATTCTGTGACTGAATGACACTGCCGGGCGGGCGAGCAATAGGTATCCCGTGCCTATTATGTGGTATAGGTATCCTAATTAAGGAAGCTGCTTACACCAAAAAACGTGTATCTCCTCTCAACTGAAGGATCAACAGTTATTAAAGCTAAAATCAGTGCTACCCATAAATCAGCATAATTAACAATGTGTCTCATTAATAAAATCATACAAGTTAGGCCTCGTTCACACTATACGTGCAGAAAAACTGATGGAAAAGATTTCACTCGCAGAGCACAAGTTTACATCTGTTTTCATACGCATATCAGTGAGTTTTATACAGAGAATAGGGCACATAGAGAACTATTGTTTTCTTTGTACCCTTGCAGAACGTATGCAGAAAAACTCAGAAAGGTATACAGAAAAAAATGGCACGAACAAGGCCTTAGGTTCTATGACTATTCGTAACAATGTAACATGACAATATAAATACATGCAATAAAGGAAAAAAATAAATTAAGATTAAAATGATAAATAAAACTTTAAAATATATATTAATAATATATTTTTTAATTATTATTTTCATTTTTAATTATTTTTTTTCTATATTTTTTTTCTTTATTGCATTTATTCACATTGTTACATTACAGTTTTACAAATAGTCACAGAACTTTATTGTTGTATGATTTTATAAATGAGACACATTGTTAATTATGTTCATTTATGGGTGGTGCTGCACTTGCTTAATTTTGGGGATTTGCTGTTTTTGCCGCCCTTCGTCAGACCCCTGGTCACACTTTTTTCTGGTCTGCCTATATGAAATCTTAGGAGTCTTTTAGCTGAATCCCATGGTCAAAAATGAAACTGCCCAGAGACAATACATTCTTTCTCCAGTTTTGACATTTTTAACCAAAAGATGACAAGCCTGCCCACCACGACAAGGTAGACTCTTTCAGGGCAGGACCTACACTAAACTACACTACGCTAACCTACTCCATGCTAGTCATCGTATTTTTACTGTTAGATGCCTGATTGTAATAAGCCTCATCCTAGAACCTTCCATCTTCCTCTCCAGACTTGTTTACTAAGATCTACATAAGAACAACCCTTTTCATTCACAAAACAGAGAACAGACTTGAAATGGTTGTTGCTGTTATCTTATGGTGGGTGATGCAGTGGTCAGCAATGCTCACCTGTAATGTCCCGACACATTTCCCTTCTTTAATCAATGCAGAGCTCTCTTCCACATAGATGCCTTCAGTCTGAAAGGTCTAAAGCGATTTAATTGTCGTGAAGTTTGTTCACAGAGAACCTTTGTCGCCGTCCTCATCCTACCAGTCCTCAGTTTTACTGACATAGAAAAATGCTCACAATAGTGTGTTACAATAAATAATTGGATGTTAAATAAAACATTAGGGTTTTTTTTAGAATTACAATTCCAAAACATCTGAATAGAGCCCATGGCAGCAACAGGGGGAATGACAACCCTCAGGGTACTGTGGTCACCCCCTGAAAGAGGACACCCCACCCATATTCCACCTATCAGGCCATGCACAACACCCCAGTTATCCCACCAGACCACACCCAACTGGGAGGAGGTGCAATCAATTCTGAACTTCGTGAACCCAACAGGAAGGCCGAGACTTCCTCAGAGCTATGCGCCACCAACATTCCTGTCCTGCCACAGTTTCAGAGCTTCCCCGAGAGGTAGCCTCACTCCATTCCTTCAGGCACAGAGTGTCTACACTGTTGTGGTGGTTTATGTAAGGATATATATATTCATAAAGGGCGTGTCCCTTTCCCTTAGATGAAATATTACAGTGCCTCCAGCCGTTAAAATACGGCAAATATTTATTAAACCAATAATTTGGACACTTTGATAATTCGATCACCACTTATTAGTATACCTTGAATTCTTTTAGCCAATATGATTTCGTACCATACACACAAAATTTGCCTTATAATAGATAAATATAAAAATTTATTTATGTACAAAAATTATATATATATTAACACAAAACGCAAAAGACTGGTGATAAATGAATATTGGTACACACAATCAAAAATATATCCTACCAATGTAAGACACACTAATAAGGTCTCTAACTAATTACATCAATCACAAATTTTAAATGATATGATTATTTATTAAATTTATTAATAATTAATAATTTCGAATATCTCAAAGGTTATATTCTCGCACGCCGTGGCCATAGGATTGCAAGAAGTAAGCCCTTGATATGTGATACTCTGGTTATTAATATTCAATAAATTATGAAATATGGAAAAATTTATAATATGGCAATAAACAATTTTTAACAGTAACACAGTATCTTTCTACATATATCTAACTACCCAATATTGTTATGATACACTGAGGTAATTTTATGATTCTACACAACAGAGAAAGTAATTAATACAAAATCAAATAAACATCTCACCACACCCGGACGTCAGACTAGGCAACTCTCCCGTGGATTTAGCTGGCAGTGGAACGCCTTTAGACTGATATATAGGCAAGTGATAGATTCAATAGGGGAGAATGTAGGAAGTTATAAGTTTAGAGGTTTAAAGTTTTAGGAAGTTTGAAAAGATGGAAGAGTAATTATTTCAGCAGAGATCTTCTTCAGATGTCAGGTCTTTCCATGAGGTCTTTATGAGGGTTCTTCTTTTTCTTAAAGCACATGGGCTTTTATATCCACTAGTCCATTGTTCTAAGATACCTTCCCACCAGGCTTCCTGATTGGCTAGTTGAGAAATGTGTGTACATAAGCTATTTCTCACCTGCCCACCAGGTGGCGGTCATGTATCACAGAACAATGTGAGTATTTGAGATGACTCATACCTTGGGTGGAATCTTCAGGTAATTTCAGGAATAAAATATACGGCACTTTCCAGATATAGCAGTGATCATACCTATGATATTCTAAATAGGGACCACGGAATATAGGTGTATATTCAGTTATTCCTACTCGAAATATCATCCTGTTTGTTTCCTGATAAGACATGTAACTAATGCTAGTTTATAATACATCTTACTTCCCATCATCTCAATACTCAAGTTAGTGATATATAGTTCCCATTGCTGAGTATTTAGTGGTGTTTAAAGTCTATGACATCTTATTTATAATCTGTTTTTGTAGTACATTTTTGTCATGATATACAGTGAACTTTTAAACTTAAATGTCCTGAATTTCACCCCTTTGTTTCAGAATCAACATTTCCTCTGTGTAGGGAAAAAAAATTCTCTATTTGCCTGGCCCTTGTATTGGACTCATGGTAAACATCTGTTAATGCCTTCACCCTTGGTGAACAATAGTATATGGTAATAGTTTCAGAGGTCTGTTGGTTCATCACACTCTACAAGGTTTGGGTAAGCTCTCAGACAATCAGTTTGGTTCCTCTATTGTCATGTCCAGACCTTGTATATGTTTACCTGCTTATTGAAGTCTGAATAATGGTGTTTGATCACCTGTAGAACTTCAAAATAGTATTGTCTCTAGGAGGAAAGAAAAACAATCCCTTCACCCATTCTCTCCAGTTCTTTAACTAGAATTCTTGGTGGTTCAACCAAGACAAAATTAACTCTTAACATCCGGTTATGCTGATCTGTTTGCCATATAATATTATGTCTTGATAAAAGTCATATTCTTGAGACATGATTCAAAAGCCCACAACAAAATCCCCCTTTGTTTTTGGGGTATAGGCACGCGTAGAGGGGTGTCTGTATCGAAAAACATGAGTGGGACTTTTGGGTTAGAGTGATCGTTCGTCTTCTCCGGTGAAGGGAATGAAATTCAAAAAAAAAATTTCGATAATAAAATGGCAGCGGTCATGCTGGTTGTTCCTCAACTTGACTCGGCGTCTTTAGATGGACACTTCCGATGACGATCCTGGTCTTGTGATGAGGCCGGCCTGGCCTGGCACATCCACCTTGGGGTCCATGGGTCCTCCGCACAACAGGTCTCTTAGACGGTCTCCTAGGCGGGTCTTTTCCTCTGGACTGGCCCTTGGTGGCCTGGGACATCAGGTTATCGTCTCCGGATCGATCTCTGGCATCTGGTCTTTCCCACAGGACATTATAGCTTCCTTCTAGGGTCCGGTCATTGACACCTCCGATCGCCGGTCTGGTCATAGTCTGGGCCTTCCTTTCTAAATTATTAAAATGAACAGTTTGAGTAATGGATATACATAAAATTATGTTACTGGATCCTGTAAGGCAAAAGATGAATTATATGTTTAAAGGAAATTTAATAATGATCTCAATATCTCCAGATAGGAATTGGTGGGTTCAGTCTTCCAACAACTGCAATTGAGACTTCGGATGGCAAGCACGTAATTGGTTGATGTGCACCCATCTATCACTGATTTCACCATACCGGGTAACCTGCAATTTATATGCGACCGGAGAGATTTTATCAATGATAGAGAACGGACCTTTCCAAGATGGAAGGAATTTCCGTTCCTTGATCTGGTCTCTTGCAAAGTTGTATAGATAGACCTTGTCACCAATCTCATATTCCTTCTTGGAGGTTTTGAGATCATAGTATGTCTTAGCACTAGTTGCAGCTCTTTCCAAATTTCGCTGGGCAAAGGCAAAAGCATATTGCAGATGTTTACGTAAATCCTCTATGTACTGGTGTGTGGTGGTAGCATTGATCAAATTTTGATCTGTAGTGCGATACAATAAGTGCTGGGGCAGTACCATCCGTCTACCTGTCATCAGTTCAAAAGATGACATTTTTGTAACTGTATTCGGAGTAGCCCTCAACGCCATCAGGACCAGCGGGAGCTTGACATCCCAATCTTTGCCTGTTTCCTTAACAAATTTCTTAAGGACATTAACGATGGTCTGATTGTATCGTTCTACACCACCACTAGAGGCTGGCCGATAGGCGATATGCAATTTCCTTTTAACCCCCAAAATTTTCCACAATTTGGCCATCACTTCGCTAGTGAAGTGCGATCCTCTATCAGACTCTATCCTCTGAGGTAAACCAAAACGAGAAAATACATGATTTATTAGCAATGCAGCACATGTCTCGGAGCTGTTATTTGGTGCTGGTATACATTCGACATACTTGGTGAATAAACATGTAACTGTTAACATATACCGATTTCCTCGTGAAGATTTTGTTACTGGCCCAATAAAATCCATCTGAAGGTCTGACCAAGGCATACATATCCCCCTCTTCTGGAGAGGTGCTCTGTGAGTTGGCTTGGTAGGTTGAAATTGGGGACATATTAGGCAACCTTGGCAGTATTCCTTCACATCACGTAACATATGAGGCCAGTAGGCATAATCCCGCAGGATCTCATACGTGATCTTTTCCCCACGATGACCGGAAGTGGGAGCATCATGGGCATGCTGTAGCATCAAACCTCTAAATTTAAGTGGGACGACCCATTGTTGTACGCCACCCTTTGAGGTTCGTATCAACAATCCCTGGTATAAAGAGAATTGGGATTTGGATTTCATTAAGATACGTAAATCCTCCTTCCCACTACATACTTCCTTATTTATGGGATTTTGGTTGGGATCTTCTATATGACTATAAAACAAGCCAATTATTGGGTCTTCTTTTTGGGCAGTAATTAAATCCTCACTAGGAGAATCGTGACTCCACTGTAATGCATTCGGATCACCAGCTGTTCTGGCCTGTTGCCTGGTGACAGCTTCAACCTGTATGGTACCTAAAAATTGATCAATGTCTAACAGTTCACCGGTGATTGCCCCTTCCTTGGCTAGAGAATCGGCCAGATCGTTCCCTTCTTTCTCGGCACCTAGAACCTTGGAGTGGCCTTTGGTCTTCTTGAAGTGCAGGGTGAGATCATTGGACCTTACCAGTTCATCGATGTGACAAAAGAGCTTACCATGTTTCACGGGTTTGTGATTACTCTTGTTCATGTTGTTTCGCTTCCACCTAGGGAAATACTCCACAAAACTATTCCTGACATAATTGGAATCGGTTATGATGGCACACTCTCTGATGTTGAACTCTATAGCCATCTCAACTGCTCTAAGAATTGCAGTAAGTTCAGCAACCTGACTGCTTTTTGGTCCAAGTTTGTATCCCACAGAAATTGGGGTGACACCTTGGGTCCAAACGATTCCAATACCTGCCACTAGTTGGAGCTGTTCCCCATCCTTGTGATGAAAAGCACAACCATCCACATATACACACGGCAGCTGTTTACAGTATTCTTCATCGTAAACCTTGTAAGGAGAGAACAGTTGTTCTTCCAGAAAGTCAGTGTCCGGGCCCTCCATAGCAGGCGTAGTTGCGGAACAATCATGGAGCTCGGCTAGGCCCTGGGCTACTGGACTTTCCTTGTTCTGTTTGTACCGAATTTCAAGAGGCCACCCTTGCAAAGACAAAGTCCAAGCAGTGATGCGGCTATTAGACACATTTCCTCCCTTGATACGTTCACTCTTTAAATACTGTAAAGGCTGGTGTGCCGTTTCAACAATGATTCTCTCTCCCTGAATGTAACTGCGGAAATTCTGTAATGCCCACACGGTGGACAATAGAGCTTTTTCACAGTCACTGAACTTTACTTCAACCGGGGACAAAGTTTTACTGGCATAGGCAATCACCTTACTGACATCATCACGTTTCTGGTAAAGAACAGAACTCATACTTACCTGCGTAAACCCTGTCTCTAGATAGAAATTTTTACCCCCTTCGGGATATCCGAGACACGGAGCTTGTGTGAGACGTTCCTTTAACTCCTTCATGGCGTCCTCCTGTTTCTTACCCCACGACCATTCGACATCCTTCTTCAGTAGGTGAAGCAGTGGCTTGCTTATCTCGGCGTAATTATCAATAAACTTACGCGAGTAGTTTACCATACCTAGGAAGGATCTCAATTCTTTAAGGTTAGTAGGGACTTTACAATTCAGAACCGCCTCAACTTTCTTCTTTTGTGGGTTCAAACCTTCAGCAGTAACTTCATGGCCTAGGAAGTTTACCTTCGTGCGACACCACTGGGCTTTTTGTAAGGACAGTTTTACTCCTGCTGCTTTTAATTGGCCCAGGACATGCCGAAGTTCTGTAATGTGTTTGGCCATATCCGTACTTTTGATCAGGATATCGTCCACATATGCCAACGTCCCCCTTTCGAAGGCGTCTGGCATGGCCTTGTGCATGAACACAGCAAATTCATGTCCGGAATTTATGAATCCGAAAGGCATTCTCACCCAACAATATTGTCGATTCCCAAAACTGAAGGCCAGTTTGTATTGGTCTTCCTCACTCACCTTTATGGTCCAATACCCCTGTGCACAATCCAAGGCTGTGAAAACTTGGGATCCTTGGAGCTGGGCTAGACACTGGTCTATGTATGGGACAGGCCATCCTGACATGTACACACGTTTGTTCAGCTGACGGAGGTCAGCGCACAAACGCCATTGTCCATTGGGTTTTAAAATACCCAGGATCGGGTGGTTGTAGGAGCTGTGGATGGGCCTAATTATACCCCTTTCATGTAACTTCCTGATAATCTCAGCTAGAGATTCATAGGAAGCTAATGGTAACCTATACTGTCTTACAAATACTGGTGGGGCATCTGGATCTGTTTGGATCCTAGCGATGTGTAGGTCAGTAGTCCCACAATCGTAAGAATCCTTGGCAAAGATCTCTTGGAATTCAAGGAGAAGCTCTCGGAGCAATTGTCGGTCGAGATCACTGGCACACGCGTCGGCGAGGGCCACCATCTCTTCCACTAACTCCTTGAATCCAGGAAAGCTTTCCGGCTGACCTATCTCATATGCCTCTTCAAGTTTCGTGGTGAGGTCATTGGGTATGTGATGTGTGTGTGTGTTCTCCTGCCATCCAGGTTCTTTGGGGTACTCTTGTTCTTTGATTGGGTGATCAAAGACAATTGATGTCTCTTCGATTCGACAGGTGCCATCTTTAGAATCGAATGGATAAATGGACTCTATGGTGAAAATACCCTCTGGTAATGAATGGAATGTTTGTTCAATTAATTGTTCCTCCGACAAATATTCATCGGGGATGAGTCCAATCACCTGGTTAGTAACCCCAAAGGTATAATATTCAGTCTCTACCGCTAGACCAATAAGGGTCTCTTTGGGTAAGACGATGTCCTGATTGGACAGATTATGTATGTAAATGTACATCGGGGATTGATGTGTGTTGACTAGGGGCGTGTGTGTAATGTTCAGTCCCTCCCCCTTCATTTTATGGGAGAGGCATACTAATGCATCTGACCCCTTCAGTCTATGTCCCTTTTTAACTTGGATGGGGAGTATGAAGTTATTTATGCCCTTAGGAATTGTAATCTTTTGGGCTACCTGGACTTCAACAGCATAAGGCATCTGTTGCTGGGATTTTAAAGCTAAGTCCAGATTTTGGTATTTTTCGGGGTCCCCCTTTAGTCGACTCCATAAACAGTCATTAATTAGGTCGACTTGCATTGCAAAGCGATGTAATACATCGTTGCCAAAATAAATTTTAGTTTGGGGATTATCCAAGACTAGGAACACATGGGTGGCTGTTTTGTTTCCTACAGTGACGTTTAAGAGACACCTAGCCATTGAATTGTGATCATCAGAGTCATCAAGGGAGTCTGAAATCCAATGACGCTGAGGTGTGGAGAAACGGATCATTTCCATTTCGGTCAGGTGTTTTATCAGCCCATGGCTTACAAAGCTGTGTTCCTGTCTCAAATCTAGTTTGGCATATTTTGACCTATTAAGACCATTTATCCGGATGGGGATAAACAAGTCGCTGTTAACCCTTTCAATACCTGTCAAGAATTGGGTGTGATCTCCCCCTTTTCTTGGTTTATCCTCCTGATGAAAAGATATCGTAAGGATGTCATCTTGGAGGGAGATATCTTTTATTTTATCTTGGGGAATTCTAAAAATGTGTTCCTCATCTCTTCTGATAGGGTTATGGTCATCAGGTTTGATAACCGTTACATCAGGAAGTTGGCTGTTCCTGAAATGGATTTCTAATGATCCAGGCCTTTCTTCCACCAGGTGGCAGTGTTGTCGGGAATGGGGAGTTTTAAGTTTCCCATATTTAATTGGGGTATTTACCTGTGACCACAGGACTTGGTTCACACAGTCAACTATGGTGTTCAGCCTTTTTAGGAAGTCCATCCCAATTATCATGTGGTGCTGGGAGATACTGGCAATGATGATGGGGTGTCTCAGTTCCTTATTACCCAGTTTCAATTTAAGCCAGGCGGTACCCATGACTTGTAACGGGTCTCCACCTACACCAATCAATGAGCTGTCAAAACTTTTAAGTCTCGGCTTGGTGGGCATGACATTCGCCACTTTGTCAAAATGTTCCTGTGACATGATGGTTGCTTGGGATCCAGTGTCTATTAAGCCGACAATCGAAAGATCACTGGCATCCTGCACCTGCACCGTGGCATAATATCTCCCATCAGATTCAGTCAGCTCACACATGAAATTAGTGTGGTTGAAGATCTGTGGGCCCTTCAATAACCTATGACTAGCTCTTATCTCACCGCATGTGGTGGACACATCACCCTTATCCTCCCTGGTGGGATTCTTGGACTGTCTCAAGACAGAAGCACAACTAGAAGTTGGTGCTCCGTCTGGCTTGTCAATCCCGACGACTTCCGATACCGCGACTATATTAGGGGCAATAGATGGACACTGAAAAGCAGGAGAATCATTAATAACCAACAAATGGTCCCCCTTTGCCTGAGAACTAGCTTCTCCATTAGTAGGCGTGTCAGGGACGGGGCACACATCTCCTGTCATTTGACTCAGTGTCCTCCCCTGTTGGTTTAAGGCTTGGGTGCCTGTTAATTCTGTGACCCTTGGTTGGTCACAGGAGCTGCTCCTAAAAAAGGATTGGATGGAAATTGAGTGACAAGCCTGTCCATTTGTTCAGCCATTTTGCTGACCTGTGCCTCTATTTGTCCAATACGCTCAGAGGAGTCATTCTGTTGATTCTCCCTTTTCCTATACTTGCGCTTGTATTTTGGACGAGACTGGTAATGAGACTCAGAGTCAGAACTACTGCTCTGGTCCCGACGCCATTGTTCTCTCTGAGGTTTTGGGGTCTCCCTGTTATTAAAGGGAGCCTGGGGTACTGTATCCCCCCTTTGAGCTTGAGGGTGTTCTTGGCGTGGAGGAAATCTTTGGAAGTCGGAGTTTTTATTAAAATTGGGATTCTTATTGTAATTATGGGGCCTGTTGAAATTGGGGTTCCCATAAAAATTCCCATGTTGGTTTTGGCGAGGATAATAGAACCTCTGAGGATACCATTGCCTCCTTTGATTCTCATCACTATACTGACCCTTACCATACTTTTTATTCTTCTCACTTCCACTACCGTAGTTCCCTGGCTTTTGTCTATCCTTTCTCACCCACTGGTTTTGGGGTGCAAAGTTATGGACCTCCTTCACTTGCTGGGTTTGAGGTACAAATCTAGGGGAACCATTGGTTTTACCCCCACGGACTACTTCCGCATATGATTTCTTCTCTGCCTGCAAATTTGGATTTGGAGGGGAAACGGTAGTGGCTGCTACTATCTTGGGGCTATTTTTGGGTTCTCTTTTTATCCCGCCCTCACTGGACTGTTGGATCGAGAATAGATAGTCACTCTCTCTCACCAACCAATCAAGAGAGCATCCCTTTCTGTAATCCTTTGCAAGTCCCAATTTTATGTAAGCAGGTAATGCTTCATAGAATAGTGTCTTGAATTCTGGCTGGTTAGGATTGGGATCCTTTTCAGCCAGGAAATAGGCATTTCTGAGGACAGCCAGAAATTCTGCAGGGCTTTGGTGAGGACCACACTTTAAATTGTAGGCCGCAGCCTTGGCAGAGGTTACAGTTTTATAAGGCCCAAATTCCATGTGGCACTTATGTTTAACCTCTCTCCAGGACTGATTGGAATAGGCCCTCAAGGTCTCAAAGAATTGCCGGTATTTCTCTTCAAACACCCATGGCAGCAATTCTATTTTGGTGTGGTCATCTCTAATGCCCAGAATCTCTAACGTCTGTTCATATGTTCTCATGTGTTCAGTGATCTCAAGGGACCCTTTCTTAGAAAACATAGGAACAGTGTCCTTCAGGAACTTAATGACCTTTGGGGTGTCATATCTCCTGAATGACCCCTGGGATTTCCCTTCCTGCCTATATGAAACCTCATATTTTTCTTCTGAGCGCTCTGGAGTATATCTTGAAAGCTTAGGAGGTGACCTATATTCTGACCCTGACTCACTATCAGATACTTCGCTGTGATGCGGATATCTCCGCTCATCAGCCTCTGGCTTGACTGGGTTGGTCCGTCTTTGGACCCCAGAATTTATTTGGGCCGTCAACCTTATAATCTGCTCCTCCAGAGTTTTCTGCTCAGATTTTATCAAGGTAAGTTCTGACTGGTCATGCTTATCCCCTGGGTGAACTTTAATTTTGACAGGAGATAACCTCTCTGATCTGAAGTACTCCACCTCATCTTTTAAGTCCTGATACTTCTTTTGAAGTTGTTTTAATTCCTGAAAGTTTCTTTCATATAGGTCTTGAGCACTTCGAAAGTCTCCGACCAATCTATCATAATGTTTCTCGGATTCGTCTAAACGAACACCGGCATGACCAAGCTTCCCTCTCAAAGACTCAATGTCCTGATTTTTGCTTTCTAACAAGAGGCGGGCCTCTGACAACTCTTCCCTTAGAGTCATGGTTCGCTGGGCAGCTCCAGCGGTCATGAACCATAACATGGGCCAAGCTTCTAGGAGAAGTCTGTCACGGCTTCTATCACTTTCTGCTCCAGCAAATGCTATTAAAAACCCAACAACCTGGCCCTTTTGGTTGAACAGGTCCTCAAAGGTACTCATGGCCTGCTCTTTCTCTTCATCCACAAATTCATTATTGCTATCCCCCAAATTCAATTTCTTGCGGAGATAATTTATTACTTCATTTTCAACATACTTCTGCCAAGCACCGGCAGCTTTCCGAGCTGGCTTCATAACTTCCTGCTCAATGCCTTGAGCCGCCATATTTTCCCCGTTATGCTTGGAAGAGGTGGATCCGTGATTACTGGATGCCATTTTGATACAAAATATATGTTTGATAAAGTGTACAAATATACAATCACCAGTGCGTTTTGTGTTATGGTACGATTTCTATGACTCTCAGCAGCGCCTCCAAATTTATGTTGTGGTGGTTTATGTAAGGATATATATATTCATAAAGGGCGTGTCCCTTTCCCTTAGATGAAATATTACAGTGCCTCCAGCCGTTAAAATACGGCAAATATTTATTAAACCAATAATTTGGACACTTTGATAATTCGATCACCACTTATTAGTATACCTTGAATTCTTTTAGCCAATATGATTTCGTACCATACACACAAAATTTGCCTTATAATAGATAAATATAAAAATTTATTTATGTACAAAAATTATATATATATTAACACAAAACGCAAAAGACTGGTGATAAATGAATATTGGTACACACAATCAAAAATATATCCTACCAATGTAAGACACACACTAATAAGGTCTCTAACTAATTACATCAATCACAAATTTTAAATGATATGATTATTTATTAAATTTATTAATAATTAATAATTTCGAATATCTCAAAGGTTATATTCTCGCACGCCGTGGCCATAGGATTGCAAGAAGTAAGCCCTTGATATGTGATACTCTGGTTATTAATATTCAATAAATTATGAAATATGGAAAAATTTATAATATGGCAATAAACAATTTTTAACAGTAACACAGTATCTTTCTACATATATCTAACTACCCAATATTGTTATGATACACTGAGGTAATTTTATGATTCTACACAACAGAGAAAGTAATTAATACAAAATCAAATAAACATCTCACCACACCCGGACGTCAGACTAGGCAACTCTCCCGTGGATTTAGCTGGCAGTGGAACGCCTTTAGACTGATATATAGGCAAGTGATAGATTCAATAGGGGAGAATGTAGGAAGTTATAAGTTTAGAGGTTTAAAGTTTTAGGAAGTTTGAAAAGATGGAAGAGTAATTATTTCAGCAGAGATCTTCTTCAGATGTCAGGTCTTTCCATGAGGTCTTTATGAGGGTTCTTCTTTTTCTTAAAGCACATGGGCTTTTATATCCACTAGTCCATTGTTCTAAGATACCTTCCCACCAGGCTTCCTGATTGGCTAGTTGAGAAATGTGTGTACATAAGCTATTTCTCACCTGCCCACCAGGTGGCGGTCATGTATCACAGAACAATGTGAGTATTTGAGATGACTCATACCTTGGGTGGAATCTTCAGGTAATTTCAGGAATAAAATATACAGCACTTTCCAGATATAGCAGTGATCATACCTATGATATTCTAAATAGGGACCACGGAATATAGGTGTATATTCAGTTATTCCTACTCGAAATATCATCCTGTTTGTTTCCTGATAAGACATGTAACTAATGCTAGTTTATAATACATCTTACTTCCCATCATCTCAATACTCAAGTGATATATAGTTCCCATTGCTGAGTATTTAGTGGTGTTTAAAGTCTATGACATCTTATTTATAATCTGTTTTTGTAGTACATTTTTGTCATGATATACAGTGAACTTTTAAACTTAAATGTCCTGAATTTCACCCCTTTGTTTCAGAATCAACATTTCCTCTGTGTAGGGAAAAAAAATTCTCTATTTGCCTGGCCCTTGTATTGGACTCATGGTAAACATCTGTTAATGCCTTCACCCTTGGTGAACAATAGTATATGGTAATAGTTTCAGAGGTCTGTTGGTTCATCACACTCTACAAGGTTTGGGTAAGCTCTCAGACAATCAGTTTGGTTCCTCTATTGTCATGTCCAGACCTTGTATATGTTTACCTGCTTATTGAAGTCTGAATAATGGTGTTTGATCACCTGTAGAACTTCAAAATAGTATTGTCTCTAGGAGGAAAGAAAAACAATCCCTTCACCCATTCTCTCCAGTTCTTTAACTAGAATTCTTGGTGGTTCAACCAAGACAAAATTAACTCTTAACATCCGGTTATGCTGATCTGTTTGCCATATAATATTATGTCTTGATAAAAGTCATATTCTTGAGACATGATTCAAAAGCCCACAACAACACTCCACCTAAAAAAAAAACCTGTGCTAATACACTATTATGAGCATTATTTCTCTGTTTTTTAAGGGTTTATTTGCATTTTTAATTATATTAATAAAAGGTCACTTTATTTTGGTTTATCCACATATATTATGGATTGGCAATATGAGATTATTAGTATACAGTATTTGATTAAGGGTTTTGTATATTAAAATATTTTTTATATACATGTACTTATTGTTTATACACATATGATTCTGTATACTAATTTTTATATTAATTGCATCGGGTTGGTATCACCCGTTTTTTTTTGAGGATTAGGGGGTGAGTTTTTTAAATTTTTTATCTAGTGTATTTTTATCAAATTTATAATTATTTAGATTATTAAAGGTTTTTTGAGGATGTCCAATTTATACTGTCCAATAATGATGTAGGGAGCCATTAAGGGATATATACTATATAGTGCCATTAAGAAGTACTGCCCTGTGATCTATAGGGTCTGTGGAAAACAGGCTTGTTTTCACTGCAAGTCCGACGGTAGGGTTGCCTAGTTACCGTTCGGACTACGCTAGTATGGCAGTGGTTGTCCCAATCACGCAGTCCTGAAGAAGTCACGTGGAAGCGTGACGCAACGCGTCGACGGCAAAGCGTGGTGACATACTTCCAGTGTAGCGCCATTTTGGTACACCTTTTCATGCAATACACCCAGTACCTAGGGTAAAGGCATGTATATTATCAACTAACTAACATTGTTAGACTGGGGCTGGCTGACCAGTTGAACTGGGTAGCCTTAGTAGTTTATTCAGTAAAGCACAGTGCCAGCTGTAATCTCTTGTCGATGGTCAAATCAGTTCTATATCATCGTGGCTCTTTGATAACCGCATAGGATAAGACTGTATATGTTTTAGTATGATGGATTATAAAGGAATAGTTGAAAAGATTGAATAAATGCAACCATGGTAAAATAAACAAATACGTGTATGCTGTTACACAGTTAATATTTCTGTTAATGTTCATGAGAATTCATATCGATTATTCTTTGTACCATTTCCTATGGATATTTCTATAGTTAGTTATATGCTGCCACCAGTGGCCTTATTTGGTAATGCATTTGTTTTTCATATTGCCTCCCTGAGATCTATGACACAGTTCCTTTGTATATGAAGCTCCTCCCTTCTTCTTGAGTACAGTACTTCCTGTGTCATGGAGGCAGCTAACAGAAGACATGTAACAGGGACACATGTATTCTGCATAGTACGCTACAGAAAGTATCATCTTTTGACTGCATAATACTGGAAACCATTCATTCTGCTGTATCCTGTTTCACATGTACAGAATAAAGCAACTTCTGGATGAACACAGTATTGGTGAGTTCAGCTATCTGATAAGGATTGTCCACAGTGATGATATCCGTTTATACAGGCTAGGCAGAGAGGTCTCACAAGGGATAAATTGCTATCACAACAATCTGAGTCAGAATAAAGTGCATTGAAGCCTGCAGAGCATGGCAGTTACAATCAGTTTATTGCTGGTGCAGTGCATAGGCTCCTGCATCGTCCCCAGCCCAGCCCCCAGTCTCTCTGGAGGTATGCACATACTGTTTTGGAAGTGGAGGAAAATATCAATGGATTACAAGTATAGTGACACCACCACACAGCGCTCTAATTAGATCTGTGAGTTCCTCTGCTCTTGTGGCAGATGGGACTTGTAGTCTTTCCAATCACTGATCCCTGTGAATTGGTCACATGGCTGTGTGAGCAGAGCCATACACAGCTGCACCTAAATCAAACTCAAACAGCCTCAGGTAGAAGCATAAACAAAAAATAGACAAAGCACACATGTGCCCTAGTGCAGTGAATCCTTTAATAATGAACCATATTACATAATACAATATCAAAATCGCAGATCTCTGTGAGGAACTCTCGTGCCTTGTGCCTCCTTATGCATCCACACTTGTCTGGGGGTACCCATGCTGGCACATGAAGTGTCCTATCCAAAGTGTGACACCAGTGGGGCAGAGGGAGGACCAGAACACCAGTTCAGTCCTCAGCGCCTGCTTGCTCAAGGTGCCGGGGACCCTGCATGTGCCACAGCTATGGACAAAGCTGGCACTGCTAGCGGAAGAGAGGGTGGAGGCCACGGTTGAATCGCTGAGGCCTGTTTCTGGTACAGTGTTGGCCCCCTTTTTTCATGTCTTTTTTCAAGACTTGGAAAAGGGGGTCATGCCCCCAAAATGTGAGGTGCATAGTATTGTGTTAATTGCACTTGGAAACACAATCCCTGGATATTTGTATCTTTGGTTTTTTTTTGTGCATGTAGAAGCATCCTGTGGTTCCGGTGACGTGGGGTGCAGTTTCAGGATGGGGGGGTTGGAGAAGGTGACCATATGTTATGTTACACCTTAAATATAGATTTAATATGAAATCTGGTCAGAAAGGTGAACGTAGCCTTTTAGGACTTTATTGAATCCTATTGCTTCCACTCATGTATGGCATATGTCTGCAGCAGCAGAGGGTTTTACACAGTTTCCCAGGTGCTGTAGCATGCATCTTTAACAAGCCGATTTTCAGCTGTCAGGTAGAAGCGATCTGGTGGATGTACAGCTGATGGATCACTTTCATGGGCCCCCGTTAATGCACCATCCAATTCCCCTACCACCTCCCACTATGTTTCCCGGGTTCCAGTTTTCCACCTTTGAACCTCAGACTCGCACTGCGCGATCTGCGCTTCATTGGCTTCAGTGAAGGGCAGGGGAGACATCAGGGGTCTAATTGCCAGGTGTCTTTTGCAGGTAACCATCCCTACATATTTTAAGATGATGAGAAAGATGACGGCATTGAGTGGTTATAAGAATGCGTATGAGTAACTGCTTTTGTATTGGTGGAATGGGAATGCTTTGTTAGTCTTTATTTTATGACCTGGCTGTGTTCTTTCTGTTCGCAGAATCGCTCCATAGACCATCGTGTTGATCTGTATTCTCTGCAGCTCTATTGCTGGGATTATTCTGATCTGTGCCAGTAGTAAGTAAGCTTTTATTTTTCATTTATTGCTGTATAAATACTTGCTGTGTGTTGGCTATAGGCAATACATGGTACACAATCCTTCCATGTCCACATCTCCATTATTCACTGGCATCCTCTGTGGGCTGTGGGTTCCGGCACAGTAATAAATGAGATGGATTTTAGGTGAATCTTCAAACAAAATCATTTTTTCTATTGTTTTTGCAAGTGGAAGTGTGAGGACATCTGTTGAGTTTCTATTGACATTTATCAAGGAAATTTCACTTAACCCACATAGGAAATGAGGAGAGTAAAGCAGAGTATATGCGTATTGAAATTCCTCCTGTCCAGCAGGAACTGCCCATATCTCAGTACGTGTGTATCCCTCACTTGTGTGCATGCTGGGATTTGGGAAGTTGTTTTTTGGTTTTTCTTTAGTTTCTTTTCTTCCTATTCAAATCAACTGGTTGCTTGAAAAAAGACTGTGTATACCCAGCTAACGTTTATACTATATGAAAGGCAAGAAAAAAAAAAATCACAGAGGTTCTAACACTTCCCCTTCTATGAATAAAGTGGTTTTATTTGCTGATGCGTCCCTAGAGAGATCCCGTTCACTTCCTGTTCCTTTGAACATGTAGAGAGGAGGAATCTCCCCTGCAGTGAGCACAGACAGAGATCCTAACTGCATCCCACCTTCTTTGGAAAAAAGGTTTTGGCAGGAATAACACTTTTTCCTAGTTTAAGATAGTTAAATAGTAAAAAAAATTTTGGTAAATGCCTTTTAACCGATTCAAGTCTGGACACTTTTACCCCCTTCCTGTCCAGGCCAATTTTCATCTTTCAGCACTATCACACTTTGAATGTCATGCAACACTGAACCCATATGAATTTTTTAGCATTTTTTGAGATGGATAAAGCTTTATTTTGGTGGTATTTATTCACCAGTGGGATTTTTATTTTTTTGCTATATAAATGAAAAGTCCCAAATATTTTGAAAAAATAAATAATCTTTCTTCATAATTCTTGGCCAAATTTTATTCAGTTATCTTTTTAGTAAGAAAAAAAAAACCCAAATTAGTTTATAACCAAAAATTATTATAACTTTTCAAAAGCTTTTTTTAAATTTTTATTTTATTTCTTTATATTATTATTTATGTTTTTTTTGTCAACATACTGTCACCCTAGCAGTAAAAAAAAAAAATCTTCATCACCCCCCACAAGTAGTACAGTGTCACTACTTGTGGGGGGTGGTTAAGATTTTTTTTTTTTACACTGATTGCTTTTACACCCATAAAGGCTGTAAAAGCAATAATTTCTACTCTTCTCTGGCTGCATTCTTGCAGCCATTGAGAAATACTGTGTGAGCTGTGATTGGTCACAGCTCATCACATGGTACAAGGCTGTTGTGAATAGCCTTGTACCATGTCACCTCTGTGATCATTCAAAGATTTCACACGTAGTAAGCAATGATGTCAGAAATGACATCTTGCTTATTACTCTTCATGTGATCACTGATTGGCCAATCAGTGATCACGTGATCGTCACACAGACGTCCTGTACAACAATCGATTATAATCAGCCACCCACCCCTGCACTGCTCCCGTCTGGCCATTTATATACATGGGCCGGACGGGAAGTGATTAATTACCTTCCTAGTTCCTGTCCACCTCCCATATCCACACCAGTGAAAATCCCAGTACTTTCAGGTATAAAAACACATGGCTCTTTCGCGCTTTAGAACGCGAGTTGTACGTGTAGTGTAGCTGGAAAACACTGTATAGAAAGGAGAATAGTGTGAGGCAGTACGAATGTTGGGAAGGAGCCTGTTCACGAAGAAGTATGAAATAAGCAACCATACAACACCTGCACAAAGAGTCGTGCTTCCTGATGATGTCCTGGATGTGACGAAACGCGTAGAGGCAGGACTTGACAGTTATGTCAATTTGTAACGCACGCTGGCTTCATAGCGGCACAGAGCAGCGCCACTCCTAGAAGAAATTGTTGGCAGGTTGTTCCGGGTGTCGGGGGAAGGCACCAAACTTAGAAGGTGCCATTACCATTCAGTGGAGAGAGTCTCACCACCATTGTGAAGTGCCTGATAGATCTTAAGGAGGACCTCAGGATCCGGCTTTGAGTCTTCAGTGACCCACCGTAAAAGGGATGCTTGACATCTGAATGTTGGAGGATCTGACATCTGGAATGATTATTCCTACATGCGCATAACCCATGCGTTTCTGGTGAGTGCGCATTGCTATTATTTAAGGCCGCAAGAGCTTTGGAAGTTTGCACCCTTTATAAGAAACCACGGATATTATTACATTGACTTCTGACTGTTTTCAGTTTTCATTCTTTTAGCGCTGCACCATATTACCTTCGTTTACATTTACATTTAAAGGCATTGTGGTTGCCTTAGGTGCTTTAGCTGCTGTGTTTAAAAGAGCGCTCACTATTATCCACTTTTGTCTTTTACATGGCTATACCCCCTGCCTTCCCACAATGCATTATTTGCTATCATGAGCGAGTCACCATTCTCAAATCCTGTTACATGGAGGCAATCCTGGCAGACCTGGATTTGCATAGGGTCTGCAGTGCAAAACACAACGGCAAACTGGATCAGAGAGCCATCCTCTGTGTGACCTCCTGTAGGTGGTGGTGGGAAGGAGGTGCAGAGTGGCCACGGTTCTAGAATGACAGGCAAACTTCCCTGAAGGTGGTGGGTTGGCAGGGAGATGCTAGAGAGAATATAGAGGGTGTAGGTGGCACGAAGGGAGATACTAGAGCAGCTATAATCTGTAGGTGGCAGGGAGACTCTAAAGGGGCTATAGACTGTATGAAGGTTGCAGGGGAGATGCTAGAGGTACTGCAATGGTAAAATATTTACTGGGTATATCTGTCAAAAGACACAGGTAACGTTTCCCTTTTATAGATGAATCAGAGTGACTTGCGAGCCACAGGTGTGATAATTACTAGAGGATCGCAAACATGAACCACATAACTACAACTGTGTTGGAAATATCTACAAATATATGTTGCGCTCCTAAATACAGTGGGGCAAAAAAGTATTTAGTCAGCCACCAATTGTGCAAGTTCTCCCACTTACAAAGATGAGAGAGGCCTGTAATTGGCATCATAGGTAGACCTCAACTATGAGAGACAAAATGAGAAAAAAATCCAGACAATCACATTGGCTGATTTGGAAAGAATTTATTTGCAAATTATGGTGGATAATTAGTATTTGGTCACCTACAAACAAGCAAGATTTCTGGCTCTCACAGACCTGTACCTTCTTCTTTAATAGGCTCCTCTGTCCTGCACTCATTATCTGTATCAATGGCACCTGTTTAAACTTATCAGTATAAAATACACCTGTCCACAACCTCAAACAGTCACACTCCAAACTCCACTATGGTGAAGACTAAAGAGCTGTCGAAGTACACCAGAAACAAAATTGTAGACCTGCACCAGGCTGGGAAGACTGAATCTGCAATAGGTAAGCAGCTTGGTGTGAACAAATCAACTGTGGGAGCAATAATTAGAAAATGGAAGACATACAAGACCACTGATAATCTCCCTCGATCTGGGGCTCCACGCAAGATCTCACCCCGTGGGGTCAAAATGATCACAAGAAAAGTGAGCAAAAATCCCAGGACCACACGGGGGGACCTAGTGAATGACCTGCAAAGAGCTGGGACCAACGTAACAAAGGCTACCATCAATAACACACTACGCTGCCAGGGACTCAGATCCTGCAGTGCCAGACGTGTCCCCCTGCTTAAGCCAGTACATGTCTGGGCCCATCTGAAGTTTGCTAGAGAGCATTTGGAGGATCCAGAAGAGGATTGGGAGAATGTCATATGGTCAGATGAAACCAAAATAGAACTGTTTGGTAGAAACACAACTCGTCGTGTTTGGAGGAGAGAGAATGCCGAGTTGCATCCAAAGAACACCATACCTACTGTGAAGCATGGGGGTGGCAACATCATGCTTTGGGGCTGTCTCTCCGCAAAGGGACCGGGACGACTGATCCATGTACAGGACAGAATGAATGGGGCCATGTATCGTGAGATTTTGAGTGCAAACCTCCTTCCATCAGCAAGGGCATTGAAGATGAAACGTGGCTGGGTCTTCCAACATGACAATGATCCCAAACATACCGCCCGGGCAACAAAGGAGTGGCTTCCTAAGAAGAATTTCAAGGTCCTGGAGTGGCCTAGCCAGTCTCCAGATCTCATCCCCATAGAAAACCTTTGGAGGGAGTTGAAAGTCCGTGTTGCCCAGCGACAGCCCCAAAACATCACTGCTCTAGAGGAGATCTGCATGGAGGAATGGGCCAACATACCAGCAACAGTGAGTGCCAACCTTGTGAAGACTTACAGGAAACGTTTGACCTCTGTCATTGCCAACAAAGGATATATAACAAAGTATTGAGATGAACTTTTGATATTGACCAAATACTTATTATCCACCATAATTTGCAAATAAATTATTTCCAAATCAGCCAATGTGATTGTCTGGGTTTTTTTTCTCATTTTGTCTCTCATAGTTGAGGTCTACCTATGATGCCAATTACAGGCCTCTCTCATCTTTTTAAGTTGGAGAACTTGCACACTTGGTGGCTGACTAAATACTTTTTTGCCCCACTGTACTTCTCAATAAATAATAATTAAATTATTACCATTAAATTAATTCAAATTATGATACAAATAACTACTAAAAGTGTATAAATGCCAAAAAATATTTAAATAGATAATTTCAACTAATCAATCTCCTCCAAATAAATATCAAAATAATTCCACATAAAATACTCCTCTAAAAAAATATATTTTACCAAGTGCTCATAAATCATCTATTAGTGACATGATGTACTTACTAATACCCTCAATTTCATTTATATTCATAATACCCTCATTTAATATAATAAAAATAATAAACCAACTAGTAACACTCAACTAAAATGCATTTAAATGATCCTCCATAAATAAAAATAACCAAATGCTCATAAATAATTTAGTAGTGATTAGTATGAATCCAAATATCATCAAAATAATAGTCCCATTGAATAAACAATCGTTTATATATAGTGGCTTGGTGCTTGTTGTTCTTCAATTTGTGACTTTTGTGAATCCTTCAAATAGTGAAGATGTGCGCTCACCCTCCTTTGATGCCTGCAATTAGGCTATACACGCTTTCGGTTCACTTTCCCTGGAACCTGCTGGACATATACTTTTGCTGGTAAAATTGGGAGATCCTTCCTTTAGGAGTAATGGATGTATCCTCTGGTGGCTGATTATCCCCTCAGGGATTACACACTCCTTTTGTTATCCCAGACCTCCTAATTATCCTCTTCTTGTGTTACTCCGCATGCAGGAAGAAATAGAGGACATAGTGCTTTACCTTTTAAAACTTTTTATTCCCACCATCCAAGTATTAAACTCACATTAGACAGGTTTAAATAACACAATATCCCATTGGAAATCCTCTGCTGGCCTCTGAGTCATACACCTGCCGTCTATCGTGTTGTGCAGCTCCTCTCCGAGTGATGACGTACATCTTCACTATTTGAAGGATTCACAAAAGTCACAAATTGAAGAACAACAAGCACCAAGTCACTCTATATAAACAATTGTTTATTCAATGGGACTATTATTTTGATGATATTTGGATTCATACTAATCACTACTAATTATTTATGAGCATTTGGTTATTTTTATTTATGGAGGATCATTTAAATGCGTTTTAGTTGAGTGTTATTAGTTGGTTTATTATTTTTATTATATTAAATGAGGGTATTATGAATATAAATGAAATTGAGGGTATTAGTAAGTACATCATGTCACTAATAGATGATTTATGAGCACTTGGTAAAATATATTTTTTTAGAGGAATATTTTATGTGGAATTATTTTGATATTTATTTGGAGGAGATTGATTAGTTGAAATTATCTATTTAAATATTTTTTGGTATTTATACACTTTTATTAGTTATTTGTATCATAATTTGAATTAATGGTAATAATTTAATTATTATTTATTGAGAAGTATTTAGGAGCGCAACATATATTTGTAAACGTTTGCCTTTTAACTCTTATTTTATTTGGTAAAAAGTGGGATATTTCCAGTAACTGGAGTTGAAAACCCTGTAGTGCAGTCCATGGTTGAAGGTAGAACTGCCTCTTCTGCCTGTCCTTGGATTTTAATTTGAAATACCAGAAGCAAAGCCTCTGGAGGTGTTTTCTACATCCTGGGATGTCTGGGGACATTTGTCTTTTATCTAATCCCTCCAATGAATAACACATCTCTGCTGTAAAGTTGTATTTATTTTATTATCTATTATTGCTAACTTTTTAAGGATCCTGTATGTCACCATATTTGTGAATTTTGCTTTTGCCTTTTTTGAGAAACCCTCATCTCTAACTGTAACATCAGACGTGCGTTACCGCAAAGCAGCCTGGGAGCCACCCTGAAGACTGAAGGAAAATGTGGAATTTGTGAGTTTTCTTATATTTCTTGCTGACCTTTCTGTACAGGTAATAACCATTACTGTCCGGCTGACCTAGAATTTATATGTATTATACACCAAAAA
Source organism: Staurois parvus (assembly GCF_062004578.1). NCBI lineage: Eukaryota > Metazoa > Chordata > Amphibia > Anura > Ranidae > Staurois > Staurois parvus. The sequence continues at coordinate 764,737 of NW_028317922.1, forward strand.
CAGGCTATTAAGGCCGGTTCTCACATGCCCACATCTGAATCACGCAGGAACGTGCTGTGCTTTCCTTTGCAATTAAACCTAGATGCAAAACATACAGCTTTTGCAATCTGCAGCGGGTGTCAATAGAAATTTAATGACACCCCAAGTGCCGGTCACAAATGCAGTGTGTTTGCCCGCACCAGATTGCATGGTACTTTTGTACCATGTGATCTGGTTACAGTGGGGCTTATTTATTAAAGCTGGGAGTGCAAAATCAGGCTGACTTCTGCATAGAAACCAGTCTGCTTCCAGGTTTTATTGCCAAACCTTAATTGAACAAGCTGAGGTTAGAAGCTGATTGGTTTCTATGCAGAAGTGAGCCTGATTTTGCACTCCCCAGCTTTAGTAAATATACCCCAGTGTGGCACAGTGCAGTGCGACTTTAGCCCATTCAAAATTCATGGCCTTCAATTCACACCGCACAGGAATGCAGAGCGCTTTCTTGTGCAATTCAGCTCTGGGCATGGTGTAAACCTGTCATCAAACTGAAAGTCTAATAAAGTGAATGTTCGCCTTTAGTAACTTTGAACAACAATTATCCTGTATTCCTTGAATGGAACCTACCAGTGGTCCTCATTTTAAAATGCTGCTCTTGGTTTCCTTTACATATACATTAGGGGTCTTTTCTACAGAAACCTGTGGCCCCTTGATCCCCCTCCATCCTGCTGTTTGCAGAACTGGCTGCATGCTACATGTGCGCACCCCATAGTGGGCGCACAGTTGTAGCATGGGTGCTACAAGGTTCAATCTACGTACATGTGCAGTGTTCTGTCTCATTTTCTAGTTGCAGCAGCTGAGTTCAGGCATTAAAGTAGTTCTAAATCCTCAAGGGTTTTTAACTTAATGGATTGTATGCATTAAAGCAGAGTTCCACTCACCCTGTCCAAAAATAATTCAGCAGCTACAAAAACTGAAGCTGCTGACTTTTAAAAAACAGCCACTTACCTGTCCCTCGGTCCCATTGTGTGTCCCCTGTAGCCCGTTTCACCGGCCGTCCTGTGTTCCAGGCACCGGCATCTTCAGATTGGGCACCTGGCTGTGACAGCTTGCGGCTTCACAGCCGGGTACCCGCTGCACATGTGCGAGTAGCACTGCGCTTTATGAACAGTCCTGTAATCTTCTGGGACCTGTCATGTGTCCCAAAAGACTACAGGGAGGGAGGACACCTTCCGATTGCCTAGGCGATCGGACCGGAAGTGGGAGCGGGTACCTGTGAAATTCGGGTACCCGCTCCCCACCCCACCCCCAAAGGTGCCAATCCTTAATGGGGAGCGGGGGAGCAGTCCTTAAAGTGGAACTTCCCCTTTTGGGTGGAGCTCCGCTTTAAGGTAAAAAACCTTTTGTGTAACAGACTGTCACCTTCCCTTATACTTACCTGATCCCCGTTGTGATCCAGCATTGTGCATAAGAGCTGTGTCTCTCCTTTCTTTGTCCCTCTTCACTGGGCAGATTGATAGCTGCGGGAGCCATTGACTCTTGCTCCTGTCAGTCAACTCATGTGATGAGGGAGTGTGGGGTGGGGCCAGGTTCTGCTGTCTGTGTCAATGGACACAGCAGCGGGACTCGAGAGTAAGCCCGTATGAGCGCCCCCATGTAAATCTGCTTTCTATTGGGGTCACCAGCAAGAGAGCAGGCGCCAGGAGCACTGGTGGGTGACCCGAGAAGGGGAGGATCGGGGCCGCTTTGTGGAATTCTATTGCACAGAGCAGATAAGTATAGACATGTTTGTTCCATTGGGAATTTCATTGGGCCTGTTAGGTCAAAAGAGCATGCGGAAGGTCAGGTAGTGATGTTGGATGAGAAGACCAGGCTCACAATTACCATTACAGTTCATCCTCAAGGTGTTCAGTCAGGGCTCTATAAAGGGCACTCCAGGGTTTCTCCACAGCAAACTCATCACACCAGGCCTTCATGGAGCTGACTTTGTACACAGGGCCACAGTCTTTCTGGAACCGAAAGGGCCTTCCCCAAACTGTTATCACAAAGCTGGAAGCACACCATTGTCTAAAATGTCTTTGTATGCTGGAACATTAAAGCCGAATTAAACTCATTTTTTTTCACTTTCACCCACCAGCAAGCTTCGGTTCACCTAATGTAAACAGGGCTCATATTCTGCACAGCGCTCCCATATTTATTATACAATCCTGCTCCGGGTCCGTCCACCTCTCTCTGCCCAAAATCCCAGCTGCTAATCCAGTTCTCCACTGTAAACTTGAGGCATGGAGAAAATCAGATGACTGCATGACCAGTAAACAACATTAACTTTGATTGTAGACTCTTCATAAATGAATTACAATGCAGCAGGATGAACAAGACTACTCTAGCTTGCTTCACGCCAACCAACGCTTACTCATAGAGCACTGGTTGGCATAAAACATGTTAGGGGTAGTCTTTCATCCTGCTGCACTGTCATTGATTTTACAAAGAGTATACAATAAAGGAGGTCATTGGCTGCTGGATATGTCAAGCACTGGTTCCCGGCCGGCGATTCCTAGCCGGGACATGGTGATTGACAGCAGGGCTGAGAGGGGAGAGATCTGAGTGTAAACACAGATCTCTCTCCTGTCAATATGGACATGCTGCTTTGTATCTCTCTGCACAGCAGAGAGATACAAAGCAGCATGTCTCCCAAGTAAAAAACACAGCATACGTAGTAAAACACACACAGCACACAGTTAACCCTTTGATCGCCCCAGATGTTAACCCCTTCCTGCCCATTGTCATTAGTACAGTGTCAGTGCTTTTTCTTAGCACTGTTCACTGTATGAGTGTCACTGGAGATGTCAGTGGCAGTTATTCAGTTCCCACCCAGTATCAGAATGCCCACCGAAGTCCCGCTATAAGTCACCGATTGCCGCCATTACTAGCATAAAAAAAAAAAAATTCCAGTATATAAATACCGTCATTTGTAGATGTTATAACTTTCACGTAAACCAAATATACAGTTATTGGGATTTTTTTAGTAAAGACATATAGCAGAATACATTTTGGCCTAAATTTATGAAGAAATTTTTATTTAAATTTTTTTTTATTGGGTATGTTTTATAGCAAAAAGTAAAAAATATTGTTTTTTTTTTTTCAAAATTGTCAGTCTTTTTATTGTTTATAGCGCAAAAATAAAAAACGCACAGGCGATCAAATACCACCGAAAGAAAGCTCAATTTGTGGGGGAAAAAAAGGACATACATTTCATTTGGGTGCAGTGCTGCATAACTGCGCAATTGTCAGTTAAAGCAACGCAGCGCCGTATCGTGAAAATGGCCTGGTCAGGAAGGGGGGTAAATCCCCTGGAGGGCAAGTGGTTAACCACTTGCCTACCAGGCACTTATACCCCCTTATTTACCAGGCCAATTTTCAGCTTTCAGCGCTGCCGCACTTTGATTGACAATTGCGCGGTCATGCAACATTGTACCCATATGAAATTTTGATCATTTTTTTCTCACAAATAGAGCTTTCTTTTGGTGGTATTTAATCACTTTTTGCGCTATAAATAAAAAAAGTGCAAAAAATTTGGAAAAAAAATAAAAAGTTTCTTTGTTTCTGTTATAAAATTTTTCAAACAGGTCATTTTTCTCCTTCACTGATGTGCGTTGATGAGGCAGCACTGATGGGCACTGATAGCCGGCACTGATAGGCAGCACTAAAGGGCACTGATAGGCAGTACTAATGAGGTGGCACGGATAGGCGGCACTGATAGACAGCACTAATGAGGTGTCACGGATAGGCGGCACTAATATGCAGCACTGATAGGTGACACTGATGATGGGTACTGATAGACCTCACTGACTGGCATCACTGCTGGGCACTGACTGGCGGCACTGACTGGCACAACCGCTGGGCACTGAATGGTGGCACTGGCTGGCAGCACTGCTGGGCTGCACTGGTGGACAGCACTGGTGGGTGGGCACAGGTGGGTGGCACTGGTGGGCACAGGTGGGTGGGCACAGGTGGGTGGCACTGCTGGGCACAGGTAGGTGGCACTTCTGGGCACAGGTGTATGACACTGCAGAGTGGCACAGGTGGGTGCACTGCTGGGCACAGGTGGGTGATCTGCTGGGCACAGGTGGGCGGAGCTAGTGGGCGCACTGCTGGGCACAGGTGGGCGGAACTTGCGGGTGGCACTGCTGGGCACCGATCATCAGGGCACTGATCATCAGTGCCCTGATGATCGGTGCCGATCCCCGCTCTGACAACTGCCGGTTCTCGGCAGTACTTTCCTCACGATCTGACAGCGTGAGGAAAGTGCAGCCGAGAACCGGCACTTGCATTTCCCTCTGATCAGCGTGTCATTGGACACTGCTGATCACGTGGTAAAAGGCCGCTGTGATTGGCCTTTTACCACATCACGTGATCAGCTGTGTCCGTAGGACACAGCGATCACGGAGATCGCCGGGTGCGCGCCCCCTGGGGCGCGCAGGAGGGCGCGTTCTGGGCGGACGTCATATGACGTCCACTCAGAACTGGCCGGCCGCAGTGCAGCCGTCATTCGGCTATCTGCGGTCGGCAGGTAGTTAAACAACATGTCATGTTCAATGGGGTCAGACCACAACTGTGTGCCCTCACCCTCACCTAGCAAAAAGTTAAAAATATTGTTTTTTGTTTTTTTTTAAATTGTCTTTTTTTTTTTTTATAGCGCAAAAATAAAAAAATGCAAATACCACCAAAAAATATCTCTAGCAGGGGTGCGCAAAATCATGTGTGTATATGTATGTATGTATGTATGTATGTATTTATTTCAGGTACTTATATAGCGCCGTCAATTTACGCAGCGCTTTACATATATATATTACATTCACATCAGTCCCTAACCCCCAAGGGGTGTAGAATCTAAGGTATATATATATTGTGTGTGTATCTGTATGTGTGATTTTGCATTTCCGGGTAGAGGACGTGCGCCCCTACCCTCGCCACTGTTCGCAGCCTCGCCTGTCAATCACCGGGTCCCAGTCAGTGATTACTTGCCAGCACCCAGTGATCGCCGAGCATTACCGACTGGGGAGAGAACTGTATTGTATGTAAACAATACAGTTCTCTCCCCTGTCAGCTCCTGTACACTGTTTTGTATGGTTCTACATAGCAGAGCCATACAAAGCAGTGTGCTTACAGTGGAAAGCACACACACAGTTTACAGTGGAAAGCACACACACAGTTTACAGTGAAACAGCACACAGTTAACCCTTTGATCACCCCAGATGTTAACCCCTTCCTGCCCATTGTCATTAGGGCAGTGTCAGTGCTTTTTATTAGTACTGATCACTGTGTTGGTGTCACTGGGAATGTCAGTGACATCAAGTCAGTTCCCCCCAGTGTCAGAATGTCCTACACAGTCCCTCTATAAGTTGCTGATCGCCGCCATTACTAGTAAGAAAAAAAAAATCTCAATGTATATATACCGCCATTTGTAAACGCTATAACTTTCACGTAAACCAATGCATTTGCACTTATTGGGATTTATTTTAGCAAAGACATTTTGGCCTAAATTTATGATGAAATTAGATTTTTTTTTTAACTTTTTTTTACTGGACATGTTTCATAGCAAAAAGTCAAAAATAAAGTTTTTTTTCCTCCAAATTGTGTTTTTTTTTTTCTTTTTTTTATAGCACAAAAAATAAAAAACGCACAGGCGATCAAATACCACCGAAAGAAAGCTCTATTCATGGGAGAAAATGTAATTTGGGTGCAGCGTTGCATGACTGCGCAATTGTCAGTTACAGTAACCCAAAAAATAGCCTGGTCAGGAAGGGGGGTAAATCCTCTGGAGGGCAAGTGGTTATGCTTTGTGTGCAGAGAGGTAATGGACATACAAACTGCAGCAACATTTAATTTTTTTTATCTTGAAAGTTTTTATTTTTCTGTTTTGTTTCTTTGTCCTCCAGACAAACTGTTAAAGATGATTTGTATTTGTCGGGTGCAGAAGTTTATGCAGCCCTGCCAGACAGTGGAGTTAGGTTGTTGTGTTGACATTCATGTACTACAACATAGCAATACAGCTTTGTCACCTCTCCACTGCAAGCCTGAGATTGGACAGAGGAAGGGCAACGATAGGCCGATGAGTTCATCTCTTTGTTCTCGCCTTCTGTCAGCAAGATCCTTGTCGGCACACTCCTGATTGGCCACTAATGCTACCCCTCACTTTCCCACCCTGTGATCTACTGTACAGGGGTTTGCAGGAGGATGGTGCCAAGTAAAATGCCAGTACTTGTACTAGTATTTATAACATATTTTCATTACTTTTGATTATAACATAACTGCATTATTTGTTTTTTTTATATCTGCGTTCAAGTTTCTAGAAGAGAGATTGGAAACCTGTGAACCATAGGTTGTCCATAGATGGATCGAAGTTCAGCACGGACCAGCAGAATTTCGATCCATCTACTGTATGGGCTGGCTGGTGGTATAGAAGTCGGTCACTCGATTGACTTCTGTACCACCAGCCTGTTGTGTTTTATTTGCTCGATCAGTGACACGGGCAACACTGATCATTGTATTCTGACAGTGGGAAAGTCTCCCCACTGTCAGAATAAAACTGGCTTCATGAGAGCGAACCCCCCATCAACACAAACTATATTAACAGGGGAATCCAGTTGTTTTTTTCGTTCAGCCTGCTAGTTGAACGAAAAAAAAAAAGCATAATTTACGGCCATGCATAATTACCACTGCAGCGCTGTCTCCATGCTCCATAAAGAATATTTTCAGATGGAGGGTGCTGACCAATCGGATGCTGTCTAGCCCCTACTGTCATCGCTGCAAGGAGAGGAGAGGAACTCACGGAGATTTCAAATCTTCAGACCTGTGAAGCTGCTTTCTCTCCTCTCTATGCAGTGATGTCAGTATGGGCTAGACGCCATCTGATTGGTCAGCATCGTTCAGGTAACAGTGCTGACCAATCAAAATCTCTCTAGCCCGAACTGTCATACCTGCAAGGAAAGGAGAGAAAGCAACTTCACAGGTCTGAAGATTTGAAATCTCCGCGGCTTCCTCTCCTCTCCTACCATCTGCTACCATAGTATACATCCCCACACGCCCACTCTCCCATTCTCCACTGTGGGAAATCTCCCCGCTCCAGTGTGAACTCAGGATACGACTGCCTGGGTTCACACATGAGCAGTGGGGAAACCACATGCGATTTGGACAGGAATCGCATTCCTGTTTGAATTGCATGCTATTCTTTGCGGTGCAATTTGCGTCCATACATTTTGTATGGACGCCAATGGCATAGCAAAGTATCGGTAATTGGTAACGGCGAGTACTTGACCGACAGTATCGATATCACACTTGCATCCCTAGTTAGGATATGACAGTGTTGTATCTGATGAATGTTAGACAATGTGGCCAGTAGATTAGATCCATCAGCATTTAGAGCCCGAAATTCAAATGTTGGAATTGTGTCCCTGGTGGTGGGTGTTTATTGGCTAGAATAGTTTTCTCACACCTTTATTTATAATGCTGACATTTTGACATTTGCTGTGTACAATGGTTGCACCATCTAAATCATTTTATGATCGTTATTTCTAGGTTCTGGGTTGCTTGCAAGATTCCAGATTGGACATTGAGTGGATGAGATATTTCCACAATCTACCTGACTCACTTACCTCACTCCTGATGCTGCTGACAACCGCCAATAATCCAGACGGTACGGCTTTATTCTTTCATGCACAAATCTGAGACCGCAGAACTGAAAGCAAATGCTGCACAAAAAATAGATGACTGGAGTGTTAACTAGTGGATGTGTATTTCTTATTTCTGAAAGATAAAGATCTCGTGTAGGGCCAGTTCACACCACAAAACGCACTCTCCATGCATTCCTGATACGTTTTTGCTTACAGTTCACACCACACTCTGTTGTGGTGCAGTTTTGATGCAGTTTGCCATGTTCCAGTATGGTTCTGTTTAGAACAAAATGCAGCATTTTCTATTTTTTTAACTGCACCAGAAGCTGAAATAGGCTATGGGATTTGCAGTGTGCATAGAACAGTGCGTATGATCACAACTAGTGCGCATGCTTGTTTCAAACAAACAAGTGGGGGGAGCATAGGTATGGGAGCTCATGGAGGATGTAATAAGGAAGCAGAAAAACACAGTAAGAAATGATGTAATAAAAAATAGATTATTATTACAGGGCTATGAACTAGAGGATGTGTTTTGGATTTTTTCTGAATAATAAGGATATTGTTTGTTTAGTGTCACAAAATAAAATCCGGCTTCCTCCTTCCCTTTATAGCCGGCCAATCCTCTCCTTTTTTGTTAGATGTTAAAAATGTGATACTAAGCTTTGGTGTAAAAAAATGTGTTAACCTTAAAAATGTGTTTTTACTGCTTCAAATCTCCATTTGTTTTTTGTGATTGGGCCGTGGGCTGTGTAGTGTGTGTAGAGCAGCGTACATGGCCATAACTAATATTCACTGCTATTTTCACATGAATAGAAGTCTGGGGGATAGGAGACATTCAGGAGTTAATGGCAGATGTCACAAGAAGGCAGATACACAATAGGAAGCAATTTAATGGAAAATAGATTATGGGAGCATTAACTAGTGGATGTTTAATCTATATATATATTTTTTTGTGCAAAATAAAGGTATCATTTAGTGTCACAAAAAAACAGGCTCCTCCCCTCCTTATAGCCGGCCAATCACGCTCCTTCCTTGCGAGATGTTAAAGTGACACTCCTGAGATGGGCTATGGGATTTGCAGTGTGCATAGAACAATGCACATGATTGCAACTAGTGTGCATGCTTGTTTCCAAGAAACCGGTGAGGAGGAAAAGCATAGGAGTGGGAGCTCATGAAGTATTGGGGAAAACCTCCTGCGCTCAGTCCTACTAAACTAAAAATAAGCTGCTACACCTGCACCTTATTACCTAAAGTGAAAAACCAAAATATAACAATCAATAAGTGTAGCGCTCTAGTGAAAACAAACTAAATCTCAACATAAACAACATGTGACATAATGGTGGAACAAACCGTGAATCTTAATGAGAATGAATGCTAAAACAGTGCAACATCACACGATATTGTGCATATGGTGGAAATGTCTAATATTAAGCCCCCTAATACAGGGATATACCCTATAAAACAAGTGCTCAGGGTCAACACACTCTATTCATACCATAAATAAACTGCTGAAATCAGAAAAAAAATAAATAAATATATATATATATATATATATATATATATATACAGTAAGTGAATATAAATGAACACATCACTCAAAATAATATCTCATAAACAAAACGTGCCACCAGTGTCCACAACAATAAATGCAATCATGCAGGTGAATCTTGTGCGTTTGTAGGCTCTGCTGATGACTCCACACACAGCTAGATTGGCTCATCACCTCCTTGCTGCGACCCTAAAAGGGCCTAAATGCCTTATGGATCACTCCTGGATCCCCCTTGGGTTAAAGCGTATCCTCTAGGAATATCCTAAATGGCTCTTATCCAGAAAAATCAGCTCCCACATGGTCCACAAACAGAAAAGCCTCCATAGTGTATTATCATTTATTAACACGGTAATTAAAATAATATACACAGGACACTCACATGATACATCTTTTTGTATACAGCATTTTGAACCTCATGTATGGGTGTACTTGCATGGGTTCTTTAGGGAGTCCAAAGATGGCGTCCGTGCCGGAAATGACGTCACCTACGCGTTGCATCACCTCACACGTGACTTCCTCAGGTGATGTCATTTCCGGCGCGGACGCCATCTTTGGACTCCCTAAAGAACCCATGCAAGTACACCCATACATGAGGTTCAAAATGCTGTATACAAGAAGATGTACCATGATGTATCATGTGAGTGTCCTGTGTATATTATTTTAATTACTGTGTTAATAAATGATAATACACTATGGAGGCTTTTCTCTTTGTGGACCATGTGGGAGCTAAATTTTTCTGGATAAGAGCCATTTAGGATATTCCTAGAGGATACGCTTTAACCCAAGGGGGATCCAGGAGTGATCCATAAGGCATTTAGGCCCTTTTAGGGTCGCAGCAAGGAGGTGATGAGCCAATCTAGCTGTGTGTGGAGTCATCAGCAGAGCCTACAAACGCACAAGATTCACCTGCATGATTGCATTTATTGTTGTGGACACTGGTGGCACGTTTTGTTTATGAGATATTATTTTGAGTGATGTGTTCATTTATATTCACTTACTGTATATATATATATATATATATATATATATATATATATATATATTTATTTATTTTTTTTCTGATTTCAGCAGTTTATTTATGGTATGAATAGAGTGTGTTGACACAGAGCACGTGTTTTATAGGGTATATCCCTGTATTAGGGGGCTTACTATTAGTCATTTCCACCATATGCACAATATTGTGTGATGTTGCACTGTTTTAGCATTCATTCACATTAAGATTCACGGTTTGTTCCACCATTATGTCACATGTTGTTTATGTTGAGATTTAGTTAGTTTTCACCAGAGCACTACACTTATTGATTGTTTTAGCTCATGAAGGATGTTACAAGGAAGCAGAAAAACACAGTAAGAAATGATTTTATGAAAAATAGATTATTACATTAACTAGCTGATGTGTATTGGATTTTTTTCTGAATAAGGATATTGTTTAGTGTCACAAAAAAAATCTGGCCTCCTCCTTCCCCTTATAGCCAGCCAATCCTCTCCTTTTTTGTTAGATGTTAAAGAAGTGACACTAAACTTTGGTTTAAAAAATGTGTTGTTAACCCAAAAAGTAGTTTTTACTGCTTCAAATCCCTATTATTTTTTTTTTTTGTGAGTGGGCTGTGCAGTGTATGTAGAGCAGTGTACATGGCCATAACTAATATTCATTGCTCTTTCCAAATAAACAGACGTGAGGGGGATAGGAGACATTTGGGAGTTAATGGCGGATATCACAATGATACACAGTAAGACAAAATTTGTTGAAAAATAGATTGTTTTTTTTTTGTTAAATCAAGATATCATTTAGTTTCACAAAACAATATCTGGCCTCCTCCCCTAATAGCCAGGCTATCACGTTCTTTTCTTGCAAGATGTTAAAGTGACACTCCAGTGTGCATAGAACAGGGCGTATGATCACAACTAGTGTGCTCATTTCAAACAAACAAGTGGGGGGGAAAGCATAGGTGTGGGAGCTCATGAAGGATGTTACCAGGAAGGAGAAAAACACAGTAATAAATTGTTTAATGAAAAATAGTTTATTACAGGGCCATTAATTAGTGGATGTGTACAATTATAAACAACAAATTCTCACACAGTCACAAATGCTACTAAAAATATTCCCTTCTTGTGTCAAATACAAAACTATATATCAGAAAGCAGCTCACACTAACACATACTCATGATGTGCGTGGATTCCAATACATAAAACACACAGTGCCGCGCTCTCTTTTAGTATGTGAGAGCAAACAAATTATGTTATAAAACACTGAACATATGTGAAAAAAAGTCTCTAAGTATAAAGTTTTTCTTCAACTTGAAACAAACTTCACAATTTCATATCTTCATGCAATATAAATCCTCCACCACAAACGCCAGATGTGCCCTCACCAGGGGTTTTTGACATCACATATAGTTTGTTCAAAAACCGCTTGTGATCCTTGAGGTGGACATAAATGGTCAGATGTATCCTGAAAATGGAATCCTCCTCCAAAGATTAAAGGGATCGGTGATCTTTCCTCTTCCATTCAGTATACATGTCAAAAAACGAGTAAAACACAATAGTGCTTTATGCTTTAAAACAAATTACTTTATTAAAAGCATAAAAACTGGCTAGTCACATGGTACAGGTGCTAGATCGCACCAGATATATGCGCATTTAAAACCTGCAATACTCTTGTATGAGCAAGCAAAGGAAACTCCACTCCTCAAATGTAACAATGTGGTTGTAAGGACAAGTTTCCTTTGTTATGCTTTTAATAAAGTAATGTGTTTTAAAGGATAAAGCACTATTGTGTTTTACTTGTTTTTTTATCATGTATGCTGAATGGAGGAGGAAAGATTAAAGGGATCGGTGATCTTTGGAGGAAGATTCCATTTTCAGGATACATCTGACCATTTATGTCCACCTCGAGGGACACATCGTTTTAGACCAAACTATATGTGAGGTGAAAAATCCTGTTAAGGGCACATCTGGCATTTGTGGTGGAGGATTTATATTGCATGAAGATATGAAATTGTGAAGTTTGTTTCAAGTTGAAGAAAAACATTATACTTGGAGACTTTTTTTCATATAGGTTCACTTTTTCTTTTTTCACATATGTTCACTGTTTTATAACATAATTTGTTTGCTATCACATACTAAAAGAAAGCGCGGCACTGTATGTTTTATGAACTAGTGGATGTGTATTGGATTTTTTCTGAATGATAAGGATATTGTTTAGTGTCACAAAAAAATCCGGCCTCCTCCTTCCCCTTACAGCCGACCAATCCTCTCCTTTTTAGTAAGGTGTTAAAGAAGTGACACTAAACTCTGGTTCTTAAGCCAAAAAAGGTCATTAGTGCTCTCAGACCCTCCAAATCTCCATTTTTACTTTTTTTAATTTGTGATCCAACTTACTGATATGGGCCCTGGGCGATGGGTGATGGGGCGTGCAGTGTGTATAGAGCAGTGGCTACAACTAATATTCATTGCTGTTTTCAAAGAGAAGTGGGGGAAAAGGAGAGGTTTGGGAGTTAATGTAGGATGTCACAAGGAGTTTCATTTTCAAATAGAAGTTGGAGGGAAGGTGTGGAATCTCATGGAGGATGTTATAAAGAAGTAGAAAAACACAGTAAGAAACGATTTCCTGAAAAATAGATTACAGGGACAGTAACTGGCGAATGTGTTTTTTGTTTTTTTGTTTCTGAATAATAGGGATATTGTTTAGTGTCACAAAAATAAAAAATAAAAATCTGGCCTCCTCCACCCCTATAGCCAGCCAATCCTCTCCTGTTTTGTAAGATGGTAAAGTTAAGATGTTATAAAAAAAATCTATACAATAACCCAAAAAAGTAACTTTTTCTACTCTAGATCTCCATTTTTTTGTAATCCAACTGCCAGCTGTGGGTGACAGGTGGTGGGTTTTGCAGTGTGTATACATAAAAAATATTTTATATATATGTATATAATTTTATTTTTTAACAGAAATGAGAAGAAACGGAGAGGTTCAAGGGTTAAAGAGGATGTTACATAAAGTCAGAAGCACACCATAATATCTTATATTAACTTACCACTATTTTATCTATGTTTAAAAACTAAAATCTAATCCGGGGCGGAGCTTGATCGATGTGACGTCATTACGTTTTTTCCACGAGCTACTGCGCATGTGCCGAGTAGCTGGGTTCGTTCGTTCATCCGTTCGTTCGTTGTGATTGTCATATGCTGTTTACGCTGGTGTCGGCTGGGACACCTTTTGAGATAAGTGCAATGAGTATCTAATAAAGAAGCTGTTTTCTAATAATACTGCACCATGAAGTTCTTTTGTTTCTTCCGAGTGTCTGGCATTTCCCTCCTTGGATACGAATAAGAAAGTTTTTTTGGAGAAGTGGATTTCCTTGATGATATTTGATTCCTAAGCATTTGTTCCATCTGAAATTGGTCTATCTGGATCTGGGGTCTGCAGAATATCATTCCCTGAAGACACATCTATGGATGCTTCATTATTCTACTAATATTACCGCCCCCAGAGCAATACATGTGTTTTTTTTATAGCTCTGGTGAGTTTATTCAGTTTTTTTGGTGGTGGTATTGTTATTTATATTTTTTTGTGCACTGTTTTTTTGTGTTACATATTTCAAAGTGTGGACTATTTTTTTTGGACATTTTTTATTTAAGTATTATTTATATGGAAATAATTTATATATATTTTGTTGATTCACGGATATATTTTCATATTTACTAGCGCAAATTATATTTTGTGGCATTTGTTACACTTTATTTATTTATGGTGGATTTTGCAGCTGGTATATCAAGAAAAAGGGATTTTTATATATCATAGGCGCCATTATATATTTTTTATTTTTTATACATAGAATGATTGTCTAAAGTGGCTGCTAGTCCTCAGCTGCTTCGCATGAAAATCACCAAGAGTGGTGAAAAAAGCAAACATGAAACCAAATGTCCCAAAAGAGATTCGAGGAAAGTGACTTGTATAAAGGAGTCACCATGTCAAATTAAAAATAAACGTTTATAACAAGGCACAAGCATATTTATGGCAGATAAAACACGTGCTCTCTTGCTTGATCAATGGTAATATACCAGTCAGAACAAGAGAGGATGAACTTCAATAAAAACAGCAACATTGCATATTAAAGGAAAGCCTTCCAGGGAGATAGAAGCTCACAGAGCTTCAGGAGTGTCAGCGGTGAGCCCATGTCAGCAAACAGGACTGTTTTATAACCACTAGTGACTCCGCTAGTAAGGATCCACCATCAATGGGTCTCCGGCTGGGTCCACTAGGATTCTGGGAGTCACTCGGTAACCTGCATGTGCTCGGATGCGGTGCACCAGAAGTGACGTCAAAAAAGGAAGTTAACCGGACCCGGGGATCAAGGTGGAGCGCAAGCTGGACAAAACAAGATGGAGGCTTCCACTGTCACCATGACAACGCATTTCGAGCGTGGCCCTTTCCTTGCTCACAGTAACTGGTGACAGGGGTCTAAAAGACCCGACATCTCACCTGCCTGCAGTGAAACTAATAGAGTGTGAGTGCCCTCCATTCCTGTCTTCCCCAGCCATTCTCACAGACAACTATCAGGAGCAGAAAAACACAAACTGGATCACAGGAGGGAAATACACACTGCCAAGACAAGGCAACCAAATCATGAATCAGCCATATAGTAAGAGGCCCCTAATGCCCCTCCAACCCCCAGAAACACCAACATCTGTTACGGCAACATTAACCCTCTCACTGCCATCAACATGTCCTATGCTGGTGGCAGCGGGGGGGGGGGTACACACCAGGAGCTGGGAGTGTGTTGTATGTAACAATGTATCACAGGTTGTCTGTCGGCTTGCTGCTGAAATAGACTCCTGATGTGTGAAGAAGCAGCACCTGTCACAAAGGCATTACATCACATAGGAGATGGTGTCCTCTCTGTGATATCAATAAAAAGTGTCAACAAATAAACGTACACCCAAGCACTTAAACCTCCAAAAGGCCCCCCCCCCTCTATGTACATACCAACCTGAGCACACCGGTCATGGCACCCACATATGAAAACATTGCTGGTGCTACACGTGTTGTGCATTGCTGCACATGCCAGAGTGACAGCAATCATTTTAGGGCCGTTATACAGAGTTACTTCCAACCTAATGACCTGGAGGGGCTTTTAATGTGTCCCCTTGGAGAAAATATAGGGTGCTGAAGTACATGTTTGTATTATGGACACGCTCAGTTTTAAAGCTTCACATACTGGGCATCTATTTACCTGGTGCAACTTCATCTTTTATATTTTACCAAACATTTGGGGAATATATTGTGTTTGTGTGCCCTAAAATGAACTCTAGTGACATTTTTACTAAAAATTTGAGCTTGAAAAACCATTGCACACATATTATGTGACATAAATTGTCTAATTTTTTATATCATTTTTGATATTTGAATTGCCAGGGTCTCTGCTGCAAGAAAATATATCATGTTTTGGGGTTTTTCTGTAATCTTCAGTAATCACCTTAAATTCAATTTTAAAATATGTGTAAAAAAACCCTAAAAACGTCTCTGGCAGAAAAAGGGTTAAACGCGCCCAGTCTAAATGTATGGTAATATTAAAGTGTGTGTCTATAGAACAATATTACTGGTAGTATTTGGGGTAAAATAAGGTTTTATGTGTTAAACAAATGGGCTAACAGGTGAATTTCTAAGCATCAGGTCGGTGGAGAGGGGGGGGGGGGAGGGGGGGGGATTTGAGTAAACAACCTCACACCAAAAGTGACAGTTGATCGCTGTTGATAGCTGTGCTGCTGAGAGGACACAGACACCTGTAGCTCCAGGATTTCTGTGGATTTCAGCAAGTTTTCAGCGTTTCTGCTATTATGATGGCCGGAGACTTCGACTGGGGATCAGCAGACCCTCTTCTGCTTCTGGGATTTGCATCATCGGACTCCACTGGGAAGGACAGAGAGGAGGACATCATGGCTGCTGTGACTCACCTGCAGGGAGGAAAGGCTGAGAAGACTGAGGCCCTGGGACAGCTTCTGGACATGGCTACTACCTTCACCATGGCTCCCATCTTCCACTATCCAGTGAGGTTCCCAAAGACATCTGGGAAGAGGGCTGAAGATGGAAAGGCCCTCAAGGTGAAGAGGAGGGACATCACCACCAGCTTGGCATCCCAGGAGCCTACAACCAGCACCCAGCGATGCTCTTCCCGAGCAAGCAAAGGGGCTAAATACAAAGAGCTGGTAGCTGAAGGTCTCCTGGATGCCCTGAACTCCAAAGAGCCCAAAAGAAAGGCAGCGTACAGCAAGCCTCAAGGAGCCAAAAGACCCAGGGCCGAATGAGGTAAGTAACATCAGGTAAGGGCCGAATGAGGTAAGTGACATCAGGCAAGTATGGGTTTTATCTTATGTTTACAGCCCATCTCTCTTACCTCCCCCTAATTACTGGCTTAAAGGGAAAAAAAAGTCCCTTTTTACCCATAGCTCCCTCTAGACTGTGTGTTTCTGATTCTATCTGTCATCTTCCCTGTCTCCTAAATCTGTCCTTTTCTCCTCACTTTGTTTGGAAAAAAAATGTAAAAATTACAAAAAAAATTTAAAAATTACAAAAAAAAAAAAAAAAAATTAGATTTTAGTTTTTAAACATAGATACAATAGTGGTAAGTTAGGATAAGATATTATGGTGTGTTTCTGACTTTATGTAACATCCTCTTTAACCCTTGAACCTCTCCGTTTCTTCTCATTTCTGTTAAAAAAAAAAATTATATATATATATATAATATTATTTTTTAAGTATACACACTGCAAAACCCACCACCTGTCACCCACAGCTGGCAGTTGGATTACAAAAAATGGAGATCTAGAGCAGAAAAAGTTACTTTTTTGGTTACTTTTTTGAGTTATTGTATAGATTTTTTTTATAACATCTTAACTTTAACATCTTACAAAAAAGGAGAGGATTGGCTGGCTATAGGGGTGGAGGAGGCCAGATTTTTATTTTTTATTTTTGTGACACTAAACAATATCCCTATTATTCAGAAACAAAAAAACACATTCGCCAGTTACTGTCCCTGTAATCTATTTTTCAGGAAATCATTTCTTACTGTGTTTTTCTACTTCCTTATAACATCCTCCATGAGATTCCACACCTTCCCTCCAACTTCTATTTGAAAATGAAACTCCTTGTGACATCCTACATTAACTCCCAAACCTCTCCTTTTCCCCCACTTCTCTTTGTTTGAAAACAGCAATGAATATTAGTTGTAGCCACTGCTCTATACACACTGCACGCCCCATCACCCATCGCCCAGGGCCCATATCAGGAAGTTGGATCACAAATTAAAAAAAGTAAAAATGGAGATTTGGAGGGTCTGAGAGCACTAATGACTTTTTTTGGCTTAAGAACACATCTTTGAATTGGATATATTTTTTCAACCAGAGTTTAGTGTCACTTTTTTAACATCTTACTAAAAAGGAGAGGATTGGTCGGCTGTAAGGGGAAGGAGGAGGCCGGATTTTTTTGTGACACTAAACAATATCCTTATCATTCAGAAAAAATCCAATACACATCCACTAGTTCATAAAACATACAGTGCCGCGCTTTCTTTTAGTATGTGATAGCAAACAAATTATGTTATAAAACAGTGAACATATGTGAAAAAAGAAAAAGTGAACCTATATGAAAAAAAGTCTCCAAGTATAATGTTTTTCTTCAACTTGAAACAAACTTCACAATTTCATATCTTCATGCAATATAAATCCTCCACCACAAACGCCAGATGTGCCCTCAACAGGGTTTTTCACCTCACATATAGTTTGGTCAAAAACGATGTGTCCCTCGAGGTGGACATAAATGGTCAGATGTATCCTGAAAATGGAATCTTCCTCCAAAGATCACCTTTAATCTTTCCTCCTCCATTCAGCATACATGATAAAAAAACAAGTAAAACACAATAGTGCTTTATCCTTTAAAACACATTACTTTATTAAAAGCATAACAAAGGAAACTTGTCCTTACAACCACATTGTTACATTTGAGGAGTGGAGTTTCCTTTGCTTGCTCATACAAGAGTATTGCAGGTTTTAAATGCGCATATATCTGGTGCGATCTAGCACCTGTACCATGTGACTAGCCAGTTTTTATGCTTTTAATAAAGTAATGTGTTTTAAAGCATAAAGCACTATTGTGTTTTACTCGTTTTTTGACATGTATGCTGAATGGAAGAGGAAAGATCACCGATCCCTTTAATCTTTGGAGGAGGATTCCATTTTCAGGATACATCTGACCATTTATGTCCACCTCAAGGATCACAAGCGGTTTTTGAACAAACTATATGTGATGTCAAAAACCCCTGGTGAGGGCACATCTGGCGTTTGTGGTGGAGGATTTATATTGCATGAAGATATGAAATTGTAAAGTTTGTTTCAAGTTGAAGAAAAACTTTATACTTGAGACTTTTTTTCACATATGTTCAGTGTTTTATAACATAATTTGTTTGCTCTCACATACTAAAAGAGAGCGCGGCACTGTGTGTTTTATGTATTGGAATCCACGCACATCATGAGTATGTGTTAGTGTGAGCTGCTTTCCGATATATAGTTTTGTATTTGACACAAGAAGGGAATATTTTTAGTAGCATTTGTGACTGTGTGAGAATTTGTTGTTTATAATTGTACACATCCACTAATTAATGGCCCTGTAATAAACTATTTTTCATTAAACAATTTATTACTGTGTTTTTCTGCTTCCTGGTAACATCCTTCATGAGCTCCCACACCTATGCTTTCCCTCCACTTGTTTGTTTGAAATGAGCACACTAGTTGTGATCATACGCCCTGTTCTATGCACACTGGAGTGTCACTTTAACATCTTGCAAGAAAAGAACGTGATAGCCTGGCTATTAGGGGAGGAGGCCAGATATTGTTTTGTGAAACTAAATGATATCTTGATTTAACAAAAAAAAAAATCTATTTTTCAAGAAATTTTGTCTTACTGTGTATCATTGTGATATCCGCCATTAACTCCCAAATGTATCCTATCCCCCTCACGTCTGTTTATTTGGAAAGAGCAGTGAATATTAGTTATGGCCATGTACACTGCTCTACATACACTGCACAGCCCACTCACAAAAAATAAATAAATAAATAATAGGGATTTGAAGCAGTAAAAACTACTTTTTGGGTTAACAACACATTTTTTAAACCAAAGTTTAGTGTCACTTCTTTAACATCTAACATAAAAGGAGAGGATTGGCTGGCTATAAGGGGAAGGAGGAGGCCAGATTTTTTTTGTGACACTAAACAATATCCTTATTCAGAAAAAAATCCAATACACATCAGCCAGTTAATGTAATAATCTATTTTTCATAAAATCATTTCTTACTGTGTTTTTCTGCTTCCTTGTAACATCCTTCATGAGCTAAAACAATCAATAAGTGTAGCGCTCTGGTGAAAACTAACTGAATCTCAACATAAACAACATGTGACATAATGGTGGAACAAACAGTGAATCTTAATGTGAATGAATGCTAAAACAGTGCAACATCACACGATATTGTGCATATGGTGGAAATGACTAATAGTAAGCCCCCTAATACAGGGATATACCCTATAAAACACGTGCTCTGTGTCAACACACTCTATTCATACCATAAATAAACCGCTGATATCAGAAAAAAAAAATATATCTATATACAGTAAGTGAATATAAATAAACACATCACTCAAAATAATATCTCATAAACAAAACGTGCCACCAGTGTCCACAACAATAAATGCAATCATGCAGGTGAATCTTGTGCGTTTTGTAGGCTCTGGTGATGACTCCACACACAGCTAGATTGGCTCATCACCTCCTTGCTGCGACCCTAAAAGGGCCTAAATGCCTTATGGATCACTCCTGGATCCCCCTTGGGTTAAAGCGTATCCTCTAGGAATATCCTAAATGACTCTTATCCAGAAAAATCAGCTCCCACATGGTCCACAAAGAGAAAAGCCTTCATAGTGTATTATCATTTATTAACACAGTAATTAAAATAATATACACAGAACACTCACATGATACATCTTCTTGAATACAGAATTTTGAACCTCATGTATGGGTGTACTTGCATGGGTTCTTTAGGGAGTCCAAAGATGGCGTCCGCGCCGGAAATGACATCACCTGAGGAAGTCACGTGAGAGGTGATGCAACGCATAGGTGACGTCATTTCCGGCACGGACGCCATCTTTGGACTCCCTAAAGAACCTATGCAAGTACACCCATACATGAGGTTCAAATTGCTGTATACAAAAAGATGTATCATGTGAGTGTCCTGTGTATATTATTTTAATTACTGTGTTAATAAATGATAATACACTATGGAGGCTTTTCTCTTTGTGGACCATGTGGGAGCTGATTTTTCTGATAAGAGCCATTTAGGATATTCCTAGAGGATACGCTTTAACCCAAGGGGGATCCAGGAGTGATCCATAAGGCATTTAGGCCCTTTTAGGGTCGCAGCAAGGAGGTGATGAGCCAATCTAGCTGTGTGTGGAGTCATCACCAGAGCCTACAAATGCACAAGATTCACCTGCATGATTGCATTTATTGTTGTGGACACTGGTGGCACGTTTTGTTTATGAGATATTACTTTGAGTGATGTGTTTATTTATATTCACTTGCTGTATATATATATTTTTTCTGATATCAGCGGTTTATTTATGGTATGAATAGAGTGTGTTGACACAGAGCACGTGTTTTATAGGGTATATCCCCTGTATTAGGGGGCTTAATATTAGTCATGTCCACCATATGCACAATATCGTGTGATGTTGCACTGTTTTAGCATTCATTCTCATTAAGATTCACGGTTTGTTCCACCATTATATCACATGTTGTTTATGTTGAGATTTAGTTTGTTTTCACCAGAGCGCTGCACTTATTGATTGTTATATTTTGGTTTTTCACTTTAGGTAATAAGGTGCAGGTGTAGCAGCTTATTTTTAGTTTAGTAGGACTGAGCGCAGGAGGTTTTCCCCAATACTTCATGAGCTCCCACACCTATGCTTTTCCTCCTCACCGGTTTCTTGGAAACAAGCATGCACACTAGTTGCGATCATGTGCATTGTTCTATGCACACTGCAAATCCCATAGCCCATCTCAGGAGTGTCACTTTAACATCTCGCAAGGAAGGAGCGTGATTGGCCGGCTATAAGGAGGGGAGGAGCCTGTTTTTTTGTGACACTAAATGATACCTTTATTTTGCACAAAAAAATATATATATAGATTAAACATCCACTAGTTAATGCTCCCATAATCTATTTTCCATTAAATTGCTTCCTACTGTGTATCTGCCTTCTTGTGACATCCGCCATTAACTCCTGAATGTCTCCTATCCCCCAGACTTCTATTCATGTGAAAATAGCAGTGAATATTAGTTATGGCCATGTACGCTGCTCTACACACACTACACAGCCCACGGCCCAATCACAAAAAACAAATGGAGATTTGAAGCAGTAAAAACACATTTTTAAGGTTAACACATTTTTTTACACCAAAGCTTAGTATCACATTTTTAACATCTAACAAAAAAGGAGAGGATTGGCCGGCTATAAAGGGAAGGAGGAAGCCGGATTTTATTTTGTGACACTAAACAAACAATATCCTTATTATTCAGAAAAAATCCAAAACACATCCTCTAGTTCATAGCCCTGTAATAATAATCTATTTTTTATTACATCATTTCTTACTGTGATTTTCTGCTTCCTTATTACATCCTCCATGAGCTCCCATACCTATGCTCCCCCCCCCCCCCCACTTGTTTGTTTGAAACAAGCATGCGCACTAGTTGTGATCATACGCACTGTTCTATGCACACTGCAAATCCCATAGCCTATTTCAGCTTCTGGTGCAGTAAAAAAATAGAAAATGCTGCATTTTGTTCTAAACAGAACCATACTGGAACATGGCAAACTGCATCAAAACTGCACCACAACAGAGTGTGGTGTGAACTGTAAGCAAAAACGTATCAGGAATGCATGGAGAGTGCGTTTTGTGGTGTGAACTGGCCCTACACGAGATCTTTATCTTTCAGAAATAAGAAATACACATCCACTAGTTAACACTCCAGTCATCTATTTTTTGTGCAGCATTTGCTTTCAGTTCTGCGGTCTCAGCTTTGTGCATGAAAGAATAAAGCCGTACCGTCTGGATTATTGGCGGTTGTCAGCAGCATCAGGAGTGAGGTAAGTGAGTCAGGTAGATTGTGGAAATATCTCATCCACTCGATGTCCAATCTGGAATCTTGCAAGCAACCCAGAACCTAGAAATAACGATCATAAAATGATTTAGATGGTGCAACCATTGTACACAGCAAATGTCAAAATGTCAGCATTATAAATAAAGGTGTGAGAAAACTATTCTAGCCAATAAACACCCACCACCAGGGACACAATTCCAACATTTGAATTTCGGGCTCTAAATGCTGATGGATCTAATCTACTGGCCACATTGTCTAACATTCATCAGATACAACACTGTCATATCCTAACTAGGGATGCAAGTGTGATATCGATACTGTCGGTCAAGTACTCGCCATTACCAATTACCGATACTTTGCTATGCCATTGGCGTCCATACAGAATGTATGGACGCAAATTGCACCGCAAAGAAT
Organism: Staurois parvus; assembly: GCF_062004578.1. NCBI lineage: Eukaryota > Metazoa > Chordata > Amphibia > Anura > Ranidae > Staurois > Staurois parvus. The sequence continues at coordinate 787,552 of NW_028317922.1, forward strand.
AGCATGCAATTCAAACAGGAATGCGATTCCTGTCCAAATCGCATGTGGTTTCCCCACTGCTCATATGTGAACCCAGACAGTCGTATCCTGAGTTCACACTGGAGCGGGGAGATTTCCCACAGTGGAGAATGGGAGAGTGAGCGTGTGGGGATGTATACTATGGTAGCAGATGGTAGGAGAGGAGAGGAAGCCGCGGAGATTTCAAATCTTCAGACCTGTGAAGCTGCTCTCTCTCCTTTCCTTGCAGGTATGACAGTTCGGGCTAAAGAGATTTTGATTGGTCAGCACCGTTACCTGAACGATGCTGACCAATCAGATGGCGTCTAGCCCATACTGACATCCCTGCATAGAGAGGAGAGAAAGCAGCTTCACAGGTCTGAAGATTTGAAATCTCCGTGAGTTCCTCTCCTCTCCTTGCAGCGATAACAGTAGGGGCTAGACAGCATCCGATTGGTCAGCACCCTCCATCTGAAAATATTCTTTATGGAGCATGGAGACAGCGCTGCAGTGGTAATTATGCAAGGCCGTAGATTATGCTTTTTTTTTTTCGTTCAACTAGCAGGCTGAACGAAAAAAACAACTGGATTCCCCTGTTAATATAGTTTGTGTTGATGGGGGATTCGCTCTCATGAAGCCAGTTTTATTCTGACAGTGGGGAGACTTTCCCACTGTCAGAATACAATGATCAGTGTTGCCCGTGTCACTGATCGAGCAAATAAAACACAACAGGCTGGTGGTACAGAAGTCAATCGAGTGACCGACTTCTATACCACCAGCCAGCCCATACAGTAGATGGATTGAAATTCTGCTGGTCCGTGCTGAACTTCGATCCATCTATGGACAACCTATGGTTCACAGGTTTCCAATCTCTCTTCTAGAAACTTGAACGCAGATATAAAAAAAACAAATAATGCAGTTATGTTATAATCAAAAGTAATTAAAATATGTTATAAATACTAGTACAAGTACTGGCATTTTACTTGGCACCATCCTCCTGCAAACCCCTGTACAGTAGATCACAGGGTGGGAAAGTGAGGGGTAGCATTAGTGGCCAATCAGGAGTGTGCCGACAAGGATCTTGCTGACAGAAGGCGAGAACAAAGAGATTAACTCATCGGCCTACCGTTGCCCTTCCTCTGTCCAATCTCAGGCTTGCAGTGGAGAGGTGACAAAGCTGTATTGCTATGTTGTAGTACATGAATGTCAACACAACAACCTAACTCCACTGTCTGGCAGGGCTGCATAAACTTCTGCACCCGACAAATACAAATCATCTTTAGCAGTTTGTCTGGAGGACAAAAAAACAAAACAGAAAAGTAAAAACTTTCAAGATAAAAAAAATTAAATGTTGCTGCAGTTTGTATGTCCATTTCCTCTCTGCACACAAAGCATAACCACTTGCCCTCCAGAGGATTTACCCCCCTTCCTGACCAGGCTATTTTTTGGGTTACTGTAACTGACAATTGCGCAGTCATGCAACGCTGCACCCAAATTACATTTTCTCCCATGAATAGAGCTTTCTTTCTGTGGTATTTGATCGCCTGTGCGTTTTTTATATTTTGCGCTACAAAAAAAAAAGAAAAAAAAAAAAACACAATTTGGAGGAAAAAAACTTTATTTTTGACTTTTTGCTATGAAACATGTCCAGTAAAAAAAAGTTAAAAAAAAAATCAAATTTCATCATAAATTTAGGCCAAAATGTCTTTGCTAAAATAAATCCCAATAAGTGCAAATGAATTGGTTTACGTGAAAGCTATAGCGTTTACAAATGGCGGTATATATACATTGAGATTTTTTTTTCTTACTAGTAATGGCGGCGATCAGCAACTTATAGAGGGACTGCGGAGGACATTCTGACACTGGGGGGAACTGACTTGGCGTCACTGACATTTCCAGTGACACCAACACAGTGATCAGTACTAATAAAAAGCACTGACCCTGAACGGGACCCGGTGATTGACAGCCAAGGCTGCGAATAGTGGCGAGGGTAGGGGCGCACGTCCTCTACCAGGAAATGCAAAATCACACATACAGATACATGCGCAATATATATATATGTGTGTGTAGGTGAATTGGACCCTGTCTAAATTGGCCCTAGTATGTGTATGTATGAATGTGAGTTAGGGACCTTAGATTGTACACCCCTTGAGGGTTAGGGACTGATGTGAATGTACAATATATATGTAAAGCGCTGCGTAAATTGACGGCGCTATAAAAGGACCTGAAAAAAATACATACACACACACATGATTTTGCGCACCACTGCTGGAGATATTTTTTGGTGGTATTTGCATTTTTATATTTTTGCGCTATAAAAAAAAAAAAGACTGACAATTTAAAAAAAAACAAAAACCAGTATTTTTTACTTTTTGCTAGGTGAGGGTGAGGGACACAGTTGTGGTCTGACCCCATTGAACATGACATGTTGTTTAACCACTTGCCCTCCAGGGGATTTACCCCCCTTTCTGACCAGGCCATTTTCACGATACGGCGCTGCGTTGCTTTAGCTGACAATTGCGCAGTTATGCAGCACTGCACCCAAATGAAATGTATGTCCTTTTTTTCCCCCACAAATTGAGCTTTCTTTCGGTGGTATTTGATCGCCTGTGCGTTTTTTAATTTTGCGCTTTATAAAAAGACTGACAATTTTGAAGAAAAAAAAAAAAAAACAATATTTTTTACTTTTTGCTATAAAACATACCCAATAAAAAAAAATAAAAAAATAAAATTTCTTCATAAATTTAGGCCAAAATGTATTCTGCTACATGTCTTTACTAAAAAAAAATCCCAATAACTGTATATTTTGTTTACGTGAAAGTTATAGCATCTACAAGTGATGGTATATATATGCTGGAATATTTTTTTTTTTTATGCTAGTAATGGCGGCAATCGGTGACTTATAGCGGGACTTCGGTGGGCATTCTGATACTGGGTGGGAACTGAATAACTGCCACTGACATCTCCAGTGACACTAATACAGTGAACGGTGCTAATAAAAAGCACTGACACTGTACTAATGACACTGGGCAGGAAGGGGTTAACATCTGGGGCGATCAAAGGGTTAACTGTGTGCTGTGTGTGTTTTACTACGTATGCTGTGTTTTTTACTTGGGAGACATGCTGCTTTGTATCTCTCTGCTGTGCAGAGAGATACAAAGCAGCATGTCCATATTGACAGGAGAGAGATCTGTGTTTACACACAGATCTCTCCCCTCTCAGCCCTGCCGACAATCACCAAGTCCCGGCTAGGAATCGCTGGCTGGGAACCAGTGATTGACATATCCAGCAGCCAATGACCTCCTTTATTGTATACTCTTTGTAAAATCAATGACAGTGCAGCAGGATGAAAGACTACCCCTAACATGTTTTATGCCAACCAGCACCCTATGAGTAAGCGTTGGTTGGCGTGAAGCAAGCTAGAGTAGTCTTGTTCATCCTGCTGCATTGTAATTCATTTATGAAGAGTATACAATCAAAGTTAATGTTGTTTACCGGTCATGCAGTCATCTGATTTTCTCCATGCCTCAAGTTTACAGTGGAGAACTGGATTAGCAGCTGGGATTTTGGGCAGAGAGAGGTGGACGGACCCAGAGCAAGATTGTATAGTAAATATGGGAGCGCTGTGCAGAATATGAGCCCTGTTTACATTAGGTGAACAGAAGCTTGCTGGTGGGTGAAAGTGACCAGGACCGTTCATGAAGCGCAGTGCTACTCGCACATGTGCAGCGGGTACCCGGATGTGAAGCCGCAAGCTGTCACAGCCGGGTGCCCAATCTGAAGATGCCGGTGCCTGGAACACAGGACGGCCGGTGAAACGGGCTACAGGGGACACACAATGGGACCGAGGGACAGGTAAGTGGCTGTTTTTTAAAAGTCAGCAGCTTCAGGTTTTGTAGCTGCTGACTTATTTTTGGACAGGGTGAGTGGAACTTCGCTTTAATGCATAAAATCCATTAAGTTAAAAACCCTTGAGGATTTAGAACTACTTTAATGCCTGAACTCAGCTGCTGCAACTAGAAAATGAGGCAGAATACTGCACATGCACATAGATTGAACCTTGTAGCACCCATGCTACAACTGTGCGCCCACTATGGGGTGCGCACATGTAGCATGCAGCCAGTTCTGCAAACAGCAGGATGGAGGGGGATCAAGGGGCCAGAGGTTTCTGTAGAAAAGACCCCTAATGCATATGTAAAGGAAACCAAGAGCAGCATTTTAAAATGAGGACCACTGGTAGGTTCCATTCAAGGAATCTGGAATTGCATACAGGAGAATTGTTGTTCAAAGTTACTAAAGGCGAACATTCACTTTATTAGACTTTCAGTTTGATGACAGGTTTACACCATGCCCAGAGCTGAATTGCACAAGAAAGCGCTCTGCATTCCTGTGCGGTGTGAATTCAAGGCCATGAATTTTGAATGGGCTAAAGTCGCACTGCACTGTGCCACACTGGGGTATATTTACTAAAGCTTGGGAGTGCAAAATCAGGCTCACTTCTGCATAGAAACCAATCAGCTGCTAACCTCAGCTTGTTCAATTAAGGTTTGGCAATAAAACCTGGAAGCAGACTGGTTTCTATGCAGAAGTCAGCCTGATTTTGCACTCCCCAGCTTTAATAAATAAGCCCCACTGTAACCAGATCACATGGTACAAAAGTACCATGCAATCTGGTGCGGGCAAACACACTGCATTTGTGACCGGCACTTGGGGTGTCATTAAATTTCTATTGACACCCGCTGCAGATTGCCAAAGCTGTATGTTTTGCATCTAGGTTTAATTGCAAAGGAAAGCACAGCATGTTCCTGCGTGATTCAGATGTGGGCATGTGAGAACTGGCCTTATTAGCCTGTTTTTGGTGTAAAATACGTATAAATTCTAGGTCAGCCGGACAGTAATGGTTATTACCTGTACAGAAAGGTCAGTGCGGTAACGCACGTCTGATGTTACAGTTAGAGATGAGGGCTTCTCAAAAAAGGCAAAAGCAAAATTCACAAATATGGTGACATACAGGATCCTTAAAAAGTAAGCAATAATAGATAATAAAATAAATACAACTTTACAGCAGAGATGTGTTATTCATTGGAGGGATTAGATAAAAGTCAAATGTCCCCAGACATCCCAGGATGTAGAAAACACCTCCAGAGGCTTTGCTTCTGGTATTTCAAATTAAAATCCAAGGACAGGCAGAAGAGGCAGTTCTACCTTCAACCATGGACTGCACTACAGGGTTTTCAAATCCAGTTACTGGAAATATCCCACTTTTTATCAACTAAAATAAGAGTTAAAAGGCAAACGTTACCTGTGTCTTTTGACAGATATACCCAGTAAATATTTTACCATTGCAGTACCTCTAGCATCTCCCCTGCAACCTTCATACAGTCTATAGCCCCTTTAGAGTCTCCCTGCCTGCCACCTACAGATTATAGCCCCTCTAGTATCTCCCTTCGTGCCACCTACACCCTCTATATTCTCTCTAGTATCTCCCTGCCAACCCACCACCTTCAGGGAAGTTTGCCTGTCATTCTAGAACCGTGGCCACTCTGCACCTCCTTCCCACCACCACCTACAGGAGGTCACACAGAGGATGGCTTTCTGATCCAGTTTGCAGTTGTGTTTTGCACTGCAGACCCTATGCAAATCCAGGTCTGCCAGGATTGCCTCCATGTAACAGGATTTGAGAATGGTGACTCGCTCATGATAGCAAATAATGCATTGTGGGAAGGCAGGGGGTATAGCCATGTGTTTTTATACCTGGAAGTACTGGGATTTTCACTGGTGTGGATATGGGAGGTAGACAGGAACTAGGAAGGTAATTAATCACTTCCCGTGGGGCCCATGTATATAAACGGCCAGACGGGAGCAGTGCAGGGGTGGGTGGCCGATTATAATCGTCCTCCCCGCTCCCTACCTGTGTGCACCCAGCACCGCGATTGTTGTACAGGACGTCTGTGTGACGATCACGTGATCACTGATTGGCCAATCAGTGATCACATGAAGAGTAGTAAGCAAGATGTAATTTCTGACATCATTGCTTACTACGTGTGAAATCTGTGAATGATCACAGAGGTGACATGGTACAAGGCTATTCACAACAGCCTTGTACCATGTGACAAGCTGTGACCAATCACAGCTCACACAGTATTTCTCAATGGCTGCAAGAATGCAGCCAGAGAAGAGTAGAAATTATTGCTTTTACAGCTTTTATGGGTGTAAAAGCAATCAGTATAAAAAAAAAAATCTTCAACACCCCCCACAAGTAGTGACACTGTACTACTTGTGGGGGGTGATGAAGATTTTTTTTTTTTTACTGCAAGGGTGACAGTATGTTGACAAAAAAAACATAAATAACAATATAAAGAAATAAAATAAAAATGTAAAAAGAGTTTTTGAAAAGTTATAATAATTTTTGGTTATAAACTAATTTGTTTTTTTTTTTTTTTACTAACAAGATAACTGAATAAATTTTGGCCAAGATTTATGAAGAAAGATTATTTATTTTTTCAAAATATTTGGGACTTTTTCATTTATATAGCAAAAAAAAAAAAATCCCAGTGGTGAATAAATACCACCAAAATAAAGTTTTATCCATCTCAAAAAATGCTAAAAAATTCATATGGGTACAGTGTTGCATGACCGCGTAATTGTCATTCAAAGTGTGATAGTGCTGAAAGATGAAAATTGGCCTGGACAGGAAGGGGGTAAAAGTGTCCAGACTTGAAGTGGTTAAAAGGCATTTACCAAATTTTTTTTTACTATTTAACTATCTTAAACTAGGAAAAAGTGTTATTCCTGCCAAAACCTTTTTTCCAAAGAAGGTGGGATGCAGTTAGGATCTCTGTCTGTGCTCACTGCAGGGGAGATTCCTCCTCCCTACATGTTCAAAGGTACAGGAAGTGAACGGAATCTCTCTAGGGACGCATCAGCAAATAAAACCACTTTATTCATAGAAGGGGAAGTGTTAGAACCTCTGTGATTTTTTTTTTGCCTTTCATATAGTGTAAACGTTAGCTGGGTATACACAGTCTTTTTTCAAGCAACCAGTTGATTGAATGGGAAGAAAAAAAACAAAAGAAAAACCGAAAAACAACTTCCCAAATCCCAGCATGCACACAAGTGAGGGATACACACGTACTGAGATATGGGCAGTTCCTGCTGGACAGGAGGAATTTCAATACGCATATACCCTGCTTTACTCTCCTCATTTCCTATGTGGGTTAAGTGAAATTTCCTTGATAAATGTCAATAGAAACTCAACAGATGTCCTAACACTTCCATTTGCAAAAACAATAGAAAAAATGATTTTGTTTGAAGATTCACCTTAAATCCATCTCATTTATTACTGTGCCGGAACCCATAGAGGATGCCAGTGAATAATGGAGATGTGGACATGGAAGGATTGTGTACCATGTATTGCCTATAGCCAACACACAGCAAGTATTTATACAGCAATAAATGAAAAATAAAAGCTTACTTACTACTGGCACAGATCAGAATAATCCCAGCAATAGAGCTGCAGAGAATACAGATCAACACGATGGTCTATGGAGCGATTCTGCGAACAGAAAGAACACAGCCAGGTCATAAAATAAAGACTAACAAAGCATTCCCATTCCACCAATACAAAAGCAGTTACTCATACGCATTCTTATAACCACTCAATGCCGTCATCTTTCTCATCATCTTAAAATATTTAGGGATGGTTACCTGCAAAAGACACCTGGCAATTAGACCCCTGATGTCTCCCCTGCCCTTCACTGAAGCCAATGAAGCGCAGATCACGCAGTGCGAGTCTGAGGTTCAAAGGTGGAAAACTGGAACCCGGGAAACATAGTGGGAGGTGGTAGGGGAATTGGATGGTGCATTAACGGGGACCCATGAAAGTGATCCATCAGCTGTACATCCACCAGATCGCTTCTACCTGACAGCTGAAAATCGGCTTGTTAAAGATACATGCTACAGGACCTGGGAAACTGTGTAAAACCCTCTGCTGCTGCAGACATATGCCATACATGAGTGGAAGCAATAGGATTCAATAAAGTCCTAAAAGGCTACGTTCACCTTTCTGACCAGATTTCATATTAAATCTATATTTAAGGTGTAACATAACATATGGTCACCTTCTCCAACCCCCCCATCCTGAAACTGCACCCCACATCACCGGAACCACAGAGTGCTTCTACATGCACAAAAAAAAAACAAAGATACAAATATCCAGTGATTGTGTTTCCAAGTGCAATTAACACAATACTATGCACCTCACATTTTGGGGGCATGACCCCCTTTTCCAAGTCCTGAAAAAAGACATGAAAAAAGGGGGCCAACACTGTACCAGAAACAGGCCTCAGCGATTCAACCGTGGCCTCCACCCTCTCTTCCGCTAGCAGTGCCAGCTTTGTCCACAGCTGTGGCACATGCAGGGTCCCCGGCACCTTGAGCAAGCCGGCGCTGAGGACTGAACTGGTGTTCTGGTCCTCCCTCTGCCCCACTGGTGTCACACTTTGGATAGGACACTTCATGTGCCAGCATGGGTACCCCCAGACAAGTGTGGATGCATAAGGAGGCACAAGGCACGAGAGTTCCTCACAGAGATCTGCGATTTTGATATTGTATTATGTAATATGGTTCATTATTAAAGGATTCATTGCACTAGGGCACATGTGTGCTTTGTCTATTTTTTGTTTATGCTTCTACCTGAGGCTGTTTGAGTTTGATTTAGGTGCAGCTGTGTATGGCTCTGATCACACAGCCATGTGACCAATTCACAGGGATCAGTGATTGGAAAGACTACAAGTCCCATCTGCCACAAGAGCAGAGGAACTCACAGATCTAATTAGAGCGCTGTGTGGTGGTGTCACTATACTTGTAATCCATTGATATTTTCCTCCACTTCCAAAACAGTATGTGCATACCTCCAGAGAGACTGGGGGCTGGGCTGGGGACGATGCAGGAGCCTATGCACTGCACCAGCAATAAACTGATTGTAACTGCCATGCTCTGCAGGCTTCAATGCACTTTATTCTGACTCAGATTGTTGTGATAGCAATTTATCCCTTGTGAGACCTCTCTGCCTAGCCTGTATAAACGGATATAATCACTGTGGACAATCCTTATCAGATAGCTGAACTCACCAATACTGTGTTCATCCAGAAGTTGCTTTATTCTGTACATGTGAAACAGGATACAGCAGAATGAATGGTTTCCAGTATTATGCGGTCAAAAGATGATACTTTCTGTAGCGTACTATGCAGAATACATGTGTCCCTGTTACATGTGGACTGTTAGCTGCCTCCATGACACAGGAAGTCCTGTACTCAAGAAGAAGGGAGGAGCTTCATATACAAAGGAACTGTGTCATAGATCTCAGGGAGGCAATATGAAAAACAAATGCATTACCAAATAAGGCCACTGGTGGCAGCATATAACTAACTATAGAAATATCCATAGGAAATGGTACAAAGAATAAACGATATGAATTCTCATGAACATTAACAGAAATATTAACTGTGTAACAGCATACACGTATTTGTTTATTTTACCATGGTTGCATTTATTCAATCTTTTCAACTATTCCTTTATAATCCATCATACTAAAACATATACAGTGCTATCCTATGCGGTTATCAAAGAGCCACGATGATATAGAACTGATTTGACCATCGACAAGAGATTACAGCTGGCACTGTGCTTTACTGAATAAACTACTAAGGCTACCCAGTTCAACTTGTCAGCCAGCCCCAGTCTAACAATGGATTTTGCACAAGGAACATGGATAGGTATAACTTATCAAAGAGGGGGATAAGATAGCCAGTTCAACATGCCAGCCAGCCAACAACCGTCCATGTTCACTGCTGTAAAAGCCAGTTACTTGATTGGATTGCGATCTAGAGAACTGGAGGCCAAGTCAACACCTCAAACTCCCTGTACCCCTCCAACCATTTTGCAGTGTGGCGGGGAGCATTCTCCTGCTGAAAGAGGCCACTGCCATCCAGGAACAGCGTTTCCATGAAGGGTTGGACTCCATCAGCAGCAATGCTTAGGTAGGTGGTCTGTAGAAAGTAACTTCCACATGAATGGCAGGAGCCAAGGCTTCCCAGCAGAACATTGCCCAAAGCACCACCCTGCCCCCACCGACTTACCTTCTTCTTATACTGCATCCCACAGCCATCTCCTCCCCAGGTAAGTGAGACACACCCAACCATCCACATGATGTAAGAAAACTAACGTGATTCTTCAGACCCGCCACCTTCTTCCATTACTCCGTGCTCCAATTCTGATGCTCATGTGATCATTGTAGGGGCTTTTGTCTGTGGAGCTGGGTCAGCATGAGCACCCTGACTAGTCTGCAGATATACAACTCCCATAGACAACAAACTGTGATGCCTATTTTTCTGGTTTCAAAACTTCAACTTCAGAGACAACATGTTCACTTGCTGCCTAATATATCTCAGCCACTTTCAGATGTCATTGTAAGCAGATAATCAATGTTCCCTTCACCTGTCAATGGTCGTAATGTTCTGGCTGATCAGTGTCCTGTATACAGATCCCAGTATACAGGATTATATTATATACAGATCCCGATATTATTGTATAGAATATAAAACCCTGTCTGATATTCTGCAAATAGAGACGTCATGCCGGGTGTAGCTGATCTCTCCGGGATAATGGCCTCTAATCGCACCCCCCCTCCGATCGCACACCCCCTTTTGATCGCATCCTGCCCTAAAATCATGCATTCCCTTACGATCACACAACCCCCTCCGATCGCATCCCCCCTGCGATTGCATCCCGCCCCCCGATCCCATCCCTTCCTACAATCACATCCCGCCCTCCGATCGCACCCTGCCCTCAGATCGCACACCTGCCTTCTGATCACATTACGCCCTCCGATCGCATCCCCCTCACCCATCGCATCCCCGCCTTCCAATCGCATCCCCACCCTTCGATCGCACACTCCCCTCCGATCGCATCACCCCCTCTGATTGCATCCTGCCCTCCAATCGCACCCCCCCTCTGATCGCACACCTCCCTCCGATCGCACACCCCCCTCCAATCGCACACCCCCCTCCGATCGCATCCTGCCCTCCGATCGCACACCTGCCTTCCGATCACATCTCACCCTCCAATCGCACACCCCCACCTCCGATCACATCCACCCCCCCTCCGATCGCATCCCCCTTACCTATCAAACCCCCGCCTTCCGATCGCATCCCCCCCTCTGACTGCACACCCCCACCTCCGATCGCACCCCCCCCTCCAATCGCATCCCCCACCCTCCAATTACACCCCCCTCCGATCGCATCCTTCTCCCCTATCGCACCACTGCCCTCCGATCGCATCCCCCCTCCGACCACAGGGCCGCTCTCACCATTACTGTCCAGGGCCCTCCATGCACCAAGGGCCCCCCTCCAGAGGAAGAGGGTCCGGTGTAGCGGCAAGATCTGTCTCCCATGAAGATCTGTCCCCCTTGAAGCAAATGCGCATGTCCCTATTTCAGGCACGATCATTCGATTACAGAACTACTGCATCCGACCATGTACCTTGAAGTAACCCCTTCATGCCAATCTGTTGGAACATCACAGAGGTACTCAGAAGAGATCGGCGTGTCTGCTGGGCAAAGCAGGACACAGACAGGATTGGAAGGATGAGTCATTTAACCCTTAGATGCTGAGTGATCTGCACAGTATACAGGCTGATTCATTTATTGTGTACATGATAAATCCTCTGCAGCACACGGACACAATATTTAACCCTTTACACGCTACGCCATTCGCATGGGTACACGCCAATGTAGGATGTCAGTGCGGTTGCAGTTCTGTCACTGGAGGGTGTTACTTTGGTAGGGGTGCTGTTTACGGCAGAAGGGGCTGTAGTGCGAGGGGTCACGATGTATCTGTGGCTGTTGAGGGGGTACTTGTGGGGTGGAAGTCTGTCAATATTTGTTCGGGTAGTTTTGGTGTGGAGGTCTGTGGGTGGTAGGCGGTGTGACAGCAATATCTGTATCCCTTGAACATCTGTAGTGGTAGGGAGTGGGTGCTCATCACTAGGGGGACCAGGCATAGTTAGTTGAGGGGTGACAGCTGGCCCAGTGATATTTCAGTGGATACAATTTTACATTCTGCATTATGAATCAAAGTGATGCATCATTTCATGGCCTCCATGATTATCAGAGGATAAATCGAATGGATACCTAATTCCATTAACCACTTGCCTACTGGACACTTATATCCCCTTCCTTACCAGGCCAATTTTCAGCTTTCAGCGCTGTCGCACTTTGAATGACAATTGCGTGGTCATGCAGCATTGTACCCATGTGAAATTTTTATCATTTTTTTTTCTCACAAATAGATCTTTTTTTTTTGGTGGTATGTACTCCCCGCTGGGTGTTTTACTTTTTGCGCTATAAACAAAAAAAGAGCAAAAAATGTGAAAAAAAAAAAGTTTCTTTGTTTCTATTATAAAATTTGGCAAACAGGTAATTTTTCTCCTTCACTGATGTGCGTTGATGAGGCAGCACTGATGGGCACAGATAGGCGGCACTGATGGGCACTGATAGGCAGCACTAATAGGCAGCACTGAAGGGCACTGATAGGCAGCACTGAAGGGCACTAATAGGTGGCACTGATAGGCAGCACTAATGAGGTGGCACGGATAGGTGGCACTGATGATGGGTACTGATAGTCAGCACTGACTGGCGGCACTGACTGCTGGGCTCCACTGATGGGCACTGATGGGCACTGGTGGGTGGCACTGATGGGCACAGGTGAGTGACACAGGTGGGTAGACAGTACTCCATTTTATAGGCTGAAGATCTGCCAATCAGACCGCTGGACGGGACAACCACTGCCATACTAGCGTAGTCAGAACGGTAACTAGGCAACCCTAGCGTCGGACTCGCAGTGAAAACAAGCCTGTTTTCCACAGACCCTATAGATCACAGGGCAGTACTTCTTAATGGCACTATATAGTATATATCCCTTAATGGCTCCCTACATCATTATTGGACAGTATAAATTGGACATCCTCAAAAAACCTTTAATAATCTAAATAATTATAAATTTGATAAAAATACACTAGATGAAAAATTTTAAAAACTCCCCCCTAATCCTCAAAAAAAAAACGGGTGATACCAACCCGATGCAATTCTTATAAAAATTAGTATACAGAATTATATGTATATAAAAAATAAGTACATGTATATAAAAAATATTTTAATATACAAAACCCTTAATCAAATACTGTATACTAATAATCTCATATTGCCAATCCATAATATATGTGAATAAACCAAAATAAAATTACCTTTTATTAATATAATTAAAAATGCAAATAAACCCTTAAAAAACAGAGAAATAATGCTCATAATGGTGTATTAGCACAGGTTTTTTTTTAGGCGGAGTGTAGACACTCTGTGCCTGAAGGAATGGAGTGAGGCTACCTCTCGGGGAAGCTCTGAAACTGTGGCAGGACAGGAATGTTGGTGGCGCATAGCTCTGAGGAAGTCTCGGCCTTCCTGTTGGGTTCACGAAGTTCAGAATTGATTGCACCTCCTCCCAGTTGGGTGTGGTCTGGTGGGATAACTGGGGTGTTGTGCATGGCCAGATAGGTGGAATGTGGGTGGGGTGTCCTCCTTCAGGGGGTGACCACAGTACCCTGAGGGTTGTCATTCCCCCTGTTGCTGCCATGGGCTCTATTCAGATGTTTTGGAATTGTAATTCTAAAAAAAACCTAATTTTTTATTTAACATCCAATTATTTATTGTAACACACTATTGTGAGCATTTTTCTATGTCAGTAAAACTGAGGACTGGTAGGATGAGGACGGCGACAAAGGTTCTCTGTGAACAAACTTCACTACAATTAAATCGCTTTAGACCTTTCAGACTGAAGGCATCTATGTGGAAGAGAGCTCTGCATTGATTAAAGAAGGGAAATGTGTCGGGACATTACAGGTGAGCATTGCTGACCACTGCATCACCCACCATAAGATAACAGCAACAACCATTTCAAGTCTGTTCTCTGTTTTGTGAATGAAAAGGGTTGTTCTTATGTAGATCTTAGTAAACAAGTCTGGAGAGGAAGATGGAAGGTTCTAGGATGAGGCTTATTACAATCAGGCATCTATCACTAAAAATACGATGACTAGCATGGAGTAGGTTAGCGTAGTGTAGTTTAGTGTAGGTCCTGCCCTGAAAGAGTCTACCTTGTCGTGGTGGGCAGGCTTGTCATCTTTTGGTTAAAAATCTCAAAACTGGAGAAAGAATGTATTGTCTCCGGGCAGTTTCATTTTTGACCATGGGATTCAACTAAAAGACTCCTAAGATTTCATATAGGCAGACCAGAAAAAAGTGTGACCAGGGGTCTGACGAAGGGCGGCAAAAACAGCAAATCCCCAAAATTAAGCAAGTGCAGCACCACCCATAAATGAACATAATTAACAATGTGTCTCATTTATAAAATCATACAACAATAAAGTTCTGTGACTATTTGTAAAACTGTAATGTAACAATGTGAATAAATGCAATAAAGAAAAAAATATAGAAAAAAAATAATTAAAAATGAAAATAATAATTAAAAAATATATTATTAATATATATATATTAAAGTATTTTTTATCATTTTAATCTTAATTTATTTTTTTCCTTTATTGCATGTATTTATATTGTCATGTTACATTGTTACGAATAGTCATAGAAACTAAGGCCTTGTTCATGCCATTTTTTTCTGTATACCTTTCTGAGTTTTTCTGCATACGTTCTGCAAGGGTACAAAGAAAACAATAGTTCTCTATGTGCCCTATTCCCTGTATAAAACTCACTGATATGCGTATGAAAACAGATGTAAACTTGTGCTCTGCGAGTGAAATCTTTTCCATCAGTTTTTCTGCACGTATAGTGTGAACGAGGCCTAACTTGTATGATTTTATTAATGAGACACATTGTTAATTATGCTGATTTATGGGTAGCACTGATTTTAGCTTTAATAACTGTTGATCCTTCAGTTGAGAGGAGATACACGTTTTTTGGTGTAAGCAGCTTCCTTAATTAGGATACCTATACCACATAATAGGCACGGGATACCTATTGCTCGCCCGCCCGGCAGTATCATTCAGTCACAGAATTCTGTGAATGGGAAACGACACTCTCGGCTTGTAGTCCTCAGTGAACTACCACAGCACTGTTGAGCACTGTGATAGTTCGTTGTCTCTTCCCGTCAGTGTGTATCTGCTTGCCCGTACAGAGTAAAAGCACACATACACTGACAAGTCTGCAGAAGTCCTGCATAGCACCCACGATCTGCTGATTGCAGGAGCAATGCTTTCTAATAAATGCACATTTTCTTACCTGCAAAAAGATGTGCATGTATTATTTATTTATTTTTTTTTTTAAAGGTGAACTTATCCTTTAAAACTAGCTATAAAATGGGACAGTTGCCATTTTTGTAAACGTAAGAAACAGGCACAACAATGTGTCACATAGAGGCATGGTGAGGGGTGCAGCAATGAGGCCACAGTGTACAAACTGTGAACACCCTGTCCTCAGTCCATACTGAGCTCCTGAGCCGCACAGTGCCATTGGTTGGTAAGATGCTGTTAGGTGTGCAGTAGGCAGTGCCTTAGCAAATAATTACGCATCCCTCGCCCCATTCCGCTGATGATTGGAATGTTCCCCAGCCTACAATTGAATGTAAACAAAGGGTTGGGGTGCTGGGGATGCTGACTGATGTCATTGTTCAAAAAGTGCCATAGCCATGTTTGGTTTATTACATCAGCCAGCATTCTTAGCCCCTTCATTTACAATCAGCTGTCACCTGGAGAATCTCCTGGTTGTCAGCTGAATGGAGCCAGAGATGCATCCTTGGTTGCTAGGATAGCAGCAGCCTCCAGCATTCTAGCAACCAGCAAGCCCTAAGGAGGAAGCGTAACATCCACAACAGCTTTGCAGCGCAACCATGGTCTGGCCTGTCTCTGTACACCAAATTGGAGGTGGTTTTAATTACCTCCTGTTACGTTATCTACAAACTGTCAGTAATTCTTACATTTGAAAATTCCCAAAATAGGAACTACCCAAGTCTGTTGCATGTTTTGGAACTTTACGAGCAAGGCATTCCTTAATTATGTGCAGATGATTTAAAGGCAATCTGGATCTCCCCAATGTGCCTAACATTGATGTCAGTGGGAAAATAATTCCTCATACATTGATGTCGGTTAAAATATAATGCCTGCTTGTACATGTGACTTACATCGATGTCACTGGGAATATAATGCTCTCAAGTTGCTGTAGATGGGAAAATAATTCCTTTTTCACTGGTGTCAGTGTGTTGCTACATAAGTGTACAGACGGTGGGAAGGTGTTTATTTGGTGTGGATGGGAAACCTCACATTGGAAGGAAGACCACATGAAATCACCACACACTGACAGCGCAGCAATGAAGAACTCCCTTTAACACGTGTGTGCGTGCGTGCGTGTATATAACAAGTTTACTGCTACTTTAAATTGGTAAAGATTGTAAAATAATGCCCTTTATACTGGTGTCAATGGGAAAACTATTCCCCACCAACATACCAGTGACAGTGTGCAAAAAAAAAAAAATAATAATTACATTGGTGTCAGTGGGAAAATAATACACCTTATGTGAGTATCCCTTTGGTAAAATTTTTCACATACATTGATGTCAGTGGAAAAATTGCCAGTAAGGCTACGTTCACACTAGCGTTGTGTGCAGGCGGAAGAGAGGCATTTGGGAAGTGTTTTTACCGCTTCCCAAACGCCTCGGACAATTCTGCACATTGCAGCACATGGTGCTGTTCTAACAGGATCGTTAGCATCGAGGCAAAACGGACGCCTCTGGTCGAGTCAGGAGGCGTTGAAGCCTCCTATTCTAGTCTATGTTGCCGCTCCGCAAACGCCTGATTGGCGTTTGCGGTGCGGTTGCGGGGCGTTTGCGGAGCGGTCACACTATTCAGACTTCATTATAGGCGTTTGTGGGGCATTTTTAATGCTCGGCAAATGCCTAGCAACCGCCGCTAAACCGCGCATGAGGCATTTGCCGAGCGTTAAAAAACGCTCCGCAAATGCCGGACCAACGCTTGCCAAACGCTATATGGGCGTTTGGCAAGCGTTAGTAAAACAGTCAAGTGTGAATGAGCCCTAAAATTGGAGTCAAAAATAATTTCCATTACACTGGTGTCATTAGGAAAATGATTTCTCTTTTCTTTTGTTAGTTCATCCTGGGACAAATCGGTTCAATCTCGGGACAAACTGATGCACCTGTCACCAAACACCAGGTTTTCTCTGGCCTGGTGGATCATCATTCAAGCTTTGGAGTTGGGAAAATCCTTCCTATTGATCTCTTAAAAGATCCTCACAATGGAAGCAAGTCATGGGTTAGATTCCCTATGAAATTGTTATTGCGATCTGTGTTCCCCCTGGGGAGATTCACCTTCTATGTCCTGGTAACAGTAAGTGACATATAATGAGGGATTTTGGTTGCAGGGATGGGACTGTGTTAGTGTTGGGGGGTAGTGAGGAGGCAGGGGTGTATCTGCCATGAGGCAAACAAGGCATTTGTCTAGGGTGGCAGTTTACAGGGGGGCGGCACGCCCCCCAGGCAGAAGGGACACTGTGTGTCAGCAACAGGGCTGCCATGGGTGAGTGTACAGCCAAGCCTACACACAAGGAGGGTCACCCGGGCTAAGGGACCGGCTGCAGAGGAGAGCAGAGTGGTGGGCGGATCCCTGGTGTGCGCTCGGAGCGCGTGAGGGCGGGGCCCACTGTCAGTGTGCGCTAGGACGTGCAGGATGGCCAGAAGGTGCCAGCGGAGGAGGAAAAAGAAAAGAACGAGGTCAGGGTGTAGGAGCCCCCCGCTCTTTTGCAGCCGCCGCCGGAGATCCTGAGGGAGATGGGACACAAGCGTCCCTCCTGGAGTGATCCTGACACTGTCTGGAGGAGCCCCTGCTGGACAGGTAAGAGCTTGGAGGACTGATGCTTGCCCAGTCCTGTCCCCCCGACACACAGCCCCCCACCTGTCCCACTTCCCTCCCCCGTACCATTGCCCCCTCTCCGTCACACTGCCCCCTGTCACGCTGCCCCCTCCTGTCACCCTTTCCCACACCTGTTCCACTTCCCCCCTCCTGTCCCCCCACATTGTCCCACTACCCCCCATCTGTCCCCACTGCCCCTCACCTGTCCCTCTGTGCTCCTCCTGTCCCACTGCCCCTCACCTGTCCCTCTGTGCTCCTCCTGTCCCATGCCCCCTGTCACGCTGCCCCCCACCTATCCCTCTGTGCTCCTCCTGTCCCACTGCCCCTCACCTCTCCCTCTGTGCTCCTCCTGTCCCATGCCCCCTGTCACGCTGCACCCCACCTGTCCCTCTGCGCTCCTCCTTTCCCACTGCCCCTCACCTGTCCCTCTGCGCTCCTCCTGTCCTGCTGCCCCGATCCTGTCCCATGCCCCCGTCATGCTGCCCCCCACCTGTCCCTCTGCGCTCCTCCTGTCCCACTGCCACTCACCTGTCCCTCTGCGCTCCTCCTGTCCCGCTGCCCCGATCATGTTCCATGCCCCATATCACACTGTACCCTCTATCTATCCCCACTGCCCCTCACCTGTCCCTCTGTGCTCCTCCTGTCCCACTGCCCCTCACCTGTCCCTCTGCGCTCCTCCTGTCCCATGCCCCCTGTCACGCTGCCCCCCACCTGTCCCTCTGCACTCCTCCTGTCCCACTGCCCCGATCCTGTCCCATGCCCCCTGTCACGCTGCCCCTCACCTGTCCCTCTGCGCTCCTCCTGTCCCACTGCCCCCCACCTGTGCCTCTGCGCTCCTCCTGTCCCGCTGCCCCGATCCTGTCCCATGCCCCCGTCATGCTGCCCCCCACCTGTCCCTCTGCGCTCCTCCTGTCCCACTACCCCGATCCTGTCTTTCTGCGCTCCTCCTGTCCCTCTGCGCTCCTCCTCCTGTCCCGATCCTGTCCCATGCCCCCGTCATGCTGCCCCCCACCTGTCCCTCTGCGCTCCTCCTGTTCCACTGCCACTCACCTGTCCCTTTGCACTCCTCCTGTCCCGCTGCCTCGATCCTGTTCCATGCCCCGTATCACGCTGTACCCCCCATCTGTCCCCACTGCCCCTCACCTGTCCCTCTGTGCTCCTCCTGTCCCACTGCCCCTCACCTGTCCCTCTGCGCTCCTCCTGTCCCATGCCCCCTGTCACGCTACCCCCCACCTGTCCCTCTGCGCTCCTCCTGTCCCACTGCCACTCACCTGTCCCTCTGCGCTCCTCCTTTCCCACTGCCCCCCACCTGTCCCTCTGCGCTCCTCCTGTCCCGCTGCCCCGATCCTGTCCCATGTCCCCGTCATGCTGCCCCCCACCTGTCCCTCTACGCTCCTCCTCCAGTCCCGATCCTGTCCCATGCCCCCCGTCACGCTGCCCGCCACCTGTCCCTCTGTGCTCCTCCTGTCCCACTGCCCCTCACCTGTTCCTCTGCGCTCCTCCTGTCCTGCTGCCCCGATCCTGTCCCATGCCCCCCACCTGTCCCTCTGTGCTCCTCCTCCTGTCCCACTGCACTCCTCCTGTCCCTCTGCCCCCACCTGTCTCCCCACCCATCATGCTGCCCCCCATCATGCTGCCCTCCCCCTGTCATGATGCCTCCCTCTTGTCCTGCTACCCTCCTACCTGTCTCGATGGCTTACTCCTGTCCTGATCTCCCCCTTCCTGCTGCCCCCCTCCTCTCCTGCTGCCTCCTTCCTGTCCTGCTGCCCCCCATCACGCTGACCCCCTCCTGTCCCACGACCCCCCCCCTGCCATGTCACACTGCCCTCCATCATGCTCCTGTACTGAAGAGGTGGATCTTAAACAGCAAGGGGAGAGATACATTTAGATGGGGGGTGGTCGATTTTAGTCTTGCCTAGGGCAGCAAAAAAGTAAAATACACTTTTGTGCGGAGGGTCGATGCTGGGACTGCAGGGATGGGTCAGTGCGTGGGGACTGCAGGGATGGGTCAGTATGTGGGGATTGCAGGGATGGGTCAGTATGTGGGGATTGCAGGGATGGGTCAGTATGTGGGGACTGCAGGGATGGGTCAGTATGTGGGGATTGCAGGGAAGGGTCAGTATGTGGGGATTGCAGGGATGGGTCAGTATGTGGGGATTGCAGGGATGGGTCAGTATGTGGGGACTGCAGGGATGGGTCAGTATGTGGGGATTGCAGGGATGGGTCAGTATGTGGGGATTGCAGGGATGGGTCAGTATGTGGGGACTGCAGGGATGGGTCAGTATGTGGGGATTGCAGGGAAGGGTCAGTATGTGGGGATTGCAGGGAAGGGTCAGTATGTGGGGATTGCAGGGAAGGGTCAGTATGTGGGGAGTGCAGGGATGGGTCAGTATGTGGGGATCGCAGGGATGGGTCAGTATGTGGGGACTGCAGGGATGGGTCAGTATGTGGGGACTGCAGGGATGGGTCAGTATGTGGAGATTGCAGGGATGGGTCAGTATGTGGGGATCGCAGGGATGGGTCAGTATGTGGGGATCGCAGGGATGGGTCAGTATGTGGAGATTGCAGGGATGGGTCAGTATGTGGGGATTGCAGGGATGGGTCAGTATGTGGGGACTGCAGGGATGGGTCAGTATGTGGGGACTGCAGGGATGGGTCAGTATGTGGGGACTGCAGGGATGGGTCAGTATGTGGGGATTGCAGGGATGGGTCAGTATGTGGGGATTGCAGGGATGGGTCAGTATGTGGGGACTGCAGGGATGGGTCAGTATGTGGAGATCGCAGGGATGGGTCAGTATGTGGGGATCGCAGGGATGGGTCAGTATGTGGGGACTGCAGGGATGGGTCAGTATGTGGGGATCGCAGGGATGGGTCAGTATGTGGGGATTGCAGTGATGGGTCAGCATGTGGGGATCGCAGGGATAGGTCAGTATGTGGGGATCGCAGGGATGGGTCAGTATATGGGGATCGCAGGGATGGGTCAGTATGTGGGGATCGCAGGGATGGGTCAGTATGTGGGGATTGCAGGGATGGGTCAGTATGTGGGGATCGCAGGGATGGGTCAGTATGTGGGGATCGCAGGGATGGGTCAGTATGTGGGGACTGCAGGGATGGGTCAGTATGTGGGGATCGCAGGGATAGGTCAGTATGTGGGGATCGCAGGGATGGGTCAGTATGTGGGGATTGCAGGGATGGGTCAGTATGTGGGGATTGCAGGGATGGGTCGGTATGTGGGGATTGCAGGGATGGGTCGGTATGTGGGGATTGCAGGGATGGGTCGGTATGTGGGGATTGCAGGGATGGGTCAGTATGTGGGGATTGCAGGAATGGGTCAGTATGTGGTGGACGGGAGAGTGAGGCAGTGTTGGGTTGGTGAGGAGGATCAGTGCTGGGATTGCAGGGAAGGGTCAGTATGTGGGGATCACAGGGAAGGGTCAGTATGTGGGGATTGCAGGGATGGGTCAGTATGTGGGGATCGCAGGGATGGGTCAGTATGTGGTGGATGGGAGGATGGGTCAGTGTTGTCTGTGATGGATACTACCAGCACTGATCTCCTGCCACTTCCAGCTCATACATGGGTATGGGGAGCCCTCTCTGTATATGGGTGACACACCATTCCTTCCCCCAGTGAGGACCCCTATGGGTCAGTATGTGGGGATCGCAGGGATGGGTCAGTATGTGGGGATCGCAGGGAAGGGTCAGTATGTGGGGATCGCCGGGATGGGTCAGTATGTGGGGATCGCAGGGATGGGTCAGTATGTGGGGATTGCAGGGATGGGTCAGTATGTGGGGATTGCAGGGATGGGTCAGTATGTGGGGACTGCAGGGAAGGGTCAGTATGTGGGGACTGCAGGGAAGGCTCAGTATGTGGGGACTGCAGGGAAGGCTCAGTATGTGGGGATTGCAGGGATGGGTCAATATGTGGGGATTGCAGGGATGGGTCAGTATGTGGGGACTGCAGGGATGGGTCAGTATGTGGGGATCGCAGGGATGGGTCAGTATGTGGGGATCGCAGGGATGGGTCAGTATGTGGGGATCGCAGGGATGGGTCAGTATGTGGGGACTGCAGGGATGGGTCAGTATGTGGGGACTGCAGGGATGGGTCAGTATGTGGGGATTGCAGGGATGGGTCAGTATGTGGGGACTGCAGGGATGGGTCAGTATGTGGAGATCGCAGGGATGGGTCAGTATGTGGGGATCGCAGGGATGGGTCAGTATGTGGGGACTGCAGGGATGGGTCAGTATGTGGGGATCGCAGGGATGGGTCAGTATGTGGGGATTGCAGTGATGGGTCAGCATGTGGGGATCGCAGGGATGGGTCAGTATGTGGGGATCGCAGGGATGGGTCAGTATGTGGGGATTGCAGGGATGGGTCAGTATGTGGGGATTGCAGGGATGGGTCAGTATGTGGGGATTGCAGGGATGGGTCAGTATGTGGGGATTGCAGGGATGGGTCAGTATGTGGGGATTGCAGGGATGGGTCAGTATGTGGGGATTGCAGGGATGGGTCAGTATGTGGGGATTGCAGGGATGGGTCAGTATGTGGGGACTGCAGGGATGGGTCAGTATGTGGGGATTGCAGGGATGGGTCAGTATGTGGGGATTGCAGGGATGGGTCAGTATGTGGGGACTGCAGGGATGGGTCAGTATGTGGGGATTGCAGGGAAGGGTCAGTATGTGGGGATTGCAGGGAAGGGTCAGTATGTGGGGATTGCAGGGAAGGGTCAGTATGTGGGGAGTGCAGGGATGGGTCAGTATGTGGGGATCGCAGGGATGGGTCAGTATGTGGGGACTGCAGGGATGGGTCAGTATGTGGGGACTGCAGGGATGGGTCAGTATGTGGAGATTGCAGGGATGGGTCAGTATGTGGGGATCGCAGGGATGGGTCAGTATGTGGGGATCGCAGGGATGGGTCAGTATGTGGAGATTGCAGGGATGGGTCAGTATGTGGGGATTGCAGGGATGGGTCAGTATGTGGGGACTGCAGGGATGGGTCAGTATGTGGGGACTGCAGGGATGGGTCAGTATGTGGGGACTGCAGGGATGGGTCAGTATGTGGGGATTGCAGGGATGGGTCAGTATGTGGGGATTGCAGGGATGGGTCAGTATGTGGGGACTGCAGGGATGGGTCAGTATGTGGAGATCGCAGGGATGGGTCAGTATGTGGGGATCGCAGGGATGGGTCAGTATGTGGGGACTGCAGGGATGGGTCAGTATGTGGGGATCGCAGGGATGGGTCAGTATGTGGGGATTGCAGTGATGGGTCAGCATGTGGGGATCGCAGGGATAGGTCAGTATGTGGGGATCGCAGGGATGGGTCAGTATATGGGGATCGCAGGGATGGGTCAGTATGTGGGGATCGCAGGGATGGGTCAGTATGTGGGGATTGCAGGGATGGGTCAGTATGTGGGGATCGCAGGGATGGGTCAGTATGTGGGGATCGCAGGGATGGGTCAGTATGTGGGGACTGCAGGGATGGGTCAGTATGTGGGGATCGCAGGGATAGGTCAGTATGTGGGGATCGCAGGGATGGGTCAGTATGTGGGGATTGCAGGGATGGGTCAGTATGTGGGGATTGCAGGGATGGGTCGGTATGTGGGGATTGCAGGGATGGGTCGGTATGTGGGGATTGCAGGGATGGGTCGGTATGTGGGGATTGCAGGGATGGGTCAGTATGTGGGGATTGCAGGAATGGGTCAGTATGTGGTGGACGGGAGAGTGAGGCAGTGTTGGGTTGGTGAGGAGGATCAGTGCTGGGATTGCAGGGAAGGGTCAGTATGTGGGGATCACAGGGAAGGGTCAGTATGTGGGGATTGCAGGGATGGGTCAGTATGTGGGGATCGCAGGGATGGGTCAGTATGTGGTGGATGGGAGGATGGGTCAGTGTTGTCTGTGATGGATACTACCAGCACTGATCTCCTGCCACTTCCAGCTCATACATGGGTATGGGGAGCCCTCTCTGTATATGGGTGACACACCATTCCTTCCCCCAGTGAGGACCCCTATGGGTCAGTATGTGGGGATCGCAGGGATGGGTCAGTATGTGGGGATCGCAGGGAAGGGTCAGTATGTGGGGATCGCCGGGATGGGTCAGTATGTGGGGATCGCAGGGATGGGTCAGTATGTGGGGATTGCAGGGATGGGTCAGTATGTGGGGATTGCAGGGATGGGTCAGTATGTGGGGACTGCAGGGAAGGGTCAGTATGTGGGGACTGCAGGGAAGGCTCAGTATGTGGGGACTGCAGGGAAGGCTCAGTATGTGGGGATTGCAGGGATGGGTCAATATGTGGGGATTGCAGGGATGGGTCAGTATGTGGGGACTGCAGGGATGGGTCAGTATGTGGGGATCGCAGGGATGGGTCAGTATGTGGGGATCGCAGGGATGGGTCAGTATGTGGGGATCGCAGGGATGGGTCAGTATGTGGGGACTGCAGGGATGGGTCAGTATGTGGGGACTGCAGGGATGGGTCAGTATGTGGGGATTGCAGGGATGGGTCAGTATGTGGGGACTGCAGGGATGGGTCAGTATGTGGAGATCGCAGGGATGGGTCAGTATGTGGGGATCGCAGGGATGGGTCAGTATGTGGGGACTGCAGGGATGGGTCAGTATGTGGGGATCGCAGGGATGGGTCAGTATGTGGGGATTGCAGTGATGGGTCAGCATGTGGGGATCGCAGGGATGGGTCAGTATGTGGGGATCGCAGGGATGGGTCAGTATGTGGGGATTGCAGGGATGGGTCAGTATGTGGGGATTGCAGGGATGGGTCAGTATGTGGGGATTGCAGGGATGGGTCAGTATGTGGGGATTGCAGGGATGGGTCAGTATGTGGGGATTGCAGGGATGGGTCAGTATGTGGGGATTGCAGGGATGGGTCAGTATGTGGGGATTGCAGGGATGGGTCAGTATGTGGGGATTGCAGGGATGGGTCAGTATGTGGGGATCGCAGGGATGGGTCAGTATGTGGGGATCGCAGGGATGGGTCAGTATGTGGGGATTGCAGGGATGGGTCAGTATGTGGGGATTGCAGGGATGGGTCAGTATGTGGGGATTGCAGGGATAGGTCAGTATGTGGGGATTGCAGGGATGGGTCAGTATGTGGGGATTGCAGGGATGGGTCAGTATGTGGGGATTGCAGGGATGGGTCAGTATGTGGGGATTGCAGGAATGGGTCAGTATGTGGTGGACGGGAGAGTGAGGCAGTGTTGGGTTGGTGAGGAGGATCAGTGCTGGGATTGCAGGGATGGGTCAGTATGTGGGGATTGCAGGGATGGGTCAGTATGTGGGGATCGCAGGGATGGGTCAGTATGTGGTGGATGGGAGGATGGGTCAGTGTTGTCTGTGATGGATACTACCAGCACTGATCTCCTGCCACTTCCAGCTCATACATGGGTATGGGGAGCCCTCTCTGTATATGGGTGACACACCATTCCTTCCCCCAGTGAGGACCCCTATGGGTCAGTATGTGGGGATCGCAGGGATGGGTCAGTATGTGGGGATCGCAGGGAAGGGTCAGTATGTGGGGATCGCCGGGATGGGTCAGTATGTGGGGATCGCAGGGATGGGTCAGTATGTGGGGATTGCAGGGATGGGTCAGTATGTGGGGATTGCAGGGATGGGTCAGTATGTGGGGACTGCAGGGAAGGCTCAGTATGTGGGGACTGCAGGGAAGGCTCAGTATGTGGGGATTGCAGGGATGGGTCAATATGTGGGGATTGCAGGGATGGGTCAGTATGTGGGGACTGCAGGGATGGGTCAGTATGTGGGGATCGCAGGGATGGGTCAGTATGTGGGGATCGCAGGGATGGGTCAGTATGTGGGGATCGCAGGGATGGGTCAGTATGTGGGGACTGCAGGTAAGGGTCAGTATGTGGGGACTGCAGGGAAGGGTCAGTATGTGGGGATCGCAGGGATGGGTCAGTATGTGGGGTTCGCAGGGATGGGTCAGTATGTGGGGATCGCAGGGATGGGTCAGTATGTGGGGATCGCAGGGATGGGTCAGTATGTGGGGATCGCAGGGATGGTCAGTATGTGGGGATCGCAGGGATGGGTCAGTATGTGGGGATCGCAGGGATGGTCAGTATGTGGGGATCGCAGGGATGGGTCAGTATGTGGGGATCGCAGGGATGGGTCAGTATGTGGGGATCGCAGGGATGGGTCAGTATGTGGGGATCGCAGGGAAGGGTCAGTATGTGGGGATCGCCGGGATGGGTCAGTATGTGGGGATCGCAGGGATGGGTCAGTATGTGGGGATCGCAGGGATGGGTCAGTATGTGGGGATTGCAGGGATGGGTCAGTATGTGGGGACTGCAGGGAAGGGTCAGTATGTGGGGACTGCAGGGAAGGCTCAGTATGTGGGGACTGCAGGGAAGGCTCAGTATGTGGGGATTGCAGGGATGGGTCAATATGTGGGGATTGCAGGGATGGGTCAGTATGTGGGGACTGCAGGGATGGGTCAGTATGTGGGGATCGCAGGGATGGGTCAGTATGTGGGGATCGCAGGGATGGGTCAGTATGTGGGGATCGCAGGGATGGGTCAGTATGTGGGGACTGCAGGTAAGGGTCAGTATGTGGGGACTGCAGGGAAGGGTCAGTATGTGGGGACTGCAGGGATGGGTCAGTATGTGGGGATCGCAGGGATGGGTCAGTATGTGGGGATCGCAGGGATGGGTCAGTATGTGGGGATCGCAGGGATGGGTCAGTATGTGGGGATCGCAGGGAAGGGTCAGTATGTGGGGATCGCAGGGATGGGTCAGTATGTGGGGATCGCAGGGATGGGTCAGTATGTGGGGATCGCAGGGATGGGTCAGTATGTGGGGATCGCAGGGATGGGTCAGTATGTGGGGATCGCAGGGATGGGTCAGTATGTGGGGATCGCATGGATGGTCAGTATGTGGGGATCGC
This sequence comes from Staurois parvus, assembly GCF_062004578.1. Taxonomy (NCBI): domain Eukaryota; kingdom Metazoa; phylum Chordata; class Amphibia; order Anura; family Ranidae; genus Staurois; species Staurois parvus. The sequence continues at coordinate 814,433 of NW_028317922.1, forward strand.
AGGGATGGGTCAGTATGTGGGGATCGCAGGGATGGTCAGTATGTGGGGATCGCAGGGATGGGTCAGTATGTGGGGATCGCAGGGATGGGTCAGTATGTGGGGATCGCAGGGATGGGTCAGTATGTGGGGACTGCAGGGATGGGTCAGTATGTGGGGACTGCAGGGATGGGTCAGTATGTGGGGACTGCAGGGATGGGTCAGTATGTGGGGATTGCAGGGATGGGTCAGTATGTGGGGATTGCAGGGATGGGTCAGTATGTGGGGATTGCAGGAATGGGTCAGTATGTGGTGGACGGGAGAGTGAGGCAGTGTTGGGTTGGTGAGGAGGATCAGTGCTGGGATTGCAGGGATGGGTCAGTATGTGGGGATTGCAGGGATGGGTCAGTATGTGGGGATTGCAGGGATAGGTCAGTATGTGGTGGATAGGAGGATGGGTCAGTGTTGTCTGTGATGGATACTACCAGCACTGATCTCCTGCCACTTCCAGCTCATACATGGGTATGGGGAGCCCTCTCTGTATATGGGTGACACACCATTCCTTCCCCCAGTGAGGACCCCTATGGGTCAGTATGTGGGGATCGCAGGGATGGGTCAGTATGTGGGGATCGCAGGGAAGGGTCAGTATGTGGGGATCGCCGGGATGGGTCAGTATGTGGGGATCGCAGGGATGGGTCAGTATGTGGGGATTGCAGGGATGGGTCAGTATGTGGGGATTGCAGGGATGGGTCAGTATGTGGGGACTGCAGGGAAGGCTCAGTATGTGGGGACTGCAGGGAAGGCTCAGTATGTGGGGATTGCAGGGATGGGTCAATATGTGGGGATTGCAGGGATGGGTCAGTATGTGGGGACTGCAGGGATGGGTCAGTATGTGGGGATCGCAGGGATGGGTCAGTATGTGGGGATCGCAGGGATGGGTCAGTATGTGGGGATCGCAGGGATGGGTCAGTATGTGGGGATCGCAGGGATGGGTCAGTATGTGGGGACTGCAGGTAAGGGTCAGTATGTGGGGACTGCAGGGAAGGGTCAGTATGTGGGGACTGCAGGGATGGGTCAGTATGTGGGGATCGCAGGGATGGGTCAGTATGTGGGGATCGCAGGGATGGGTCAGTATGTGGGGATCGCAGGGATGGGTCAGTATGTGGGGATCGCAGGGATGGGTCAGTATGTGGGGATCGCAGGGAAGGGTCAGTATGTGGGGATCGCAGGGATGGGTCAGTATGTGGGGTTCGCAGGGATGGGTCAGTATGTGGAGATCGCAGGGATGGGTCAGTATGTGGGGATCGCAGGGATGGGTCAGTATGTGGGGATCGCAGGGATGGGTCAGTATGTGGGGATCGCAGGGATGGTCAGTATGTGGGGATCGCAGGGATGGTCAGTATGTGGGGATCGCAGGGATGGTCAGTATGTGGGGATCGCAGGGATGGGTCAGTATGTGGGGATCGCAGGGATGGTCAGTATGTGGGGATCGCAGGGATGGGTCAGTATGTGGGGATCGCAGGGATGGGTCAGTATGTGGGGATCGCAGGGATGGGTCAGTATGTGGGGATCGCAGGGAAGGGTCAGTATGTGGGGATCGCAGGGATGGGTCAGTATGTGGGGATTGCAGGGATGGGTCAGTATGTGGGGATTGCAGGGATGGGTCAGTATGTGGGGACTGCAGGGAAGGCTCAGTATGTGGGGACTGCAGGGAAGGCTCAGTATGTGGGGATTGCAGGGATGGGTCAATATGTGGGGATCGCAGGGATGGGTCAGTATGTGGGGATCGCAGGGATGGGTCAGTATGTGGGGATCGCAGGGATGGGTCAGTATGTGGGGACTGCAGGTAAGGGTCAGTATGTGGGGACTGCAGGGAAGGGTCAGTATGTGGGGATCGCAGGGATGGGTCAGTATGTGGGGATCGCAGGGATGGGTCAGTATGTGGGGATCGCAGGGATGGGTCAGTATGTGGGGATCGCAGGGATGGGTCAGTATGTGGGGATCGCAGGGATGGGTCAGTATGTGGGGATCGCAGGGATGGGTCAGTATGTGGGGATCGCAGGGATGGTCAGTATGTGGGGATCGCAGGGATGGGTCAGTATGTGGGGATCGCAGGGATGGTCAGTATGTGGGGATCGCAGGGATGGGTCAGTATGTGGGGATCGCAGGGATGGGTCAGTATGTGGGGATCGCAGGGATGGGTCAGTATGTGGGGACTGCAGGGATGGGTCAGTATGTGGGGACTGCAGGGATGGGTCAGTATGTGGGGATTGCAGGGATGGGTCAGTATGTGGGGATTGCAGGGATGGGTCAGTATGTGGGGATTGCAGGGATGGGTCAGTATGTGGGGATTGCAGGGATGGGTCGGTATGTGGTGGATGGGAGGATGGGTCAGTGTTGTCTGTGATGGATACTACCAGCACTGATCTCCTCCCACTTCCAGCTCATACATGGGTATGGGGAGCCCTCTCTGTATATGGGTGACACACCATTCCTTCCCACAGTGAGGACCCCTTTGCTCCCATCCTCACCCACCTACCTGTCTTCTGGATGAAGTACTGACAGCGCCTGCTGCTCACTGCACCCATCATCGGATACTTCATGTCCGTCCCCTCGCCCTTCACTTGCCGACATCGTTCCACTACCTTTACGCATTTGGCGTCCATGTTGGCGGCTCACAGCTCTTCCACTATGAGGCTGGCGGTACTTCACGTCCAATCAGACTTCCAGCATGGGGGAGGGGCTCTGTAAGACATAAACAGTGAGTTGTATGACGATCCGCCATGGTTAGCGCCCACCCAAGCAATCATGTGACAATCATGGTGTGGGGGGAAAGTCAGATATGATTGAACAGCGATCTCCACCAATCTGATCTGACAATGTGTGCTGTGCTCATACAATCCTCCACAATTTCACCTTTCTATTACATCCGGGACCACCTAGTAATGGCGGCTGTATTGTAGGCAGGTTCCCTTAATGGGACCTGGGGGGTCAGAGGTCACTGGCAATCTGCACAGGCCGGCTCCCTGCTTTGAATCTGCAGCATAGAGGTGACCCTTCTGATAAAGAACACAGACTGCCCGGACCCTCAGCCATTTGTTATCTGATTGACCGACATGAAGCCGCCCCTACCCCTTACATGGACTGTTCCGATTGGAGCGCCTTTTTACATGGACTCATCCCATCGGAGTGCCCCCTTACATGCATTGTTCCCATCGGTTTGCTCCTCTGCATGGACTGTTCTCATCGGAGTGCCCCCTTACATGGACTGTTCCCATCGGAGTGCCCCCTTTACATGGACTGTTCCCATCGGAGTGACCCCTTAAATGCACTGATCCCATCGGAGTTCCCCTTTACATGGACTGATCCCATCGGAGTGCCCCATTACATGGACTGTTCCCATCAGAGTGTCCCCTTACATGCACTGATCCCACCGGAGTGCCCCTTTACATGGACTGTTCCCATCGGAGTGCCCCTTTACATGGACTGTTCACATCGGAGTGCCCCCTTTACATGGACTGTTCACATCAGAGTGCCCCCTTTACATGGACTGTTCCCATCGGATTGCCCCCTTTACATGGACTGTTCCCATCGGATTGCCCCCTTACATGCACTGATCCCATCGGAGTGTCCCCTTACATGGACTGATCCCATCGGAGTGCCCCTTTACATGGACTGTTCCCATCGGAGTGCCCCCTTACATGCACTGATCCCATCGGAGTGCCACCTTTACATGGACTGTTCCCATCGGAGTGCCCCCTTACATGGACTGTTCCCATCGGAGTGCCCCCTTACATGCACTGATCCCATCGAAGTGCCCCTTTATATGGACTGATCCCATCGGAGTGCCCCCTTACATGCACTGATCCCATCGGAGTGCCCCTTTACATGGACTGTTCCCATCGGAGTGCCCACTTTACATGGACTGTTCCCATCGGCGTGCTCCATTACATGCACTGTTCCCATCGGCGTGCCCCCTTGCATGGACTGTTCCCATCGGAGTGCCCCATTACATGCACTGATCCCATCGGAGTGCCCCCTTACATGCACTGATCCCATCGGAGTGCCCCCTTACATGCACTGATCCCATCGGAGTGCCCCCTTACATGCACTGATCCCGTCGGAGTGCCCACTTTACAAGGACTGTTCCCATCGGAGTGCCCCCTTACATGCACTGATCCCATCGGAGTGCCCCCTTTAAATGCATTGATCCCATCGGAGTGCCCCTTACATGCACTGATCCCATCGGAGTGTCCCCTTACATGCACTGATCCCATCGGAGTGCCCCCTTACATGGACTGTTCCCATCACCATCAGCACCGTGCAGGCAGCTGCTCCAAGCACAGCGCCAATCTCCTAGCAACCTATGTAAACACTACAGAACAGATCACACACATCTCTTTTTCACGCTCCTCAGCTCCGCCTCCTAGCTGCTCAAAGTTGCTCCGCCCCTTTCTTACTGCATCATTGGACGGAGGAGTCTAGACTGAGGCGGGGCTCTATTCAGACAAGGGAGTCTGGCTGCAGAATTTGAGAGGAAACACATGACCTCCACTCCGCCCTTTTTTTTTAAAGAACTTTAAACTAGCAAATATTCAGAGGCTACAGAGTGGAGCTCCACTTGACAGGAAACATGTGACCTCCAAAATGGAGTTCCATCTGCAGCCAGACTTCTCATTTTCTGTACAAATATACACAGGAAATATGTCACATACACTTCATTGAGCTGCGTTTGTTGGTTGTTTACTGAATTAAAGTTCAATAAACAACAAGAAAAAAAAAAGGGGACCTGAACCAAAGATGGAGAGCAGGCCACATTTCCTATCTAGAGTGGAGCTCCATTTTGCTGCTAGGCCCCTCCCCTCCACTCATCTCCTGAAAGCACAGAGCCGGTCTCCTAGCAACCTATGTAGTCTAAGATCCTACCCGCGCGCTGCTCAGCCCCGCCTCCTGGCTGTCCTTGCAGCCCCGCCCCCTTTGGACGTTTCCAAAGGGGGAGGAGTCTAGACTGTGAGGAAGCTCTGCTCAGAACGCAAGGACACTCAGGAGAGGACGGACGGGTAAGAGGGGTGCGGAGTGACACAGCGCCATCTGTCACTTGGGAGGGGAACAATTGACAGCCAATGTAGCGGGAATGATTGTGTGACATGAATATGAAGTGTGCTGAGTGCGGGGGAGGGGCGGACTACAATCCATTCCTATCTGTTATACGGAGGGGGGGGGGGGGGGAGAATCCGTCCAATCATCTCTGGGACAGACTGGGGGGGGGGGCAGGTGACATAAAGGGATACTCCGATGAGAACAGTCCATGCATGGGGGCACTCCAATGGGAAAAATCCATGTAAGGGGGCACTCCGATGGGATCAGTCCATGTGAGGGGGCACTCCGATGGGATCAGTCCATGTGAGGGGGCACTCCGATGGGATCAGTCCATGTGAGGGGGCACTCCGATGGGATCAGTCCATGTGAGGGGGCACTCCGATGGGATCAGTCCATGTAAGGGGGCACTCCGATGGGATCAGTCCATGTAAAGGGGGCACTCCGATGGGAACACTGCATGTAAAGGGGCAATCCACTGGGAAAAGTCCATGTAAAGGGGCACTCCAATGGGAACAGTCCATGTAAGGGGGCACTCCGATGGGAACAGTCCATGTGAGAGGATACTCCGATGGGATCTGTCCATGTAAGGGGGCACTCTGATGGGATCAGTGCTGTAAGGGGGCACTCCGATGGGAACAGTCCATTTAAGGGGGCACTCCGATGGGAACAGTCCATGTAAGGGGGCACTCCGATGGGATCAGTCCATGTAAGGGGGCACTCTGTTGGGAACAGTCCATGTAAGGGGGCACTCCGATACTCTGATGGGATCAGTCCATGTAAAGGGGGAAATCCGATGGGAACACTGCATGTAAAGGGAAACTCTGATTGGAACACTGCATGTAAAGGGGCAATCCGATGGGAACAGTCCATGTAAGGGGGCACTCCGATGGGAACAGTTCATGTAAGGGGGCACTCCGACGGGAACACTGCATGTAAGGGGACACTCCGATGGGAACAGTCCATGTAAAGGGGGCACTCCGATGGGATCAGTCCATGTAAAGGGGGCACTCCGATGGGAACAGTCCATGTAAGGGGGCACTCCGATGGGAACAGTCCATGTAAGGGGGCACTCCGATGGAAACAGTCCATGGAAGGGGGCACTCGGATGGGAACAGTCCATCTAAGGGGGCACTCCGATGGGAACACTGCATGTAAGGGGGCACTCCGATGGGAACACTGCATGTAAGGGGGCACTCTGATTGGAACACTGCATGTAAAGGGGGCACTCCGATGGGAACAGTCCATGTAAGGAGGCACTCCGATGAGAACAGTCCATGCAGAGGAGCAAACCGATGGGAACAATGCATGTAAGGGGGCACTCCGATGGGATCAGTCCATGTGAGAGGACACTCCGATGGGATCAGTCCATGTAAGGGGGCACTCCGATTGGAACACTGCATGTAAGGGGGCACTCTGATGGGATCAGTCCATGTGAGAGGACACTCCGACGGGATCAGTCCATGTAAGGGGGCACTCTGATGGGATCAGTGCTATAAGGGGGCACTCCAATGGGAACAGTCCATGTAACGGGGCAATCCGATGGGAACAGTCCATGTAAGGGGGCACTCCGATGGGAACAGTCCATGTAAGGGGGCACTCCGATGGGAACACTGCATGTAAGGGGGCACTCCGATGGGAACAGTCCATGTAAGGGGGCACTCCGATGGGAACAGTCCATGTAAGGGGGCACTCTGATGGGAACAGTCCATGTAAGGGGGCACTCCGATGGGAACTGTCCATATAAGGGGGCACTCCGATGGGAACAGTCCATATAAGGGGGCACTCCGATGGGAACACATGCACATTTGTGGGAACCCTTTGTGTAGTGGGGAGTTCATTCGTTTATTTTATTAATTATTTAAAGTCGTTTTTGGGAGAGGCAGCGCAGCAATTTTTATGTTTGTGATTTTGCTAGCAGCAGCCAATCTAATTGATCAGGCCTCTGTGCAGGTTATACTCACACACTCCGATGGGAACAGTTCATGTAAGGGGGCACTCTGATGGGAACAGTCTATGTAAGGGGACACTCTGATGGGAACAGTCTATGTAAGGGGACACTCTGATGGGAACAGTCTATGTAAGGGGACACTCTGATGGGAACACTGCATGTAAGGGGGCACTCTGATGGGAACACTGCATGTAAGGGGGCTCTCCGATGGGAACAGTTCATGTAAGGGGGCACTCTGATGGGAACACTGCATGTAAGGGGGCACTCTAATGGGAACACTTCATATAAGGGGGCACTCTGATGGGAACAATCCATGTAAAGGGGTACTCTGATGGGAACAGTCCATGTGAGCAGGTACTGAGATTAGGATAGTCCATATAAGGGGGCACTCTGATGAGGACAACTGATGTAAGGAGGAACTGTATTGGGGACCCTGATGTAAAAGGGCACTCTGATGGGGTTAATCCATGTAAGGGAGACTCTGTAGGGACATCTGGTGTAAGAGGAACTTTGATGAGAACTCCTGATATAAGGAACCACCATGATGGGGACAGTCCATGTAAAGGGGCACTACAAAAGGAACAGACCTTGTAAGGGGGCACTCGGATGGAGACAGCCCTTGTAAAGGGGCACTCCACTAAGGACAGTCCATGAAATGGGAATTCTGATGAGGACAACTGATGTAAGGGGACACTTGGAGAATCTGATATAAAGAGGGCCTTTGTGGATTACTCCTGATAAAAGACGGCACTCCGATGGGGACAATGCATGTAAGGGGGACTGTGATAAGGATGTCTGATGTAAGGGGGACCTTAATGAGGACTTCTGATATCAGAGGATGCAGTAAAGGGGAGACCTGATATAATAGGGCACAGTGATGGGGAGACCTGATATAATGGGGCACAGTGATGGGGAGACCTGATATAATGGGGCACAGTGATGGGGAGACCTGATATAATGGGGCACAGTGATGAGGAGACCTGATATAAGAGGGCACAGTGATGGGGAGACCTGATATAATAGGGCACAGTGATGGGGAGACCTGATATAATGGGGCACAGTGATGGGGAGACCTGATATAATGGGGCACAGTGATGAGGAGACCTGATATAAGGGGGCACAGTGATGGGGAGACCTGATATAATGGGGCACAGTGATGGGGAGACCTGATATAATGGGGCACAGTGATGAGGAGACCTGATATAATGGGGCGCAGTGATGAGGAGACCTGATATAATGGGGCCCAGTGATGGGGAGACCTGATATAATGGGGCACACTAATGGGGAGACCTGATATAATGGGGCGCAGTGATGGGGAGACCTGATATAATGGAGCACAGGTTCTGTTTATTCATCCTAATGACAGTCTAATACAGACTAGTGGATCCCGGGTCATGTCTGGTGGGACAGAAGTGTGAAGAGGGAATACTGGTTCTCTGTGTCTCTAGCGCACAGTGTGAACAGCTGTCAGTCACTCACACACAATGGTGACATCACGCCCCTCTGGCTTTTTTTAATCTTTTATTATCTACAGAAATGGTACATATCATACATAACTATATGATACAGCCTGTCACCAACATTACCACAGCCCCCCGTAATATCAATTTATAAATCTGTGTCCCCCTATAACATTGTTTTCTTATCAGAAGGCTGATGTCTGGAAGATGTTGGAACTAAGTATCCGATATGTGAAGGGGGAACTTTCTGGACAAGATTCTTCAGATTATAAACCAAACGAGTCCACCGAAATCATTATCAACACATTAGTGAAAGTGTCTCGGTGAATTCATAAGGAAATCTGTAGCATCATAAAATGTAATACAACAAAATAAAACTGAGGGGTGACTCTATTATACATCAATAGACTGTCCACTTTGCAATTGCAGTTGCTCCACAGCTTACTAAATACGGGGAAGCACTGCTGACATCCATCACCCCATTGAGTGCGAGCACAAATGTTGTTCTTTTTCATGTTCATGCATGTGATCGGGTATTCTTTACCAGCTGCAGCTTTATTTCATTTACTAAGCTCTGGAGCAATAGAACTTGCAAAGTGCACATGCGATTTAACTTTAGTAAATCAACCACAAAGTGTCCATGTTTTGTTCAGTTCTTCTCCTTCACGTTGTATTTTAGAGAAGAAACATTGATCAAAGAAAAGGAGATATATAGAGACATTACAGGTGAGCATTGCTGACCACTGCAGCACCCACCATAAGATAACAGCAACAACCATTTCAAGTCTGTTCTCTGTTTTGTGAATGAAAAGGGTTGTTCTTATGTAGATCTTAATAAACAAGTCTGGAGAGGAAGATGGAAGGTTCTAGGATGAGGCTTATTACAATCAGGCATCTAACACTAAGAATACGATGACTAGCATGGAGTAGGTTAGCGTAGTGTAGTTCAGTGTAGGTCCTGCCCTGAAAGAGTCTACCTTGTCGTGGTGGGCAGGCTTGTCATCTTTTGGTTAAAAATGTCAAAACTGGAGAAAGAATGTATTGTCTCTGGGCAGTTTCATTTTTGACCATGGGATTCAACTAAAAGACTCCTAGATTTCATATAGACAGACCAGAAAAAAATAGTTATATCTCTATATAGAAAAAAAGATGCAGACAGTAATCTGTACAAACTATTTTAAAGTGGCTTTGTATGTTATCAGCATTTTTAATGTTACACGTTTATTCCTTCCATTTCATGCCGGCAACATTTCTCTGATCTAATGTTTACAGGGGTATACTCTCTGGCCACGACACGACTCTGGAGATTTCTCTGCTGACCCACGGATGTTGATCAGGTGTCCAGGTAGGGTGGCGGCTTTCTCTTTGGGTCCTCATGCTGTTAGGTCTGCTGTCATAGGACTGCCTTGGTCATTCTTCTCCTCTGATCAGTCCTCAGTGTTGCCAATATAGAAATAATGCTCGTTCAGCAATCTTGGTCAAATGATCAGCCTATTTCTTTGTGAACCTCAAAAGTTTGACTAAAACTCTGGCCACTAGACTGAATGCGTTAATCCCTACTTTGACTGATAAAGATCAAGTACGTTTCGTACCTGGATGCCAGGCGGCTGATAATATCCGCTGCTCTGTTTTAATCAGTCACTTCGCTCGGATGCGATCCCATGATCTTATGTTTTTGTCCTTGGACATGACTAAAGCCTTTTACACTCTTTCTTGGAATTATTTGCAGATTGCCTTGCGGAGATGGGGTGTAGAAGTTTATTTTCTTCGGTGGATTTATAGACTTTATAGTACTCCGTTCGCTACAGTTCGCTATCATGGGGTTGAATCCTCTCGGTTTCAAATTAGGGGTGGTACGCCTCAGGGTTGTCCCTTGTCTCCTCTTCTTTTTATCATGGCCCTAGATCCCCTAACTGTTCGTATTCGGCTTCATGCGGACATTTCGGGTCTTGTGTTGGTGTTGGTACATCATACGATTGTGCCTTTTGCGGACGATATCCTGATGTATCTCTCTTCACCATTTGTTTCTCTCCCTAATCTCCTTTCGCTTCTTACTTCTTTTGCTCATCTCTCGGGTTTACATGTGAATCCTATGAAGTCAATGACTATGAATATTTCCCTTCTTCAATGGGCTGTGGCGCATCTTCAATCCCAATTTCCATTTCAATGGACCTCCGCTCTTCCTTATTGGGAAGTTAAACTTACACCTTCTTATGATTTGTTATACCCGGCAAATATTCCTCCCCTACTTTCTCAGCTTACCAAGTTGATCTCTTCTTGGCAATCCATGACCTTATCATTGTTCAGTAGGGCTCATGCGATTAAAATGACCTACCTTCTGAAATTATTGTATCCTTTTCAAGTGTTCCCTGTTCGGGTTCCACCTCATACACTCCGTATTTTACTACACCAAATTTTGCCTTTTGTTTGGGCTTCGGCACTATTCCTCCCACTGACACCAATGATGGGGCACTATTCCTCCCACTGACACCAATGATGGGGCACTATTCTTCCCACTGACACCAATGATGGGGCACTATTCTTCCCACTGACACCAATGATGGGGCACTATTCCTCCCACTGATACCAATGATGGGGCACTAGTCCTCCCTCTGACACCAATGATGGGACCCTATTCCTCCCACTGACACCAATGAAGGGGCACTATTCCTCTCACTGACACTAATGATGGGGCACTATTCTTCCCACTGACACCAATGATGGGGCACTATTCTTCCCACTTACTCCAATGATGGGGCACTATTCTTCCCACTGACACCAATGATGGGGCACAATTCCTCCCATTGACACCAATGACAGGACACTATTCCTCCCACTGACACCAATGATGTGGCACTATTCCCACTGATACCAATGATGGGGCACTATTCTTCCCACTGACATCAATGATGGGGCACTATTCCTCCCACTGACACCAATGATGGGGCACTATTCTTCCCATTGACACCAATGATGGGGCACTATTCTTCACACTGATACCAATGATGGGGCACTATTCCTCCCACTGACACCAATGATGGGGCACTATTCCTCCCACTCACACCAATGATGGGGCACTATTCTTCCCACTGATACCAATGATGTGGCACTATTCCCACTGATACCAATGATGGGGCACTATTCTTCCCACTGACATCAATGATGGGGCACTATTCCTCCCACTGACACCAATGATGGGGCACTATTCTTCCCACTGACACCAATGATGGGGCACTATTCCTCCCACTGACACCAATGATGGGGCACTATTCTTCCCACTGACACCAATGATGGGGCACTATTCTTCCCACTGACACCAATGATGGGGCACTATTCCTCCCACTGATACCAATGATGGGGCACTAGTCCTCCCTCTGACACCAATGATGGGACCCTATTCCTCCCACTGACACCAATGATGGGGCACTATTCCTCTCACTGACACTAATGATGGGGCACTATTCTTCCCACTGACACCAATGATGGGGCACTATTCTTCCCACTTACTCCAATGATGGGGCACTATTCTTCCCACTGACACCAATGATGGGGCACAATTCCTCCCATTGACATCAATGATGGGGCACTATTCTTCCCATTGACACCAATGATGGGGCACTATTCTTCACACTGATACCAATGATGGGGCACTATTCCTCCCACTGACACCAATGATGGGGCACTATTCCTCCCACTCACACCAATGATGGGGCACTATTCTTCCCACTGATACCAATGATGGAGCACTATTGCTCCCACTGACACTAATGAAGGGGCACTATTCTTCCCACTGACACCAATGATGGGGCATTATTCCTCACTCTAACACCAATGATAGAGCACTATTCTTCCCACTGACACCTATGATGGGGCACTATTCTTCCCACTGACACCAAAATGGGGCATTATTCCTCACTCTGACACCAATGATGGGGCACTATTCTTCCCACTGATACCAATGATGGGGTATTATTCCTCACTCTGACACCAATGATGGGGCACTATTCTTCCCACTGATACCAATAATGGGACACTATTCTTCCCACTGATACCAATGATGGGGCACTATTCTTCCCACTGACACCAATGATGGGACACTATTCCTCCCACTGACACCAATGATGCTTCCCATTGAAACCAATGATGGGGCACTATTCTTCACACTGATACCAATGATGGGGCACTATTCCTCCCACTGACTCCAATGATGGGGCACTATTCCTCCCACTGACACCAATGATGGGGCACTATTCTTCCCACTGATACAAGTGATGGGACACTATTCCTCCCACTGACACTAATGAAGGGGCACTATTCTTCCCACTGACACCAATGATGGGGCATTATTCCTCACTCTGACACCAATGATAGGGCACTATTCTTCCCACTGATACTAATTATGGGGCACTATTCCTCCCACTGACACTAATTATGGGGCACTATTCCTCCCACTGACACTAATGATGGGGCACTATTCTTCCCACTTACACCAATGATGGGTCTCTATTCCTCCCACTTACACCAATGATGGCGCACTATTCTTCCCACTGACATCAATGATGGGGCACTATTCTTCCCACTGACACCAATGATGGGGCACTATTCCTCCCACGGACACCAATGATGGGGCACTATTCTTCCCATTGACACCAATGATGGGGCACTATTCTTCCTATTGACACCAATGATGGGGCACTATTCTTCCCACTGACACCAATGATGGGGCACTATTCTTCCCACTGACACCAATGATGGGGCACTATTCTTCCCACTGTCACCTATGATGGGGCACTATTCTTCCCACTGACACCAATGATGGGGCACTAATCTTCCCACTGACACCAATGATGGGGCACTATTCTTCCCACTGAAACCAATGATGGGACACTATTCCTCCCACTGAAACCAATGATGGGACACTATTCCTCTCACTCTCTGGTCATCCCCTTTACTGTGTCCGCAGTCTCTGGTCATCCCATGTACTGTGTCCGCAGTCTCTGGTCATCTCCTGTACTATGTCCGCAGTCTCTGGACATCTCCTGTATTGTGTCCGCAGTCTCTGGCCATCTCCTGTACTGTGTCCGCAGTCTCTGGTCATTTCCTGTACTGTGTCCGCAGTCTCTGGTCATCTCCTGTACTATGTCCGCAGTCTCTGGTCATCTCCTGTACTGTGTCCGCATTTGTTCATAGTTTTTTTTTTAAACTATAGTCCGGCACTCCAACGGTCTGAGGGACAGTGAACTGGCCCCCAGTTTAAAAAGTTGAGGACCCCTGGCCTAAACCATTGAAACCTGTTATGGCTCATTCTTTGAAAATCTGGGACTCATGTAAGTATTCGGCGGGACTACTCTCCCCACATTTACCTCTTCTACAGTTATTCAACTGTCCGCTTTTTCCCCCGGGGAATTCTGATGAGATGGCATTTCTTTGGTAAATAATCCATTGCTTTACATCTGATCACTCATTGGTCGGGGTCTGCATACATTCGCGCAACTTCGAGAGTCATGCTATTCCTCCCTCAGAGATATTTCCATATTTGGAAATATGTCATTTTGTTGCACCCTTGATTCGCAGACGGGATTCCCCCCGAACTTTATCTGGTTTTGAATCGCTTTGTAAGGCGTCGACTTCCACTAAAGGTGCCCTCTCTCATGTTTATTTATCAATCCAGAATCATATGGCTGAACGTTTACCTACCAATTGCGTACAATGGATTGTGGAGCTTCAGATGGAAATCTGCTGAGGATTGGGGGCCTATGTGACAAGCGGTTTCTCGATGCTCTCGGAATATACCGGCGTTAGAGAATTCCTTTAAGGTGATCTTGGGATGGTATTTTACCCCATCTCGATTAGCTAAATTTATACCAGATCACGACTCGCAGTGTTTTCATGGCTGTTCTCTAGAGGGTACGATGCTCCATATTTGGTGGACCTGTCCAGTGGCCCACCGATTATGGACTAGGGTTTACAATCTCATATATTCAGTTACGTCTATTAATCTAAAAAAAGACCCTATTGAAGCGTTGCTTTTTAAGCCACTCCATGGCCTACCTCGTTGACCCTCTCGCTTGTCAACTTTTGTTTTGTTTATGGCCACTAAGCAGACTATTGCCAGCTCTTGGAAGTCCCCCACTTTACAATTTGAGGAGGTCAGGTCTAGGATCCAAGGCGTCTTTATTAATGAAAAATTGATGGCAGTTTTGGAGCATAATCATGATAGGTTTCTTTCAGCTTGGCAACCTTGGGTGGACTACCACCCAATTTCTCCTTTTAACACAAAGCTTACTAATCTTTGATGTGTTGGGATTTTCCCCTTCAATCCCCCTATGTGGGGGTCGTGTCTCCCGGCCCTCCCGTCAGACAAACTTCTTTTCTTTTGCTGGTCTGTTTCTTTCTTCCCTTTGTTCTTTTCCTCCTTTTTTTCCTGTCTTTTCTGGAGTGGGGGGGGGGGGGTCTGGGGTTCCTGAATCCTTGGTCCTCTTTGGATTTTCTCTCACTTTTTTTCTTTCTTCCTTCTTCCACATGGTTTGTTCCAAATAGACCAATTGCTTGTCATTTGTTGTTGTTATCTGATAGTTCTATGATTCTCAGGGAAAATATTTCTTCAAGAGGACGAGGCTCTCTCTGTGTTTTTGATGCTTTTCTCGAAGGTATCTTATGTATTTTACAACGTGATTGTGGGCTTCATAGCCCCCTGTCTTATAATGTGTCATCTGGATCCCTGTGTGGGCCTTATATGTCTATTCCTGTGTTTCTGTGTGGTGTTTCCTTGTCCTCTGTTGTCTGGTGCTGCTTTCTATCATATGATTTGTCATGATTTGTATGTTTCTTTCACTCTGTTCAATAAAACGTTTAGTACAAGAAATAATGCTCGTAATAGTGTATTAGCAGAAGTTTTTTTAGGCGGAGAGTAGACGCTCTGCTCTTGGAGATATAGGGTGATGACTAGCATGGAGTAGGTTAGCGTAGTGTAGTTCAGTGTAGGTCCTGCCCTGAAAGAGTCTACCTTGTCGTGGTGGGCAGGCTTGTCATCTTTTGGTTAAAAATGTTAAAACTGGAGAAAGAATGTATTGTCTCTGGGCAGTTTCATTTTTGACCATGAGATTCAACTAAAAGACTCCTAGATTTCATATAGACAGACCAGAAGAATATAGTTATATCTCTATATAGAAAAAAAGATGCAGACAGTAATCTGTACAAACTATTTTAAAGTGGCTTTGTATGTTATCAGCATTTTTAATGCTACACGTTTATTCCTTCCATTTCATGCCGGCAACATTTCTCTGATCTAATGTTTACAGGGGTATACTCTCTGGCCACGACACGACTCTGGAGATTTCTCTGCTGACCCACGGATGTTGATCAGGTGTCCAGGTAGGGTGGTGGCTTTCTCTTTGGGTCCTCATGCTGTTAGGTCTGCTGTCATAGGACTGCCTTGGTCATTCTTCTCCTCTGATCAGTCCTCAGTGTTGCCAATATAGAAATAATGCTCGTTCAGCAATCTTGGTCAAATGATCAGCCTATTTCTTTGTGAACCTCAAAAGTTTGACTAAAACTCTGGCCACTAGACTGAATGCGTTAATCCCTACTTTGACTGATAAAGATCAAGTACGTTTCGTACCTGGATGCCAGGCGGCTGATAATATCCGCTGCTCTGTTTTAATCAGTCACTTCGCTCGGATGCGATTCCGTGATCTTATGTTTTTGTCCTTGGACATGACTAAAGCCTTTGACACTCTTTCTTGGAATTATTTGCAGATTGCCTTGCGGAGATGGGGTGTAGAAATTTATTTTCTTCGGTGGATTTATAGACTTTATAGTACTCCGTTCGCTACAGTTCGCTATCATGGGGTTGAATCCTCTCGGTTTCAAATTAGGGGTGGTACGCCTCAGGGTTGTCCCTTGTCTCCTCTTCTTTTTATCATGGCCCTAGATCCCCTAACTGTTCGTATTCGGCTTCATGCGGACATTTCGGGTCTTGTGTTGGTGTTGGTACATCATACGATTGTGCCTTTTGCGGACGATATCCTGATGTATCTCTCTTCACCATTTGTTTCTCTCCCTAATCTCCTTTCGCTTCTTACTTCTTTTGCTCATCTCTCGGGTTTACATGTGAATCCTATGAAGTCAATGACTATGAATATTTCCCTTCTTCAATGGGCTGTGGCGCATCTTCAATCCCAATTTCCATTTCAATGGACCTCCGCTCTTCCTTATTGGGAAGTTAAACTTACACCTTCTTATGATTTGTTATACCCGGCAAATATTCCTCCCCTACTTTCTCAGCTTACCAAGTTGATCTCTTCTTGGCAATCCATGACCTTATCATTGTTCAGTAGGGCTCATGCGATTAAAATGACCTACCTTCTGAAATTATTGTATCCTTTTCAAGTGTTCCCTGTTCGGGTTCCACCTCATACACTCCGTATTTTACTACACCAAATTTTGCCTTTTGTTTGGGCTTCGGCACTATTCCTCCCACTGACACCAATGATGGGGCACTATTCCTCCCACTGACACCAATGATGGGGCACTATTCTTCCCACTGACACCAATGATGGGGCACTATTCTTCCCACTGACACCAATGATGGGGCACTATTCCTCCCACTGATACCAATGATGGGGCACTAGTCCTCCCTCTGACACCAATGATGGGACCCTATTCCTCCCACTGACACCAATGAAGGGGCACTATTCCTCTCACTGACACTAATGATGGGGCACTATTCTTCCCACTGACACCAATGATGGGGCACTATTCTTCCCACTTACTCCAATGATGGGGCACTATTCTTCCCACTGACACCAATGATGGGGCACAATTCCTCCCATTGACACCAATGACAGGACACTATTCCTCCCACTGACACCAATGATGTGGCACTATTCCCACTGATACCAATGATGGGGCACTATTCTTCCCACTGACATCAATGATGGGGCACTATTCCTCCCACTGACACCAATGATGGGGCACTATTCTTCCCATTGACACCAATGATGGGGCACTATTCTTCACACTGATACCAATGATGGGGCACTATTCCTCCCACTGACACCAATGATGGGGCACTATTCCTCCCACTCACACCAATGATGGGGCACTATTCTTCCCACTGATACCAATGATGTGGCACTATTCCCACTGATACCAATGATGGGGCACTATTCTTCCCACTGACATCAATGATGGGGCACTATTCCTCCCACTGACACCAATGATGGGGCACTATTCTTCCCATTGACACCAATGATGGGGCACTATTCTTCACACTGATACCAATGATGGGGCACTATTCCTCCCACTGACACCAATGATGGGGCACTATTCCTCCCACTCACACCAATGATGGGGCACTATTCTTCCCACTGATACCAATGATGGAGCACTATTCCTCCCACTGACACTAATGAAGGGGCACTATTCTTCCCACTGACACCAATGATGGGGCATTATTCCTCACTCTGACACCAATGATAGGGCACTATTCTTCCCACTGACACCTATGATGGGGCACTATTCTTCCCACTGACACCAAAATGGGGCATTATTCCTCACTCTGACACCAATGATGGGGCACTATTCTTCCCACTGATACCAATGATGGGGTATTATTCCTCACTCTGACACCAATGATGGGGCACTATTCTTCCCACTGATACCAATAATGGGGCACCATTCTTCCCACTGATACCAATGATGGGGCACTATTCCTCCCACTAATACCAATGATGGGGCACTATTCTTCCCACTGACACCAATGATGGGGCACTATTCCTCCCACTGACACCAATGATGCTTCCCATTGAAACAAATGATGGGGCACTATTCTTCACACTGATACCAATGATGGGGCACTATTCCTCCCACTGACTCCAATGATGGGGCACTATTCCTCCCACTGACACCAATGATGGGGCACTATTCTTCCCACTGATACAAGTGATGGGGCACTATTCCTCCCACTGACACTAATGAAGGGGCACTATTCTTCCCACTGACACCAATGATGGGGCATTATTCCTCACTCTGACACCAATGATAGGGCACTATTCTTCCCACTAATACCAATGATGGGGCACTATTCCTCCCACTGACACTAATGATGGGGCACTATTCTTCCCACTTACACCAATGATTGGTCTCTATTCCTCCCACTTACACCAATGATGGGGCACTATTCTTCACACTGACATCAATGATGGGGCACTATTCTTCCCACTGACACCAATGATGGGGCACTATTCCTCCCACTGACACCAATGATGGGGCACTATTCTTCCCATTGACACCAATGATGGGGCACTATTCTTCCTATTGACACCAATGATGGGGCACTATTCTTCTCACTGACACCAATGATGGGGCACTATTCTTCTCACTGACACCAATGATGGGGCACTAATCTTCCCACTGACACCAATGATGGGGCACTATTCTTCCCACTGAAACCAATGATGGGACACTATT
Source organism: Staurois parvus (assembly GCF_062004578.1). Taxonomy (NCBI): domain Eukaryota; kingdom Metazoa; phylum Chordata; class Amphibia; order Anura; family Ranidae; genus Staurois; species Staurois parvus. The sequence continues at coordinate 833,390 of NW_028317922.1, forward strand.
CCTCCCACTGAAACCAATGATGGGACACTATTCTTCCCACTGACCCCAATGATGGGGCACTATTCCTCCCACTGACACCAATGATGGGGCACTATTCTTTACTCTGACACCAATGATGGGGCACTATTCTTCCCACTGACACCAATGATGGGGCACTATTCCTCCCACTGAAACCAATGATGGGGCACTATTCCTCTCACTCTCTGGTCATCCCCTTTACTGTGTCCGCAGTCTCTGGTCATCCCATGTACTGTGTCCGCAGTCTCTGGTCATCTCCTGTATTGTGTCCGCAGTCTCTGGCCATCTCCTGTACTGTGTCCGCAGTCTCTGGTTATCTCCTGTACTGTGTCCGCAGTCTCTGGTCATTTCCTGTACTGTGTCCGCAGTCTCTGGTCATCTCCTGTACTGTGTCCGCAGTCTCTGGTCATCTCCTGTACTGTGTCCGCAGTCTCTGGTCATCTCCTGTACTGTGTCCGCAGTCTCTGGTCATCTCCTGTACTATGTCCGCAGTCTCTGGTCATCTCCTGTACTGTGTCCGCATTTGTTCATAGTTTTTTTTTTAAACTATAGTCCGGCACTCCAACGGTCTGAGGGACAGTGAACTGGCCCCCAGTTTAAAAAGTTGAGGACCCCTGGCCTAAACCATTGAAACCTGTTATGGCTCATTCTTTGAAAATCTGGGACTCATGTAAGTATTCGGCGGGACTACTCTCCCCACATTTACCTCTTCTACAGTTATTCAACTGTCCGCTTTTTCCCCCGGGGAATTCTGATGAGATGGCATTTCTTTGGTAAATAATCCATTGCTTTACATCTGATCACTCATTGGTCGGGGTCTGCATACATTCGCGCAACTTCGAGAGTCATGCTATTCCTCCCTCAGAGATATTTCCATATTTGGAAATATGTCATTTTGTTGCACCCTTGATTCGCAGACGGGATTCCCCCCGAACTTTATCTGGTTTTGAATCGCTTTGTAAGGCGTCGACTTCCACTAAAGGTGCCCTCTCTCATGTTTATTTATCAATCCAGAATCATATGGCTGAACGTTTACCTACCAATTGCGTACAATGGATTGTGGAGCTTCAGATGGAAATCTGCTGAGGATTGGGGGCCTATGTGACAAGCGGTTTCTCGATGCTCTCGGAATATACCGGCGTTAGAGAATTCCTTTAAGGTGATCTCGGGATGGTATTTTACCCCATCTCGATTAGCTAAATTTATACCAGATCACGACTCGCAGTGTTTTCATGGCTGTTCTCTAGAGGGTACGATGCTCCATATTTGGTGGACCTGTCCAGTGGCCCACCGATTATGGACTAGGGTTTACAATCTCATATATTCAGTTACGTCTATTAATCTAAAAAAAGACCCTATTGAAGCGTTGCTTTTTAAGCCACTCCATGGCCTACCTCGTTGACCCTCTCGCTTGTCAACTTTTGTTTTGTTTATGGCCACTAAGCAGACTATTGCCAGCTCTTGGAAGTCCCCCACTTTACAATTTGAGGAGGTCAGGTCTAGGATCCAAGGCGTCTTTATTAATGAAAAATTGATGGCAGTTTTGGAGCATAATCATGATAGGTTTCTTTCAGCTTGGCAACCTTGGGTGGACTACCACCCAATTTCTCCTTTTAACACAAAGCTTACTAATCTTTGATGTGTTGGGATTTTCCCCTTCAATCCCCCTATGTGGGGGTCGTGTCTCCCGGCCCTCCCGTCAGACAAACTTCTTTTCTTTTGCTGGTCTGTTTCTTTCTTCCCTTTGTTCTTTTCCTCCTTTTTTTCCTGTCTTTTCTGGAGTGGGGGGGGGGGGGTCTGGGGTTCCTGAATCCTTGGTCCTCTTTGGATTTTCTCTCACTTTTTTTCTTTCTTCCTTCTTCCACATGGTTTGTTCCAAATAGACCAATTGCTTGTCATTTGTTGTTGTTATCTGATAGTTCTATGATTCTCAGGGAAAATATTTCTTCAAGAGGACGAGGCTCTCTCTGTGTTTTTGATGCTTTTCTCGAAGGTATCTTATGTATTTTATAACGTGATTGTGGGCTTCGTAGCCCCCTGTCTTATAATGTGTCATCTGGATCCCTGTGTGGGCCTTATATGTCTATTCCTGTGTTTCTGTGTGGTGTTTCCTTGTCCTCTGTTGTCTGGTGCTGCTTTCTATCATATGATTTGTCATGATTTGTATGTTTCTTTCACTCTGTTCAATAAAACGTTTAGTACAAGAAATAATGCTCGTAATAGTGTATTAGCAGAAGTTTTTTTAGGCGGAGAGTAGACGCTCTGCTCTTGGAGATATAGGGTGATGACTAGCATGGAGTAGGTTAGCGTAGTGTAGTTCAGTGTAGGTCCTGCCCTGAAAGAGTCTACCTTGTCGTGGTGGGCAGGCTTGTCATCTTTTGGTTAAAAATGTCAAAACTGGAGAAAGAATGTATTGTCTCTGGGCAGTTTCATTTTTGACCATGAGATTCAACTAAAAGACTCCTAGATTTCATATAGACAGACCAGAAGAATATAGTTATATCTCTATATAGAAAAAAAGATGCAGACAGTAATCTGTACAAACTATTTTAAAGTGGCTTTGTATGTTATCAGCATTTTTAATGTTACACGTTTATTCCTTCCATTTCATGCCGGCAACATTTCTCTGATCTAATGTTTACAGGGGTATACTCTCTGGCCACGACACGACTCTGGAGATTTCTCTGCTGACCCACGGATGTTGATCAGGTGTCCAGGTAGGGTGGCGGCTTTCTCTTTGGGTCCTCATGCTGTTAGGTCTGCTGTCATAGGACTGCCTTGGTCATTCTTCTCCTCTGATCAGTCCTCAGTGTTGCCAATATAGAAATAATGCTCGTTCAGCAATCTTGGTCAAATGATCGGCCTATTTCTTTGTGAACCTCAAAAGTTTGACTAAAACTCTGGCCACTAGACTGAATGCGTTAATCCCTACTTTGACTGATAAAGATCAAGTACGTTTCATACCTGGATGCCAGGCGGCTGATAATATCCGCTGCTCTGTTTTAATCAGTCACTTCGCTCGGATGCGATCCCATGATCTTATGTTTTTGTCCTTGGACATGACTAAAGCCTTTGACACTCTTTCTTGGAATTATTTGCAGATTGCCTTGCAGAGATGGGGTGTAGAAGTTTATTTTCTTCGGTGGATTTATAGACTTTATAGTACTCCGTTCGCTACAGTTCGCTATCATGGGGTTGAATCCTCTCGGTTTCAAATTAGGGGTGGTACGCCTCAGGGTTGTCCCTTGTCTCCTCTTCTTTTTATCATGGCCCTAGATCCCCTAACTGTTCGTATTCGGCTTCATGCGGACATTTCGGGTCTTGTGTTGGTGTGGGTACATCATACGATTGTGCCTTTTGCGGACGATATCCTGATGTATCTCTCTTCACCATTTGTTTCTCTCCCTAATCTCCTTTCGCTTCTTACTTCTTTTGCTCATCTCTCGGGTTTACATGTAAATCCTATGAAGTCAATGACTATGAATATTTCCCTTCTTCAATGGGCTGTGGCGCATCTTCAATCCCAATTTCCATTTCAATGGACCTCCGCTCTTCCTTATTGGGAAGTTAAACTTACACCTTCTTATGATTTGTTATACCCGGCAAATATTCCTCCCCTACTTTCTCAGCTTACCAAGTTGATCTCTTCTTGGCAATCCATGAACTTATCATGGTTCAGTAGGGCTCATGCGATTAAAATGACCTACCTTCTGAAATTATTGTATCCTTTTCAAGTGTTCCCTGTTCGGGTTCCACCTCATACACTCCGTATTTTACTACACCAAATTTTGCCTTTTGTTTGGGCTTCGGCACTATTCCTCCCACTGACACCAATGATGGGGCACTATTCTTCCCACTGACACCAATGATGGGGCACTATTCCTCCCACTGACACCAATGATGGGGCACTATTCTTCCCACTGACACCAATGATGGGGCACTATTCTTCCCACTGACACCAATGATGGGGCACTATTCCTCCCACTGATACCAATGATGGGGCACTAGTCCTCCCTCTGACACCAATGATGGGACCCTATTCCTCCCACTGACACCAATGATGGGGCACTATTCCTCTCACTGACACTAATGATGGGGCACTATTCTTCCCACTGACACCAATGATGGGGCACTATTCTTCCCACTTACTTCAATGATGGGGCACTATTCTTCCCACTGACACCAATGATGGGGCACAATTCCTCCCATTGACACCAATGACAGGACACTATTCCTCCCACTGACACCAATGATGTGGCACTATTCCCACTGATACCAATGATGGGGCACTATTCTTCCCACTGACATCAATGATGGGGCACTATTCCTCCCACTGACACCAATGATGGGGCACTATTCTTCCCATTGACACCAATGATGGGGCACTATTCTTCACACTGATACCAATGATGGGGCACTATTCCTCCCACTGACACCAATGATGGGGCACTATTCCTCCCACTCACACCAATGATGGGGCACTATTCTTCCCACTGATACCAATGATGGAGCACTATTGCTCCCACTGACACTAATGAAGGGGCACTATTCTTCCCATTGACACCAATGATGGGGCATTATTCCTCACTCTAACACCAATGATAGGGCACTATTCTTCCCACTGACACCTATGATGGGGCACTATTCTTCCCACTGACACCAAAATGGGGCATTATTCCTCACTCTGACACCAATGATGGGGCACTATTCTTCCCACTGATACCAATGATGGGGTATTATTCCTCACTCTGACACCAATGATGGGGCACTATTCTTCCCACTGACACCAATGATGGGACACTATTCCTCCCACTGACACCAATGATGCTTCCCATTGAAACCAATGATGGGGCACTATTCTTCACACTGATACCAATGATGGGGCACTATTCCTCCCACTGACTCTAATGATGGGGCACTATTCCTCCCACTGACACCAATGATGGGGCACTATTCTTCCCACTGATACAAGTGATGGGACACTATTCCTCCCACTGACACTAAGGAAGGGGCACTATTCTTCCCACTGACACCAATGATGGGGCATTATTCCTCACTCTGACACCAATGATAGGGCACTATTCTTCCCACTGATACTAATTATGGGGCACTATTCCTCCCACTGACACTAATTATGGGGCACTATTCCTCCCACTGACACTAATGATGGGGCATTATTCTTCCCACTTACACCAATGATGGGTCTCTATTCCTCCCACTTACACCAATGATGGCGCACTATTCTTCCCACTGACATCAATGATGGGGCACTATTCTTCCAATTGACACCAATGATGGGGCACTATTCCTCCCACGGACACCAATGATGGGGCACTATTCTTCCCATTGACACCAATGATGGGGCACTATTCTTCCTATTGACACCAATGATGGGGCACTATTCTTCCCACTGACACCAATGATGGGGCACTATTCTTCCCACTGACACCAATGATGGGGCACTATTCTTCCCACTGTCACCTATGATGGGGCACTATTCTTCCCACTGACACCAATGATGGGGCACTAATCTTCCCACTGACACCAATGATGGGGCACTATTCTTCCCACTGAAACCAATGATGGGACACTATTCCTCCCACTGAAATCAATGATGGGACACTATTCTTCCCACTGACCCCAATGATGGGGCACTATTCCTCCCACTGACACCAATGATGGGGCACTATTCCTCTCACTCTCTGGTCATCCCCTTTACTGTGTCCGCAGTCTCTGGTCATCCCATGTACTGTGTCCGCAGTCTCTGGTCATCTCCTGTACTATGTCCGCAGTCTCTGGACATCTCCTGTATTGTGTCCGCAGTCTCTGGCCATCTCCTGTACTGTGTCCGCAGTCTCTGGTCATCTCCTGTACTGTGTCCGCAGTCTCTGGTCATCTCCTGTACTATGTCCGCAGTCTCTGGTCATCTCCTGTACTGTGTCTGCATTTGTTCATAGTTTTTTTTTTAAACTATAGTCCGGCACTCCAACGGTCTGAGGGACAGTGAACTGGCCCCCAGTTTAAAAAGTTGAGGACCCCTGGCCTAAACCATTGAAACCTGTTATGGCTCATTCTTTGAAAATCTGGGACTCATGTAAGTATTCGGCGGGACTACTCTCCCCACATTTACCTCTTCTACAGTTATTCAACTGTCCGCTTTTTCCCCCGGGGAATTCTGATGAGATGGCATTTCTTTGGTAAATAATCCATTGCTTTACATCTGATCACTCATTGGTCGGGGTCTGCATACATTCGCGCAACTTCGAGAGTCATGCTATTCCTCCCTCAGAGATATTTCCATATTTGGAAATATGTCATTTTGTTGCACCCTTGATTCGCAGACGGGATTCCCCCCGAACTTTATCTGGTTTTGAATCGCTTTGTAAGGCGTCGACTTCCACTAAAGGTGCCCTCTCTCATGTTTATTTATCAATCCAGAATCATATGGCTGAACGTTTACCTACCAATTGCGTACAATGGATTGTGGAGCTTCAGATGGAAATCTGCTGAGGATTGGGGGCCTATGTGACAAGCGGTTTCTCGATGCTCTCGGAATATACCGGCGTTAGAGAATTCCTTTAAGGTGATCTCGGGATGGTATTTTACCCCATCTCGATTAGCTAAATTTATACCAGATCACGACTCGCAGTGTTTTCATGGCTGTTCTCTAGAGGGTACGATGCTCCATATTTGGTGGACCTGTCCAGTGGCCCACCGATTATGGACTAGGGTTTACAATCTCATATATTCAGTTACGTCTATTAATCTAAAAAAAGACCCTATTGAAGCGTTGCTTTTTAAGCCACTCCATGGCCTACCTCGTTGACCCTCTCGCTTGTCAACTTTTGTTTTGTTTATGGCCACTAAGCAGACTATTGCCAGCTCTTGGAAGTCCCCCACTTTACAATTTGAGGAGGTCAGGTCTAGGATCCAAGGCGTCTTTATTAATGAAAAATTGATGGCAGTTTTGGAGCATAATCATGATAGGTTTCTTTCAGCTTGGCAACCTTGGGTGGACTACCACCCAATTTCTCCTTTTAACACAAAGCTTACTAATCTTTGATGTGTTGGGATTTTCCCCTTCAATCCCCCTATGTGGGGGTCGTGTCTCCCGGCCCTCCCGTCAGACAAACTTCTTTTCTTTTGCTGGTCTGTTTCTTTCTTCCCTTTGTTCTTTTCCTCCTTTTTTTCCTGTCTTTTCTGGAGTGGGGGGGGGGGGGTCTGGGGTTCCTGAATCCTTGGTCCTCTTTGGATTTTCTCTCACTTTTTTTCTTTCTTCCTTCTTCCACATGGTTTGTTCCAAATAGACCAATTGCTTATCATTTGTTGTTGTTATCTGATAGTTCTATGATTCTCAGGGAAAATATTTCTTCAAGAGGACGAGGCTCTCTCTGTGTTTTTGATGCTTTTCTCGAAGGTATCTTATGTATTTTATAACGTGATTGTGGGCTTCGTAGCCCCCTGTCTTATAATGTGTCATCTGGATCCCTGTGTGGGCCTTATATGTCTATTCCTGTGTTTCTGTGTGGTGTTTCCTTGTCCTCTGTTGTCTGGTGCTGCTTTCTATCATATGATTTGTCATGATTTGTATGTTTCTTTCACTCTGTTCAATAAAACGTTTAGTACAAGAAATAATGCTCGTAATAGTGTATTAGCAGAAGTTTTTTTAGGCGGAGAGTAGACGCTCTGCTCTTGGAGATATAGGGTGATGACTAGCATCGAGTAGGTTAGCGTAGTGTAGTTCAGTGTAGGTCCTGCCCTGAAAGAGTCTACCTTGTCGTGGTGGGCAGGCTTGTCATCTTTTGGTTAAAAATGTTAAAACTGGAGAAAGAATGTATTGTCTCTGGGCAGTTTCATTTTTGACCATGAGATTCAACTAAAAGACTCCTAGATTTCATATAGACAGACCAGAAGAATATAGTTATATCTCTATATAGAAAAAAAGATGCAGACAGTAATCTGTACAAACTATTTTAAAGTGGCTTTGTATGTTATCAGCATTTTTAATGTTACACGTTTATTCCTTCCATTTCATGCCGGCAACATTTCTCTGATCTAATGTTTACAGGGGTATACTCTCTGGCCACGACACGACTCTGGAGATTTCTCTGCTGACCCACGAATGTTGATCAGGTGTCCAGGTAGGGTGGTGGCTTTCTCTTTGGGTCCTCATGCTGTTAGGTCTGCTGTCATAGGACTGCCTTGGTCATTCTTCTCCTCTGATCAGTCCTCAGTGTTGCCAATATAGAAATAATGCTCGTTCAGCAATCTTGGTCAAATGATCGGCCTATTTCTTTGTGAACCTCAAAAGTTTGACTAAAACTCTGGCCACTAGACTGAATGCGTTAATCCCTACTTTGACTGATAAAGATCAAGTACGTTTCGTACCTGGATGCCAGGCGGCTGATAATATCCGCTGCTCTGTTTTAATCAGTCACTTCGCTCGGATGCGATTCCGTGATCTTATGTTTTTGTCCTTGGACATGACTAAAGCCTTTGACACTCTTTCTTGGAATTATTTGCAGATTGCCTTGCGGAGATGGGGTGTAGAAATTTATTTTCTTCGGTGGATTTATAGACTTTATAGTACTCCGTTCGCTACAGTTCGCTATCATGGGGTTGAATCCTCTCGGTTTCAAATTAGGGGTGGTACGCCTCAGGGTTGTCCCTTGTCTCCTCTTCTTTTTATCATGGCCCTAGATCCCCTAACTGTTCGTATTCGGCTTCATGCGGACATTTCGGGTCTTGTGTTGGTGTGGGTACATCATACGATTGTGCCTTTTGCGGACGATATCCTGATGTATCTCTCTTCACCATTTGTTTCTCTCCCTAATCTCCTTTCGCTTCTTACTTCTTTTGCTCATCTCTCGGGTTTACATGTAAATCCTATGAAGTCAATGACTATGAATATTTCCCTTCTTCAATGGGCTGTGGCGCATCTTCAATCCCAATTTCCATTTCAATGGACCTCCGCTCTTCCTTATTGGGAAGTTAAACTTACACCTTCTTATGATTTGTTATACCCGGCAAATATTCCTCCCCTACTTTCTCAGCTTACCAAGTTGATCTCTTCTTGGCAATCCATGACCTTATCATTGTTCAGTAGGGCTCATGCGATTAAAATGACCTACCTTCTGAAATTATTGTATCCTTTTCAAGTGTTCCCTGTTCGGGTTCCACCTCATACACTCCGTATTTTACTACACCAAATTTTGCCTTTTGTTTGGGCTTCGGCACTATTCCTCCCACTGACACCAATGATGGGGCACTATTCTTCCCACTGACACCAATGATGGGGCACTATTCCTCCCACTGATACCAATGATGGGGCACTAGTCCTCCCTCTGACACCAATGATGGGACCCTATTCCTCCCACTGACACCAATGAAGGGGCACTATTCCTCACTGACACTAATGATGGGGCACTATTCTTCCCACTGACACCAATGATGGGGCACTATTCTTCCCACTTACTCCAATGATGGGGCACTATTCTTCCCACTGACACCAATGATGGGGCACAATTCCTCCCATTGACACCAATGACAGGACACTATTCCTCCCACTGACACCAATGATGTGGCACTATTCCCACTGATACCAATGATGGGGCACTATTCTTCCCACTGACATCAATGATGGGGCACTATTCCTCCCACTGACACCAATGATGGGGCACTATTCTTCCCATTGACACCAATGATGGGGCACGATTCTTCACACTGATACCAATGATGGGGCACTATTCCTTCCACTGACACCAATGATGGGGCACAATTCCTCCCACTCACACCAATGATGGGGCACTATTCTTCCCACTGATACCAATGATGGAGCACTATTCCTCCCACTGACACTAATGAAGGGGCACTATTCTTCCCACTGACACCAATGATGGGGCATTATTCCTCACTCTGACACCAATGATAGGGCACTATTCTTCCCACTGACACCTATGATGGGGCACTATTCTTCCCACTGACACCAAAATGGGGCATTATTCCTCACTCTGACACCAATGATGGGGCACTATTCTTCCCACTGATACCAATGATGGGGTATTATTCCTCACTCTGACACCAATGATGGGGCACTATTCTTCCCACTGATACCAATGATGGGGCACTATTCCTCCCACTGATACCAATGATGGGGCACTATTCTTCCCACTGACACCAATGATGGGGCACTATTCCTCCCACTGACACCAATGATGCTTCCCATTGAAACAAATGATGGGGCACTATTCTTCACACTGATACCAATGATGGGGCACTATTCCTCCCACTGACTCCAATGATGGGGCACTATTCCTCCCACTGACACCAATGATGGGGCACTATTCTTCCCACTGATACAAGTGATGGGGCACTATTCCTCCCACTGACACTAATGAAGGGGCACTATTCTTCCCACTGACACCAATGATGGGGCATTATTCCTCACTCTGACACCAATGATAGGGCACTATTCTTCCCACTGATACCAATGATGGGGCACTATTCCTCCCACTGACACTAATGATGGGGCACTATTCTTCCCACTTACACCAATGATTGGTCTCTATTCCTCCCACTTACACCAATGATGGGGCACTATTCTTCCCACTGACATCAATGATGGGGCACTATTCTTCCCACTGACACCAATGATGGGGCACTATTCCTCCCACTGACACCAATGATGGGGCACTATTCTTCCCATTGACACCAATGATGGGGCACTATTCTTCCTATTGACACCAATGATGGGGCACTATTCTTCCCACTGACACCAATGATGGGGCACTATTCTTCCCACAGACACCAATGATGGGGCACTATTCTTCCCACTGACACCTATGATGGGGCACTATTCTTCTCACTGACACCAATGATGGGGCACTAATCTTCCCACTGACACCAATGATGGGGCACTATTCTTCCCACTGAAACCAATGATGGGACACTATTCCTCCCACTGAAACCAATGATGGGACACTATTCTTCCCACTGACCCCAATGATGGGGCACTATTCCTCCCACTGACACCAATGATGGGGCACTATTCTTTACTCTGACACCAATGATGGGGCACTATTCTTCCCACTGACACCAATGATGGGGCACTATTCCTCCCACTGAAACCAATGATGGGGCACTATTCCTCTCACTCTCTGGTCATCCCCTTTACTGTGTCCGCAGTCTCTGGTCATCCCATGTACTGTGTCCGCAGTCTCTGGTCATCTCCTGTATTGTGTCCGCAGTCTCTGGCCATCTCCTGTACTGTGTCCGCAGTCTCTGGTCATCTCCTGTACTGTGTCCGCAGTCTCTGGTCATTTCCTGTACTGTGTCCGCAGTCTCTGGTCATCTCCTGTACTATGTCCGCAGTCTCTGCTCATCTCCTGTACTATGTCCGCAGTCTCTGGTCATCTCCTGTACTGTGTCCGCATTTGTTCATAGTTTTTTTTTTAAACTATAGTCCGGCACTCCAACGGTCTGAGGGACAGTGAACTGGCCCCCAGTTTAAAAAGTTGAGGACCCCTGGCCTAAACCATTGAAACCTGTTATGGCTCATTCTTTGAAAATCTGGGACTCATGTAAGTATTCGGCGGGACTACTCTCCCCACATTTACCTCTTCTACAGTTATTCAACTGTCCGCTTTTTCCCCCGGGGAATTCTGATGAGATGGCATGTCTTTGGTAAATAATCCATTGCTTTACATCTGATCACTCATTGGTCGGGGTCTGCATAGATTCGCGCAACTTCGAGAGTCATGCTATTCCTCCCTCAGAGATATTTCCATATTTGGAAATATGTCATTTTGTTGCACCCTTGATTCGCAGACGGGATTCCCTTGAACTTTATCTGGTTTTGAATCGCTTTGTAAGGCGTCGACTTCCACTAAAGGTGCCCTCTCTCATGTTTATTTATCAATCCAGAATCATATGGCTGAACGTTTACCTACCAATTGCGTACAATGGATTGTGGAGCTTCAGATGGAAATCTGCTGAGGATTGGGGGCCTATGTGACAAGCGGTTTCTCGATGCTCTCGGAATATACCGGCGTTAGAGAATTCCTTTAAGGTGATCTCGGGATGGTATTTTACCCCATCTCGATTAGCTAAATTTATACCAGATCACGACTCGCAGTGTTTTCATGGCTGTTCTCTAGAGGGTACGATGCTCCATATTTGGTGGACCTGTCCAGTGGCCCACCGATTATGGACTAGGGTTTACAATCTCATATATTCAGTTACGTCTATTAATCTAAAAAAAGACCCTATTGAAGCGTTGCTTTTTAAGCCACTCCATGGCCTACCTCGTTGACCCTCTCGCTTGTCAACTTTTGTTTTGTTTATGGCCACTAAGCAGACTATTGCCAGCTCTTGGAAGTCCCCCACTTTACAATTTGAGGAGGTCAGGTCTAGGATCCAAGGCGTCTTTATTAATGAAAAATTGATGGCAGTTTTGGAGCATAATCATGATAGGTTTCTTTCAGCTTGGCAACCTTGGGTGGACTACCACCCAATTTCTCCTTTTAACACAAAGCTTACTAATCTTTGATGTGTTGGGATTTTCCCCTTCAATCCCCCTATGTGGGGGTCGTGTCTCCCGGCCCTCCCGTCAGACAAACTTCTTTTCTTTTGCTGGTCTGTTTCTTTCTTCCCTTTGTTCTTTTCCTCCTTTTTTTCCTGTCTTTTCTGGAGTGGGGGGGGGGGGGGGTCTGGGGTTCCTGAATCCTTGGTCCTCTTTGGATTTTCTCTCACTTTTTTTCTTTCTTCCTTCTTCCACATGGTTTGTTCCAAATAGACCAATTGCTTGTCATTTGTTGTTGTTATCTGATAGTTCTATGATTCTCAGGGAAAATATTTCTTCAAGAGGACGAGGCTCTCTCTGTGTTTTTGATGCTTTTCTCGAAGGTATCTTATGTATTTTATAACGTGATTGTGGGCTTCGTAGCCCCCTGTCTTATAATGTGTCATCTGGATCCCTGTGTGGGCCTTATATGTCTATTCCTGTGTTTCTGTGTGGTGTTTCCTTGTCCTCTGTTGTCTGGTGCTGCTTTCTATCATATGATTTGTCATGATTTGTATGTTTCTTTCACTCTGTTCAATAAAACGTTTAGTACAAGAAATAATGCTCGTAATAGTGTATTAGCAGAAGTTTTTTTAGGCGGAGAGTAGACGCTCTGCTCTTGGAGGTATAGGGTGATGACTAGCATCGAGTAGGTTAGCGTAGTGTAGTTTAGTGTAGGTCCTGCCCTGAAAGAGTCTACCTTGTCGTGGTGGGCAGGCTTGTCATCTTTTGGTTAAAAATGTTAAAACTGGAGAAAGAATGTATTGTCTCTGGGCAGTTTCATTTTTGACCATGAGATTCAACTAAAAGACTCCTAGATTTCATATAGACAGACCAGAAAAAAATAGTTATATCTCTATATAGAAAAAAAGATGCAGACAGTAATCTGTACAAACTATTTTAAAGTGGCTTTGTATGTTATCAGCATTTTTAATGTTACACGTTTATTCCTTCCATTTCTCTGATCTAATGTTTACAGGGGTATACTCTCTGGCCACGACACGACTCTGGAGATTTCTCTGCTGACCCACGGATGTTGATCAGGTGTCCAGGTAGGGTGGCGGCTTTCTCTTTGGGTCCTCATGCTGTTAGGTCTGCTGTCATAGGACTGCCTTGGTCATTCTTCTCCTCTGATCAGTCCTCAGTGTTGCCAATATAGAAATAATGCTCGTTCAGCAATCTTGGTCAAATGATCAGCCTATTTCTTTGTGAACCTCAAAAGTTTGACTAAAACTCTGGCCACTAGACTGAATGCGTTAATCCCTACTTTGACTGATAAAGATCAAGTACGTTTCGTACCTGGATGCCAGGCGGCTGATAATATCCGCTGCTCTGTTTTAATCAGTCACTTCGCTCGGATGCGATCCCGTGATCTTGTTTTTGTCCTTGGACATGACTAAAGCCTTTGACACTCTTTCTTGGAATTATTTGCAGATTTCCTTGCGGAGATGGGGTGTAGAAGTTTATTTTCTTCGGTGGATTTATAGACTTTATAGTACTCCGTTCGCTACAGTTCGCTATCATGGGGTTGAATCCTCTCGGTTTCAAATTAGGGGTGGTACGCCTCAGGGTTGTCCCTTGTCTCCTCTTCTTTTTATCATGGCCCTAGATCCCCTAACTGTTCGTATTCGGCTTCATGCGGACATTTCGGGTCTTGTGTTGGTGTGGTTACATCATACGATTGTGCCTTTTGCGGACGATATCCTGATGTATCTCTCTTCAACATTTGTTTCTCTCCCTAATCTCCTTTCGCTTCTTACTTATTTTGCTCATCTCTCGGTTTACATGTAAATCCTATGAAGTCAATGACTATGAATATTTCCCTTCTTCAATGGGCTGTGGCGCATCTTCAATCCCAATTTCCATTTCAATGGACCTCCGCTCTTCCTTATTGGGAAGTTAAACTTACACCTTCTTATGATTTGTTATACCCGGCAAATATTCCTCCCCTACTTTCTCAGCTAACCAAGTTGATCTCTTCTTGGCAATCCATGACCTTATCATGGTTCAGTAGGGCTCATGCGATTAAAATGACCTACCTTCTGAAATTATTGTATCCTTTTCAAGTGTTCCCTGTTCGGGTTCCACCTCATACACTCCGTATTTTACTACACCAAATTTTGCATTTTGTTTGGGCTTCGGCACTATTCCTCCCACTGACACCAATGATGGGGCACTATTCTTCCCATTGACACCAATGATGGGGCACTATTCCTCCCACTGACACCAATGATGGGGCACTATTCTTCCCACTGACACCAATGATGGGGCACTATTCTTCCCACTGACACCAATGATGGGGCACTATTCCTCCCACTGATACCAATGATGGGGCACTAGTCCTCCCTCTGACACCAATGATGGGACCCTATTCCTCCCACTGACACCAATGATGGGGCACTATTCTTCCCACTGACACCAATGATGGGGCACTATTCTTCCCACTGAAACCAATGATGGGACACTATTCCTCCCACTGAAACCAATGATGGGGCACAATTCTTCCCACTGACACCAATGATGGGGCATTATTCCTCACTCTGACACCAATGATGGGGCACTATTCTTCCCACTGATACCAATGATGGGGCACTATTCCTCTCACTGACACTAATGATGGGGCACTATTCTTCCCACTGACACCAATGATGGGGCACTATTCTTCCCACTTACTCCAATGATGGGGCACTATTCTTCCCACTGACACCAATGATGGGGCACAATTCCTCCCATTGACACCAATGACAGGACACTATTCCTCCCACTGACACCAATGATGGGGCACTATTCCCACTGATACCAATGATGGGGCACTATTCTTCCCACTGACATCAATGATGGGGCACTATTCCTCCCACTGACACCAATGATGGGGCACTATTCTTCCCATTGACACCAATGATGGGGCACTATTCTTCACACTGATACCAATGATGGGGCACTATTCCTCCCACTGACACCAATGATGGGGCACTATTCCTCCCACTCACACCAATGATGGGGCACTATTCTTCCCACTGATACCAATGATGGGGCACTATTCCTCCCACTGACACTAATGATGGGGCACTATTCTTCCCACTTACACCAATGATTGGTCTCTATTCCTCCCACTAACACCAATGATGGGGCACTATTCTTCCCACTGACATCAATGATGGGGCACTATTCTTCCCACTGACACCAATGATGGGGCACTATTCCTCCCACTGACACCAATGATGGGGCACTATTCTTCCCATTGACACCAATGATGGGGCACTATTCTTCCTATTGACACCAATGATGGGGCACTATTCTTCCCACTGACACCAATGATGGGGCACTATTCTTCCCACTGACACCAATGATGTGGCACTATTTTTCCCACTGACACCTATGATGGGGCACTATTCTTCTCACTGACACCAATGATGGGGCACTAATCTTCCCACTGACACCAATGATGGGGCACTATTCTTCCCACTGAAACCAATGATGGGACACTATTCCTCCCACTGAAACCAATGATGGGACACTATTCTTCCCACTGACCCCAATGATGGGGCACTATTCCTTCCACTGACACCAATGATGGGGCACTATTCTTCCCACTGACACCAATGATGGGGCACTATTCCTCCCACTGAAACCAATGATGGGGCACTATTCCTCTCACTCTCTGGTCATCCCCTTTACTGTGTCCGCAGTCTCTGGTCATCCCATGTACTGTGTCCGCAGTCTCTGGTCATCTCCTGTATTGTGTCCGCAGTCTCTGGCCATCTCCTGTACTGTGTCCGCAGTCTCTGGTCATCTCCTGTACTGTGTCCGCAGTCTCTGGTCATTTCCTGTACTGTGTCCTCAGTCTCTGGTCATCTCCTGTACTATGTCCGCAGTCTCTGCTCATCTCCTGTACTATGTCCGCAGTCTCTGGTCATCTCCTGTACTGTGTCCGCAGTCTCTGGTCATCTCCTGTACTGTGTCCGCAGTCTCTGGTCATCTCCTGTACTGTGTCCGCAGTCTCTGGTCATTTCCTGTACTGTGTCCTCAGTCTCTGGTCATCTCCTGTACTGTGTCCGCAGTCTCTGGTCATCTCCTGTACTGTGTCCGCAGTCTCTGGTCATTTCCTGTACTGTGTCCTCAGTCTCTGGTCATCTCCTGTACTGTGTCCGCAGTCTCTGGTCATCTCCTGTACTGTGTCCGCAGTCTCTGGTCATCTCCTGTACTGTGTCCGCATTTGTTCATAGTTTTTTTTTTAAACTATAGTCCGGCACTCCAACGGTCTGAGGGACAGTGAACTGGCCCCCAGTTTAAAAAGTTGAGGACCCCTGGCCTAAACCATTGAAACCTGTTATGGCTCATTCTTTGAAAATCTGGGACTCATGTAAGTATTCGGCGGGACTACTCTCCCCACATTTACCTCTTTTACAGTTATTCAACTGTCCGCTTTTTCCCCCGGGGAATTCTGATGAGATGGCATTTCTTTGGTAAATAATCCATTGCTTTACATCTGATCACTCATTGGTCGGGGTCTGCATACATTCGCGCAACTTCGAGAGTCATGCTATTCCTCCCTCAGAGATATTTCCATATTTGGAAATATGTCATTTTGTTGCACCCTTGATTCGCAGATGGGATTCCCCCCGAACTTTATCTGGTTTTGAATCGCTTTGTAAGGCGTCGACCTCCACTAAAGGTGCCCTCTCTCATGTTTATTTATCAATCCAGAATCATATGGCTGAACCTTTACCTACCAATTGCGTACAATGGATTGTGGAGCTTCAGATGGAAATCTGCTGAGGATTGGGGGCCTATGTGACAAGCGGTTTCTCGATGCTCTCGGAATATACCGGCGTTAGAGAATTCCTTTAAGGTGATCTCGGGATTGTATTTTACCCCATCTCGATTAGCTAAATTTATACCAGATCACGACTCGCAGTGTTTTCATGGCTGTTCTCTAGAGGGTACGATGCTCCATATTTGGTGGACCTGTCCAGTGGCCCACCGATTATGGACTAGGGTTTACAATCTCATATATTCAGTTACGTCTATTAATCTAAAAAAAGACCCTATTGAAGCGTTGCTTTTTAAGCCACTCCATGGCCTACCTCGTTGACCCTCTCGCTTGTCAACTTTTGTTTTGTTTATGGCCACTAAGCAGACTATTGCCAGCTCTTGGAAGTCCCCCACTTTACAATTTGAGGAGGTTAGGTCTAGGATCCAAGGCGTCTTTATTAATGAAAAATTGATGGCAGTTTTGGAGCATAATCATGATAGGTTTCTTTCAGCTTGGCAACCTTGGGTGGACTACCACCCAATTTCTCCTTTTAACACGAAGCTTACTAATCTTTGATGTGTTGGGATTTTCCCCTTCAATCCCCCTATGTGGGGGTCGTGTCTCCCGGCCCTCCCGTCAGACAAACTTCTTTTCTTTTGCTGGTCTGTTTCTTTCTTCCCTTTGTTCTTTTCCTCCTTTTTTTTCCTGTCTTTTCTGGAGTGGGGGGGTCTGGGGTTCCTGAATCCTTGGTCCTCTTTGGATTTTCTCTCACTTTTTTTCTTTTTTCCTTCTTCCACATGGTTTGTTCCAAATAGACCAATTGCTTGTCATTTGTTGTTGTTATCTGATAGTTCTATGATTCTCAGGGAAAATATTTCTTCAAGAGGACGAGGCTCTCTCTGTGTTTTTGATGCTTTTCTCGAAGGTATCTTATGTATTTTATAACGTGATTGTGGGCTTCGTAGCCCCCTGTCTTATAATGTGTCATCTGGATCCCTGTGTGGGCCTTATATGTCTATTCCTGTGTTTCTGTGTGGTGTTTCCTTGTCCTCTGTTGTCTGGTGCTGCTTTCTATCATATGATTTGTCATGATTTGTATGTTTCTTTCACTCTGTTCAATAAAACGTTTAGTACAAGAAATAATGCTCGTAATAGTGTATTAGCAGAAGTTTTTTTAGGCGGAGAGTAGACGCTCTGCTCTTGGAGATATAGGGTGATGACTAGCATCGAGTAGGTTAGCGTAGTGTAGTTCAGTGTAGGTCCTGCCCTGAAAGAGTCTACCTTGTCGTGGTGGGCAGGCTTGTCATCTTTTGGTTAAAAATGTCAAAACTGGAGAAAGAATGTATTGTCTCTGGGCAGTTTCATTTTTGACCATGAGATTCAACTAAAAGACTCCTAGATTTCATATAGACAGACCAGAAGAATATAGTTATATCTCTATATAGAAAAAAAGATGCAGACAGTAATCTGTACAAACTATTTTAAAGTGGCTTTGTATGTTATCAGCATTTTTAATGTTACACGTTTATTCCTTCCATTTCATGCCGGCAACATTTCTCTGATCTAATGTTTACAGGGGTATACTCTCTGGCCACGACACGACTCTGGAGATTTCTCTGCTGACCCACGGATGTTGATCAGGTGTCCAGGTAGGGTGGCGGCTTTCTCTTTGGGTCCTCATGCTGTTAGGTCTGCTGTCATAGGACTGCCTTGGTCATTCTTCTCCTCTGATCAGTCCTCAGTGTTGCCAATATAGAAATAATGCTCGTTCAGCAATCTTGGTCAAATGATCGGCCTATTTCTTTGTGAACCTCAAAAGTTTGACTAAAACTCTGGCCACTAGACTGAATGCGTTAATCCCTACTTTGACTGATAAAGATCAAGTACGTTTCATACCTGGATGCCAGGCGGCTGATAATATCCGCTGCTCTGTTTTAATCAGTCACTTCGCTCGGATGCGATCCCATGATCTTATGTTTTTGTCCTTGGACATGACTAAAGCCTTTGACACTCTTTCTTGGAATTATTTGCAGATTGCCTTGCGGAGATGGGGTGTAGAAGTTTATTTTCTTCGGTGGATTTATAGACTTTATAGTACTCCGTTCGCTACAGTTCGCTATCATGGGGTTGAATCCTCTCGGTTTCAAATTAGGGGTGGTACGCCTCAGGGTTGTCCCTTGTCTCCTCTTCTTTTTATCATGGCCCTAGATCCCCTAACTGTTCGTATTCGGCTTCATGCGGACATTTCGGGTCTTGTGTTGGTGTGGGTACATCATACGATTGTGCCTTTTGCGGACGATATCCTGATGTATCTCTCTTCACCATTTGTTTCTCTCCCTAATCTCCTTTCGCTTCTTACTTCTTTTGCTCATCTCTCGGGTTTACATGTAAATCCTATGAAGACAATGACTATGAATATTTCCCTTCTTCAATGGGCTGTGGCGCATCTTCAATCCCAATTTCCATTTCAATGGACCTCCGCTCTTCCTTATTGGGAAGTTAAACTTACACCTTCTTATGATTTGTTATACCCGGCAAATATTCCTCCCCTACTTTCTCAGCTTACCAAGTTGATCTCTTCTTGGCAATCCATGAACTTATCATGGTTCAGTAGGGCTCATGCGATTAAAATGACCTACCTTCTGAAATTATTGTATCCTTTTCAAGTGTTCCCTGTTCGGGTTCCACCTCATACACTCCGTATTTTACTACACCAAATTTTGCCTTTTGTTTGGGCTTCGGCACTATTCCTCCCACTGACACCAATGATGGGGCACTATTCTTCCCACTGACACCAATGATGGGGCACTATTCCTCCCACTGACACCAATGATGGGGCACTATTCTTCCCACTGACACCAATGATGGGGCACTATTCTTCCCACTGACACCAATGATGGGGCACTATTCCTCCCACTGATACCAATGATGGGGCACTAGTCCTCCCTCTGACACCAATGATGGGACCCTATTCCTCCCACTGACACCAATGATGGGGCACTATTCCTCTCACTGACACTAATGATGGGGCACTATTCTTCCCACTGACACCAATGATGGGGCACTATTCTTCCCACTTACTTCAATGATGGGGCACTATTCTTCCCACTGACACCAATGATGGGGCACAATTCCTCCCATTGACACCAATGACAGGACACTATTCCTCCCACTGACACCAATGATGTGGCACTATTCCCACTGATACCAATGATGGGGCACTATTCTTCCCACTGACATCAATGATGGGGCACTATTCCTCCCACTGACACCAATGATGGGGCACTATTCTTCCCATTGACACCAATGATGGGGCACTATTCTTCACACTGATACCAATGATGGGGCACTATTCCTCCCACTGACACCAATGATGGGGCACTATTCCTCCCACTCACACCAATGATGGGGCACTATTCTTCCCACTGATACCAATGATGGAGCACTATTGCTCCCACTGACACTAATGAAGGGGCACTATTCTTCCCATTGACACCAATGATGGGGCATTATTCCTCACTCTAACACCAATGATAGGGCACTATTCTTCCCACTGACACCTATGATGGGGCACTATTCTTCCCACTGACACCAAAATGGGGCATTATTCCTCACTCTGACACCAATGATGGGGCACTATTCTTCCCACTGATACCAATGATGGGGTATTATTCCTCACTCTGACACCAATGATGGGGCACTATTCTTCCCACTGATACCAATAATGGGGCACCATTCTTCCCACTGATACCAATGATGGGGCACTATTCTTCCCACTGACACCAATGATGGGACACTATTCCTCCCACTGACACCAATGATGCTTCCCATTGAAACCAATGATGGGGCACTATTCTTCACATTGATACCAATGATGGGGCACTATTCCTCCCACTGACTCTAATGATGGGGCACTATTCCTCCCACTGACACCAATGATGGGGCACTATTCTTCCCACTGATACAAGTGATGGGACACTATTCCTCCCACTGACACTAAGGAAGGGGCACTATTCTTCCCACTGACACCAATGATGGGGCATTATTCCTCACTCTGACACCAATGATAGGGCACTATTCTTCCCACTGATACTAATTATGGGGCACTATTCCTCCCACTGACACTAATTATGGGGCACTATTCCTCCCACTGACACTAATGATGGGGCATTATTCTTCCCACTTACACCAATGATGGGTCTCTATTCCTCCCACTTACACCAATGATGGCGCACTATTCTTCCCACTGACATCAATGATGGGGCACTATTCTTCCCACTGACACCAATGATGGGGCACTATTCCTCCCACGGACACCAATGATGGGGCACTATTCTTCCCATTGACACCAATGATGGGGCACTATTCTTCCTATTGACACCAATGATGGGGCACTATTCTTCCCACTGACACCAATGATGGGGCACTATTCTTCCCACTGACACCAATGATGGGGCACTATTCTTCCCACTGTCACCTATGATGGGGCACTATTCTTCCCACTGACACCAATGATGGGGCACTAATCTTCCCACTGACACCAATGATGGGGCACTATTCTTCCCACTGAAACCAATGATGGGACACTATTCCTCCCACTGAAACCAATGATGGGACACTATTCTTCCCACTGACCCCAATGATGGGGCACTATTCCTCCCACTGACACCAATGATGGGGCACTATTCCTCTCACTCTCTGGTCATCCCCTTTACTGTGTCCGCAGTCTCTGGTCATCCCATGTACTGTGTCCGCAGTCTCTGGTCATCTCCTGTACTATGTCCGCAGTCTCTGGACATCTCCTGTATTGTGTCCGCAGTCTCTGGCCATCTCCTGTACTGTGTCCGCAGTCTCTGGTCATTTCCTGTACTGTGTCCGCAGTCTCTGGTCATCTCCTGTACTGTGTCCGCAGTCTCTGGTCATCTCCTGTACTATGTCCGCAGTCTCTGGTCATCTCCTGTACTGTGTCCGCATTTGTTCATAGTTTTTTTTTTAAACTATAGTCCGGCACTCCAACGGTCTGAGGGACAGTGAACTGGCCCCCAGTTTAAAAAGTTGAGGACCCCTGGCCTAAACCATTGAAACCTGTTTTGGCTCATTCTTTGAAAATCTGGGACTCATGTAAGTATTCGGCGGGACTACTCTCCCCACATTTACCTCTTCTACAGTTATTCAACTGTCCGCTTTTTCCCCCGGGGAATTCTGATGAGATGGCATTTCTTTGGTAAATAATCCATTGCTTTACATCTGATCACTCATTGGTCGGGGTCTGCATACATTCGCGCAACTTCGAGAGTCATGCTATTCCTCCCTCAGAGATATTTCCATATTTGGAAATATGTCATTTTGTTGCACCCTTGATTCGCAGACGGGATTCCCCCCGAACTTTATCTGGTTTTGAATCGCTTTGTAAGGCGTCGACTTCCACTAAAGGTGCCCTCTCTCATGTTTATTTATCAATCCAGAATCATATGGCTGAACGATTACCTACCAATTGCGTACAATGGATTGTGGAGCTTCAGATGGAAATCTGCTGAGGATTGGGGGCCTATGTGACAAGCGGTTTCTCGATGCTCTCGGAATATACCGGCGTTAGAGAATTCCTTTAAGGTGATCTCGGGATGGTATTTTACCCCATCTCGATTAGCTAAATTTATACCAGATCACGACTCGCAGTGTTTTCATGGCTGTTCTCTAGAGGGTACGATGCTCCATATTTGGTGGACCTGTCCAGTGGCCCACCGATTATGGACTAGGGTTTACAATCTCATATATTCAGTTACGTCTATTAATCTAAAAAAAGACCCTATTGAAGCGTTGCTTTTTAAGCCACTCCATGGCCTACCTCGTTGACCCTCTCGCTTGTCAAGTTTTGTTTTGTTTATGGCCACTAAGCAGACTATTGCCAGCTCTTGGAAGTCCCCCACTTTACAATTTGAGGAGGTCAGGTCTAGGATCCAAGGCGTCTTTATTAATGAAAAATTGATGGCAGTTTTGGAGCATAATCATGATAGGTTTCTTTCAGCTTGGCAACCTTGGGTGGACTACCACCCAATTTCTCCTTTTAACACAAAGCTTACTAATCTTTGATGTGTTGGGATTTTCCCCTTCAATCCCCCTATGTGGGGGTCGTGTCTCCCGGCCCTCCCGTCAGACAAACTTCTTTTCTTTTGCTGGTCTGTTTCTTTCTTCCCTTTGTTCTTTTCCTCCTTTTTTTCCTGTCTTTTCTGGAGTGGGGGGGGGGGGTCTGGGGTTCCTGAATCCTTGGTCCTCTTTGGATTTTCTCTCACTTTTTTTCTTTCTTCCTTCTTCCACATGGTTTGTTCCAAATAGACCAATTGCTTGTCATTTGTTGTTGTTATCTGATAGTTCTATGATTCTCAGGGAAAATATTTCTTCAAGAGGACGAGGCTCTCTCTGTGTTTTTGATGCTTTTCTCGAAGGTATCTTATGTATTTTATAACGTGATTGTGGGCTTCGTAGCCCCCTGTCTTATAATGTGTCATCTGGATCCCTGTGTGGGCCTTATATGTCTATTCCTGTGTTTCTGTGTGGTGTTTCCTTGTCCTCTGTTGTCTGGTGCTGCTTTCTATCATATGATTTGTCATGATTTGTATGTTTCTTTCACTCTGTTCAATAAAACGTTTAGTACAAGAAATAATGCTCGTAATAGTGTATTAGCAGAAGTTTTTTTAGGCGGAGAGTAGACGCTCTGCTCTTGGAGATATAGGGTGATGACTAGCATGGAGTAGGTTAGCGTAGTGTAGTTCAGTGTAGGTCCTGCCCTGAAAGAGTCTACCTTGTCGTGGTGGGCAGGCTTGTCATCTTTTGGTTAAAAATGTTAAAACTGGAGAAAGAATGTATTGTCTCTGGGCAGTTTCATTTTTGACCATGAGATTCAACTAAAAGACTCCTAGATTTCATATAGACAGACCAGAAAAAAATAGTTATATCTCTATATAGAAAAAAAGATGCAGACAGTAATCTGTACAAACTATTTTAAAGTGGCTTTGTATGTTATCAGCATTTTTAATGCTACACGTTTATTCCTTCCATTTCATGCCGGCAACATTTCTCTGATCTAATGTTTACAGGGGTATACTCTCTGGCCACGACACGACTCTGGAGATTTCTCTGCTGACCCACGAATGTTGATCAGGTGTCCAGGTAGGGTGGTGGCTTTCTCTTTGGGTCCTCATGCTGTTAGGTCTGCTGTCATAGGACTGCCTTGGTCATTCTTCTCCTCTGATCAGTCCTCAGTGTTGCCAATATAGAAATAATGCTCGTTCAGCAATCTTGGTCAAATGATCGGCCTATTTCTTTGTGAACCTCAAAAGTTTGACTAAAACTCTGGCCACTAGACTGAATGCGTTAATCCCTACTTTGACTGATAAAGATCAAGTACGTTTCGTACCTGGATGCCAGGCGGCTGATAATATCCGCTGCTCTGTTTTAATCAGTCACTTCGCTCGGATGCGATCCCGTGATCTTATGTTTTTGTCCTTGGACATGACTAAAGCCTTTGACACTCTTTCTTGGAATTATTTGCAGATTGCCTTGCGGAGATGGGGTGTAGAAATTTATTTTCTTCGGTGGATTTATAGACTTTATAGTACTCCGTTCGCTACAGTTCGCTATCATGGGGTTGAATCCTCTCGGTTTCAAATTAGGGGTGGTACGCCTCAGGGTTGTCCCTTGTCTCCTCTTCTTTTTATCATGGCCCTAGATCCCCTAACTGTTCGTATTCGGCTTCATGCGGACATTTCGGGTCTTGTGTTGGTGTGGGTACATCATACGATTGTGCCTTTTGCGGACGATATCCTGATGTATCTCTCTTCACCATTTGTTTCTCTCCCTAATCTCCTTTCGCTTCTTACTTCTTTTGCTCATCTCTCGGGTTTACATGTAAATCCTATGAAGTCAATGACTATGAATATTTCCCTTCTTCAATGGGCTGTGGCGCATCTTCAATCCCAATTTCCATTTCAATGGACCTCCGCTCTTCCTTATTGGGAAGTTAAACTTACACCTTCTTATGATTTGTTATACCCGGCAAATATTCCTCCCCTACTTTCTCAGCTTACCAAGTTGATCTCTTCTTGGCAATCCATGACCTTATCATTGTTCAGTAGGGCTCATGCGATTAAAATGACCTACCTTCTGAAATTATTGTATCCTTTTCAAGTGTTCCCTGTTCGGGTTCCACCTCATACACTCCGTATTTTACTACACCAAATTTTGCCTTTTGTTTGGGCTTCGGCACTATTCCTCCCACTGACACCAATGATGGGGCACTATTCTTCCCACTGACACCAATGATGGGGCACTATTCCTCCCACTGATACCAATGATGGGGCACTAGTCCTCCCTCTGACACCAATGATGGGACCCTATTCCTCCCACTGACACCAATGAAGGGGCACTATTCCTCACTGACACTAATGATGGGGCACTATTCTTCCCACTGACACCAATGATGGGGCACTATTCTTCCCACTTACTCCAATGATGGGGCACTATTCTTCCCACTGACACCAATGATGGGGCACAATTCCTCCCATTGACACCAATGACAGGACACTATTCCTCCCACTGACACCAATGATGTGGCACTATTCCCACTGATACCAATGATGGGGCACTATTCTTCCCACTGACATCAATGATGGGGCACTATTCCTCCCACTGACACCAATGATGGGGCACTATTCTTCCCATTGACACCAATGATGGGGCACGATTCTTCACACTGATACCAATGATGGGGCACTATTCCTTCCACTGACACCAATGATGGGGCACAATTCCTCCCACTCACACCAATGATGGGGCACTATTCTTCCCACTGATACCAATGATGGAGCACTATTCCTCCCACTGACACTAATGAAGGGGCACTATTCTTCCCACTGACACCAATGATAGGGCACTATTCTTCCCACTGACACCTATGATGGGGCACTATTCTTCCCACTGACACCAAAATGGGGCATTATTCCTCACTCTGACACCAATGATGGGGCACTATTCTTCCCACTGATACCAATGATGGGGTATTATTCCTCACTCTGACACCAATGATGGGGCACTATTCTTCCCACTGATACCAATGATGGGGCACTATTCCTCCCACTGATACCAATGATGGGGCACTATTCTTCCCACTGACACCAATGATGGGGCACTATTCCTCCCACTGACACCAATGATGCTTCCCATTGAAACAAATGATGGGGCACTATTCTTCACACTGATACCAATGATGGGGCACTATTCCTCCCACTGACTCCAATGATGGGGCACTATTCCTCCCACTGACACCAATGATGGGGCACTATTCTTCCCACTGATACAAGTGATGGGGCACTATTCCTCCCACTGACACTAATGAAGGGGCACTATTCTTCCCACTGACACCAATGATGGGGCATTATTCCTCACTCTGACACCAATGATAGGGCACTATTCTTCCCACTGATACCAATGATGGGGCACTATTCCTCCCACTGACACTAATGATGGGGCACTATTCTTCCCACTTACACCAATGATTGGTCTCTATTCCTCCCACTTACACCAATGATGGGGCACTATTCTTCCCACTGACATCAATGAT
Source organism: Staurois parvus (assembly GCF_062004578.1). NCBI lineage: Eukaryota > Metazoa > Chordata > Amphibia > Anura > Ranidae > Staurois > Staurois parvus. The sequence goes on from NW_028317922.1 coordinate 860,339, forward strand.
GGGGCACTATTCTTCCCACTGACACCAATGATGGGGCACTATTCCTCCCACTGACACCAATGATGGGGCACTATTCTTCCCATTGACACCAATGATGGGGCACTATTCTTCCTATTGACACCAATGATGGGGCACTATTCTTCCCACTGACACCAATGATGGGGCACTATTCTTCCCACAGACACCAATGATGGGGCACTATTCTTCCCACTGACACCTATGATGGGGCACTATTCTTCTCACTGACACCAATGATGGGGCACTAATCTTCCCACTGACACCAATGATGGGGCACTATTCTTCCCACTGAAACCAATGATGGGACACTATTCCTCCCACTGAAACCAATGATGGGACACTATTCTTCCCACTGACCCCAATGATGGGGCACTATTCCTCCCACTGACACCAATGATGGGGCACTATTCTTTACTCTGACACCAATGATGGGGCACTATTCTTCCCACTGACACCAATGATGGGGCACTATTCCTGCCACTGAAACCAATGATGGGGCACTATTCCTCTCACTCTCTGGTCATCCCCTTTACTGTGTCCGCAGTCTCTGGTCATCCCATGTACTGTGTCCGCAGTCTCTGGTCATCTCCTGTATTGTGTCCGCAGTCTCTGGCCATCTCCTGTACTGTGTCCGCAGTCTCTGGTCATCTCCTGTACTGTGTCCGCAGTCTCTGGTCATTTCCTGTACTGTGTCCGCAGTCTCTGGTCATCTCCTGTACTATGTCCGCAGTCTCTGCTCATCTCCTGTACTATGTCCGCAGTCTCTGCTCATCTCCTGTACTATGTCCGCAGTCTCTGGTCATCTCCTGTACTGTGTCCGCATTTGTTCATAGTTTTTTTTTTAAACTATAGTCCGGCACTCCAACGGTCTGAGGGACAGTGAACTGGCCCCCAGTTTAAAAAGTTGAGGACCCCTGGCCTAAACCATTGAAACCTGTTATGGCTCATTCTTTGAAAATCTGGGACTCATGTAAGTATTCGGCGGGACTACTCTCCCCACATTTACCTCTTCTACAGTTATTCAACTGTCCGCTTTTTCCCCCGGGGAATTCTGATGAGATGGCATGTCTTTGGTAAATAATCCATTGCTTTACATCTGATCACTCATTGGTCGGGGTCTGCATAGATTCGCGCAACTTCGAGAGTCATGCTATTCCTCCCTCAGAGATATTTCCATATTTGGAAATATGTCATTTTGTTGCACCCTTGATTCGCAGACGGGATTCCCTTGAACTTTATCTGGTTTTGAATCGCTTTGTAAGGCGTCGACTTCCACTAAAGGTGCCCTCTCTCATGTTTATTTATCAATCCAGAATCATATGGCTGAACGTTTACCTACCAATTGCGTACAATGGATTGTGGAGCTTCAGATGGAAATCTGCTGAGGATTGGGGGCCTATGTGACAAGCGGTTTCTCGATGCTCTCGGAATATACCGGCGTTAGAGAATTCCTTTAAGGTGATCTCGGGATGGTATTTTACCCCATCTCGATTAGCTAAATTTATACCAGATCACGACTCGCAGTGTTTTCATGGCTGTTCTCTAGAGGGTACGATGCTCCATATTTGGTGGACCTGTCCAGTGGCCCACCGATTATGGACTAGGGTTTACAATCTCATATATTCAGTTACGTCTATTAATCTAAAAAAAGACCCTATTGAAGCGTTGCTTTTTAAGCCACTCCATGGCCTACCTCGTTGACCCTCTCGCTTGTCAACTTTTGTTTTGTTTATGGCCACTAAGCAGACTATTGCCAGCTCTTGGAAGTCCCCCACTTTACAATTTGAGGAGGTCAGGTCTAGGATCCAAGGCGTCTTTATTAATGAAAAATTGATGGCAGTTTTGGAGCATAATCATGATAGGTTTCTTTCAGCTTGGCAACCTTGGGTGGACTACCACCCAATTTCTCCTTTTAACACAAAGCTTACTAATCTTTGATGTGTTGGGATTTTCCCCTTCAATCCCCCTATGTGGGGGTCGTGTCTCCCGGCCCTCCCGTCAGACAAACTTCTTTTCTTTTGCTGGTCTGTTTCTTTCTTCCCTTTGTTCTTTTCCTCCTTTTTTTCCTGTCTTTTCTGGAGTGGGGGGGGGGGGGGGGTCTGGGGTTCCTGAATCCTTGGTCCTCTTTGGATTTTCTCTCACTTTTTTTCTTTCTTCCTTCTTCCACATGGTTTGTTCCAAATAGACCAATTGCTTGTCATTTGTTGTTGTTATCTGATAGTTCTATGATTCTCAGGGAAAATATTTCTTCAAGAGGACGAGGCTCTCTCTGTGTTTTTGATGCTTTTCTCGAAGGTATCTTATGTATTTTATAACGTGATTGTGGGCTTCGTAGCCCCCTGTCTTATAATGTGTCATCTGGATCCCTGTGTGGGCCTTATATGTCTATTCCTGTGTTTCTGTGTGGTGTTTCCTTGTCCTCTGTTGTCTGGTGCTGCTTTCTATCATATGATTTGTCATGATTTGTATGTTTCTTTCACTCTGTTCAATAAAACGTTTAGTACAAGAAATAATGCTCGTAATAGTGTATTAGCAGAAGTTTTTTTAGGCGGAGAGTAGACGCTCTGCTCTTGGAGGTATAGGGTGATGACTAGCATCGAGTAGGTTAGCGTAGTGTAGTTTAGTGTAGGTCCTGCCCTGAAAGAGTCTACCTTGTCGTGGTGGGCAGGCTTGTCATCTTTTGGTTAAAAATGTTAAAACTGGAGAAAGAATGTATTGTCTCTGGGCAGTTTCATTTTTGACCATGAGATTCAACTAAAAGACTCCTAGATTTCATATAGACAGACCAGAAAAAAATAGTTATATCTCTATATAGAAAAAAAGATGCAGACAGTAATCTGTACAAACTATTTTAAAGTGGCTTTGTATGTTATCAGCATTTTTAATGTTACACGTTTATTCCTTCCATTTCTCTGATCTAATGTTTACAGGGGTATACTCTCTGGCCACGACACGACTCTGGAGATTTCTCTGCTGACCCACGGATGTTGATCAGGTGTCCAGGTAGGGTGGCGGCTTTCTCTTTGGGTCCTCATGCTGTTAGGTCTGCTGTCATAGGACTGCCTTGGTCATTCTTCTCCTCTGATCAGTCCTCAGTGTTGCCAATATAGAAATAATGCTCGTTCAGCAATCTTGGTCAAATGATCGGCCTATTTCTTTGTGAACCTCAAAAGTTTGACTAAAACTCTGGCCACTAGACTGAATGCGTTAATCCCTACTTTGACTGATAAAGATCAAGTACGTTTCGTACCTGGATGCCAGGCGGCTGATAATATCCGCTGCTCTGTTTTAATCAGTCACTTCGCTCGGATGCGATCCCGTGATCTTGTTTTTGTCCTTGGACATGACTAAAGCCTTTGACACTCTTTCTTGGAATTATTTGCAGATTTCCTTGCGGAGATGGGGTGTAGAAGTTTATTTTCTTCGGTGGATTTATAGACTTTATAGTACTCCGTTCGCTACAGTTCGCTATCATGGGGTTGAATCCTCTCGGTTTCAAATTAGGGGTGGTACGCCTCAGGGTTGTCCCTTGTCTCCTCTTCTTTTTATCATGGCCCTAGATCCCCTAACTGTTCGTATTCGGCTTCATGCGGACATTTCGGGTCTTGTGTTGGTGTGGTTACATCATACGATTGTGCCTTTTGCGGACGATATCCTGATGTATCTCTCTTCAACATTTGTTTCTCTCCCTAATCTCCTTTCGCTTCTTACTTATTTTGCTCATCTCTCGGTTTACATGTAAATCCTATGAAGTCAATGACTATGAATATTTCCCTTCTTCAATGGGCTGTGGCGCATCTTCAATCCCAATTTCCATTTCAATGGACCTCCGCTCTTCCTTATTGGGAAGTTAAACTTACACCTTCTTATGATTTGTTATACCCGGCAAATATTCCTCCCCTACTTTCTCAGCTAACCAAGTTGATCTCTTCTTGGCAATCCATGACCTTATCATGGTTCAGTAGGGCTTATGCGATTAAAATGACCTACCTTCTGAAATTATTGTATCCTTTTCAAGTGTTCCCTGTTCGGGTTCCACCTCATACACTCCGTATTTTACTACACCAAATTTTGCATTTTGTTTGGGCTTCGGCACTATTCCTCCCACTGACACCAATGATGGGGCACTATTCTTCCCATTGACACCAATGATGGGGCACTATTCCTCCCACTGACACCAATGATGGGGCACTATTCTTCCCACTGACACCAATGATGGGGCACTATTCTTCCCACTGACACCAATGATGGGGCACTATTCCTCCCACTGATACCAATGATGGGGCACTAGTCCTCCCTCTGACACCAATGATGGGACCCTATTCCTCCCACTGACACCAATGATGGGGCACTATTCTTCCCACTGACACCAATGATGGGGCACTATTCTTCCCACTGAAACCAATGATGGGACACTATTCCTCCCACTGAAACCAATGATGGGGCACAATTCTTCCCACTGACACCAATGATGGGGCATTATTCCTCACTCTGACACCAATGATGGGGCACTATTCTTCCCACTGATACCAATGATGGGGCACTATTCCTCTCACTGACACTAATGATGGGGCACTATTCTTCCCACTGACACCAATGATGGGGCACTATTCTTCCCACTTACTCCAATGATGGGGCACTATTCTTCCCACTGACACCAATGATGGGGCACAATTCCTCCCATTGACACCAATGACAGGACACTATTCCTCCCACTGACACCAATGATGGGGCACTATTCCCACTGATACCAATGATGGGGCACTATTCTTCCCACTGACATCAATGATGGGGCACTATTCCTCCCACTGACACCAATGATGGGGCACTATTCTTCCCATTGACACCAATGATGGGGCACTATTCTTCACACTGATACCAATGATGGGGCACTATTCCTCCCACTGACACCAATGATGGGGCACTATTCCTCCCACTCACACCAATGATGGGGCACTATTCTTCCCACTGATACCAATGATGGGGCACTATTCCTCCCACTGACACTAATGATGGGGCACTATTCTTCCCACTTACACCAATGATTGGTCTCTATTCCTCCCACTAACACCAATGATGGGGCACTATTCTTCCCACTGACATCAATGATGGGGCACTATTCTTCCCACTGACACCAATGATGGGGCACTATTCCTCCCACTGACACCAATGATGGGGCACTATTCTTCCCATTGACACCAATGATGGGGCACTATTCTTCCTATTGACACCAATGATGGGGCACTATTATTCCCACTGACACCAATGATGGGGCACTATTCTTCCCACTGACACCAATGATGTGGCACTATTTTTCCCACTGACACCTATGATGGGGCACTATTCTTCTCACTGACACCAATGATGGGGCACTAATCTTCCCACTGACACCAATGATGGGGCACTATTCTTCCCACTGAAACCAATGATGGGACACTATTCCTCCCACTGAAACCAATGATGGGACACTATTCTTCCCACTGACCCCAATGATGGGGCACTATTCCTTCCACTGACACCAATGATGGGGCACTATTCTTCCCACTGACACCAATGATGGGGCACTATTCCTCCCACTGAAACCAATGATGGGGCACTATTCCTCTCACTCTCTGGTCATCCCCTTTACTGTGTCCGCAGTCTCTGGTCATCCCATGTACTGTGTCCGCAGTCTCTGGTCATCTCCTGTATTGTGTCCGCAGTCTCTGGCCATCTCCTGTACTGTGTCCGCAGTCTCTGGTCATCTCCTGTACTGTGTCCGCAGTCTCTGGTCATTTCCTGTACTGTGTCCTCAGTCTCTGGTCATCTCCTGTACTATGTCCGCAGTCTCTGCTCATCTCCTGTACTATGTCCGCAGTCTCTGGTCATCTCCTGTACTGTGTCCGCATTTGTTCATAGTTTTTTTTTTAAACTATAGTCCGGCACTCCAACGGTCTGAGGGACAGTGAACTGGCCCCCAGTTTAAAAAGTTGAGGACCCCTGGCCTAAACCATTGAAACCTGTTATGGCTCATTCTTTGAAAATCTGGGACTCATGTAAGTATTCGGCGGGACTACTCTCCCCACATTTACCTCTTTTACAGTTATTCAACTGTCCGCTTTTTCCCCCGGGGAATTCTGATGAGATGGCATTTCTTTGGTAAATAATCCATTGCTTTACATCTGATCACTCATTGGTCGGGGTCTGCATACATTCGCGCAACTTCGAGAGTCATGCTATTCCTCCCTCAGAGATATTTCCATATTTGGAAATATGTCATTTTGTTGCACCCTTGATTCGCAGACGGGATTCCCCCCGAACTTTATCTGGTTTTGAATCGCTTTGTAAGGCGTCGACCTCCACTAAAGGTGCCCTCTCTCATGTTTATTTATCAATCCAGAATCATATGGCTGAACCTTTACCTACCAATTGCGTACAATGGATTGTGGAGCTTCAGATGGAAATCTGCTGAGGATTGGGGGCCTATGTGACAAGCGGTTTCTCGATGCTCTCGGAATATACCGGCGTTAGAGAATTCCTTTAAGGTGATCTCGGGATTGTATTTTACCCCATCTCGATTAGCTAAATTTATACCAGATCACGACTCGCAGTGTTTTCATGGCTGTTCTCTAGAGGGTACGATGCTCCATATTTGGTGGACCTGTCCAGTGGCCCACCGATTATGGACTAGGGTTTACAATCTCATATATTCAGTTACGTCTATTAATCTAAAAAAAGACCCTATTGAAGCGTTGCTTTTTAAGCCACTCCATGGCCTACCTCGTTGACCCTCTCGCTTGTCAACTTTTGTTTTGTTTATGGCCACTAAGCAGACTATTGCCAGCTCTTGGAAGTCCCCCACTTTACAATTTGAGGAGGTTAGGTCTAGGATCCAAGGCGTCTTTATTAATGAAAAATTGATGGCAGTTTTGGAGCATAATCATGATAGGTTTCTTTCAGCTTGGCAACCTTGGGTGGACTACCACCCAATTTCTCCTTTTAACACGAAGCTTACTAATCTTTGATGTGTTGGGATTTTCCCCTTCAATCCCCCTATGTGGGGGTCGTGTCTCCCGGCCCTCCCGTCAGACAAACTTCTTTTCTTTTGCTGGTCTGTTTCTTTCTTCCCTTTGTTCTTTTCCTCCTTTTTTTTCCTGTCTTTTCTGGAGTGGGGGGGTCTGGGGTTCCTGAATCCTTGGTCCTCTTTGGATTTTCTCTCACTTTTTTTCTTTCTTCCTTCTTCCACATGGTTTGTTCCAAATAGACCAATTGCTTGTCATTTGTTGTTGTTATCTGATAGTTCTATGATTCTCAGGGAAAATATTTCTTCAAGAGGACGAGGCTCTCTCTGTGTTTTTGATGCTTTTCTCGAAGGTATCTTATGTATTTTATAACGTGATTGTGGGCTTCATAGCCCCCTGTCTTATAATGTGTCATCTGGATCCCTGTGTGGGCCTTATATGTCTATTCCTGTGTTTCTGTGTGGTGTTTCCTTGTCCTCTGTTGTCTGGTGCTGCTTTCTATCATATGATTTGTCATGATTTGTATGTTTCTTTCACTCTGTTCAATAAAACGTTTAGTACAAGAAATAATGCTCGTAATAGTGTATTAGCAGAAGTTTTTTTAGGCGGAGAGTAGACGCTCTGCTCTTGGAGATATAGGGTGATGACTAGCATCGAGTAGGTTAGCGTAGTGTAGTTCAGTGTAGGTCCTGCCCTGAAAGAGTCTACCTTGTCGTGGTGGGCAGGCTTGTCATCTTTTGGTTAAAAATGTCAAAACTGGAGAAAGAATGTATTGTCTCTGGGCAGTTTCATTTTTGACCATGAGATTCAACTAAAAGACTCCTAGATTTCATATAGACAGACCAGAAGAATATAGTTATATCTCTATATAGAAAAAAAGATGCAGACAGTAATCTGTACAAACTATTTTAAAGTGGCTTTGTATGTTATCAGCATTTTTAATGTTACACGTTTATTCCTTCCATTTCATGCCGGCAACATTTCTCTGATCTAATGTTTACAGGGGTATACTCTCTGGCCACGACACGACTCTGGAGATTTCTCTGCTGACCCACGGATGTTGATCAGGTGTCCAGGTAGGGTGGCGGCTTTCTCTTTGGGTCCTCATGCTGTTAGGTCTGCTGTCATAGGACTGCCTTGGTCATTCTTCTCCTCTGATCAGTCCTCAGTGTTGCCAATATAGAAATAATGCTCGTTCAGCAATCTTGGTCAAATGATCGGCCTATTTCTTTGTGAACCTCAAAAGTTTGACTAAAACTCTGGCCACTAGACTGAATGCGTTAATCCCTACTTTGACTGATAAAGATCAAGTACGTTTCGTACCTGGATGCCAGGCGGCTGATAATATCCGCTGCTCTGTTTTAATCAGTCACTTCGCTCGGATGCGATCCCATGATCTTATGTTTTTGTCCTTGGACATGACTAAAGCCTTTGACACTCTTTCTTGGAATTATTTGCAGATTGCCTTGCGGAGATGGGGTGTAGAAGTTTATTTTCTTCGGTGGATTTATAGACTTTATAGTACTCCGTTCGCTACAGTTCGCTATCATGGGGTTGAATCCTCTCGGTTTCAAATTAGGGGTGGTACGCCTCAGGGTTGTCCCTTGTCTCCTCTTCTTTTTATCATGGCCCTAGATCCCCTAACTGTTCGTATTCGGCTTCATGCGGACATTTCGGGTCTTGTGTTGGTGTGGGTACATCATACGATTGTGCCTTTTGCGGACGATATCCTGATGTATCTCTCTTCACCATTTGTTTCTCTCCCTAATCTCCTTTCGCTTCTTACTTCTTTTGCTCATCTCTCGGGTTTACATGTAAATCCTATGAAGTCAATGACTATGAATATTTCCCTTCTTCAATGGGCTGTGGCGCATCTTCAATCCCAATTTCCATTTCAATGGACCTCCGCTCTTCCTTATTGGGAAGTTAAACTTACACCTTCTTATGATTTGTTATACCCGGCAAATATTCCTCCCCTACTTTCTCAGCTTACCAAGTTGATCTCTTCTTGGCAATCCATGAACTTATCATGGTTCAGTAGGGCTCATGCGATTAAAATGACCTACCTTCTGAAATTATTGTATCCTTTTCAAGTGTTCCCTGTTCGGGTTCCACCTCATACACTCCGTATTTTACTACACCAAATTTTGCCTTTTGTTTGGGCTTCGGCACTATTCCTCCCACTGACACCAATGATGGGGCACTATTCTTCCCACTGACACCAATGATGGGGCACTATTCCTCCCACTGACACCAATGATGGGGCACTATTCTTCCCACTGACACCAATGATGGGGCACTATTCTTCCCACTGACACCAATGATGGGGCACTATTCCTCCCACTGATACCAATGATGGGGCACTAGTCCTCCCTCTGACACCAATGATGGGACCCTATTCCTCCCACTGACACCAATGATGGGGCACTATTCCTCTCACTGACACTAATGATGGGGCACTATTCTTCCCACTGACACCAATGATGGGGCACTATTCTTCCCACTTACTTCAATGATGGGGCACTATTCTTCCCACTGACACCAATGATGGGGCACAATTCCTCCCATTGACACCAATGACAGGACACTATTCCTCCCACTGACACCAATGATGTGGCACTATTCCCACTGATACCAATGATGGGGCACTATTCTTCCCACTGACATCAATGATGGGGCACTATTCCTCCCACTGACACCAATGATGGGGCACTATTCTTCCCATTGACACCAATGATGGGGCACTATTCTTCACACTGATACCAATGATGGGGCACTATTCCTCCCACTGACACCAATGATGGGGCACTATTCCTCCCACTCACACCAATGATGGGGCACTATTCTTCCCACTGATACCAATGATGGAGCACTATTGCTCCCACTGACACTAATGAAGGGGCACTATTCTTCCCATTGACACCAATGATGGGGCATTATTCCTCACTCTAACACCAATGATAGGGCACTATTCTTCCCACTGACACCTATGATGGGGCACTATTCTTCCCACTGACACCAAAATGGGGCATTATTCCTCACTCTGACACCAATGATGGGGCACTATTCTTCCCACTGATACCAATGATGGGGTATTATTCCTCACTCTGACACCAATGATGGGGCACTATTCTTCCCACTGATACCAATAATGGGGCACCATTCTTCCCACTGATACCAATGATGGGGCACTATTCTTCCCACTGACACCAATGATGGGACACTATTCCTCCCACTGACACCAATGATGCTTCCCATTGAAACCAATGATGGGGCACTATTCTTCACACTGATACCAATGATGGGGCACTATTCCTCCCACTGACTCTAATGATGGGGCACTATTCCTCCCACTGACACCAATGATGGGGCACTATTCTTCCCACTGATACAAGTGATGGGACACTATTCCTCCCACTGACACTAAGGAAGGGGCACTATTCTTCCCACTGACACCAATGATGGGGCATTATTCCTCACTCTGACACCAATGATAGGGCACTATTCTTCCCACTGATACTAATTATGGGGCACTATTCCTCCCACTGACACTAATTATGGGGCACTATTCCTCCCACTGACACTAATGATGGGGCATTATTCTTCCCACTTACACCAATGATGGGTCTCTATTCCTCCCACTTACACCAATGATGGCGCACTATTCTTCCCACTGACATCAATGATGGGGCACTATTCTTCCCACTGACACCAATGATGGGGCACTATTCCTCCCACGGACACCAATGATGGGGCACTATTCTTCCCATTGACACCAATGATGGGGCACTATTCTTCCTATTGACACCAATGATGGGGCACTATTCTTCCCACTGACACCAATGATGGGGCACTATTCTTCCCACTGACACCAATGATGGGGCACTATTCTTCCCACTGTCACCTATGATGGGGCACTATTCTTCCCACTGACACCAATGATGGGGCACTAATCTTCCCACTGACACCAATGATGGGGCACTATTCTTCCCACTGAAACCAATGATGGGACACTATTCCTCCCACTGAAACCAATGATGGGACACTATTCTTCCCACTGACCCCAATGATGGGGCACTATTCCTCCCACTGACACCAATGATGGGGCACTATTCCTCTCACTCTCTGGTCATCCCCTTTACTGTGTCCGCAGTCTCTGGTAATCCCATGTACTGTGTCCGCAGTCTCTGGTCATCTCCTGTACTATGTCCGCAGTCTCTGGACATCTCCTGTATTGTGTCCGCAGTCTCTGGCCATCTCCTGTACTGTGTCCGCAGTCTCTGGTCATTTCCTGTACTGTGTCCGCAGTCTCTGGTCATCTCCTGTACTGTGTCCGCAGTCTCTGGTCATCTCCTGTACTATGTCCGCAGTCTCTGGTCATCTCCTGTACTGTGTCCGCATTTGTTCATAGTTTTTTTTTTAAACTATAGTCCGGCACTCCAACGGTCTGAGGGACAGTGAACTGGCCCCCAGTTTAAAAAGTTGAGGACCCCTGGCCTAAACCATTGAAACCTGTTATGGCTCATTCTTTGAAAATCTGGGACTCATGTAAGTATTCGGCGGGACTACTCTCCCCACATTTACCTCTTCTACAGTTATTCAACTGTCCGCTTTTTCCCCCGGGGAATTCTGATGAGATGGCATTTCTTTGGTAAATAATCCATTGCTTTACATCTGATCACTCATTGGTCGGGGTCTGCATACATTCGCGCAACTTCGAGAGTCATGCTATTCCTCCCTCAGAGATATTTCCATATTTGGAAATATGTCATTTTGTTGCACCCTTGATTCGCAGACGGGATTCCCCCCGAACTTTATCTGGTTTTGAATCGCTTTGTAAGGCGTCGACTTCCACTAAAGGTGCCCTCTCTCATGTTTATTTATCAATCCAGAATCATATGGCTGAACGATTACCTACCAATTGCGTACAATGGATTGTGGAGCTTCAGATGGAAATCTGCTGAGGATTGGGGGCCTATGTGACAAGCGGTTTCTCGATGCTCTCGGAATATACCGGCGTTAGAGAATTCCTTTAAGGTGATCTCGGGATGGTATTTTACCCCATCTCGATTAGCTAAATTTATACCAGATCACGACTCGCAGTGTTTTCATGGCTGTTCTCTAGAGGGTACGATGCTCCATATTTGGTGGACCTGTCCAGTGGCCCACCGATTATGGACTAGGGTTTACAATCTCATATATTCAGTTACGTCTATTAATCTAAAAAAAGACCCTATTGAAGCGTTGCTTTTTAAGCCACTCCATGGCCTACCTCGTTGACCCTCTCGCTTGTCAACTTTTGTTTTGTTTATGGCCACTAAGCAGACTATTGCCAGCTCTTGGAAGTCCCCCACTTTACAATTTGAGGAGGTCAGGTCTAGGATCCAAGGCGTCTTTATTAATGAAAAATTGATGGCAGTTTTGGAGCATAATCATGATAGGTTTCTTTCAGCTTGGCAACCTTGGGTGGACTACCACCCAATTTCTCCTTTTAACACAAAGCTTACTAATCTTTGATGTGTTGGGATTTTCCCCTTCAATCCCCCTATGTGGGGGTCGTGTCTCCCGGCCCTCCCGTCAGACAAACTTCTTTTCTTTTGCTGGTCTGTTTCTTTCTTCCCTTTGTTCTTTTCCTCCTTTTTTTCCTGTCTTTTCTGGAGTGGGGGGGGGGGGGTCTGGGGTTCCTGAATCCTTGGTCCTCTTTGGATTTTCTCTCACTTTTTTTCTTTCTTCCTTCTTCCACATGGTTTGTTCCAAATAGACCAATTGCTTGTCATTTGTTGTTGTTATCTGATAGTTCTATGATTCTCAGGGAAAATATTTCTTCAAGAGGACGAGGCTCTCTCTGTGTTTTTGATGCTTTTCTCGAAGGTATCTTATGTATTTTATAACGTGATTGTGGGCTTCGTAGCCCCCTGTCTTATAATGTGTCATCTGGATCCCTGTGTGGGCCTTATATGTCTATTCCTGTGTTTCTGTGTGGTGTTTCCTTGTCCTCTGTTGTCTGGTGCTGCTTTCTATCATATGATTTGTCATGATTTGTATGTTTCTTTCACTCTGTTCAATAAAACGTTTAGTACAAGAAATAATGCTCGTAATAGTGTATTAGCAGAAGTTTTTTTAGGCGGAGAGTAGACGCTCTGCTCTTGGAGATATAGGGTGATGACTAGCATGGAGTAGGTTAGCGTAGTGTAGTTCAGTGTAGGTCCTGCCCTGAAAGAGTCTACCTTGTCGTGGTGGGCAGGCTTGTCATCTTTTGGTTAAAAATGTTAAAACTGGAGAAAGAATGTATTGTCTCTGGGCAGTTTCATTTTTGACCATGAGATTCAACTAAAAGACTCCTAGATTTCATATAGACAGACCAGAAAAAAATAGTTATATCTCTATAGAGAAAAAAAGATGCAGACAGTAATCTGTACAAACTATTTTAAAGTGGCTTTGTATGTTATCAGCATTTTTAATGTTACACGTTTATTCCTTCCATTTCATGCCGGCAACATTTCTCTGATCTAATGTTTACAGGGGTATACTCTCTGGCCACGACACGACTCTGGAGATTTCTCTGCTGACCCACGGATGTTGATCAGGTGTCCAGGTAGGGTGGCGGCTTTCTCTTTGGGTCCTCATGCTGTTAGGTCTGCTGTCATAGGACTGCCTTGGTCATTCTTCTCCTCTGATCAGTCCTCAGTGTTGCCAATATAGAAATAATGCTCGTTCAGCAATCTTGGTCAAATGATCGGCCTATTTCTTTGTGAACCTCAAAAGTTTGACTAAAACTCTGGCCACTAGACTGAATGCGTTAATCCCTACTTTGACTGATAAAGATCAAGTACGTTTCGTACCTGGATGTCAGGCGGCTGATAATATCCGCTGCTCTGTTTTAATCAGTCACTTCGCTCGGATGCGATCCCGTGATCTTATGTTTTTGTCCTTGGACATGACTAAAGCCTTTGACACTCTTTCTTGGAATTATTTGCAGATTTCCTTGCGGAGATGGGGTGTAGAAGTTTATTTTCTTCGGTGGATTTATAGACTTTATAGTACTCCGTTCGCTACAGTTCGCTATCATGGGGTTGAATCCTCTCGGTTTCAAATTAGGGGTGGTACGCCTCAGGGTTGTCCCTTGTCTCCTCTTCTTTTTATCATGGCCCTAGATCCCCTAACTGTTCGTATTCGGCTTCATGCGGACATTTCGGGTCTTGTGTTGGTGTGGTTACATCATACGATTGTGCCTTTTGCGGACGATATCCTGATGTATCTCTCTTCAACATTTGTTTCTCTCCCTAATCTCCTTTCGCTTCTTACTTATTTTGCTCATCTCTCGGTTTACATGTAAATCCTATGAAGTCAATGACTATGAATATTTCCCTTCTTCAATGGGCTGTGGCGCATCTTCAATCCCAATTTCCATTTCAATGGACCTCCGCTCTTCCTTATTGGGAAGTTAAACTTACACCTTCTTATGATTTGTTATACCCGGCAAATATTCCTCCCCTACTTTCTCAGCTTACCAAGTTGATCTCTTCTTGGCAATCCATGACCTTATCATGGTTCAGTAGGGCTCATGCGATTAAAATGACCTACCTTCTGAAATTATTGTATCCTTTTCAAGTGTTCCCTGTTCGGGTTCCACCTCATACACTCCGTATTTTACTACACCAAATTTTGCATTTTGTTTGGGCTTCGGCACTATTCCTCCCACTGACACCAATGATGGGGCACTATTCTTCCCACTGACACCAATGATGGGGCACTATTCCTCCCACTGACACCAATGATGGGGCACTATTCTTCCCACTGACACCAATGATGGGGCACTATTCTTCCCACTGACACCAATGATGGGGCACTATTCCTCCCACTGATACCAATGATGGGGCACTAGTCCTCCCTCTGACACCAATGATGGGACCCTATTCCTCCCACTGACACCAATGATGGGGCACTATTCTTCCCACTGACACCAATGATGGGGCACTATTCTTCCCACTGAAACCAATGATGGGACACTATTCCTCCCACTGAAACCAATGATGGGGCACAATTCTTCCCACTGACACCAATGATGGGGCATTATTCCTCACTCTGACACCAATGATGGGGCACTATTCTTCCCACTGATACCAATGACGGGGCACTATTCCTCTCACTGACACTAATGATGGGGCACTATTCTTCCCACTGACACCAATGATGGGGCACTATTCTTCCCACTGACACCAATGATGGGGCACAATTCCTCCCATTGACACCAATGACAGGACACTATTCCTCCCACTGACACCAATGATGGGGCACTATTCCCACTGATACCAATGATGGGGCACTATTCTTCCCACTGACATCAATGATGGGGCACTATTCCTCCCACTGACACCAATGATGGGGCACTATTCTTCCCATTGACACCAATGATGGGGCACTATTCTTCACACTGATACCAATGATGGGGCACTATTCCTCCCACTGACACCAATGATGGGGCACTATTCCTCCCACTCACACCAATGATGGGGCACTATTCTTCCCACTGATACCAATGATGGAGCACTATTCCTCCCACTGACACCAATGATGGGGCACTATTCTTTACTCTGACACCAATGATGGGGCACTATTCTTCCCACTGATACCAATGATGGGGCACTATTCCTCCCACTGAAACCAATGATGGGGCACTATTCCTCTCACTCTCTGGTCATCCCCTTTACTGTGTCCGCCGTCTCTGGTCATCCCATGTACTGTGTCCGCAGTCTCTGGTCATCTCCTGTACTATGTCCGCAGTCTCTGGACATCTCCTGTACTATGTCCGCAGTCTCTGGACATCTCCTGTATTGTGTCCGCAGTCTCTGGCCATCTCCTGTACTGTGTCCGCAGTCTCTGGTCATTTCCTGTACTGTGTCCGCAGTCTCTGGTCATCTCCTGTACTGTGTCCGAAGTCTCTGGTCATCTCCTGTACTATGTCCGCAGTCTCTGCTCATCTCCTGTACTATGTCCGCAGTCTCTGGACATCTCCTGTATTGTGTCCGCAGTCTCTGGCCATCTCCTGTACTGTGTCCGCAGTCTCTGGTCATTTCCTGTGCTGTGTCCGCAGTCTCTGGTCATCTCCTGTACTGTGTCTGCAGTCTCTGGTCATCTCCTGTACTATGTCCGCAGTCTCTGCTCATCTCCTGTACTATGTCCGCAGTCTCTGGTCATCTCCTGTACTGTGTCCGCAGTCTCTGGTCATCTCCTGTACTGTGTCCGCATTTGTTCATAGTTTTTTTTTTAAACTATAGTCCGGCACTCCAACGGTCTGAGGGACAGTGAACTGGCCCCCAGTTTAAAAAGTTGAGGACCCCTGGCCTAAACCATTGAAACCTGTTATGGCTCATTCTTTGAAAATCTGGGACTCATGTAAGTATTCGGCGGGACTACTCTCCCCACATTTACCTCTTTTACAGTTATTTAACTGTCCGCTTTTTCCCCCGGGGAATTCTGATGAGATGGCATTTCTTTGGTAAATAATCCATTGCTTTACATCTGATCACTCATTGGTCGGGGTCTGCATACATTCGCGCAACTTCGAGAGTCATGCTATTCCTCCCTCAGAGATATTTCCATATTTGGAAATATGTCATTTTGTTGCACCCTTGATTCGCAGACGGGAATCCCCCCGAACTTTATCTGGTTTTGAATCGCTTTGTAAGGCGTCGACTTCCACTAAAGGTGCCCTCTCTCATGTTTATTTATCAATCCAGAATCATATGGCTGAACCTTTACCTACCAATTGCGTACAATGGATTGTGGAGCTTCAGATGGAAATCTGCTGAGGATTGGGGGCCTATGTGACAAGCGGTTTCTCGATGCTCTCGGAATATACCGGCGTTAGAGAATTCCTTTAAGGTGATCTCGGGATGGTATTTTACCCCATCTCGATTAGCTAAATTTATACCAGATCACGACTCGCAGTGTTTTCATGGCTGTTCTCTAGAGGGTACGATGCTCCATATTTGGTGGACCTGTCCAGTGGCCCACCGATTATGGACTAGGGTTTACAATCTCATATATTCAGTTACGTCTATTAATCTAAAAAAAGACCCTATTGAAGCGTTGCTTTTTAAGCCACTCCATGGCCTACCTCGTTGACCCTCTCGCTTGTCAACTTTTGTTTTGTTTATGGCCACTAAGCAGACTATTGCCAGCTCTTGGAAGTCCCCCACTTTACAATTTGAGGAGGTCAGGTCTAGGATCCAAGGCGTCTTTATTAATGAAAAATTGATGGCAGTTTTGGAGCATAATCATGATAGGTTTCTTTCAGCTTGGCAACCTTGGGTGGACTACCACCCAATTTCTCCTTTTAACACGAAGCTTACTAATCTTTGATGTGTTGGGATTTTCCCCTTCAATCCCCCTATGTGGGGGTCGTGTCTCCCGGCCCTCCCGTCAGACAAACTTCTTTTCTTTTGCTGGTCTGTTTCTTTCTTCCCTTTGTTCTTTTCCTCCTTTTTTTCCTGTCTTTTCTGGAGTGGGGGGGGGGGGGTCTGGGGTTCCTGAATCCTTGGTCCTCTTTGGATTTTCTCTCACTTTTTTTCTTTCTTCCTTCTTCCACATGGTTTGTTCCAAATAGACCAATTGCTTGTCATTTGTTGTTGTTATCTGATAGTTCTATGATTCTCAGGGAAAATATTTCTTCAAGAGGACGAGGCTCTCTCTGTGTTTTTGATGCTTTTCTCGAAGGTATCTTATGTATTTTATAACGTGATTGTGGGCTTCGTAGCCCCCTGTCTTATAATGTGTCATCTGGATCCCTGTGTGGGCCTTATATGTCTATTCCTGTGTTTCTGTGTGGTGTTTCCTTGTCCTCTGTTGTCTGGTGCTGCTTTCTATCATATGATTTGTCATGATTTGTATGTTTCTTTCACTCTGTTCAATAAAACGTTTAGTACAAGAAATAATGCTCGTAATAGTGTATTAGCAGAAGTTTTTTTAGGCGGAGAGTAGACGCTCTGCTCTTGGAGGTATAGGGTGATGACTAGCATCGAGTAGGTTAGCGTAGTGTAGTTCAGTGTAGGTCCTGCCCTGAAAGAGTCTACCTTGTCGTGGTGGGCAGGCTTGTCATCTTTTGGTTAAAAATGTCAAAACTGGAGAAAGAATGTATTGTCTCTGGGCAGTTTCATTTTTGACCATGGGATTCAACTAAAAGACTCCTAGATTTCATATAGACAGACCAGAAGAATATAGTTATATCTCTATATAGAAAAAAAGATGCAGACAGTAATCTGTACAAACTATTTTAAAGTGGCTTTGTATGTTATCAGCATTTTTAATGTTACACGTTTATTCCTTCCATTTCATGCCGGCAACATTTCTCTGATCTAATGTTTACAGGGGTATACTCTCTGGCCACGACACGACTCTGGAGATTTCTCTGCTGACCCACGGATGTTGATCAGGTGTCCAGGTAGGGTGGCGGCTTTCTCTTTGGGTCCTCATGCTGTTAGGTCTGCTGTCATAGGACTGCCTTGGTCATTCTTCTCCTCTGATCAGTCCTCAGTGTTGCCAATATAGAAATAATGCTCGTTCAGCAATCTTGGTCAAATGATCGGCCTATTTCTTTGTGAACCTCAAAAGTTTGACTAAAACTCTGGCCACTAGACTGAATGCGTTAATCCCTACTTTGACTGATAAAGATCAAGTACGTTTCATACCTGGATGCCAGGCGGCTGATAATATCCGCTGCTCTGTTTTAATCAGTCACTTCGCTCGGATGCGATCCCGTGATCTTATGTTTTTGTCCTTGGACATGACTAAAGCCTTTGACACTCTTTCTTGGAATTATTTGCAGATTGCCTTGCGGAGATGGGGTGTAGAAGTTTATTTTCTTCGGTGGATTTATAGACTTTATAGTACTCCGTTCGCTACAGTTCGCTATCATGGGGTTGAATCCTCTCGGTTTCAAATTAGGGGTGGTACGCCTCAGGGTTGTCCCTTGTCTCCTCTTCTTTTTATCATGGCCCTAGATCCCCTAACTGTTCGTATTCGGCTTCATGCGGACATTTCGGGTCTTGTGTTGGTGTGGGTACATCATACGATTGTGCCTTTTGCGGACGATATCCTGATGTATCTCTCTTCACCATTTGTTTCTCTCCCTAATCTCCTTTCGCTTCTTACTTCTTTTGCTCATCTCTCGGGTTTACATGTAAATCCTATGAAGTCAATGACTATGAATATTTCCCTTCTTCAATGGGCTGTGGCGCATCTTCAATCCCAATTTCCATTTCAATGGACCTCCGCTCTTCCTTATTGGGAAGTTAAACTTACACCTTCTTATGATTTGTTATACCCGGCAAATATTCCTCCCCTACTTTCTCAGCTTACCAAGTTGATCTCTTCTTGGCAATCCATGAACTTATCATGGTTCAGTAGGGCTCATGCGATTAAAATGACCTACCTTCTGAAATTATTGTATCCTTTTCAAGTGTTCCCTGTTCGGGTTCCACCTCATACACTCCGTATTTTACTACACCAAATTTTGCCTTTTGTTTGGGCTTCGGCACTATTCCTCCCACTGACACCAATGATGGGGCACTATTCTTCCCACTGACACCAATGATGGGGCACTATTCCTCCCACTGACACCAATGATGGGGCACTATTCTTCCCACTGACACCAATGATGGGGCACTATTCTTCCCACTGACACCAATGATGGGGCACTATTCCTCCCACTGATACCAATGATGGGGCACTAGTCCTCCCTCTGACACCAATGATGGGACCCTATTCCTCCCACTGACACCAATGATGGGGCACTATTCCTCTCACTGACACTAATGATGGGGCACTATTCTTCCCACTGACACCAATGATGGGGCACTATTCTTCCCACTTACTCCAATGATGGGGCACTATTCTTCCCACTGACACCAATGATGGGGCACAATTCTTCCCATTGACACCAATGACAGGACACTATTCCTCCCACTGACACCAATGATGTGGCACTATTCCCACTGATACCAATGACGGGGCACTATTCTTCCCACTGACATCAATGATGGGGCACTATTCCTCCCACTGACACCAATGATGGGGCACTATTCTTCCCATTGACACCAATGATGGGGCACTATTCTTCACACTGATACCAATGATGGGGCACTATTCCTCCCACTGACACCAATGATGGGGCACTATTCCTCCCACTCACACCAATGATGGGGCACTATTCTTCCCACTGATACCAATGATGGAGCACTATTGCTCCCACTGACACTAATGAAGGGGCACTATTCTTCCCACTGACACCAATGATGGGGCATTATTCCTCACTCTAACACCAATGATAGGGCACTATTCTTCCCACTGACACCTATGATGGGGCACTATTCTTCCCACTGACACCAAAATGGGGCATTATTCCTCACTCTGACACCAATGATGGGGCACTATTCTTCCCACTGATACCAATGATGGGGTATTATTCCTCACTCTGACACCAATGATGGGGCACTATTCTTCCCACTGATACCAATAATGGGGCACCATTCTTCCCACTGATACCAATGATGGGGCACTATTCTCCCCACTGACACCAATGATGGGACACTATTCCTCCCACTGACACCAATGATGCTTCCCATTGAAACCAATGATGGGGCACTATTCTTCACACTGATACCAATGATGGGGCACTATTCCTCCCACTGACTCTAATGATGGGGCACTATTCCTCCCACTGACACCAATGATGGGGCACTATTCTTCCCACTGATACAAGTGATGGGACACTATTCCTCCCACTGACACTAATGAAGGGGCACTATTCTTCCCACTGACACCAATGATGGGGCATTATTCCTCACTCTGACACCAATGATAGGGCACTATTCTTCCCACTGATACTAATTATGGGGCACTATTCCTCCCACTGACACTAATTATGGGGCACTATTCCTCCCACTGACACTAATGATGGGGCACTATTCTTCCCACTTACACCAATGATGGGTCTCTATTCCTCCCACTTACACCAATGATGGCGCACTATTCTTCCCACTGACATCAATGATGGGGCACTATTCTTCCCACTGACACCAATGATGGGGCACTATTCCTCCCACGGACACCAATGATGGGGCACTATTCTTCCCATTGACACCAATGATGGGGCACTATTCTTCCTATTGACACCAATGATGGGGCACTATTCTTCCCACTGACACCAATGATGGGGCACTATTCTTCCCACTGACACCAATGATGGGGCACTATTCTTCCCACTGTCACCTATGATGGGGCACTATTCCTCCCACTGACACCAATGATGGGGCACTATTCTTCCCACTGAAACCAATGATGGGACACTATTCCTCCCACTGAAACCAATGATGGGACACTATTCTTCCCACTGACCCCAATGATGGGGCACTATTCCTCCCACTGACACCAATGATGGGGCACTATTCCTCTCACTCTCTGGTCATCCCCTTTACTGTGTCCGCAGTCTCTGGTCATCCCATGTACTGTGTCCGCAGTCTCTGGTCATCTCCTGTACTATGTCCGCAGTCTCTGGACATCTCCTGTATTGTGTCCGCAGTCTCTGGCCATCTCCTGTACTGTGTCCGCAGTCTCTGGTCATTTCCTGTACTGTGTCCTCAGTCTCTGGTCATCTCCTGTACTGTGTCCGCAGTCTCTGGTCATCTCCTGTACTATGTCCGCAGTCTCTGGTCATCTCCTGTACTGTGTCCGCATTTGTTCATAGTTTTTTTTTTAAACTATAGTCCGGCACTCCAACGGTCTGAGGGACAGTGAACTGGCCCCCAGTTTAAAAAGTTGAGGACCCCTGGCCTAAACCATTGAAACCTGTTATGGCTCATTCTTTGAAAATCTGGGACTCATGTAAGTATTCGGCGGGACTACTCTCCCCACATTTACCTCTTCTACAGTTATTCAACTGTCCGCTTTTTCCCCCGGGGAATTCTGATGAGATGGCATTTCTTTGGTAAATAATCCATTGCTTTACATCTGATCACTCATTGGTCGGGGTCTGCATACATTCGCGCAACTTCGAGAGTCATGCTATTCCTCCCTCAGAGATATTTCCATATTTGGAAATATGTCATTTTGTTGCACCCTTGATTCGCAGACGGGATTCCCCCCGAACTTTATCTGGTTTTGAATCGCTTTGTAAGGCGTCGACTTCCACTAAAGGTGCCCTCTCTCATGTTTATTTATCAATCCAGAATCATATGGCTGAACGTTTACCTACCAATTGCGTACAATGGATTGTGGAGCTTCAGATGGAAATCTGCTGAGGATTGGGGGCCTATGTGACAAGCGGTTTCTCGATGCTCTCGGAATATACCGGCGTTAGAGAATTCCTTTAAGGTGATCTCGGGATGGTATTTTACCCCATCTCGATTAGCTAAATTTATACCAGATCACGACTCGCAGTGTTTTCATGGCTGTTCTCTAGAGGGTACGATGCTCCATATTTGGTGGACCTGTCCAGTGGCCCACCGATTATGGACTAGGGTTTACAATCTCATATATTCAGTTACGTCTATTAATCTAAAAAAAGACCCTATTGAAGCGTTGCTTTTTAAGCCACTCCATGGCCTACCTCGTTGACCCTCTCGCTTGTCAACTTTTGTTTTGTTGATGGCCACTAAGCAGACTATTGCCAGCTCTTGGAAGTCCCCCACTTTACAATTTGAGGAGGTCAGGTCTAGGATCCAAGGCGTCTTTATTAATGAAAAATTGATGGCAGTTTTGGAGCATAATCATGATAGGTTTCTTTCAGCTTGGCAACCTTGGGTGGACTACCACCCAATTTCTCCTTTTAACACAAAGCTTACTAATCTTTGATGTGTTGGGATTTTCCCCTTCAATCCCCCTATGTGGGGGTCGTGTCTCCCGGCCCTCCCGTCAGACAAACTTCTTTTCTTTTGCTGGTCTGTTTCTTTCTTCCCTTTGTTCTTTTCCTCCTTTTTTTCCTGTCTTTTCTGGAGTGGGGGGGGGGTCTGGGGTTCCTGAATCCTTGGTCCTCTTTGGATTTTCTCTCACTTTTTTTCTTTCTTCCTTCTTCCACATGGTTTGTTCCAAATAGACCAATTGCTTGTCATTTGTTGTTGTTATCTGATAGTTCTATGATTCTCAGGGAAAATATTTCTTCAAGAGGACGAGGCTCTCTCTGTGTTTTTGATGCTTTTCTCGAAGGTATCTTATGTATTTTATAACGTGATTGTGGGCTTCGTAGCCCCCTGTCTTATAATGTGTCATCTGGATCCCTGTGTGGGCCTTATATGTCTATTCCTGTGTTTCTGTGTGGTGTTTCCTTGTCCTCTGTTGTCTGGTGCTGCTTTCTATCATATGATTTGTCATGATTTGTATGTTTCTTTCACTCTGTTCAATAAAACGTTTAGTACAAGAAATAATGCTCGTAATAGTGTATTAGCAGAAGTTTTTTTAGGCGGAGAGTAGACGCTCTGCTCTTGGAGATATAGGGTGATGACTAGCATCGAGTAGGTTAGCGTAGTGTAGTTCAGTGTAGGTCCTGCCCTGAAAGAGTCTACCTTGTCGTGGTGGGCAGGCTTGTCATCTTTTGGTTAAAAATGTTAAAACTGGAGAAAGAATGTATTGTCTCTGGGCAGTTTCATTTTTGACCATGAGATTCAACTAAAAGACTCCTAGATTTCATATAGACAGACCAGAAAAAAATAGTTATATCTCTATATAGAAAAAAAGATGCAGACAGTAATCTGTACAAACTATTTTAAAGTGGCTTTGTATGTTATCAGCATTTTTAATGTTACACGTTTATTCCTTCCATTTCATGCAGGCAACATTTCTCTGATCTAATGTTTACAGGGGTATACTCTCTGGCCACGACACGACTCTGGAGATTTCTCTGCTGACCCACGGATGTTGATCAGGTGTCCAGGTAGGGTGGCGGCTTTCTCTTTGGGTCCTCATGCTGTTAGGTCTGCTGTCATAGGAATGCCTTGGTCATTCTTCTCCTCTGATCAGTCCTCAGTGTTGCCAATATAGAAATAATGCTCGTTCAGCAATCTTGGTCAAATGATCGGCCTATTTCTTTGTGAACCTCAAAAGTTTGACTAAAACTCTGGCCACTAGACTGAATGCGTTAATCCCTACTTTGACTGATAAAGATCAAGTACGTTTCATACCTGGATGCCAGGCGGCTGATAATATCCGCTGCTCTGTTTTAATCAGTCACTTCGCTCGGATGCGATCCCGTGATCTTATGTTTTTGTCCTTGGACATGACTAAAGCCTTTGACACTCTTTCTTGGAATTATTTGCAGATTGCCTTGCGGAGATGGGGTGTAGAAGTTTATTTTCTTCGGTGGATTTATAGACTTTATAGTACTCCGTTCGCTACAGTTCGCTATCATGGGGTTGAATCCTCTCGGTTTCAAATTAGGGGTGGTACGCCTCAGGGTTGTCCCTTGTCTCCTCTTCTTTTTATCATGGCCCTAGATCCCCTAACTGTTCGTATTCGGCTTCATGCGGACATTTCGGGTCTTGTGTTGGTGTTGGTACATCATACGATTGTGCCTTTTGCGGACGATATCCTGATGTATCTCTCTTCAACATTTGTTTCTCTCCCTAATCTCCTTTCGCTTCTTACTTATTTTGCTCATCTCTCGGGTTTACATGTAAATCCTATGAAGTCAATGACTATGAATATTTCCCTTCTTCAATGGGCTGTGGCGCATCTTCAATCCCAATTTCCATTTCAATGGACCTCCGCTCTTCCTTATTGGGAAGTTAAACTTACACCTTCTTATGATTTGTTATACCCGGCAAATATTCCTCCCCTACTTTCTCAGCTAACCAAGTTGATCTCTTCTTGGCAATCCATGACCTTATCATGGTTCAGTAGGGCTCATGCGATTAAAATGACCTACCTTCTGAAATTATTGTATCCTTTTCAAATGTTCCCTGTTCGGGTTCCACCTCATACACTCAGTATTTTACTACACCAAATTTTGCCTTTTGTTTGGGCTTCGGCACTATTCCTCCCTCTGACACCAATGATGGGGTACTATTCTTCCCACTGACACCAATGATGGGGCACTATTCCTCCCACTGACACCAATGATGGGGCACTATTCTTCCCACTGACACCAATGATGGGGCACTATTCTTCCCACTGACACCAATGATGGGGCACTATTCCTCCCACTGATACCAATGATGGGGCACTAGTACTCCCTCTGACACCAATGATGGGACCCTATTCCTCCCACTGACACCAATGAAGGGGCACTATTCCTCTCACTGACACTAATGATGGGGCACTATTCTTCCCACTGACACCAATGATGGGGCACTATTCTTCCTACTGACACCAATGATGGGGCACTATTCTTCCCACTTACTCCAATGATGGGGCACTATTCTTCCCACTGACACCAATGATGGGGCACAATTCCTCCCATTGACACCAATGACAGGACACTATTCCTCCCACTGACACCAATGATGTGGCACTATTCCCACTGATACAAATGATGGGGCACTATTCTTCCCACTGACATCAATGATGGGGCACTATTCCTCCCACTGACACCAATGATGGGGCACTATTCTTCCCATTGACACCAATGATGGGGCACTATTCTTCACACTGATACCAATGATGGGGCACTATTCCTCCCACTGACACCAATGATGGGGCACTATTCCTCCCACTCACACCAATGATGGGGCACTAATCTTCCCACTGACACCAATGATGGGGCACTATTCTTCCCACTGACACCTATGATGGGGCACAATTCTTCCCACTGACACCAATGATGGGGCACTAATCTTCCCACTGACACCAATGATGGGGCACTATTCTTCCCACTGAAACCAATGATGGGACACTATTCCTCCCACTGACACCAATGATGGGGCACTAATCTTCCCACTGACACCAATGATGGGGCACTATTCTTCCCACTGAAACCAATGATGGGACACTATTCTTCCCACTGACCCCAATGATGGGGCACTATTCCTCCCACTGACACCAATGATGGGGCACTATTCTTTACTCTGACACCAATGATGGGGCACTATTCTTCCCACTGATACCAATGATGGGGCACTATTCCTCCCACTGAAACCAATGATGGGGCACTATTCCTCTCACTCTCTGGTCATCCCCTTTACTGTGTCCGCAGTCTCTGGTCATCCCATGTACTGTGTTCGCAGTCTCTGGTCATCTCCTGTACTATGTCCGCAGTCTCTGGACATCTCCTGTATTGTGTCCGCAGTCTCTGTCCATCTCCTGTACTGTGTCCACAGTCTCTGGTCATTTCCTGTACTGTGTCCGCAGTCTCTGGTCATCTCCTGTACTGTGTCCGCAGTCTCTGGTCATCTCCTGTACTATGTCCGCAGTCTCTGGTCATCTTCTGTACTGTGTCCGCATTTGTTCATAGTTTTTTTTTTAAACTATAGTCCGGCACTCCAACGGTCTGAGGGACAGTGAACTGGCCCCCAGTTTAAAAAGTTGAGGACCCCTGGCCTAAACCACTGAAACCTGTTATGGCTCATTCTTTGAAAATCTGGGACTCATGTACGTATTCGGTGGGACTACTCTCCCCACATTTACCTCTTCTACAGTTATTCAACTGTCCGCTTTTTCCCCCGGGGAATTCTGATGAGAAGGCATTTCTTTGGTAAATAATCCATTGCTTTACATCTGATCACTCATTGGTCGGGGTCTGCATACATTCGCGCAACTTCGAGAGTCATGCTATTCCTCCCTCAGAGATATTTCCATATTTGGAAATATGTCATTTTGTTGCACCCTTGATTCGCAGACGGGATTCCCCCCGAACTTTATCTGGTTTTGAATCGCTTTGTAAGGCGTCGACTTCCACTAAAGGTGCCCTCTCTCATGTTTATTTATCAATCCAGAATCATATGGCTGAACCTTTACCTACCAATTGCGTACAATGGATTGTGGAGCTTCAGATGGAAATCTGCTGAGGATTGGGGGCCTATGTGACAAGCGGTTTCTCGATGCTCTCGGAATATACCGGCGTTAGAGAATTCCTTTAAGGTGATCTCGGGATGGTATTTTACCCCATCTCGATTAGCTAAATTTATACCAGATCACGACTCGCAGTGTTTTCATGGCTGTTCTCTAGAGGGTACGATGCTCCATATTTGGTGGACCTGTCCAGTGGCCCACCGATTATGGACTAGGGTTTACAATCTCATATTCAGTTACGTCTATTAATCTAAAAAAAGACCCTATTGAAGCGTTGCTTTTTAAGCCACTCCATGGCCTACCTCGTTGACCCTCTCGCTTGTCAACTTTTGTTTTGTTTATGGCCACTAAGCAGACTATTGCCAGCTCTTGGAAGTCCCCCACTTTACAATTTGAGGAGGTCAGGTCTAGGATCCAAGGCGTCTTTATTAATGAAAAATTGATGGCAGTTTTGGAGCATAATCATGATAGGTTTCTTTCAGCTTGGCAACCTTGGGTGGACTACCACCCAATTTCTCCTTTTAACACGAAGCTCACTAATCTTTGATTTGTTGGGATTTTCCCCTTCAATCCCCCTATGTGGGGGTCGTGTCTCCCAGCCCTCCCCTCAGACAAACTTCTTTTCTTTTGCTGGTCTGTTTCTTTCTTCCCTTTGTTCTTTTCCTCCTTTTTTTCCTGTCTTTTCTGGAGTGGGGGGGTCTGGGGTTCCTGAATCCTTGGTCCTCTTTGGATTTTCTCTCACTTTTTTTCTTTCTTCCTTCTTTCATATGGTTTGTTCCAAATAGACCAATTGCTTGTCATTTGTTGTTGTTATCTGATAGTTCTATGATTCTCAGGGAAAATATTTCTTCAAGAGGACGAGGCTCTCTCTGTGTTTTTGATGCTTTTCTCGAAGGTATCTTATGTATTTTATAACGTGATTGTGGGCTTCGTAGCCCCCTGTCTTATAATGTGTCATCTGGATCCCTGTGTGGGCCTTATATGTCTATTCCTGTGTTTCTGTGTGGTGTTTCCTTGTCCTCTGTTGTCTGGTGCTGCTTTCTATCATATGATTTGTCATGATTTGTATGTTTCTTTCACTCTGTTCAATAAAACGTTTAGTACAAGAAATAATGCTCGTAATAGTGTATTAGCAGAAGTTTTTTTAGGCGGAGAGTAGACGCTCTGCTCTTGGAGATATAGGGTGATGACTAGCATCGAGTAGGTTAGCGTAGTGTAGTTTAGTGTAGGTCCTGCCCTGAAAGAGTCTACCTTGTCGTGGTGGGCAGGCTTGTCATCTTTTGGTTAAAAATGTCAAAACTGGAGAAAGAATGTATTGTCTCTGGGCAGTTTCATTTTTGACCATGAGATTCAACTAAAAGACTCCTAGATTTCATATAGACAGACCAGAAAAAAATAGTTATATGTCTATAGAGAAAAAAAGATGCAGACAGTAATCTGTACAAACTATTTTAAAGTGGCTTTGTATGTTATCAGCATTTTTTATGTTACACGTTTATTCCTTCCATTTCATGCCGGCAACATTTCTCTGATCTAATGTTTACAGGGGTATACTCTCTGGCCACGACACGACTCTGGAGATTTCTCTGCTGACCCACGGATGTTGATCAGGTGTCCAGGTAGGGTGGCGGCTTTCTCTTTGGGTCCTCATGCTGTTAGGTCTGCTGTCATAGGACTGCCTTGGTCATTTTTCTCTTCTGATCA
Organism: Staurois parvus; assembly: GCF_062004578.1. Lineage (NCBI taxonomy): Eukaryota > Metazoa > Chordata > Amphibia > Anura > Ranidae > Staurois > Staurois parvus. Next base: position 889,060 of record NW_028317922.1, read on the forward strand.
TTCCTCAGTGTTACCAACATAGAAATAATGCTTGTAATAGCGTATTAGCACAGGTTTTTTAAGCAGAGAGTAGACACTCTTCATCTGAAGGAATGGAGTGAGGCTACCTCTCGGGGAAGCTCTGAAACTGTGGCAGGACAGGAATGTTGGTGGCGCATAGCTCTCAGGAAGCCTCGGCCTTCTTGTTGGGTTCACGAAGTTCAGGATTGATTGCACCTCCTCCCAGTTGGGTGTGGTCTGGTGGGATAACTGGGGTGTTATGCATGGCCTGATAGGTGGAATATGGGTGGGGTTTCCTCCTTCAGGGGGTGACCACAGTACCCTGAGTGTTGTCATTCCCCCTGTTGCTGCCATGGGCTCTATTCATATGTTTTGGAATTTTAATTCTAAATAAAAACTTTTTTTTATTTAACATACAATTATTTATTGTAATACACTATTGTGAGCATTTTTCTATGTCAGTAAAACTGGGGACTGGTGAGATGAGGAGGGCGACAAAGGTTCTCTGTGAACAAACTTCACTATAATTTTATCACTTGCCCTCCTGAGGATTTACCCCCCTTCCTGACCAGGCCTCTTTTTTGCTACTGGGCGCTGCACTAAATCAACTGATAATTGCGCGGTCATGCAATGCTGCTCCCAAACGAAATTTGCGTCCTTTTTTTCCACACAAATAGAGCTTTCTTTCGGTGGTATTTGATCACCTGTGCGCTTTTTATTTTTCACGCTATAAACAAAAATAGACCAAAAATTTTGAAGAAAAACAATGTTTTTTACTTTCAGCTATAAAAAATATATAGTAAACTCAAAGTTAGTTATACATTTAGGCTAAAATGTATTCTGCTACATGTTTTTGGTAAAAAATCCCAATAAGTGTATATTGATTGCTTTGTGTGGAAGTTATAGCGTCTACAAACTATGGTATAGATACTGCAATTATCGCCATTTTTTGCTATACAGCGCTGCGCTAGTTTAACGGACAATTGCGCGGTCATGCAATACGGTACATAAATGAAATTTACATCTTTTTTTTCCCACAAATTGAGCTTTCTTTCGGTGGTATTTGATCGCCTGTGCGTTTTTTATTTTTTGCGCTATAAAAAAGAAAAGGCTGATGATTTTTACAAAAAAAAGAACAATATTTTGGACTTTTTGCTATAAAACATGTCCAGTAAAAAAAAATGTAAAAATCAAATTTAGTTATAAATTTCTGCCAAAATGTATTCTGCGACATGTCTTTGCTTAAAAAAAATCCCAATACGTATAAATTAATTGGTTTACGTGAAAGTTATAGCGTCTACAAATGGCGGGAAAGATACTGGGATTTTTTTTTTTATTATACTAATAATGGCGGCAATCAGCGACTCATGGTGGTGATCAGCGATTTATGACAGTGATTAGCGACTTATGGCAGGACTGCGGCGGACATTTTGACACTGGGGGTGAACTGACTAGGGGCACTGACATCCCGAGTGACACCAAAAAAAAAAAAACACTGACACAGTACTAATGGCACTGGGGAGGAAGGGGTTAACTTTTATTAGGTAAAGAAAGGGTTAAATGTGTGAGGGGAGTGTTTTGCTAGGGGGCGGGGGTGTGTACTTCACAGGAACACGCTGATCCCGAGAGATAAAGTCTCGTGCACTACTCCTACCTGTTTTGCACAGCGACATTAAAAGACGGCGCTGTGCGTACAGGTGCCGCCCTGCCGCAGTAAAAACACTGCGGGGGGTCGGCAAGCGGTTAAACTGCTTTAGACCTTTCAGACTGAAGGTCAATTATTTTCAATTAGTGTTTTGTACAGACATCGATGCTTGTTCACAGAGTGAAGTGTGGTTCATTACACAATGGTGTGTACATTAAAACCTGAAGGAAAAAGTGGACTCTTTGTTTTATTCTATTTCAGTATGCTAGAGATATGAATATGTGTGGGAGATTGGGGACAATACCCCCAGTGTCTTTCCAAGTCTAATCAGGTAATAGACACATCTTGGGGAGTCTCCCATCTTGTACACTTCACCTGCCTTATTGCAGGCTAATGTGGATGTATGTATGTGGAAAAGAGCTCAGAATTGATCAAAGAAGGGGAAATGTGCCATTACAGGTGACCATTGCTGACCACTGCATCACCCGTCATATAATACCAGCAACAGCCATTTTAAATTTGTTCTCCGTTTTGTGAATGAAAAGGATTGTTCTTTTGTAGATCTCGGTAAACAAGTCTGGAAAGGAAGAAGGCAGGTTCTAGGTTGAGGCATATTACATACAGGCATCTAACACTAAAAATACGATGACTAGCATCGAGTAGGTTAGCGTAGTGTAGTTCAGTGTAGGTCCTGCCCTAAAAGAGTCTACCTTGTCGTGATGGGCAGGCTTGTCATCTTTTGGTTAAGACCAGAAAAAAATAGTTATATGTCTATATTTATAGAAAAAAAGATACAGACAGCTATAGTTCTGAAGAAGTCCCCGAAGTGGGCGGGACAAAATGCGTAAGCTGACACGTGCCTACCCACTCTCTCTGACATCCACATGCCATCTCCACATGCTGTGGTTCATATCTAGACCTTTCACAGCCATACATCTATTCTTGAGCCGTTTGCTAGGCTTGAACTTGAGGACTGGTCACCATCCATGTTAGTGCAGGCAGATTTTTTGCTGGACTTGGAGGTACCATTGTTATTTCAGCCTTTATCATCACAGGACCCAGGGGTCCTATCAGACTGTGAGTTATAGCGAATTGTGATGCTACTTTAATCATATCAGTTGTACAGATCACGGGCTGGACTGGTCATACGAGTTCATGTTGCTTATTTACTCCTACAATATCCTCTATCGCATAGGCTGGCTACTGTGTACTATAGTACTGAACTCCCAGTTACAAGCTGACCATCCTCACTCCATAGCTGTCATTCCTTCTCTGGCTATTAGCTGATTGATTTCAGCAGGCTGCACCAGTTTTATCCATTTTTCTCATGCAATACCTTCCATTGCCTTACCTTCATTACGGCCTCCATCCATCTGGTTCTGGTCACACAAGAGTTTATTTATACCACGTCTTGCATGGACTTTGAGGCTTTTGCCCTGTACAGTGACTTTATACCTTGGGATCCCCTTTGGTCAATGGCCATGTCCACACTGGCCTTTGCATATTGCTATATATTCTAATGCTATATGTTTATGCATTGATGTTTGTTGTTTAGCTGTGTAATATATCTATATGGTTGGCACTTCCAGGAACCCCCGGTGTGTGCAGTAGGCTTACTCTCCATCTAGTGGGTTTTGGGGGGTTGGGGGTGTCAGTGGGCTGGTACTATCTCCCTCAGCTCCTCCTCTCTCTTTTGTGAGTGGGATGGTGCGATGTGAGGGTCCTCTATCTAGGGGAGGAGTTCTTTGTAGAGTTATTGGGGGATTGGTTAGGATTGGTGGGGTGGTTTGGGTCAGGGATTGGGTGTTGGGTCAGATTAGTCCCAAAGGACCGACTCCATCCTTTGTCCATCCCTGATGGTTCCCTCTTGATATCTCGGGGGGGTAGAGTCCTCTGTCATGCAGGATTATCATGTCTCCGATGGCCTATTACTGTTTATGGTGCATAATAAATTTCTTTTGAGGTTAGTTTTTTAGGTGTGCGGCCTTTTTTCTTCTTTTTTTTGCAGGTTCTAGGTTGAGGCTTATTACAAACAGGCATCTAGCACTAAAATTACGATGACTAGCATGGAGTAGGTTGGCGTAGTGTAACACAGCTGATCACATGACAGAGCCAACGTTATCTGCTCTTTACAGTGATCGGTGATCCACTGTGTCCATCCCGAGGGTGCGCATGCACAAGTAGAGTGGGAGGACGTCACCCTATTGAGCATCTGTGGGGCATCCTCACATGGAAGGTGGAGGAGTGCAAGGTCTCTAACATCCACCAGCTTCGTGATATCGTCATGGAGGAGTGGAAGAGGACTCCAGTGGCAACCTGTGAAGCTCTGCTTAATTCCTTATCCAAAAGGGTTAAGGCAGTGCTGTGAAATAATGGTGGCCACACAAAATATTGACACTTTGGGCCCAATTTGGACATTTTCACTTAGGGGTGTACTCACTTTTGTTGCCAGCAGTTTAGACATTAATGGCTATGTGTTGAGTTATTTTGAGGGGAGGGCAAATTTACACTGTTATACAAGCTGTACACTAACATTGTAGCAAAGTGTCATTTCTTCAGTGTTGTCACATGAAAAAGATATAAAAAATATTTACAAAATGCGAGGGGTGTATATTTTTTTTTACAAAGTCCATACTTCTCTTTTAAAATAGTTAATTTGATTTCTTCAAAGGTTACACTGGAACAAACAAGTTACTACATTTTACTTTTGCTCACCACTTTCTGCAAAAGTTCTCTGTATATTTTGATGACACATTTACCTAAATGTCATATTACTTCACTCAGTTTTAGAAAAACGGGACTTTAATGGTATCTATCAGGTGTGTAACTGCAGATCATGGTGCCCCAATGCAGAATTTTGATGCAGCACCCTGGTGGCCTCCCTGCTATTGTTGATCTTAAAGTTGTTCTAAAGGCTTAAGGTTTTTTACCTTCATGCATTGTATGCATGAAGCTAAAAACCCTTCAGTGTGCAGCAGCCTCCCAGCTCCCCTAATATTCACCTGAGCCCGATCTCTGTATAGCGATGTGCATAGGAGACTCAGCTTTCCTGGGCCTCTCCATCCTCATTGGCTGAGACACAGCAGTGGGAGCCATTGTCAATCACAGCTTGTGAGGAGGGAGCGGGGGGTTCGGCTGAGTCCGGCTCTGCTGTGTCCGATGTAGCGCTCTCTAGGTAGCTAGGTTGTTATTTCTGTAAGACAGAGGCTGGGTAGCAGCCTGGGATGAGTCAGCCTGGGAGTGAGGTAGTGAGTTCACCTCAGGACAGGCTGGGAGGCACTACAGGTCAGGGCTTCTGGAGCCCTCCCACCATTCCAGAAACTTATAGAATTTTCTGGAAGAGGGGTGGAGGAGGCCTAGGTCTGCATGTTTAGGGGAACTTGGCTAATCCCCTGGCAGAAGGCCAGGCAAAGTGACCATGGACAACCCTTAAATGTGGCAGAGTTTGTGCAGCAGTAGTGTGTTTGATGGATGGAGAGGAAGGTGGGAGTGTGAATCCTAGGAGGGGGCCCCAGGGAGGGGAGCCTACCTACAGGCTGTTTGCTGGACAAAAGTATCTCCACTCCACCATCTCCAAGGGAGGACAACCTGTCAGCTGGGAAGCAGCCAGCCCAGGGTAAGGCCTGAAAGCAGCTTTAACTCATCAAACTGACAGGACAGTGTGAGTACTTTTACACCCCCCGGGCTAGATAAAGGGAGAGAGTGGTCAGGTGCAAGACCCAACTATTTAGTCAGTTTATTTATTTATTGCAAGTACTTATATAGCACAATCAATTTACGCAGCGCTTTACATATATATATATATATATTGTACACTCACATTAGTCTCTAACCCTCAAGGAGTGTACAATCTAAAATCCCTGAGATTCATACATACACATACTAAGGCCAATTTAGACAGGAGCCAATTAACCTACCAGCATGTCTTTGGAGTGTGGCAGGAAACTGGAGTACCCAGAGGAAACCCACGCAGGCACAGGGAGAACATGCAAACTCCAGGCAGGTGGTGCCGTGGTTGGGATTTGAACCAATGACCCTAGTACTGCCAGGCAGAAGTTCTAACCATTTACCCACTGTGCTACTAGATCTTGGAATCTTGCCCAGGGATACCCTCAGTGGAGCTGGGTCAAGAGGGGGACTCATCCTTTGGTCTGAGGAGGTACACCAAGGGGACTTCAGTGCTCCTTAACAGAGACAGTGCTATTTTTGGATGCACAGCTTTTGTACAGTGTACACGTTGTTAAGACATTTGTCCTCAAGTTTGCAGTTCCTTGGGCATCCAATATACCCCTAGACCCCATCCAAGTTGCTAAGTCCTTAATTAAAACAATTAAAAACAAGCTCAAAGACTGAATTACTAACTCTGTGCATGTGAAGATTATTATTTTATTATTATTATACAGTATTTATAAAGCGCCAATAGTTCACTCAGCGCTGTACATTACAAAGGGGGACAGAACATGTGACAGAACAATACCAATACAATGCAAAACATGAGGGGATTGAGGGCCCTGCTCTTTCGAGCTTACAATCTAGGAGGGAGGGGATAGGGGCACAGGAGGAGATAGCTGTGGGGGATGGAGTGGTAGGAAGAGTGGAGGAGGTCGGCAAGTTAGCAGGGGGTGGGGTAGGCTTCCCTGAAGAGATGGGTTTTCAGGGTGCGCCTAAAGGAGAGGAGAGTAGGTGATAATCTGATGGGTTAGGGCAGGGAGTTCCAGAGGATGGGTGACACCCTGGAGGCGGGCATGGGAGGAGGAGACCAGGGAACTAGAGAGAAGGAGGTCTTTTGAGGAGCGGAGTGTGCGTGCTGGGCGGTACTTTGATATTAGGTCAGTGATGTAGTTTGGGGCAGTATGGTGGACGGCTTTGTACGTCAGTGTTAGGATTTTGAATTTGATCCATTGCGCAATCGGAAGCCAGTGGAGGGATTGGCAGAGGGGGGTGGCGGAAACGGAGCGGTTGGAAAGATGAATGAGTCTGGCAGCCGTTGTCGGGGATCGCCGCAGCACTGGGCTCGGCGCAGGCGCAGTGCACTGCCCTGTGCAGGGACGCGGGCACTGGGACCTGGCCAAGCGCGGCAATCGAGTTCGCACATGCGCGGTAGAGACCGCGCGCGCGCGCTTGGCACCAATGACAGCGCAGGGCGGGATATTTAAATGGCCCTGAGCTGTCATTCAGTGCCTTCTGGTCTTCTAGTATCCTGTATCCTGTGAACCTGTGTATAAGTGAGTTGCTGACCCGGATTGTGCCCTGACCTTGCTGTTTTCTCCTGTCCTGACCCTTGCTTGCCTGACCTCTCTCCTGGATGCACCCTATTGGACCTGACCTGCTGTTGTTGACCTGGCGTGTGACCCGACTACTCTCCGCCCGCTGCCTTGTACCGCACCGTCCCCATAGTTACCGACCCGGCCTGCCTGACCTCACACTCGCTCAGCCATCCATCCATCCCGTCGGAATCTCCCAGCCTTCTCATATTAGGCTCTTCCTCTGTGGGAGCCCCTGGCGGATACCCCTCTCAGTGGTGAGTGTGCCCAGTAACTGCGACCTGGTCTCAGAGCGCTACAAGTCCATCCCCACCATCAGGGGCCCTGGTGAACAAGTGCTCTGGGACTTAGATACGGTGGAAGCACCTCACCGGTGGGTTGCTGGAGGTACTGCTGGGTGGTCCCTTACAGCCGTATTCAGGATCGACTGAAACGGGGATAACCAGCGGCGAGGCAGGCCAGTGAAGAGGGAGTTGCAGTAGTCGAGTCGTGATATGATGAGGGAGTGGATGAGCTGTGTTAGTGGTTTTTGGGGTTAGGAATGCGGGAAAAATGCATGTTGCCTGACCGTGCAAAGCTTACGGGACCCAAAACTCAGCAGCCCCTGAGGATGTAGTGCTACACTCATGAACGCAGAGAGTAGGACTGGGGAGCGAGCTTGTACCAGAGCCCCTATAGCAAACAGCTTGCTGTGGTGGCACTTCTCAGGTGGGGAAAGCCAGAAGTGCCGACAGGGAACCCAGGAAGAGGAGGATCAGAGCTGCTCTGTGCAAAACCACTGAGTAGAGCATGTAAGTATTTTATTAAATATATACAGTCAGGTCCATAAATATTGGGACATCGACACAATTCTAACATTTTTGGCTCTATACACCACCACAATGGATTTGAAATGAAAATAACAAGATGTGCTTTAACTGCAGACTGTCAGCTTAAATTTGAGGGTATTTACATCCAAATCAGGTGAACGGTGTAGGAATTACAACAGTTTGCATATGTGCCTCCCACTTGTTAAGGGACCAAAAGTAATGGGACAATTGGCTTCTCAGCTGTTCCATGGCCTCATGGTTCTCAAGATGAGATCCAAAGAGCTGTCACTATCAGTGAAGCAAGCCATCATTAGGCTGAAAAAGCAAAACAAACCCATCAGAGAGATAGCAAAAACATTAGGCGTGGCCAAAACAACTGTTTGGAACATTCTTAAAAAGAAGGAATGCACCGGTGAGCTCAGCAACACCAAAAGACCCGGAAGACCACGGAAAACAACTGTGGTGGATGACTGAAGAATTCTTTCCCTGGTGAAGAAAACACCCTTCACAACAGTTGGCCAGATCAAGAACACTCTCCAGGAGGTAGGTGTATGTGTGTCAAAGTCAACAATAAAGAGAAGTCTTCACCAGAGTGAATACAGAGGGTTCACCACAAGATGTAAACCATTGGTGAGCCTCAAAAACAGGAAGGCCAGATTAGAGTTTGCCAGACGACAGCTAAAAAGCCTTCACAGTTCTGGAACAACATGCTATGGACAGATGAGACCAAGATCAACTTGTACCAGAGTGATGGGAAGAGAAGAGTATGGAGAAGGAAAGGAACTGCTCATGATCCTAAGCATACCACCTCATCAGTGAAGCATGGTGGTGGTAGTGTCATGGCGTGGGCATGTATGGCTGCCAATGGAACTGGTTCTCTTGTATTTATTGATGATGTGACTGCTGACAAAAGCGGCAGGATGAATTCTGAAGTGATTCGGGCAATATTATCTGCTCACATTCAGCCAAATGCTTCACAACTCATTGGACGCTTCACAGTGCAGATGGACAATGACCCAAAGCAGACTGCAAAAGCAACCAAAGAGTTTTTTAAGGGAAAGAAGTGGAATGTTATGCAATGGCCAAGTCAATCACCTGCCCTGAATCCGATTGAGCATGCATTTCACTTGCTGAAGACAAAACTGAAGGGAAAATGCCCCAAGAACAAGCAGGAACTGAAGACGGTTGCAGTAGAGGCCTGGCAGAGCATCACCAGGGATGAAACCCAGCGTCTGGTGATGTCTATGCGTTCCAGACTTTAGGCTGTAATTGACTGCAAACGATTTGCAACCAAGTATTAAAAAGTGAAAGTTTGATTTATGATTATTATTCTGTCCCATTACTTTGGTCCCTTAACAAGTGGGAGGCACATATGCAAACTGTTGTAATTCCTACACCGTTCACGTGATTTGGATGTAAATACCCTCAAATTAAAGCTGACAGTCTGCAGTTAAAGCACATCTTTTTCGTTTCATTTCAAATCCATTGTGGTGGTGTATAGAGCCAAAAATGTTAGAATTGTGTCGATGTCCCAATATTTATGGACCTGACTGTATGTACAAAAAAAACAAGCCTTTAGTTTCACTTTAAAGTATGTCTATATTGAAGGGAGGTAGTAGGACTAGGGACCAGTTCTGTGGACAGAAGTTGTCAGGTAAGAGTGGTATCAGTACATGTCATCAATTACAAATATTGTAGCTGCTGACTTTAAGTAAGTCCCTGGCTTATTAAACCCTGGCTGGTTCTTCACCAGTCTTTGGGCCCCAGGCACCTCCATGCTAACTGTGGGAAGCCGGGTGTGACTCTGCAGCTTTGCAGGCAGCTCCCCACTACACATGCTTGTGCCATGCTATGCCCTAGAAATGGTCCTGCAGCCTTTTGGGACCTGTGACGTATTCCAAAAGGTTGCATGCAGAGAGGGTGGGAAGCTGAAGTGGGAAGTGTTAAAACCAAGTCCCCACAGCCCCTAAAAAAAGGAAAGTGTCTGAAAGGTGAGGAGGGCAGGAGGAGGCATAAAAGTGGAACTTCTTTTTAGGAGTTAAGTTCTGCTTTAACTTTTAACTTTCATTTTTCAGCCAACTATCCTGAATGCAGCAGCTCACTAGTCTTTTTCAGTATCTCAGATCTCAGGGCCTTCGTGTAAATTTTAAGCCCTTGTAACCCTTCCACCACCACAACAAGCAAGTGCTGAAAGAGAAGGCCTACTAGTAAGTAAAAAAAAAATCTAAAACACAAGATTTGTAGTAGCAACACTAATGACCATTATAATATTCTATATTATGGCATAATTGTTGGTATTAAATCACACTACACACATTTGCAAATACTGTATATGTGAAAGCCACAGTGCCTTGCAAGGCTCCTCTGTATACTGTGGTCTTAACTCATCATTTTGAGGTTCTGAGTTGGAACAAATATAGCAATGAAAAAATGAAGGGTAGGTTTGCCTGGAGGGAGCCAACTCCTTAAAGGTACAGGAACACATCAGACACCCAGCAAAGCAAGCGCACAATGGCAGCTGAAAGCATTCAATGTGTCCCGGCATTAAATTCAATTGTGCAGATAAATGGCAACCACCTCAGAAGAGGTTTGGCACTGCGGCTTTCACATACATTTGCACGTGTGTGCAAAAAAAGCTTCTCTTTCCGTGCAAACTGTTAGACAGGGCTAAATTGGTTTTGTTGCAGGCTAGCTGGTAAGTGTGCTGGAAATTTTCTGTTGTTTGTAATGTGCAAAGCACCTTCCATGTGCTCCTTACTGTAAAGGCTAGTTATAGATTGGGATGGTTGTCATTCATCTGCACATCTTGCCAGTTTTTCCTGAGGAGACACTCTGGAATGCTTGCTTTAGACATAAAGAGTTAATTACAGTGCTGACCCGCAGTGGCGTCCCGAGGCAGGTGCGGGGGGTGCGCGCCACACCAGGTAACACCTACCGCATGGGGTGACACCGGACCCGCTCCACGAAAAGGTAAGTTGTAAGCAAGTTGACAATCCCCACAGGATGGATCGGATCTGCAGATTGGGGAGCATAATGGATAGGACTCCGATCCATTATGCTCAATCCGCAGATCCAAACCATCCTGCGGGGATCGTCGGCATGCAACCTATACGGGGTGACACCAGACCCGCTCCACGAAAAGGTAAATTGTAAAGAAAGCCGACGATCCCCACAGGATGGATCGGATCTGCGGATTGGGGAGCATAATGGATTGGAGTCCGAACCATTATGCTCAATCCGCAGATCCGATCCTTTCTGTGGAGATCGTCGGAGGGGGTCTCACCAAGTGTTATCGCACCGGGTGACACCAACCCTAGGACGCCCCTGCTGACCCGGTTTCTCCTTACTGCACAGCCTGCAAAGGGGGATTTGTTACTAGCAACAATAATGCTTAAATCTCCTCCTGTGTGTCTGATGTCAGCTCTTTTAACTGGAGACATCACAGGGGATACAGAGTCGGTGTCAACAGAAACCTCTGCAATCCTTAATAATAAAGTACTGGGTTTGTGGTATCTTCACATATACACCAATTTTTAATGTTGAATTTGACTTAAGGACCCCCCTAATAGGTCCCCTTTTACTCCCAGGCCCCATATCAGCAGCATGGGCTAACATGGCTATTGTTATACCATTGGTGCCCACAACTTTATAATCCATGGCATTATTTGAAATTCATAACCCACAAAAACAGTAAAAATGTTTGGCTGATAATTATTGCGATCTTTCCTTTTTTCATCAATGCCAGCACTGATTTTCTGAACTACTTTATACAGTGCAATATGTTTCACCAAGGCTTTTCACCCATTTTGTATGTGTATTAGGCTGCTGAAAATCATCTTCTCATTCAGTGAGTATTGTGACAAACGCGGTGCCCGACCCCTGCCCTTCTCACCAACTTGTGACAAAGGACCAGCCGATCTCACACCGCGCTGTCACTTGCGTAACAATGCCACTCTCAGCTGCACCCTGCACAAAGATTTTCCAGCTCGCAGGACCACAATCAGGGGCGGACTGACAACTCATGGGGCCTCCGGGCAATAGGGGATCATGGGGCCCCTGTGTCCTTGCCCAAACTCAAAGAAGCCTATGAAAAAGGTACCAGGGGCATCTCATGAGGCCCCCTACTGACCCCGGGCCCTCGGGCAGTGCCCGAGTTTCCAAATGGTCAGTCCGCCCCTGACCACAACCTAGGTGCCAGCAGCCTCAGAGCGATGGCCACTGGGTTAAGTTAATTATGTAATTAACCCTTCAAACTCCAAACTGCCACCAGATAGCTTTGGGACTATCAACCCTTCACAATGTTAGCAAGAACAAATATGAACAATAAATGTCTGTAACACACACTGTCACCAGAGACAGGTATATTAAGAGGATTATTATATACAGTAGCACTTTTCAAGAGACAGGGATTCTTTAGTTTGCATTAAAAGTCTTAGATATAATTTTACCACTTTTCAAAATAGAGTTTATTAATGAAAAAGTCAAATGGTGCAATTAAATTATTTACAGAAAAAGATGTTACAAAGAAATAAAGAGTACAATAAAGTAATAGAGAAAAAGGAAAGGAGGTAAGAAAGCAGAATACTTGCAAAGTCCTTGGTTTTAGCAGAGTCCAATTGTCCAAGCAAATAACGTTGCCTTGGCTCTCTTGGGTGTTTCTTGGTTGATGGTAAATGAGAGCTCCCCTACTAGATCTGGTCAGTCCCTTTTCTATGATATCAAAGAGGTGTTTCCTGAGAACATTTGACCAATCATCCGGTTTAGGGGATGGGTGCTAGGAGGTCACCAAATTTATTACCAAGTTCCAACTACAGTTTCATAATAATATTAACAACTTCCAATACGTGCAGGTGGTATTCTAGCAACTGGCAGATTATTATTCAGAATTATATTTAGATCCCAGGGATACCAAACACAGCACAGCGTACCTTTGGCACCCAGGAGGGAGGAGACTGCTTTCTCCTTTTTCCTATGTGCTACCATAGTCATGTATGACCTTGATTTGTTCAGTATGATATTCCCCATTCAAATATATACCTAAAATTAATGTGCCCTGTTCCTGTTGAATTCTATTAATTGTATGTGGAATCGTTACGTTGTGGGATAGACGTTTTATGGCATGCTCTGTATTCCTAGAGCCTTAAAGGTCACATGTGACGGCTTGACTGAGTTATTATTGTTTTACGATAGGGCAGTGGAAAGTGTTTTTCATGGTCTGTGGAAATAGACATCCTGCCAAGACTAATTAGCTGTTTACAGCTCTGGCCAGGTCTAGACACTGCATCTTTTTGTGTTTTAATTAAGATAAGAGGTTCTTTTGAAGTTTGTTAAAAGTTTAAGCTACAAATTCCATAGTTTGCAAAGGGGGGGGGGAGGCAGTAGGAACACTGCTCATGAGACCTTCACACGATGGCTGTTGAGTACAACTTCCATGTCTTTATTGCGCACAATTGTTACAGGTATCACTGTGCAAATTCATAGAGCAACCTCTTTGTCAACAATCAGAGCCCATTCACATTAGTGCGTTGGGTTAACGCTCAGTAATGCACAATTATATGTGTTGGTGCAATGTGGTGCCATTCATTCTGAATAAAGCAGTGAATCTTCCTAGTGCATGTGTTTTAAAATATATGGACTAATTAAAGTATAACTAAAGGCAAAATGTTTTCTTTAGTTTTAGATAGAGTGGAGATGGATTAGAACACTTATCAGTTTCTATTGCTGCCTGTGCCCCCCATTAAAGAGATTCACCCTCTTTATTTTTGCTGTTTATCATTATCATTGAAAGTGAAAATAAAAGAAAATCCCAAATTTTGGGTTGTCCCCAGAAAAGTAGAAGAGGGGAAATCTTCCAATAGGGACACTAGTTCTGGTTACCTGGGGGTCCCAAAGGAATTCCCTTAAATTGCATGGATTTCCTTTTACTTCCTGTTTAGCTATGGGACAGGAAGTGAAGGTAAATCTTTGCAATGGGACACAGATGTCGAAAAAAAAAATCTGACAGAGGTTATTCCTCCCTTGCTTTATCCAGTATGAAAAAAAAGTTGTGCCTATAGTTCTACATTAACCTTTTATAAGTGCATGGTGCATGTCACATTATGCAAAAGAAAGTTATTTAGTCTGAATAGCATCCCATTTTACATGGAATAATTAACCACCTGTAAATTCTCACTGAATGTCACATTGTGTGTTAGGTAGTCATTCATTCTGAATGGCACCCCGATGCACCTTGTCAAAGGGCAGTGCCTGTCTGTCAAGCACCTTTTTTAGTTTGGTTTGGTGTGTTAGGCCACCCATTTCAATGAATGGACTGCCTTAACCTCCCTGGCGGTATTCCCGAGTGTAGCTCGGGGTAAAATATCTGTACCAAAAGCGGTAACCCCAAGCTACACTCGGGCTTACCATGCGGCGCTGCATAGGGAGTCCCTGCAGCACTTACCTTGTCCTTCGCTCCCACGATGTGTCCCCTGCAGCGTCCTCGGCCATCTCCTCCGGCTGATGCCGGCATCCGGCTCCTGTGTTCTGGTCCCTGTGACATCGGGACGTACGGGCGCCACCAGCCCTGTCTGCATTTTGACTGTTCTTTCTGCCTGGAAACTTAGAAAAGTCCATGGCGTCCAAAAAGTGTCCCTTTAGGTCAAAAGCGGGTTTAGATCAGCTAGAGAACAGCGATAGTGAATCAGAACCACTTGCAGAATTGAGTGATAATGATTCGTGGAGAAATTTGTCATCAGACACTGAAAACAATTTTGCAACTTTACTCAGCGATGTGCGAACCTGGCGCTATATTTCAAATTTCAGTGTTTTTGGTTTGATTATATTATTGAATTAAATGTATTATTATATTATTATTTTTTATGATTATTTATTAAATTATAATTTATGATTTTGTGTTTCAAATTTTTATCCTACCCGGGATGTTTAATAGACTCTTGTTCGGACAGATTTCAGTGAGTTATTCCTAAATATTACAGCCTACAATAAAAAAACTACATATTTCCATGCAAAATAATGGTACCGCTTTCAGCACCAAAAATCTGAAAAAACCATACCGCTAGGGAGGTTAATGCACCACACATTAAGACATGTGCACTGTGACACCTCAATGGTGTGAATGAGCTCTTGGGGACATATTGGCAAAGCACTGAATGTGACACTCCAAGCATTTAATGATGGTTAATCATTCCCCGTACTTTTAGGCGCTTGGACTAGGGAGAATGACTGCTTATTGTATATGTCACTAGATCTTAGTTTCGAGCTAAGTAAAGCCCTGTATACACATAGAAAATATCGGACGAATGATCGTCCGTTTTTTTTTTGCATGCTAGTATCATATCGAAAGTGAAGAGGTTACTAAAGTTACGAAAATTCTTGAATAAAAATTCAGAAGTGATGTAATAGAATGTAGCACTACCCTCTTAGGAGTTGCTATAGATTTGGGTCCACCTATAGTCCTGCACAGCCAGGCAACAAGCATTTTCTTCAGACCTTGCACACTGGAGTTAATAAACAGTCTTTGAGCTTGGTTTTTAGGTTTTATTAAGGGGTTTGAACTTAGATGGAGTTGAGAGGTGTATGGGATGCCCAAGGAACTACAATTTGAGGACAAACTCCTTAGCAACTATGTACAAGTCTCTATACAGCAAAAATCTCTTCTTGGAGAGTTCTCCTGGTGTATCACCCCAGACCCAAGATTAATTCTTTTCTTCACCCAGCTGCCTGAGGGAATCCCTGGGCAAGAATACAAGAAGCTGCCACTTTAGATGAAAGCAGTCCCAGATGAGGAGCTAGTCAGGTTTCCCACCAGAATGCTCTCTCCCCTTATCAGGCCCAGGGGGTGTAGGATTACTCCCTAAGTCCTCTCCAGTAATACATGAACATAAAATATGCAGCACTAAAAATTGGATATTAAAATAGATAATAAAATGTACATGATATACGTGTGCAAATGAGCAACATAACTTAGTGCTGAAACCAATGATATAAAGCAATATCAAATATCCTGAAGGAAAAAGGTGCATATAGTGACACTAGTGCCAAAGTCAGTCTATTCGGTCGTATTGCAAAATGATAAAAACAATCCGTGACATCTGTGGCTTAGAAAGTGAATGTTTATTGCGCTAACCAGATAGTGCGATTTATTGCGCATTGGAGTTAATAGGACCTACTCCTGGTCATCTGGATCTGGAGCACTGCAACGTGGATCGTCACCAGGTCACCAGCATTCAGGTACTATGCGTCTGAAGGTAGAAAGCTCATCACCAGGTATTCCGTCATCAGCCACCAGAGAAATGTTACCCACTCTCATATGTCATGAATCACCTTAGGGGGGGCTCGCAGGACAAACAAGCCCAGAAGAGAGGTATCCGATAGTGTAGTATTTTTATTAAAGGATGTAATATAAAAACAGGTAAACAACTTACATAAAATATCAAGATGGCCACCGGTCGTTCATAAGGACCGTGCGGGCTAAGGTCACTGTGTGGGGGCACCTCCCTGATGCGTTTCGTGTAAGTACACTTTTCCAGGTGCCCATCTGACCACAACACTTTCTCCCACTCCTTCTCTGAATCATTTAGATGTTTACTGACAAACGTCAGACTTTCACATTTACATGTGCCTTCTTGAGGAGGGGGACCTTGCGGGCGCTGCAGGATTTCAATCCATGGAGGCATATTGTGTTACCAATGGTTTATTTGGTGACTGTGGTCCCAACTGCCTTGAGCTCATTCACAAACTACTCCCAAGTAATTCTGGGTTGATCCCTCATTTGTCTCACCATCCTTACCCCATGAGGCGAAATCTTGCTTGGATCTCTAGACCGAGGGCAATTGATGGTTATTTTGTATTTCTTCCATTTGCGAATAATCACTCCAACAGTTGTCTCCTTCTCACCAAGCTTCTTGCTGATGGTCTTATAGCCAATTTCAGCCATGTGCAGGTCTACAATCTTGTCCCTGATGTCCTTTGACAGCTCTTTGGTCATTTGCCCATGATGGTGAGGTTTGAATGGAAGAAAGATTCTGTGCACAGGTGTCTTTAGGAGCACCTTCTTAAATTGACAGGACTAATCTGTGGCCCACATGAGCACATAGCCAGTCTGTAGGAGCCAGAATTATTGTTGGTTGGTAGGGAGTCAAACACTTATTTTACTCACTGAACTGCAACTCAATTTATAACATATATTTTTTTTCTGGAGTTTTGGTTGATATTCTGTCTCTATCATTTAAAATATACCTATGATAAAAAATTATAGACCCTTCATTTCTTTGTAAGTGGGAAAACTTACAAAATCTGCAGGGGATCAAATAATTGTATTCCCCACTGTATACCCAGGTCCAGCCAACAATTAAAGTGATCACTTAAAAGTGACTGGAAACCTATATTTTGTTTAATAAAAACATGCCACCAACTTACCTGCTCTGTGCAATCATTTTGCACAGAGTAGCCCCAATCCTACTTTTCTGGGGTCCCCTCTCCCCTCTGCCAAGTGCCCCCCATAGCAAGTCGAATGCTATGGGGGCAATCATGCAGGCTCACTCCTAAGACACATCTGTGCGTCCATTGACACACAGAGTAGAGTGTTGCTTGGCTCTGCCCCCTGCTCTCTCCGCACTGGCTGCGATTGACAGTTGCCAATGGCTCCTGCTACTGTCTCTGAGGGAGAGAGCCTCAGTGCTGGATCGAGATTGGACTCGATCCATGTTGGGGGGGAGCTGCACTCGGAAGGTTTTTTTTACCTTTATGCAGTAAAGGCATTAGGTTAAAAAAAAGACCTTCAGCCTCTAGAATCATTTTAAGGAGAAAGAAAAGATGATTATTAATTTTTAATTTTATAGCCACCGTTTAAGTTCCAGTTTCCAGAAACTGTTAGTAAAAAGCCGCATAGAGTGTCTTAGTGCCCATGATTGAACTTTATTACTATTGCAACCATTACTAGCACCTGAGGAGCTTCTTTTGAAAACCCAGGGACTATTGATTCTAATGGGAAACAAAGAGGTGCTGATTTGGTGCAGACTGAAGAGTACTGTAAATGCTGACTATTATTATTAAGGTAGGCATACATGGATGGGCTGAATCAGTCTAAATTTAGGCTGTGAGTGGCCCTGACAACACCACCCAGGTTGATCAAATCAACTGAGCTAGGTGGAAAATATTCCGTCAAAGAGTGACTGCATCCTATCAGATGCATGCACTATTCAGGTATTCAGACAGCCGCGTTTGCTGTGGCTGTCTGAATACTATGCTTTGCATTAAGTGTGGAAGTAGAAATCTATTGCTTTTCTCTCATTCAATCTATGGAATGAATGAAAAAAATCTAAATGTGTATTGCTAGCTTTAGTGGAGGGGGATTTTGCTTATACCAGCTACTGTACCTAAATAAAGCAGAGAGTGATTTAAGATCTTTTGAGGTTTTAAGACCTGTATATTAGAACACTCAGAGCAGCTAGCTGTACTGTGTCATTATACAGGTGTGTAAGTCTGATAACCAGTGACTAAGTAGTAAGTGTTTCTGCTTCAGAATGCAGCAACCAGCCCAGAAAACCACATCTGGAATATTACTTCCCTCTGTATTTTATTGTATGAGTAAAGCAAGCCTTAAGATTTCTTTAAAAACTTTTATGATAAAGGCCAACAGTCTAAAAAAAGAAATAAAGAGTTCAAGAAATAAACTACAAAACACAGCAACCTATAACAACTCAACTCATTAAAATTAAAATGACTAAAGTAGGGCCAACATAAGCTAGATTCTGATCGGTTATCAGTTGGCAATCGCATTTATTTCTTTGCTTCTTGCGTTGGTTTATTGGATAAAAAGGTTAGTCTAGCAGGATGTTAGGACAGAAACCTCAAAAGCTGGTGTTGTTTTATTGCAGATAACCAGGGGCGTATCTGCCGCAAGGCAAACAAGGCGTTTGCCTAGGGCAGCAGTTTTCAGGGGGGCGGCCCTGCACCCAGGCAGAAGGGACAAGGGACCAGGGCTTGGCAGGTTAGGAGAGCTTGGCAGGGCTCGGGCAGGAGGCAGGCTCTCTGTGCCTTCCCAGAGCTCTGATTCCCTGTTGTACCCACTGCCATCATTAAGATCCGGCAAGAAGCCCAGGGCCGGACTGACCATTGCAGCTATGCTCCGCTTACCCGGCCTCTCTGCAGCCAGCCGGCTGTCTATTCCATTCACTGCATAGGGCTGGAGAGCGGAGCCTAGAGGTCAGCTGACCGTGCAGAAGGGGTGCAGAAGAGGAGACCATTGCTGCATGGCAGGTATCAGTGCAGCCGCAGACACCACGGACCCCAGATAAGGCCACCTTTACTTGTCAAATAGAGGCTCCCCCTCTCTTCTCTCCCCCCTCCCTACCCCCCTCTCTCCCTACCGCTCCCTCCCTCCCTCTCTCTCTCTCTCTCTCTCGCTTTCCCTCTCTCTCTCACTCTCTCTACCCCCCTCTCTCTCCACTCTCACTCCCCCCTCTCACTCTCCCCTCCCTACCCCCTCTCTCCCTGTCGCTCCCTCCCTCTCTCTCTCTCGCTCCCCCCCTCTCTCTACCCCCCTCGCTCTCCACTCTCACTCTCTCTCCTCTCTCTCACTCTCTCTCTCTCTCCCCCCCCCCCTCTCTCTCTCTCTCTCACTCATTTTGCACAAGATAAAAGTAGTCTGGGGGCTAACAAGCCTCTGGATTACTTTTACAGGCAGCGGAAGGGTGTCCCTCCCCCTCCTGCTACCGACGCCTTTACCAGGCTCTACCATGCAGTCCCAATGCAAACGATCAGACTGATCTGTGTCTGATCGCATGCATTGGGAGGCCAGAGGAGAGATTTGGGGTCTAATAGACCCTAGATCTCTCCATAAACAGGAACTGTCATGGCGTATGCTATCACAAGGGATGTTGTTCATCCCCTGTAATAGAAATAAAGCTGATCAAAAAAAAGTTAAAAAGGTACAGTGTACAAAAAAATGTATATAAAGAAATAATAAAATAAAAAATTAAAAATTAAAGCACCCCCGTTCCCCCATGCTCACAGGCACATAGGTCCCTCACGCATATGTAAATGGAGTTCGCACCACACATGTGAGGTACTGCCATGAAGGTCAGAGTGAGAGTTCTAGCACCAGACCTCCTGTGTAACTCTAAACAGGTAACTTGTAAAGGCTTTTAAATTTTGCCTATGGAGATTTTTAGGTACCATAATTTGGCACCAAATAATATACCATGGCTGGAGTGGGACAAATTCAGATGGTGGGGGTTGCCCGATTTTAGTCTTTCTGGGGAAGGAGGAGACGCCCAATTTTAGTCTTGCCTAGGGCAACACAAATCCAAAATACATCACTGCATATAACAGTTCATCTTATAGAATGAAATATTGAAATAACAAAACATTTTTTTCTCTGTACTTTCCATTAAAGTACTGAAGTATTAAGTAAAGTATTAATAAATAATCCAGTTTTATCTTGAACCAGTAAATAAGGTATTGTCTTTATAAATATGACAAAATACATACATTTATTAACAAATACAAACTAAAAAAATCGAGTAAGGAATTACATTTGCATTGCAGTACAGATACAATCCCAGCATGCATTCAAATGACAATACCTTTCTTTTACCACAGTGCAAAAAAATGAATGCATCTACCTTGCAGCAAATTGATTCATACATGTTGACTGCCAACACGTGTATATCTTGCTTACTAAATTGTGATTGACTTTCTCAACTGCCTTGTAATTTTTACTAGGATTATAAAACAGCCCATCACAATAGATTGACAATGAAACTATTCAGGCAAGGGGAATTAAACAATAAATGCAAGGGGAATTCTGACAACTGCCATACAGAGGCTATTGTCAAGAGATACTTTGGACCTGTTTTGAGTTGTAATTAAGCTGGGTAAAATCAATGGTGGAGTTAAATAGAGAGAATAACAAAAATCATAATTGGTTGTAACAATATCAACTTCCTGTGTGCTGATTCTCCAGTTGATTTTTCATGTCTTAAAACAGACAAAATGGTCGTTTCAATAAAAATAAAGATGTTTCAGTACACAAAATGGTAAAATGATGTAAAACAACTTCATAAAAGTGTCATATGAAGTGATCTACATTAGTGATTAAAGAATGCTGAACTAACTTAGCTATGATGGCGAGGGGAATGTGCAAAGTGCTGGTGATAAATGAATTATTACGCTTTGGTCACTCCCAATTACATTGGAAACATTACTAACTGCTAGAGGCACAGAGGGCAGGACAGCATACCATGAGCTAGGACGGCAATGCTTACAAAGTATTGGCATCCTCTTACCATCACTACAGCAGTCTGGTTGTTGGGATATTACCCTAATAAGTGACATGCTCAGGAAGGCATAGCACTATTCATATCTTGCTGCAACTAAATACATTTCACAATTAAATTAACAGATTAATTTGCTAATTATGATGAGCAAAATACTCAGGAAAAATTACATTAAACCAGGAGAAAAAGTAAAAAAAAAAAATGAAAGTACAAGGGTTTGAAATATGGAAAAAAAAAATATTTTCATATTTCAGTGCCGCTGGAAGAAAAATATGTCAAATTGCTCTGGGTGACACAATTTTATACACGAGGACCATTATAAGTGGTTTCAGAGCTAAACTATTTTACAGTACATGATACTGTAAAAAGAATACACATTCATAAATCACAACTCTAACTACACGTACATACAATTAATTTTGCACTCATTTAAATCACACAAATAAATTACTAGAATTAAAGTTAAATACCTATTAATTGAACGCCACATAGTTCAACTAGAGACATCGCTTTTGTCATTGAGGTTCTCCTTAGTTTTGTTCATACTAATTAGCATGGGAATACCCAGTGTTTCTGTCATGGTCATCATTTTCTTTATTTTGTTGTGCTTCTTTTCTTTACCTTTAAAAAAAACCAAAGGTTAAAATATAAATATGACATAATGCATTTTGGGAGCCTTGTTTGTAAAGGCCATGTTTGAATCATATTTATAATTGCAGTGCGTTTGACACAGTCTAAATAAGCCCCAACTTCTATTCCACATGTGCCGAATCCATCCCTCCAGGTCATTTCATGTGGCCGTCAGCTGCAGCACCCCCCTAGTCTTTGCCCCCACCTTGCCTGAGCAGTCAGCAACTGGAAGGGAGGCAGAACTCCTCAGCCAGATCCTTCGTCACTCTGTGCAGCCACGGACAGGCTCATCTCCATCCCCTCCTCTCCTGTCTCAGCAGTCAGTAGCAAAGAAGAGGATTGAACTCCTCCTACAGATCCTGTGTCTCTCTTTGCAGCTTAGGACAGGCCATCTCCACCCCCCACCCCCTTTCCTGTCCCAGCATTCAGCAGCAGAGAGGAGTACAGACCTTCTTTGCCAGATCCTGCATTTCTCCATGCAGCCATGGACAGGATCGTCTCTGTACCCCCTTTCCCATCTCAGCAGTCCACAGTAGAGAGGATGACAGAACTCCTACGTATGCTGTGCCTCTCTGTGCAGTTGCAGCATTCCCACGTTTCTGCCTCCCCTGGTCTCAGCATTCAGCAGACTCCAGTCCTTCTCCAGACCCTACCCTTTCTGCTTCCAAGCTCTGCCCCAAGTTTATTCCCTGCAGCAGCAGTAAGGGGGGTGCACTGTAATGCAATGGAGAGTGGGGGACTCTTGACTTCTGATGGTGGGGGGCTCTTGATATCTGATGTAAGGGAGGGTGGGGAGCTCTGCACATCTAGTCTTACAGGTACAACTGGCCCTTTGAGGGCAACCATAATGCTGGTGCAGCTAGACGTGCTGATGCGGTTAGACACCCCTGTTCTATTCTATTTTCTCTCACTACAGAAGCCTTGGCATTGGTGTAAGACATGAATTAGGGCAACACTTTGGCTAGCATACATATTGAACCACTTGATTTTCGTCTAGGCTACAGGTACTCAGTGTGTAACAAATCTGGCGATTCATGGCAATGGCCAAGTTAGGTAGATGTAGACAAGCCAGGAGGCTACCAAGAGTCTACATTCGTTCAGACGTTTCTGGATGCCCTCTAACCATAAATAATTTATTCAGACAGTTCTGTATCTGCGTGGCAAGCTCTTGCCCTGGAAAAGCAGTCATTAGCCTACAAATAGACCAGGTAAAGACAGAGGGCCTAAAATGAGCTTGCCCTATGATCATCTGCACGTACAAGAGGCTTTTTAAATACTTAAAACGAAACTTGACTCTCTCAATCAGCATGGACTATTTCTAATCCTTATGCTGCTAGCATTAGTAAAGTATATCATATTTACTTGTTTTAACCTTTTCTTTTTTTGTATTCCTTCATTAACTTCCTGGTTTCCGTGCCTAAGGAAATGATGTCATGCATCCCAGGAGTCTTCAGGAGGGGAGGGTTCTCATCTCAGCCAATGCCTGAGCTAAGGGCAGATGGATTCCAGGAAGTTACTGCTATATGAAACACCTGTCCTTACTCAAGATGACCACAGCCAGAAATGCCAGGAGGTGTTTTTCAAAATGTTTTCTCAGCAAAATAAAGCATGGAGACATGAATGGATGGAGGAGTTTGTTTTGAATATTAAAAATAAATTGTATAGCATTTTTGGTTTGTGGTGCTCAGATGCAGTGCAGTTCCACTTTAAGTTGGAATCTAAGCATTTGAATCTGAGGTTTAAATCGT
The DNA here is from genome assembly GCF_062004578.1 of Staurois parvus. Lineage (NCBI taxonomy): Eukaryota > Metazoa > Chordata > Amphibia > Anura > Ranidae > Staurois > Staurois parvus. The sequence continues at coordinate 912,436 of NW_028317922.1, forward strand.
CTTAACTTACCCAATCTCCTTCACCTTCTGAATAACCCAGGGCAAGTTAGGTCTGGAGTAAAGAATCTTGCCTTCTTTTGTGATAAACCTGGAAGAAATACATAGTATTTGAGAACACTTCATAAGTTTTTATTAGCATTAAGATATAAACAGCAGATATGCATATAATCAGAAACTGGCTAGTTTTTGCTCATATCAATGTAAACATTTATTTCTACTGTGCAGAGAGATACAAAGCAGAATGTCCATATTGACAGGAGAGAGATCTGTGTTTACACACAGATCTCTCCCCTCTCAGCCCTGCCGACAATCACCAAGTCCCGGCTAGGAATCGCCGGCTGGGAAACGGAGCTTGACATATCCAGCAGCCAATGACCTCCTTTATTGTATACTCTTTGTAAAATCAATGACAGTGCAGCAGGATGAAAGACTACCCCTAACATGTTTTATGCCAACCAGCGCTCTATGAGTAAGCGTTGGTTGGCGTGAAGCAAGCTAGAGTAGTCTTGTTCATCCTGCTGCATTGTAATTCATTTATGAAGAGTCTACAATCAAAGTTAATGTTGTTTATCGGTCATGCAGTCATCTGATTTTCTCCATGCCTCAAGTTTACAGTGGAGAACTGGATTAGCAGCTGGGATTTTGGGCAGAGAGAGGTGGACGGACCCGGAGCAGGATTGTATAGTAAATATGGGAGCGCTGTGCAGAATATGAGCCCTGTTTACATTAGGTGAACAGAAGCTTGCCGGTGGGTGAAAGTGACCAGGACCGTTCATAAAGCGCAGTGCTACTCGCACATGTGCAGCGGGTACCCGGATGTGAAGCCGCAAGCTGTCACAGCCGGGTGCCCAATCTGAAGATGCCGGCGCCTGGAACACAGGACGGCCGGTGAAACGGGCTACAGGGGACACACAATGGGACCGAGGGACAGGTAAATGGCTGTTTTTTAAAAGTCAGCAGCTATAGTTTTTGTAGCTGCTGACTTATTTTTGGACCGGGTGAGTGGAACTCTGCTTTAATGCATAAAATCCATTAAGTTAAAAACCCTTGAGGATTTAGAACTACTTTAATGCCTGAACTCAGCTGCTGCAACTAGAAAATGAGGCAGAACACTGCACATTCACGTAGATTGAACCTTGTAGCACCCATACTACAACTGTGCGCCCACTATGGGGTGCGCACATGTAGCATGCAGCCAGTTCTGCAAACAGCAGGATGGAGGGGGATCAAGGGACCAGAGGTTTCTGTAGAAAAGACCCCTAATGCATATGTAAAGGAAACCAAGAGCAGCATTTTAAAATGAGGACCACCGGTAGGTTCCATTCAAGGAATCTGGAATTGCATACAGGAGAATTGTTCAAAGTTACTAAAGGCGAATATTCACTTTATTAGACTTTCAGTTTGATGACAGGTTTACACCATGCCCAGAGCTGAATTGCACAAGAAAGCGCTCTGCATTCCTGTGCGGTGTGAATTCAAGGCCATGAATTTTGAATGGGCTAAAGTCGCACCGCACTGTGCCACACTGGGGTATATTTACTAAAGCTTGGGAGTGCAAAATCAGGCTCACTTCTGCATAGAAACCAATCAGCTTCTAACCTCAGCTTGTTCAATTAAGGTTTGGCAATAAAACCTGGAAGCAGACTGGTTTCTATGCAGAAGTCAGCCTGATTTTGCACTCCCCAGCTTTAATAAATAAGCCCCACTGTAACCAGATCACATGGTACAAAAGTACCATGCAATCTGGTGCGGGCAAACACACTGTATTTGTGACTGGCACTTGGGGTGTCATTAAATTTCTGTTGACACCCGCTGCAGATTGCAAAAGCTGTATGTTTTGCATCTAGGTTTAATTGCAAAGGAAAGCACAGCATGTTCCTGCGTGATTCAGATGTGGGCATGTGAGAACTGGCCTTATTAGCCTGTTTTTGGTGTAAAATACGTATAAATTCTAGGTCAGCCGGACAGTAATGGTTATTACCTGTACAGAAAGGTCAGTGCGGTAACGCACGTCTGATGTTACAGTTAGAGATGAGGGCTTCTCAAAAAAGGCAAAAGCAAAATTCACAAATATGGTGACATACAGGATCCTTAAAAAGTAAGCAATAATAGATAATAAAATAAATACAACTTTACAGCAGAGATGTGTTATTCATTGGAGGGATTAGATAAAAGTCAAATGTCCCCAGACATCCCAGGATGTAGAAAACACCTCCAGAGGCTTTGCTTCTGGTATTTCAAATTAAAATCCAAGGACAGGCAGAAGAGGCAGTTCTACCTTCAACCATGGACTGCACTACAGGGTTTTCAAATCCAGTTACTGGAAATATCCCACTTTTTATCAACTAAAATAAGAGTTAAAAGGCAAACGTTACCTGTGTCTTTTGACAGATATACCCAGTAAATATTTTACCATTGCAGTACCTCTAGCATCTCCCCTGCAACCTTCATACAGTCTATAGCCCCTTTAGAGTCTCCCTGCCTGCCACCCACAGATTATAGCCCCTCTAGTATCTCCCTTCGTGCCACCTACACCCTCTATATACTCTCTAGCATCTCCCTCCATGCCCCATACACCCTCTATATTCTCTCTAGTATCTCCCTGCCAACCCACCACCTTCAGGGAAGTTTGCCTGTCATTCTAGAACTGTGGCCACTCTGCACCTCCTTCCCACCACCACCTACAGGAGGTCACACAGAGGATGGCTTTCTGATCCAGTTTGCAGTTGTGTTTTGCACTGCAGACCCTATGCAAATCCAGGTCTGCCAGGATTGCCTCCATGTAACAGGATTTGAGAATGGTGACTCGCTCATGATAGCAAATAATGCATTGTGGGAAGGCAGGGGGTATAGCCATGTATTTTTATACCTGAAAGTACTGGGATTTTCACTGGTGTGGATATGGGAGGTAGACAGGAACTAGGAAGGTAATTAATCACTTCCCGTGCGGCCCATGTATATAAACGGCCAGACGGGAGCAGTGCAGGGGTGGGTGGCCGATTATAATCGTCCTCCCCGCTCCCTACCTGTGTGCACCCAGCACCGCGATTGTTGTACAGGACGTCTGTGTGACGATCACGTGATCACTGATTGGCCAATCAGTGATCACATGAAGAGTAGTAAGCAAGATGTCGTTTCTGACATCATTGCTTACTACGTGTGAAATCTGTGAATGATCACAGAGGTGACATGGTACAAGGCTATTCACAACAGCCTTGTACCATGTGACAAGCTGTGACCAATCACAGCTCACACAGTATTTCTCAATGGCTGCAAGAATGCAGCCAAAGAAGAGTAGAAATTATTGCTTTTACAGCCTTTATGGGTGTAAAAGCAATCAGTGTAAAAAAAAAAATCTTCACCACTCCCCACAAGTAGTGACACTGTACTACTTGTGGGGGGTGATGAAGATTTTTTTTTTTTTTACTGCTAGAGTGACAGTATGTTGACAAAAAAAACATAAATAATAATATAAAGAAATAAAATAAAAATGTAAAAAGAGTTTTTGAAAAGTTATAATAATTTTTGGTTATAAACTAATTTGGGTTATTTTTTTTTTACTAAAAAGATAACTGAATAAATGTTGGCCAAGATTTATGAAGAAAGATTATTTATTTTTACAAAATATTTGGGACTTTTTCATTTATATAGCAAAAAAAATAAAAATCCCAGTGGTGAATAAATACCACCAAAATAAAGTTTTATCCATCTCAAAAAATGCTAAAAAATTCATATGGGTACAGTGTTGCATGACCGTGTAATTGTCATTCAAAGTGTGATAGTGCTGAAAGATGAAAATTGGCCTGGACAGGAAGGGGGTAAAAGTGTCCAGACTTGAAGTGGTTAAAAGGCATTTACCAGAATTTTTTTACTATTTAACTATCTTAAACTAGGAAAAAGTGTTATTCCTGCCAAAACCTTTTTTCCAAAGAAGGTGGGATGCAGTTAGGATCTCTGTCTGTGCTCACTGCAGGGGAGATTCCTCCTCCCTACATGTTCAAAGGAACAGGAAGTGAACGGGATCTCTCTAGGGACGCATCAGCAAATAAAACCACTTTATTCATAGAAGGGGAAGTGTTAGAACCTCTGTGATTTTTTTTTTCTTGCCTTTCATATAGTGTAAACGTTAGCTGGGTATACACAGTCTTTTTTCAAGCAACCAGTTGATTGAATGGGAAGAAAAAAAACAAAAGAAAAACCAAAAAACAACTTCCCAAATCCCAGCATGCACACAAGTGAGGGATACACACGTACTGAGATATGGGCAGTTCCTGCTGGACAGGAGGAATTTCAATACGCATATACCCTGCTTTACTCTCCTCATTTCCTATGTGGGTTAAGTGAAATTTCCTTGATAAATGTCAATAGAAACTCAACAGATGTCCTAACACTTCCACTTGCAAAAACAATAGAAAAAATGATTTTGTTTGAAGATTCACCTAAAATCCGTCTCATTTATTACTGTGCCGGAACCCATAGAGGATGCCAGTGAATAATGGAGATGTGGACATGGAAGGATTGTGTACCATGTATTGCCTATAGCCAACACACAGCAAGTATTTATACAGCAATAAATGAAAAATAAAAGCTTACTTACTACTGGCACAGATCAGAATAATCCCAGCAATAGAGCTGCAGAGAATACAGATCAACACGATGGTCTATGGAGCGATTCTGCGAACAGAAAGAACACAGCCAGGTCATAAAATAAAGACTAACAAAGCATTCCCATTCCACCAATACAAAAGCAGTTACTCATACGCATTCTTATAACCACTCAATGCCGTCATCTTTCTCATCATCTTAAAATATGTAGGGATGGTTACCTGCAAAAGACACCTGGCAATTAGACCCCTGATGTCTCCCCTGCCCTTCACTGAAGCCAATGAAGCGCAGATCGCGCAGTGTGAGTCTGAGGTTCAAAGGTGGAAAACTGGAACCCGGGAAACATAGTGGGAGGTGGTAGGGGAATTGGATGGTGCATTAACGGGGGCCCATGAAAGTGATCCATCAGCTGTACATCCACCAGATCGCTTCTACCTGACAGCTGAAAATCGGCTTGTTAAAGATGCATGCTACAGCACCTGGGAAACTGTGTAAAACCCTCTGCTGCTGCAGACATATGCCATACATGAGTGGAAGCAATAGGATTCAATAAAGTCCTAAAAGGCTACGTTCACCTTTCTGACCAGATTTCATATTAAATCTATATTTAAGGTGTAACATAACATATGGTCACCTTCTCCAACCCCCCCATCCTGAAACTGCACCCCACATCTCCGGAACCACAGAGTGCTTCTACATTCACAAAAAAAAACAAAAGATACAAATATCCAGTGATTGTGTTTCCAAGTGCAATTAACACAATACTATGCACCTCACATTTTGGGGGCCTGACCCCCTTTTCCAAGTCTTGAAAAAAGACATGAAAAAAGGGGGCCAACACTGTCCCAGAAACAGGCCTCAGCGATTCAACCGTGGCCTCCACCCTCTCTTCCGCTAGCAGTGCCAGCTTTGTCCATAGCTGTGGCACATGCAGGGTCCCCGGCACCTTGAGCAAGCCGGCGCTGAGGACTGAACTGGTGTTCTGGTCCTCCCTCTGCCCCACTGGTGTCACACTTTGGATAGGACACTTCATGTGCCAGCATGGGTACCCCCAGACAAGTGTGGATGCATAAGGAGGCACAAGGCACGAGAGTTCCTCACAGAGATCTGCGATTTTGATATTGTATTATGTAATATGGTTCATTATTAAAGGATTCATTGCACTAGGGCACATGTGTGCTTTGTCTATTTTTTGTTTATGCTTCTACCTGAGGCTGTTTGAGTTTGATTTAGGTGCAGCTGTGTATGGCTCTGCTCACACAGCCATGTGACCAATTCACAGGGATCAGTGATTGGAAAGACTACAAGTCCCATCTGCCACAAGAGCAGAGGAACTCACAGATCTAATTAGAGCACTGTGTGGTGGTGTCACTATACTTGTAATCCATTGATTTTTTCTTCCACTTCCAAAACAGTATGTGCATACCTCCAGAGAGACTGGGGGCTGGGCTGGGGACGATGCAGGAGCCTATGCACTGCACCAGCAATAAACTGATTGTAACTGCCATGCTCTGCAGGCTTCAATGCACTTTATTCTGACTCAGATTGTTGTGATAGCAATTTATCCCTTGTGAGACCTCTCTGCCTAGCCTGTATAAACGGATATAATCACTGTGGACAATCCTTATCAGATAGCTGAACTCACCAATACTGTGTTCATCCAGAAGTTGCTTTATTCTGTACATGTGAAACAGGATACAGCAGAATGAATGGTTTCCAGTATTATGCGGTCAAAAGATGATACTTTGTGTAGCGTACTATGCAGAATACATGTGTCCCTGTTACATGTGGACTGTTAGCTGCCTCCATGACACAGGAAGTCCTGTACTCAAGAAGAAGGGAGGAGCTTCATATACAAAGGAACTGTGTCATAGATCTCAGGGAGACAATATGAAAAACAAATGCATTACCAAATAAGGCCACTGGTGGCAGCATATAACTAACTATAGAAATATCCATATGAAATGGTACAAAGAATAAACGATATGAATTCTCATGAACATTAACAGAAATATTAACTGTGTAACAGCATACACTTATTTGTTTATTTTACCATGGTTGCATTTATTCAATCTTTTCAACTATTCCTTTATAATCCATCATACTAAAACATATACAGTGCTATCCTATGCGGTTATCAAAGAGCCACGATGATATAGAACTGATTTGACCATCGACAAGAGATTACAGCTGGCACTGTGCTTTACTGAATAAACTACTAAGGCTACCCAGTTCAACTTGTCAGCCAGCCCCAGTCTAACAATGGATTTTGCACAAGGAACATGGATAGGTATAACTTATCAAAGAGGGGGATAAGATAGCCAGTTCAACATGCCAGCCAGCCAACAACCGTCCATGTTCACTGCTGTAAAAGCCAGTTACTTGATTGGATTGCGATCTAGAGAACTGGAGGCCAAGTCAACACCTCAAACTCCCTGTACCCCTCCAACCATTTTTTCAGTGTGGCGGGGGGGGAGCATTCTCCGGCTGAAAGAGGCCACTGCCATCCAGGAACAGCGTTTCCATGAAGGGTTGGACTCCATCAGCAGCAATGCTTAGGTAGGTGGTCTGTAGAAAGTAACTTCCACATGAATGGCAGGAGCCAAGGCTTCCCAACAGAACATGGCCCAAAGCACCACCCTGCCCCTACCGACTTACCTTCTTCTTATACTGCATCCCACAGCCATCTCCTCCCCAGGTAAGTGAGACACACCCAACCATCCACATGATGTAAGAAAACTAACATGATTCTTCAGACCCGCCACCTTCTTCCATTACTCCGTGCTCCAATTCTGATGCTCATGCGATCATTGTAGGGGCTTTTGTCTGTGGAGCTGGGTCAGCATGAGCACCCTGACTAGTCTGCAGATATACAACCCCCATAGACAACAAACTGTGATGCCTATTTTTTCTGCTTTCAAATCTTCAACTTCAGAGACAACATGTTCACATGCCGCCTAATATATCTCAGTCACTTTCAGATGTCATTGTAAGCAGATAATCAATGTTGTTCCCTTCACCTGTCAATGGTCATAATGTTCTGGCTGATCAGTGTCCTGTATACAGATCCCAGTATACAGGATTATATTATATACAGATCCCGATATTATTGTATAGAATATAAAACCCTCTCTGATATTCTGCAAATAGAGACGTCATGCCAGGTGTAGCTGATCTCTCCGGGATAATGGCCTCCAATCGCACCCCCCCTCCAATCGCACACCCCCTTTTGATCTCATCCTGCCCTCCAATCATGCATCCCCTTCCGATCGCACAACCCCCTCCGATCGCATCCCCCCTGCGATTGCAGCTTGATTTCCTTGGATCTATACCCACACTGATATCCTGCAGCACCACTGTTGTTACTTCCTCTGGATAGGTAGGTAGATAGGTAGGTAGGCACCCTCACAACCTACAATACTCTTTCATAATCCCATGGAACAAGAGAAGAAAACATCCTCCATAGCGTAAAACCACTTTATTCCAATGAGATAGATAAGTCAAAAAATTTGCACTCACATTTAGTTGATAATATACAAGCCTTTACCCCAGGTACTGGGTGTATTGCATGAAAAGGTGTACCAAAATGGTGCTACACTGGAAGTACGTCACCACGCTTTGCCGTCGACGCGTTGCGTCACGCTTCCACGTGACTTCTTCAGGACTGCGTGATTGGGACAACCACTGCCATACTAGCGTAGTCCGAACAGTAACTAGGCAACCCTACTGTCGGACTTGCAGTGAAAACAAGCCTGTTTTCCACAGACCCTATAGATCACAGGGCAGTACTTCTTAATGGCACTATATAGTATATATCCCTTAATGGCTCCCTACATCATTATTGGACAGTATAAATTGGACATCCTCAAAAAACCTTTAATAATCTAAATAATTATAAATTTGATAAAAATACACTAGATAAAAAATTTAAAAAACTCACCCCCTAATCCTCAAAAAAAAAACGGGTGATACCAACCCGATGCAATTAATATAAAAATTAGTATACAGAATTATATGTGTATAAACAATAAGTACATGTATATAAAAAATATTTTAATATACAAAACCCTTAATCAAATACTGTATACTAATAATCTCATATTGCCAATCCATAATATATGTGAATAAACCAAAATAAAATTACCTTTTATTAATATAATTAAAAATGCAAATAAACCCTTAAAAAACAGAGAAATAATGCTCATAATGGTGTATTAGCACAGGTTTTTTTTTAGGCGGAGTGTAGACACTCTGTGCCTGAAGGAATGGAGTGAGGCTACCTCTCGGGGAAGCACTGAAACTGTGGCAGGACAGGAATGTTGGTGGCGCATAGCTCTGAGGAAGTCTCGGCCTTCCTGTTGGGTTCACGAAGTTCAGAATTTATTGCACCTCCTCCCAGTTGGGTGTGGTCTGGTGGGATAACTGGGGTGTTGTGCATGGCCTGATAGGTGGAATATGGGTGGGGTGTCCTCTTTCAGGGGGTGACCACAGTACCCTGAGGGTTGTCATTCCCCCTGTTGCTGCCATGGGCTCTATTCAGATGTTTTGGAATTGTAATTCTAAAAAAACCTAATGTTTTATTTAACATCCAATTATTTATTGTAACACACTATTGTGAGCATTTTTCTATGTCAGTAAAACTGAGGACTGGTAGGATGAGGAGGGCGATAAAGGTTCTCTGTGAACAAACTTCACTACAATTAAATCGCTTTAGACCTTTCAGACTGAAGGCATCTATGTGGAAGAGAGCTCTGCATTGATTAAAGAAGGGGAAATGTGTCGGGACATTACAGGTGATCATTGCTGACCACTGCATCACCCACCATAAGATAACAACAACAACCATTTCAAATCTGTTCTCTGTTTTGTGAATGAAAACGGTTGTTCTTATGTAGATCTTAGTAAACAAGTCTGGAGAGGAAGATGGAAGGTTCTAGGATGAGGCTTATTACAATCAGGCATCTATCACTAAAAATACGATGACTAGCATGGAGTAGGTTAGCGTAGTGTAGTTTAGTGTAGGTCCTGCCCTGAAAGAGTCTACCTTGTCGTGGTGGGCAGGCTTGTCATCTTTTGGTTAAAAATGTCAAAACTGGAGAAAGAATGTATTGTCTCTGGGCAGTTTCATTTTTGACCATGGGATTCAGCTAAAAGACTCCTAGATTTCATATAGGCAGACCAGAAAAAAGTGTGACCAGGGGTCTGACGAAGGGCGGCAAAAACAGCAAATCCCCAAAATTAAGCAAGTGCAGCACCACCCATAAATGAACATAATTAACAATGTGTCTCATTTATAAAATCATACAACAATAAAGTTCTGTGACTATTTGTAAAACTGTAATGTAACAATGTGAATAAATGCAATAAAGAAAAAAAATATAGAAAAAAAATAATTAAAAATGAAAATAATAATTAAAAAATATATTATTAATATATATTTTAAAGTTTTTTTTATCATTTTAATCTTAATTTATTTTTTTCCTTTATTGCATGTATTTATATTGTCATGTTACATTGTTACGAATAGTCATAGAACCTAAGGCCTTGTTCATGCCATTTTTTTCTGTATACCTTTCTGAGTTTTTCTGCATACGTTCTGCAAGGGTACAAAGAAAACAATAGTTCTCTATGTGCCCTATTCTCTGTATAAAACTCACTGATATGCGTATGAAAACAGATGTAAACTTGTGCTCTGCGAGTGAAATCTTTTCCATCAGTTTTTCTGCACGTATAGTGTGAACGAGGCCTAACTTGTATGATTTTATTAATGAGACACATTGTTAATTATGCTGATTTATGGGTAGCACTGATTTTAGATTTAATAACTGTTGATCCTTCAGTTGAGAGGAGATACACGTTTTTTGGTGTAAGCAGCTTCCTTAATTAGGATACCTATACCACATAATAGGCACGGGATACCTATTGCTCGCCCGCCCGGCAATATCATTCAGTCACAGAATTCTGTGAATGGGAAACGACACTCTCGGCTTGTAGTCCTCAGTGAACTACCACAGCACTGTTGAGCACTGTGATAGTTCATTGTCTCTTCCCGTCAGTGTGTATCTGCTTGCCCGTACGGAGTAAAAGCACACATACACTGACAAGTCTGCAGAAGTCCTGCATAGCACCCGTGATCTGCTGATTGCAGGAGCAATGCTTTCTAATAAATGCACATTTTCTTACCTGCAAAAAGATGTGCATGTATTATTTATTTTTTTATTTTTTTAAAGGTGAACTTATTCTTTAAAACTAGCTATAAAATGGGATAGTTGCCATTTTTGTAAACGTAAGAAACAGGCACAACAATGTGTCACATAGAGGCATGGTGAGGGGTGCAGCAATGAGGCCACAGTGTACAAACTGTGGACACCCTGTCCTCAGTCCATACTGAGCTCCTGAGCCGCACAGTGCCATTGGTTGGTAAGATGCTGTTAGGTGTGCAGTAGGCAGTGCCTTAGCAAATAATTACGCATCCCTCGCCCCATTCAGCTGATGATTGGAATGTTCCCCAGCCTACAATTGAATGTAAACAAAGGGTTGGGGTGCTGGGGATGCTGACTGATGTCATTGTTCAAAAAGTGCCATAGCCATGTTTGGTTTATTACATCAGCCAGCATTCTTAGCCCCTTCATTTACAATCAGCTGTCACCTGGAGAATCTCCTGGTTGTCAGCTGAATGGAGCCAGAGATGCATCCTTGGTTGCTAGGATAGCAGCAGCCTCCAGCATTCTAGCAACCAGCAAGCCCTAAGGAGGAAGCGTAACACCCACAACAACTTTGCAGCGCAAACATGGTCTGGCCTGTCTCTGTACACCAAATTGGAGGTGGTTTTAATTACCTCCTGTTACGTTATCTACAAACTGTCAGTAATTCTTACATTTGAAAATTCCCAAAATAGGAACTACCCAAGTCTGTTGCATGTTTTGGAACTTTACGAGCAAGGCTTTCCTTAATTATGTGCAGATGATTTAAAGGCAATCTGGATCTCCCCAATGTGCCTAACATTGATGTCAGTGGGAAAATAATTCCTCATACATTGATGTCGGTTAAAATATAATGCCTGCTTGTACATGTGACTTACATCGATGTCACTGGGAATATAATGCTCTCAAGTTGCTGTAGATGGGAAAATAATTCCTGTTTCACTGGTGTCAGTGTGTTGCTACTTAAGTGTACAGACGGTGGGAAGGGGTTTATTTGGTGTGGATGGGAAACCTCACATTGGAAGGAAGACCACATGAAATCACCACACACTGACAGCACAGCAATGAAGAACTCCCTTTAACACGTGTGTGCGTGTGCGTGCGTGCGTGTATATAACAAGTTTACTGCTACTTTAAATTGGTAAAGATTGTAAAATAATGCCCTTTATACTGGTGTCAATGGGAAAACTATTCCCCACCAACATACCAGTGACAGTGTGCAAAAAAAAAAAAAAAAATAATTACATTGGTGTCAGTGGGAAAATAATTCCCCTTATGTGAGCATCCCTTTGGTAATATTTTTCACATACGTGGATGTCAGTGGAAAAATTGCCAGTAAGGCTACGTTCACACTAGCGTTGTGTGCAGGCGGAAGAGAGGCGTTTGGGAAGCGTTTTTACCGCTTCCCAAACGCCTCGGACAATTCTGCACATTGCAGCACATGGTGCTGTTCTAACGGGAGCGTTAGCATCGAGGCAAAACGGACGCCTCTGGTCGAGTCAGGAGGCGTTGAAGCCTCCTATTCTAGTCTATGTTGCCGCTCCGCAAACGCCTGATTGGCAATTGCGGTGTGGTTGCAGGGCGTTTGCGGAGCGGTCACACTATTCAAACTTCATTATAGGTGTTTGTGGGGCATTTTTAATGCTCGGCAAACGCCTAGCAACCGCCGCTAAACCGCGCATGAGGCATTTGCCGAGCGTTAAAAAACGCTCCGCAAACGCCGGACCAACGCTTGCCAAACGCTATATGGGCGTTTGGCAAGCGTTAGTAAAACAGTCAAGTGTGAATGAGCCCTAAAATTGGAGTCAAAAATAATTTCCATTACACTGGTGTCATTAGGAAAATGATTTCTCTTTTCTTTTGTTAGTTCATCCTGGGACAAATCGGTTCAATCTCGGGACAAACTGATGCACCTGTCACCAAACACCAGGTTTTCTCTGGCCTGGTGGATCATCATTCAAGCTTTGGAGTTGGGAAAATCCTTCCTATTGATCTCTTAAAAGATCCTCACAATGGAAGCAAGTCATGGGTTAGATTCCCTATGAAATTGTTATTGCGATCTGTGTTCCCCCTGGGGAGATTCACCTTCTATGTCCTGGTAACAGTAAGTGACATATAATGAGGGATTTTGGTTGCAGGGATGGGACTGTGCTAGTGTTGGGGGGTGGTGAGGAGGCAGGGGTGTATCTGCCATGAGGCAAACAAGGCGTTTGTCTAGGGTGGCAGTTTACATGGGGACGGCACGCCCCCCAGGCAAAAGGGACACTGTGTGTCAGCAACAGGGCTGCCATGGGTGAGTGTACAGCCAAGCCGACACACAAGGAGGGTCACCCGGGCTAAGGGACCGGCTGCAGAGGAGAGCAGAGTGGTGGGCGGATCCCTGGTGTGCGCTCGGAGCGCGTGAGGGTGGGGCCCACTGTCAGTGTGCGCTGGGACGTGCTGTCCTCCTGTCCCGATCCTGTCCCATGCCCCCGTCATGCTGCCCCCCACCTGTCCCTCTGCGCTCCTCCTGTCCCACTGCCATTCACCTGTCCCTCTGCGCTCCTCCTGTCTCGCTGCCCCGATCCTGTTCCATGCCCCGTATCACGCTGTACCCCCCATCTGTCCCCACTGCCCCTCACCTGTCCCTCTGTGCCCCTCCTGTCCCACTGCCCCTCACCTGTCCTTCTGCGCTCCTCCTGTCCCATGCCCCCTGTCACGCTGCCCCCCACCTGTCCCTCTGCGCTCCTCCTGTCCCATGCCCCCTGTCACGCTGCCCCCCACCTGTCCCTCTGCGCTCCTCCTGTCCCGCTGCTCCGATCCTGTCCCATGCCCCCTGTCACGCTACCCCCCACCTGTCCCTCTGCGCTCCTCCTGTCCCACTGCCACTCACCTGTCCCTCTGCGCTCCTCCTTTCCCACTGCCCCTTACCTGTCCCTCTGCGCTCCTCCTGTCCCGCTGCCCCGATCCTGTCCCATGCCCCCGTCATGCTGCCCCCCACCTGTCCCTCTGCGCTCCTCCTGTCCCGCTGCCCCGATCCTGTCCCATGCCCCCGTCATGCTGCCCCCCACATGTCCCTCTGTGCTCCTCCTGTCCCACTACCCCTCACCTGTCCTTCTGCGCTCCTCCTCCTGTCCCGATCCTGTCCCATGTCCCCCGTCACGCTGCCCGCCACCTGTCCCTCTGTGCTTCTCCTGTCCCACTGCCCCTCACCTGTTCCTCTGCACTCCTCCTGTCCCGCTGCCCCGATCCTGTCCCATGCCCCCCACCTGTCACTCTGTGCTCCTCCTCCTGTCCCACTGCACTCCTCCTGTCCCTCTGCCCCCACCTGTCTCCCCACCCATCACGCTGCCCCCCATCATGCTGCCCTCCCCCTGTCATGATGCCTCCCTCTTGTCCTGCTACCCTCCTACCTGTCTCGATGGCCTCCTGTCCTGATCTCCCCCTTCCTGCTGCCCCCCTCCTCTCCTGCTGCCTCCTTCCTGTCCTGCTGCCCCCCATCACGCTGACCCCCTCCTGTCCCACGACCTCCCCCTGCCATGTCACACTGCCCTCCATCATGCTCCTGTACTGAAGAAGTGGATCTTAAACAGCAAGGTGAGAGATAAATGTAGATGGGGGGTGGTCGATTTTAGTCTTGCCTAGGGCAGCAAAAAAGTAAAATACACTACTGTGCGGAGGGTCGATGCTGGGACTGCAGGGATGGGTGAGTATGTGGGGACTGCAGGGATGGGTCAGTATGTGGGGATCGCAGGGATGGGTCAGTATGTGGGGATCGCAGGGATGGGTCAGTGTGTGGGGACTGCAGGGATGGGTCAGTGTGTGGGGATCGCAGGGATGGGTCAGTATGTGGGGATCGCAGGGATGGGTCAGTATGTGGGGATCGCAGGGATGGGTCAGTATGTGCGGACTGCAGGGATGGGTCAGTATGTGGGGATCGCAGGGATGGGTCAGTATGTGGGGATCGCAGGGATGGGTCAGTATGTGGGGACTGCAGGGATGGGTCAGTATGTGGGGACTGCAGGGATGGGTCAGTATGTGGGGATCGCAGGGATGGGTCAGTATGTGGGGACTGCAGGGATGGGTCAGTGTGTGGGGACTGCAGGGATGGGTCAGTGTGTGGGGACTGCAGGGATGGGTCAGTGTGTGGGGACTGCAGGGATGGGTCAGTGTGTGGGGACTGCAGGGATGGGTCAGTGTGTGGGGACTGCAGGGATGGGTCAGTGTGTGGGGATTGCAGGGATGGGTCAGTGTGTGGGGACTGCAGGGATGGGTCAGTATGTGGGGATTGCAGGGATGGGTCAGTGTGTGGGGACTGCAGGGATGGGTCAGTATGTGGGGATTGCAGGGATGGGTCAGTATGTGGGGATTGCAGGGATGGGTCAGTATGTGGGGACTGCAGGGATGGGTCAGTACGTGGGGATCGCAGGGATGGGACAGTACGTGGGGATCGCAGGGATGGGTCAGTACGTGGGGATCGCAGGGAGGGTCAGTACGTGGGGATCGCAGGGATGGGTCAGTACGTGGGGATCGCAGGGATGGGTCAGTATGTGGGGATCGCAGGGATGGGTCAGTATGTGGGGAATGCAGGGATGGGTCAGTATGTGGTGGATGGGAGGATGGGTCAGTGTTGTCTGTGATGGATACTACCAGCACTGATCTCCTCCCACTTCCAGCTCATACATGGGTATGGGGAGCCCTCTCTGTATATGGGCGACACACCATTCCTTCCCCCAGTGAGGACCCCTATGCTCCCATCCTCACCCACCTACCTGTCTTCTGGATGAAGTACTGACAGCGCCTGCTGCTCACTGCACCCATCATCTGATACTTCATGTCCGTCCCCTCGCCCTTCACTTGCCGACATCGTTCCACCACCTGGGGAGATTCACCTTCTATGTCCTGGTAACAGTAAGTGACATATAATAAGGGATTTTGGTTGCAGGGATGGGACTGTGTTAGTGTTGGGGGGTGGTGAGGAGGCAGGGGTGTATCTGCCATGAGGCAAACAAGGCGTTTGTCTAGGGTGGCAGTTTACATGGGGACGGCACGCCCCCCAGGCAAAAGGGACACTGTGTGTCAGCAACAGGGCTGCCATGGGTGAGTGTACAGCCAAGCCGACACACAAGGAGGGTCACCCGGGCTAAGGGACCGGCTGCAGAGGAGAGCAGAGTGGTGGGCGGATCCCTGGTGTGCGCTCGGAGCGCGTGAGGGTGGGGCCCACTGTCAGTGTGCGCTGGGACGTGCTGTCCTCCTGTCCCGATCCTGTCCCATGCCCCCGTCATGCTGCCCCCCACCTGTCCCTCTGCGCTCCTCCTGTCCCACTGCCATTCACCTGTCCCTCTGCGCTCCTCCTGTCTCGCTGCCCCGATCCTGTTCCATGCCCCGTATCACGCTGTACCCCCCATCTGTCCCCACTGCCCCTCACCTGTCCCTCTGTGCCCCTCCTGTCCCACTGCCCCTCACCTGTCCTTCTGCGCTCCTCCTGTCCCATGCCCCCTGTCACGCTGCCCCCCACCTGTCCCTCTGCGCTCCTCCTGTCCCATGCCCCCTGTCACGCTGCCCCCCACCTGTCCCTCTGCGCTCCTCCTGTCCCGCTGCTCCGATCCTGTCCCATGCCCCCTGTCACGCTACCCCCCACCTGTCCCTCTGCGCTCCTCCTGTCCCACTGCCACTCACCTGTCCCTCTGCGCTCCTCCTTTCCCACTGCCCCTTACCTGTCCCTCTGCGCTCCTCCTGTCCCGCTGCCCCGATCCTGTCCCATGCCCCCGTCATGCTGCCCCCCACCTGTCCCTCTGCGCTCCTCCTGTCCCGCTGCCCCGATCCTGTCCCATGCCCCCGTCATGCTGCCCCCCACCTGTCCCTCTGCGCTCCTCCTGTCCCGCTGCCCCGATCCTGTCCCATGCCCCCGTCATGCTGCCCCCCACATGTCCCTCTGTGCTCCTCCTGTCCCACTACCCCTCACCTGTCCTTCTGCGCTCCTCCTCCTGTCCCGATCCTGTCCCATGTCCCCCGTCACGCTGCCCGCCACCTGTCCCTCTGTGCTTCTCCTGTCCCACTGCCCCTCACCTGTTCCTCTGCACTCCTCCTGTCCCGCTGCCCCGATCCTGTCCCATGCCCCCCACCTGTCACTCTGTGCTCCTCCTCCTGTCCCACTGCACTCCTCCTGTCCCTCTGCCCCCACCTGTCTCCCCACCCATCACGCTGCCCCCCATCATGCTGCCCTCCCCCTGTCATGATGCCTCCCTCTTGTCCTGCTACCCTCCTACCTGTCTCGATGGCCTCCTGTCCTGATCTCCCCCTTCCTGCTGCCCCCCTCCTCTCCTGCTGCCTCCTTCCTGTCCTGCTGCCCCCCATCACGCTGACCCCCTCCTGTCCCACGACCTCCCCCTGCCATGTCACACTGCCCTCCATCATGCTCCTGTACTGAAGAAGTGGATCTTAAACAGCAAGGTGAGAGATAAATGTAGATGGGGGGTGGTCGATTTTAGTCTTGCCTAGGGCAGCAAAAAAGTAAAATACACTACTGTGCGGAGGGTCGATGCTGGGACTGCAGGGATGGGTGAGTATGTGGGGACTGCAGGGATGGGTCAGTATGTGGGGATCGCAGGGATGGGTCAGTATGTGGGGATCGCAGGGATGGGTCAGTGTGTGGGGACTGCAGGGATGGGTCAGTGTGTGGGGATCGCAGGGATGGGTCAGTATGTGGGGATCGCAGGGATGGGTCAGTATGTGGGGATCGCAGGGATGGGTCAGTATGTGGGGACTGCAGGGATGGGTCAGTATGTGGGGATCGCAGGGATGGGTCAGTATGTGGGGACTGCAGGGATGGGTCAGTATGTGGGGATTGCAGGGATGGGTCAGTATGTGGGGATTGCAGGGATGGGTCAGTATGTGGGGACTGCAGGGATGGGTCAGTACGTGGGGATCGCAGGGATGGGACAGTACGTGGGGATCGCAGGGATGGGTCAGTACGTGGGGATCGCAGGGAGGGTCAGTACGTGGGGATCGCAGGGATGGGTCAGTACGTGGGGATCGCAGGGATGGGTCAGTATGTGGGGATCGCAGGGATGGGTCAGTATGTGGGGATTGCAGGGATGGGTCAGTATGTGGTGGATGGGAGGATGGGTCAGTGTTGTCTGTGATGGATACTACCAGCACTGATCTCCTCCCACTTCCAGCTCATACATGGGTATGGGGAGCCCTCTCTGTATATGGGCGACACACCATTCCTTCCCCCAGTGAGGACCCCTATGCTCCCATCCTCACCCACCTACCTGTCTTCTGGATGAAGTACTGACAGCGCCTGCTGCTCACTGCACCCATCATCTGATACTTCATGTCCGTCCCCTCGCCCTTCACTTGCCGACATCGTTCCACCACCTGGGGAGATTCACCTTCTATGTCCTGGTAACAGTAAGTGACATATAATAAGGGATTTTGGTTGCAGGGATGGGACTGTGTTAGTGTTGGGGGGTGGTGAGGAGGCAGGGGTGTATCTGCCATGAGGCAACCTTTCTATTACATCCGGGACCACCAAGTAATGGCGGCTGTATTGTAGGCAGGTTCCCTTAATGGGACCTGGGGGGTCAGAGGTCACTGGCAATCTGCACAGGCCGGCTCCCTGCTTTGAATCTGCAGCATAGAGGTGACCCTTCTGATAAAAAACACAGACTGCCCGAACCCTCAGCCATTTGTTATCTGATTGACCGACATGAAACCGCCCCTACCCCTTACATGGACTGTTCCGATTGGAGTGCCTTTTTACATGCATTGTTCCCATCGGTTTACTCCTCTGCATGGACTGTTCTCATCGGAGTGCCCCTTTACATGGACTGTTCACATCGGAGTGTCCCATTTACATGGATTGTTCCCATCAGAGTGCCCCCTTACATGCACTGATCCCATCGGAGTGCCCACTTTACATGGACTGTTCCCATCGGAGTGCCCCCTTGCATGGACTGTTCCCATCGGAGTGCCCCTTACATGGACTGTTCCCATCGGAGTGCCCCCTTACATACATTGTTCCCATCGGTTTGCTCCTCTGCATGGACTGTTCCTATTGGAGTGCCCCCTTAAATGCACTGATCCCATCGGAGTGCCCCTTTACATGCACTGATCCCATCGGAGTGCCCCATTACATGCACTGATCCCATTGGAGTGCCCCTTTACATGGACTGTTCCCATCGGAGTGCTCCTTTACATGGACTGTTCCCATCGAAGTGCCCCCTTTCATGCACTGATCCCATCAGAGTGCCCCCTTACATGCATTGATCCCATCGGAGTGCCCCCTTACATGGACTGTTCCCATCAGAGTGTCCCCTTACATGCACTGATCCCATCGGAGTGCCCCCTTACATGGACTGTTCCCATCAGAGTGCCCCCTTACATGCACTGATCCCATCGGAGTGCCCCCTTACATGGACTGTTCCCATCGGAGTGCCCCCTTACATGCATTGTTCCCATCAGTTTGCTCCTCTGCATGGACTATTCTCAATCGGAGTGCCCCCTTACATGCACTGATCCCATCGGAGTACCCACTTTACATGGACTGTTCCCATTGGAGTGCCCCCTTACATGGACTGTTCCCATAGGAGTGCCCCCTTACATGGACTGTTCCCATTGGAGTGACCCCTTACATGGACTGTTCCCATCGGAGTGCCCCCATAAATGCACTGATCCCATCGGAGTGCCCCTTTACATGGACTGTTCCCATCGGAGTGCCCCCTAAAATGCAGTGATCCCATTGGAGTGCCCCATTACATGGACTGTTTCCATCAGAGTGTCCCCTTACATGCACTGATCCCATCGGATTGCCCCCTTACATGGACTGTTCCCATTGGATTGCCCCTTTACATGCAGTGTTCCCATCGGAGTGCCCCTTTACATGGACTGTTCCCATCGGAGTGCCCCCTTTACATGGACTGATCCCATCGGAGTGCCCCTTTACAAGCACTGATCCCATCGGAGTGTCCCCTTACATGCACTGATCCCATCGGAGTGCCCCCTTTACATGGACTGATCCCATCTGAGTGCCCCCTTACATGGACTGATCCCATCGGAGTGCCCCCTTACATGGACTGTTCCCATCAGAGTGCCCCCTTACATGGACTGTTCCCATCGGAGTGCCCCCTTACATGGACTGTTCCCATCGGAGTGCCCCCTTACATGGACTGTTCCCATCGGAGTGCCCCCTTACATGGACTGTTCCCATCGGAGTGCCCCCATAAATGCACTGATCCCATCGGAGTGCCCCTTTACATGGACTGTTCCCATCGGAGTGCCCCCTAAAATGCAGTGATCCCATCGGAGTGCCCCCTTACATGGACTGTTTCCATCAGAGTGTCCCCTTACATGCACTGATCCCATCGGATTGCCCCCTTACATGGACTGTTCCCATTGGATTGCCCCTTTACATGCAGTGTTCCCATCGGAGTGCCCCTTTACATGGACTGTTCCCATCGGAGTGCCCCCTTTACATGGACTGATCCCATCGGAGTGCCCCTTTACAAGCACTGATCCCATCGGAGTGTCCCCTTACATGCACTGATCCCATCGGAGTGCCCCCTTACATGGACTGATCCCATCGGAGTGCCCCCTTACATGGACTGATCCCATCGGAGTGCCCCCTTACATGGACTGATCCCATCGGAGTGCCCCCTTACATGGACTGATCCCATCGGAGTGCCCCCTTTACATGGACTGATCCCATCTGAGTGTCCCCTTACATGGACTGATCCCATCGGAGTGCCCCCTTACATGGACTGTTCCCATTGGAGTGCCCCCTTACATGGACTGTTCCCATCGGAGTGCCCCCTTACATGGACTGTTCCCATCGGAGTGCCCCCTTACATGGACTGTTCCCATCGGAGAGCCCCCTTACATGGACTGATCCCATCGGAGTGCCCCCTTACATGGACTGATCCCATCAGAGTGCCTCCTTACATGGACTGTTCCCATCGGAGTGCCCCCTTACAGCACTAATCCCATCGGAGTGCCCCCTTACAGCACTAATCCCATCGGAGTGCCCCTTTACATGGACTGATCCCATCGGAGTGCCCCCTTACATGCACTGATCCCATTGGATTGCCCCCTTACATGGACTGTTCCCATTGGATTGCCCCTTTACATGGACTGATCCCATCGGAGTGCCCCCTTACATGGACTGATCCCATCGGAGTGCCCCCTTACATGGACTGATCCCATCGGAGTGCCCCCTTACATGGACTGATCCCATCGGAGTGCCCCCTTACATGGACTGATCCCATCGGAGTGCCCCCTTACATGGACTGATCCCATCGGAGTGCCCCCTTACATGGACTGATCCCATCGGAGTGCTCCCTTTACATGGACTGATCCCATCGGAGTGCCCCCTTTACATGGACTGATCCCATCGGAGTGCCCCCTTACATGGACTGTTCCCATCGGAGTGCCCCCTTACATGGAATGTTCCCATCGGAGTGCCCCCTTACATGGACTGTTCCCATCGGAGTGCCCCCTTACATGGACTGTTCCCATCGGAGTACCCCCTTACATGGACTGTTCCCATCGGAGTACCCCCTTACATGGACTGTTCCCATCGGAGTGCCCCCTTTACATGGACTGATCCCATCGGAGTGCCCCCTTACATGGACTGATCCCATCGGAGTGCCTCCTTACATGGACTGTTCCCATCGGAGTGCCCCCTTACAGCACTAATCCCATCGGAGTGCCCCTTTACATGGACTGATCCCATCGGAGTGCCCCCTTACATGGACTGTTCCCATCGGAGTGCCCCCTTACATGGACTGATCCCATCGGAGTGCCCCCTTACAGCACTAATCCCATCGGAGTGTCCTTTTACATGGACTGATCCCATCGGATTGCCCCCTTACATGCACTGATCCCATCGGATTGCCCCCTTACATGGACTGTTCCCATCGGATTGCCCCTTTACATGCAGTGTTCCCATCGGAGTTCCCCCTTTACATGGACTGATCCCATCGGAGTGCCCCCTTACATGGACTGATCCCATCGGAGTCTCCCCTTACATGCACTGATCCCATCGGAGTTCCCCCTTACATGGACTGATCCCATCGGAGTGCCCCCTTACATGGACTGATCCCATCGGAGTGCCCCCTTACATGGACTGATCCCATCGGAGTGCCCCCTTTACATGGACTGATCCCATCGGAGTGCCCCCTTACAGCACTAATCCCATCGGAGTGCCCCTTTACATGGACTGATCCCATCGGAGTGCCCCTTTACATGCACTGATCCCATCGGATTGCCACCTTACATGGACTGTTCCCATCGGATTGCCCCTTTACATGCAGTGTTCCCATCGGAGTTCCCCCTTTACATGGACTGATCCCATCGGAGTACCCCCTTACATGGACTGTTCCCATCGGAGTGCCCCCTTTACATGGACTGATCCCATCGGAGTGCCCCCTTACATGGACTGATCCCATCGGAGTGCCTCCTTACATGGACTGTTCCCATCGGAGTGCCCCCTTACAGCACTAATCCCATCGGAGTGCCCCTTTACATGGACTGATCCCATCGGAGTGCCCCCTTACATGGACTGTTCCCATCGGAGTGCCCCCTTACATGGACTGATCCCATCGGAGTGCCCCCTTACAGCACTAATCCCATCGGAGTGTCCTTTTACATGGACTGATCCCATCGGATTGCCCCCTTACATGCACTGATCCCATCGGATTGCCCCCTTACATGGACTGTTCCCATCGGATTGCCCCTTTACATGCAGTGTTCCCATCGGAGTTCCCCCTTTACATGGACTGATCCCATCGGAGTGCCCCCTTACATGGACTGATCCCATCGGAGTGTCCCCTTACATGCACTGATCCCATCGGAGTTCCCCCTTACATGGACTGATCCCATCGGAGTGCCCCCTTACATGGACTGATCCCATCGGAGTGCCCCCTTACATGGACTGATCCCATCGGAGTGCCCCCTTTACATGGACTGATCCCATCGGAGTGCCCCCTTACAGCACTAATCCCATCGGAGTGCCCCTTTACATGGACTGATCCCATCGGAGTGCCCCTTTACATGCACTGATCCCATCGGATTGCCACCTTACATGGACTGTTCCCATCGGATTGCCCCTTTACATGCAGTGTTCCCATCGGAGTTCCCCCTTTACATGGACTGATCCCATCGGAGTGCCCCCTTACATGGATTGATCCCATCGGAGTGTCCACTTACATGCACTGATCCCATCGGAGTGCCCCCTTACATGGACTGATCCCTTCGGAGTGCCCCCTTTACATGGACTGATCCCATCGGAGTGGGAGGGAGGGGGGTTTGGGAGGACTCGGAAGGTGCTCTGCGGTGACAGGAGCAGACCAACCCCACCACCTTTACGACCGTTAGGTCTGGGTGAGTGGGTCCAGGTGAGACCTCCGTAGGAGAGTGCAGCAGGGGAGGAGTCAGTGGCCTGGATCCAGGTTTCCGTGATCACTAGGAGGATGAGGGAGCGGGAAGCAAAGAGGTCGTGGATGGCGGTAAGCTTGTTGCACACTGATCGGGCGTTCAGGAGTGCACATGAAAACGGGGGGGAGATTTTAGGGAGCAGGGGGATAGATACTAAGTTGCGAGGGTTGCGGCGGGACGTGGAGGCGGGAGGGTGTTGTGCGGGTGGTGAAGGGCCAGGATTCGGGGAGATGTCCCCCGCAGTTATGAGGAGGAGAAGGGTGAGAAAGGTGGCATGGGAGCGGGATGTGCAGGAGCGTGAGAAACTACTAGTGGAGGTGTTCGGGTCAGTGGGAGAGTGGAGTAATAGGAGGAGGTGGTGGGTGCCGTAGAGGGGTGAAGGAAGCAGTGAGGACACAATATACAATTGTTTGGGAGGGGTAGAGGGATATAGTGAATGGATTTTGGGAATGGAGGAGAGGAAAATGAGAAGGAGGAGTGGAAGAGGCATTTTGGGGAGGTGATGAGAGCAATAGTAGGGAGATGATAGCAATGAGGGGGAGATGTACAAGTTTTGGGGTGGAGCAGAGGGGTAAAGAAATGAGATTTGGGAACAGAGGATAGTAATATGGAAAGAAGAGGGGGTGTATTGTATAAAAGGTACACAGAGTGGGACTCAGGTATGTAAGAGAGGTTTCCCAGGGTGTTTGCTTGCAGTCTGTCCAGCGTGCAGGAGAGTTTCTTGCTGTTGTTGTGTCTTCCTGCTGCTTAAGTTCTCCTGCTTTAGTTCAACTGCTGTGTTTAACTGCTTCGCACTCGTTCAAAGCCACACTCAATCTGAAGCAGCACCCCCATCAGTGATCTCCCCCCATGAGCTGATCTAAATTTATAGGGAGATGCTCAAATGAGCATTCAACTCCGCCCCAATTAGAAGCTGATAAGGATCACATGAATAGTGGGGGATGTTTCTTAGGAACCAGGCTACAGTCGTAAACCTGAGTGCACCTAGGAGGTGAGGACTGGTCAACATATACAAATATAAATACACCATTTGTTCAGAATTTAACAGGAGTCAATGCGTTTTTCTGGTTAAGAGCGGAGGTAGGAGATAGATGCAGTTACCTGTGAAAGTAGAGAAGGCATAACTAAAGTGCTGTGTTTTTTACTGCTTCACACTCGTTCAAAGCCACACTCAATCATAAGCAGCACCCCCATCAGAGACTTGCCCCCCATCACATAAACAGCGCAATGTTAGAAATATTAAATGTTTAAGTCACCATAAAACCTTTTTATTTTTAAAATATTCCTAATATCCACCTCTGATTTAAATAAGCTTTTGGTTCAATTTGTTTTCAATATCTGGACAAGTAGATTGTCATGAGGGACAAGTAGATTGGGACACCGATTTAGTCCCTTGGACAAGTAGGTTTTTCAAAAAATGTCCACACCCCTGGAATATGTCCCATAGGAAATCATGTTAAATGGACTGCTGTGCATTTCTGCACAAAGCAAAACACTTAGGTGTGAACCTAGACTAAAGGGTTAAAAACAGGGTGAGGAAGCAACAATGCTGCCTGCTTTAACCCCATTTGCTGTACTGGTCAAGGTTGCAGGGCAATTGCAGAGCAGCCTCTTTCACTTGAATGGGTCATGCTTGACAGATGCTACACCCACCAACCATGACCACTTCTAACTCCTGCTGCCACATGTGCACACCCCTTGCCATTGCCGCTAAAGGGGGTGCAGTTAGGGCAGGGGGAAAAAAGATAAAAAACAAAACAAACACCACACCCCAACTGCAGGTTTTCAACTACAAATTTAAATGGATCGTTCTGGGCACCCTAGAAGGCTGCTTTCACACTGATGTGCTGTGGTTTACATGCACTGCGGTGCAAAGCATCTGTAACTTTCCTGGGTTAACTGCACTTTTCTATAAACTTCTATTATATCTTGCAGGTCTGGTGTGCTTTCTGAAATCCTGCATTCAGGAGTTTTGGTGTGCTTTCAGAAAGTAGGATTGAATAAAAGTATGTGGCCAAGTGCAGCAAACCCACAGGCAAGCTGCAGGTCCACTGCACCAGTGTGGGTAAACCGCAGTGCATCAGTACAAAAGCAACCCTATACTATTATGCCCAGTATATTGCTTCACAGTGACTTCAAGATCTCTTTCCTGCTGCTGACACCACTCTGGAGACAGCTGGCCAGGGTAAGAGGTGGAGTGCATTTGGTATCACTTCACATTGGACAGAAGCCAGCACACAGGCGGCATTGGCTTATGCAGCTCTGGATCCCTACTACAGCTCCAACTTCACAAGTAGCCCCTCTGCATTGCACTCTGTAAGCAAGTCCAGACTGCCATCTTCCAGTCACCTGGCCGCGATCTATGGGTTGCTGATCCCCAGGTTAATGCATGAGAATAGTGGTGTACCACATTGCAGCCAAATACAAAAAACAAGCTTACACTCTACTCGACTCATTAACAACTTCAGCTCCGGAAGATTTTACATCCTACATGACTAAGCCATTTGATGCTATACTGAATGACGCGTTACTGTAACTGGTAAATGCACGGTCAACAACGCTGAGCCCAAGAGAAATTTATATACAATTTTTTGTAAACAAAGATCTTTTAGTGGCATTCAGTCACCACTGGGTTTTTTTTGCAATATAAGTCAAAAGACCAAAAGTTTATTTTTTTCCCTTTCTGCTATTATATGCATATCCAATGAAAATAGTAAAAAAAAAAGATAACTTTTGGCCAAAATGTATTGTGCTATATGTCTGATGGAAAAGTGTATATCGATAGATTGTAGGTGCTATAACTTTTAAACAAACCTAGGTTACATGTACACACTAACATTTGTATTTATTTGTGTACCAATGGCAGTGATCAGCAACTTGGGGATTGCAATAGTGTGACAATCTTGACACTGACACTGGGGGGAACTGACCAACTGCCACTGACATTAATACAGTGATATTATACACTGCGGAAAAGCATGTAGTGCATTTTTTTTTAATGCATTTTTTTGGTTTAATCTTCCTAGCAACTAGAAAAAAACCGTATGTACAAAAACACACCGCAAAAAGCACTGCAGAAACGCAAACTGCATAGGTGTGAACCAGCAGAAGCATGCAGTTGCAGAGCAAGTGAAGGAGCTGCAGCATAGGGCGCCTATTCAGCACGTTATCTTAAGAAATACTTACTTGGAGGCTCCAATCTGAACATCCTGCACTGGCAAGTTCTTCTTACAGAAAAAACTCCCTCAGAGCATTTTTAAGTTCATCATAATCTTTTGCAGAATTCAGATTTGCAACAAATACTGACAAATCTAACAAAAGGAGTAAAAAAAAGAAAAAAAGATTTTAACCAGAAATACCAAATACACATTAGCAAATATGGCATGAACTTTGAAATGATGGCCAACATTGAATAGAATTAGCATGTAAAGCAGGAATTTCAGCTTCATTATCTGTCCCAGAGACCCAAGGGAACGCTATTATGCTACTATACCAACACAACTTAAAGCAGAGATATACACACACCGATTTAACAGTTTCACGTAAATGACATTCAGAGCATCCCATGAGAACAACTGTCACAGTTGCCTGCATCTTTCAACTAAACTGTCAAGCCATTTAATGGTTGGTGTTCTAACCAATCACACGCGCAGCACCATGGCAACTGCAGAACAGAGGCTAAAGCTGGCCATACATTACACAACTTTCCTATTCAATTTCCTTTAGATTTACCTTCAACTAAGACACGCAAGAGCCTTCCTGTCTGCATACAAACTGAAAGTTTAGGTTTGACCGCATATGTTTTGGAAAACCTAAAGGAAATTGACACTTGCAGACTTAATACTACTGACAAGAGAAAACTCAACTGAAATTTTCTTGACACTTGTACCCCAGAAGGGCCATTATATTGCCAGGTGAGAATTCTCAAATTTTCTCAACTGGAATGCACACAGCCAATATGGATTTCCTGACATTTTCGATAATCTCTGCATCTGGATATGCATAGTACACGACAAAGGTCTATAGGTGCCAGAAAACCAAGAGTCCAGCATACATCCAGCGCCCCGAATAACGTTTCCTAAACACATCACTTCCAGAGCCAATTTTTTTAACATTTTGCGCACATTTGTACATAAAAATGCACATGAAACCCTGAAAATATTTTAAGGTACAAAAAAAATTTTAATGTATGAACTTTTTTTTTTTTTAAATATTTTTCAGCAAAAAACTAATGAAAACAAATGCTCAATTTCCTGGTAAAGTATAAAAAAAAAAAAAAAAAAGTAGTGTCACCATGGTGACACTCCACTCCTAGAGTGACAGTATGTAAAAAAACAAATATAAAAAAATAAAATTGTTAAAAAAAATGTTTAAAAATTATAATTTTGGTTATAAACTAATTTGGGATTTTTTTTTTTACTGGAAAGATAACGGAATACATTTTGGCCAAGATTTATGATGAAATATATATTTGCAAAATTTTATAAGAAAAACACTTTTTTTCAAAATTTTTGGACTTTCATTTACATAGCAAAAAAAATAAAAATCCCAGTGGTGAATAAATACCACCAAAATAAAGCTTTATCTGTCTAAAAAAAAGGCTAAAAAATTCATATGGGTACAGTGTTGCATGACCGCGCAATTGTCATTCAAAGTGTGATAGCACTGAAAGCTGAAGATTGGCCTGGACCAGGAAGGGGGTAAAAGTGTCCAGACTTGAAGTGGTTAAATATGGCAATGCAGTTAAGTAGAGCAAAAAGGCTTTTTTTTCCCTTTTTAAATATGTTGGATAGAAGAGGAGAGGGTTACATTTATTGACCATCTGTGTCAGAGAATTCCCTTCACTTCCTTCAATGTTGCCTCAACATGAAGAGGAGATATCTTTCCAATGTGAAGGATATCCTCTCAGACAGTTGTCACAGGAAAACGTGCCCCCATTAGAAAAAGGTCTCCTGCATTCATTGTTTTGGTGGCAACAAAATGTTGAATCTCTACAACGGGGACACAGACGGCAAAAAAAAAAAAAAAATCTGACAAAAGGTTTTCTTTCATTACACAAGTAAAAAAAAAATAAAAGTTCCAGTAAAAAGAGATCTCCATTGCATGTTAAAAACAAAGTTATCACATTTATGGCACATCAGCAAACATCAGTCATCAAAGATCAGTATTAAGTCCCAAAATTGTTCATCATTTGTGCCAACAATTCATAAGACAGCAGGCAGCTTACCCTCCTCTTCAGACTCCTCCTTTCCAGGTTTCTTCCCTTGAGGCATTTTGGCAGGAGCTTTCTTGGCAACAGGTTTTTTCTCTTCTTCAGATTCATGTAAAGAATAGAATTCCATTAACACACCAAACCAAATTTCAGTGACACCATCTCTCTATTAGATATCTAGTATTGTAAGAGTGGGAGGAGCCATCCACTATGTCCATGTCTCCTTCCCCTGTAATCCCAGGGCGTTGCCATGGAAACAGAGGTGACCCGGAAGTAGAAAAGAGGGCAGCCTGTCACTTCAGGTGTCCTCAGCCCACAGAGCGCCGCCTCTTTCTCTATGATTTGCCTCCTGTTCTCCTCCCCCTAGGTGGAGACCCGCCCCTTCCATCACGGCAGATGAGGATTCTGATCCCGCCTCTTCTCTGCCCCCTCAAAGAGTTCTACACCATACTCCTCCCCCCAGGCGGAGTTTCGGTCTTTTCCCCACTCTCATTTAGAGAGGTACCACGCCCCCACATTTATGGAGGTGAAAGCCACCCCCTCTAAAAAGTTCAATGGGAGGACATAGAGATGCCGCCCCAAAGCTTTGTCGCCCCGCCCCCATGCTCTGATGCCACGCCCCCGTTTTCTGAGTGGTAGGTTGCAAAGTCCCCGCCCCTCTCATTTGCATAAATGTTGCAGAGGATTGTGGGTATGTTGGTGTGTGATCTGGGGATGGGGGCTGAGCGGTTGTGTGTAATGTATGAGTACGGTATTCGGTGTAAGAGGTATACATTATTCATAATAATACATCCACACATACATCACAGCAGACACGTCTAGGAATAAAGGGAATGAAATGGACGGGCTCTCCATGATGTGACCCTCACAGATCCTGGAAGGGTTTATATAGAACAGGACACACCATGGTAATCAGCTGAGGGACGGCTTACTACCAAGGCTATGTGCACACCTTGGGGGGGTGTGAGGCCAGAACCAATCACTGGTGAGTCCAGAACCAATTGGTGTCCAGAACCAATCACTGGTGAGTCCACCAAGACCACATGACATGAGAAGAGCAACAAACGAAAAGAGAAGAAAAAGAAGAGATGTTGTCATGTGGGACCTTGGAGGGTGGTGGAGGTGATTGGCTGCCTGGCAGAGCAAGTCTGCGGTGTGAGATGGAGGCGCCCCACTGAAGAGTGAAGAAATGCGTGCGTGTGGGCGCTACCAGAACCCGATTCAGACTACTCTCCCTTCCCTCACCAAACTTTTACTTCACCACAGCATGTGAGGGTGCTGCACGACCCGATTCAGACTACCTTCCCCTCCCCCACCCTCATTATTCATCACGGCATGTGGGGGCGCTACATGACCCGATTCAGACTACTCTCCCCTCCCACACCATCATTACACTCCGCCACGGCATGTGGGGGCGCTACACCACTACTCTCCCCTCCCACACCATCATTACACTCCGCCACGGCATGTGGGGGCGCTACACCACCCGATTCAGACTACTCTCCCACCCTCATTACACTCCGCCACGGCTTGTGTGGGCGCCACACGACCCGATTCAGACTACTCTCCCCTCCCCCACCCTCATTATACTCCGCCACAGCCCGAGGGGGTGCCACACGACCCGATTCAGACTACTCTCCCCGCCCTCATTATACTCCGCCACGGCTTGTGGGGGCGCTACAGAACCCAATTCAGGCTACTCTCCCTTCCCCCACCCTCATTAATCCCCGCCACAGCCAGTGTGAGCGCCACATAACCCGATTCAGACTACTCTCCCCTCCCCACCATCATTATACTGCACCACGCCCACTCTCCCCACCCTCATTATACTCCGCCACGGCTTGTGGGGGTGCTACACAACCCAATTCAAACTACTCTCCCCTCCCCATCCTCATTATACTCCGCCATGGCTTGTGAGGGCGCTACACAAACCAATTCAAACTACTCTCCCCTCCCCCATCCTTATTATACTGCACCACGGCCTGTGGTGGCACTACACGACCCAATTCAGACTACTCTCTCCTCCTCCACCCTCATTATACTCCGCCATGGCCTGTGTGGGCGCCACACGGCCCAATTCAGATGACTCTCCCCTCCCCCACCCTCATTATACTGCACCATGGCCTGTGGTGGCACTACACGACCCAATTCAGACTACTCTCTCCTCCTCCACCCTCATTATACTCCGCCACGACAAAACCACTTCTTCGGTTCCAAGACCTTCCATTCTCAACCAGTGTTCCATGGAACCCTGGGGGCTCCTCCAGAGGTTAAGAGTCCTTTGAATTGTGGCTGAATCTGATGGTGCCTGAATAGTTCTGGACCCAATGCCTATTTGAAGAGCCAACGGCAGGACACCAAAGATCTTTTTAACGGTCTGTAAGAGTGGCCTGCTGACCACCATTGTAGGGGGCAATCTTCCAAATGACTACCACTAAAAGGGGGGTGCGAATTCTTCCCACTGGCCACCAATGCAAGGGCCACTCTTTCAAATGATTACCACTAAAAGGGGCAAAATTCTTCCCACCGGCCACCAATGCGAGGGCCGTTCTTCCCACCGGCCACCAATGCGAGGGCCGTTCTTCTCACCGGCCACCAATGCGAGGGCCGTTCTTCTCACCGGCCACCAATGCGAGGGCCGTTCTTTCCACCGGCCACCAATGCGAGGGCCGTTCTTCTCACCGCCCACCAATGCGAGGGCCGTTCTTCTCACCGGCCACCAATGCGAGGGCCGTTCTTTCCACCGGCCACCAATGCGAGGGCCGTTCTTTCCACCGGCCACCAATGCGAGGGCCGTTCTTCCCACCGGCCACCAATGTCAGGGCCATTCTTCCAACAGGCCACCAATGTAAGGAGCATTCTGCCCACCGATCACCAATGAATTAATTTTAGCAAGGGTTTCCTGAAACCTGAAAATTATTTCAATGATTCCTTGGGTAAAACTCTTGAGAAAGTCTGTCTAAGAGTTTCACAAAGATGCTCAGCATTTATATTCACAACTTAGGTCACCTCACCCTGATTGCCATGGAACATGGAAATGTGGATTGTCCAAGAGCAGGATGTGGGTGTGTGAAAGTGGCACCATCCTGTCCTAGTTACATAACCCCATTGTTGGTGTCAGGAAACCTTTATAGTCGTTAGCTCCTCCATTTACATCGGCTGATAGTGTGAATTGTCGTCAAATCGCTGGGGCATTATATGTGGTAGTAAGATGGTGAAGAAGGCCAACCACCCAATGGTGTATTTAGGTTTTGTGCTGCCCTAGGCAACACTAACATCGTCTGACCCACGGACACCGACCAACACCAACCCCCCCACCCCCTTGTCCCTCTCGTGGAGAAAGCCTGACATTGACCAACAACACCCTTGCCCCCCACCTGGGAGAGCCTTCCACTACCACCCCCCGCCCTGGCAATAGGGAGAAAGATACTCATCTTCATCTCTGGACATCACCGGGAACGAGAGTCAGGCTCTACATACACCATTAACCACTTCCAGTCCGGACACTTTCCCCCCCTTCCAGTCCGGACACTTACACCCTTCCAGTCCGCACACTTTCACACCCTTCCAGTCCGGACACTTTCACCCCCTTCCAGTCCGGACACTTTCCCCCCCTTCCAGTCCGGACACTTTCCCCCCCTTCCAGTCCGGACACTTTCCCCCCCTTCCAGTCCGGACACTTCCCCCCCCTTCCATTCCGGACACTTTCACCCCCTTCCAGTCCGGACACTTTCACCCCCCCTTCCAGTCCGGGCACTTTCCCCCCCTTCCAGTCCGGACACTTTCCCCACCCTTCCACTCCGGACACTTTCCCCCCCTTCCAGTCCCGGCACTTTCACCACCCTTCCACTCTGGACACTTTCCCGCCCTTCCAGTCCGGACACTTCCCCCCCTTCCATTCCGGACACTTTCACCCCTTTCCAGTCCGGACACTTTCACCCCCTTCCAGTCCGGACACTTTCACCCCCTCCCAGTCCGGACACTTTCAACCCTTCCAGTCCGGACACTTACACCCCCTGTCACAGAACTTTATTGTATGATTTTATAAATGAGACACATTGTTAATTATGTTCATTTATGGGTGGTGCTGCACTTGCTTAATTTTGGGGATTTGCTGTTTTTGCCGCCCTTCGTCAGACCCCTGGGCACACTTTTTTCTGGTCTGCCTATATGAAATCTTAGGAGTCTTTTAGTTGAATCCCATGGTCAAAAATGAAACTGCCCAGAGACAATACATTCTTTCTCCAGTTGTGACATTTTTAACCAAAAGATGACAAGCCTGCCCACCACGACAAGGTAGACTCTTTCAGGGCAGGACCTACACTAAACTACACTACGCTAACCTACTCCATGCTAGTCATCGTATTTTTAGTGTTAGATGCCTGATTGTAATAAGCCTCATCCTAGAACCTTCCATCTTCCTCTCCAGACTTGTTTACTAAGATCTACATAAGAACAACCCTTTTCATTCACAAAACAGAGAACAGACTTGAAATGGTTGTTGCTGTTATCTTATGGTGGGTGATGCAGTGGTCAGCAATGATCACCTGTAATGTCCCGACACATTTCCCTTCTTTAATCAATGCAGAGCTCTCTTCCACATAGATGCCTTCAGTCTGAAAGGTCTAAAGCGATTTAATTGTCGTGAAGTTTGTTCACAGAGAACTGCCTTTGTCGCCGTCCTCATCCTACCAGTCCTCAGTTTTACTGACATAGAAAAATGCTCACAATAGTGTGTTACAATAAACAATTGGATGTTAAATAAAAAATTAGGTTTTTTTTAGAATTACAATTCCAAAACATCTGAATAGAGCCCATGGCAGCAACAGGGGGAATGACAACCCTCAGGGTACTGTGGTCACCCCCTGAAGGAGGACACCCCACCCACATTCCACCTATCAGGCCATGCACAACACCCCAGTTATCCCACCAGACCACAGCCAACTGGGAGGAGGTGCAATCAATTCTGAACTTCGTGAACCCAACAGGAAGGCCGAGACTTCCTCAGAACTATGCGCCACCATCATTCCTGTCCTGCCACAGTTTCAGAGCTTCCCCGATCAAATTTATAATTATTTAGATTATTAAAGCTTTTTTGAGGATGTCCAATTTATACTGTCCAATAATGATGTAGGGAGCCATTAAGGGATATATACTATATAGTGACATTAAGAAGTACTGCCCTGTGATCTATAGGGTCTGTGGAAAACAGGCTTGTTTTCACTGCGAGTCCGACGCTAGGGTTGCCTAGTTACCGTTCTGACTACGCTAGTATGGCAGTGGTTGTCCCGCCCAGCGGTCTGATTGGCAGATCTTCAGATTATAAAATGGAGTACTGTCTACCCACCTGTGTCACTCACCTGTGCCCATCAGTGCCACCCACTTGTGCCCATCAGTGCCACCCACCAGTGCCCATCAGTGGAGCCCAGCAGTCAGTGCTGACTATCAGTACCCATCATCAGTGCCACCTATCCGTGCCACCTATCCGTGCCACCTCATTAGTGCTGCCTATCAGTGCCACCTATTAGTGCCCTTCAGTGCTGCCTATCAGTGCCCTTCAGTGTTGCCTATTAGTGCTGCCTATCAGTGCCCATCAGTGCCGCCTATCTGTACCCATCAGTGCTGCCTCATCAACGCACATCAGTGAAGGAGAAAAATTACCTGTTTGCCAAATTTTATAATAGAAACAAAGAAACTTTTTTTTTTCACATTTTTTGCTCTTTTTTTGTTTATAGCGCAAAAAGTAAAACACCCAGCGGGGAGTACATACCACCAAAAAAAAGCTCTATTTGTGAGAAAAAAAATTATAAAAATTTCACATGGGTACAATGCTGCATGACCACGCAATTGTCATTCAAAGTGCGACAGTGCTGAAAGCTGAAAATTGGCCTGGTAAGGAAGGGGGTATAAGTGTCCGGTAGGCAAGTGGTTAATGGAATTAGGTATCCATTCGATTTATCCTCTGATAATCATGGAGGCCATGAAATGATGTATCACTTTGATTCATAATGCAGAATGTGAAATTGTATCCACTGAAATATCACTGGGCCAGCTGTCACCCCTCAACTAACTACGCCTGGTCCCCCTAGTGATGAGCACCCACTCCCTACCACTACAGATGTTCAAGGGATACAGAAATTGCTGTCACACCGCCTACCACCCACAGACCTCCACACCAAAACTACCCGAACAAATATTGACAGACTTCCACCCCACAAGTACCACCTCAACAGCCACAGATACATTGTGAACCCCTCGCACTACAGCCCCTTCTGCCGTAAACAGCACCCCTACCAAAGTAACACCCTCCAGTGACAGAACTGCAACCGCACTGACATCCTACATTGGCGTGTACCCATGCGAATGGCGTAGCGTGTAAAGGGTTAAATATTGTGTCCGTGTGCTGCAGAGGATTTATCATGTACACAATAAATGAATCAGCCTGTATACTGTGCAGATCACTCAGCATCTAAGGGTTAAATGACTCATCCTTCCAATCCTGTCTGTGTCCTGCTTTGCCCAGCAGACACGCCGATCTTTTCTGAGTACCTCTGTGATGTTCCAACAGATTGGCATGAAGGGGTTACTTCAAGGTACATGGTCGGATGCAGTAGTTCTGTAATGGAATGATCGTGCCTGAAATAGGGACATGCGCAGTTGCTTCAAGGGGGACAGATCTTCATGGGAGACAGATCTTGCCGCTACACCGGACCCTCTTCCTCTGGAGGGGGGGTCTTGGTGCATGGAGGGCCCTGGACAGTAATGGTGAGAGCGGCCCTGTGGTTGGACGGGGGATGTGATCGGAGGGGGGGGATGCGATCAGAGGGCAGGGGTGCAATGGGGGAGGAGGATACAATCGGAGGGGGGTGTAATTGGAGGGTGGGGGATGCGATCGGAGGGGGGGGTGCAATCGGAGGGCGGGATGCGATCGGAGGTGTGGGGGGGGTGTGCAGTCAGAGGGCTGGATGCGATCGGGGGGGATGCGATCGGAGGGTAGGGATGCAATTGGAAGGTGGGGGTGTGATGGGTGACAGGGATGCGATCGGAGGGGGGTGGATGTGATCGGAGGTGGGGTGTGCGATTGGAGGGTGAGATGTGATTGGAAGGCAGGTGTGCGATCTGAGGGCAGGGTGCGATCGGAGGGCGGGATGCGATCGGAGGGGGGTGTGCGATCGGATGGCGGGAGGCGATCGGAGGGAGATGCGATTGGAGGGGGGTGTGCGATCGGAGGGGGGATGCGATCAGAGGGGGGTGTGCGATCGGAGGGAGGTGTGTGATCAGAGGGCGGGATGCGATCAGAAGGCGGGTGTGCGATCCGAGGGCAGGGTGCGATCGGAGGGCGGGATGTGATTGTAGGAAGGGATGGGATCGGAGGGCGGAATGCACAATTGGAGGACAGGATGCAATCGCAGGGGGGGATGCGATCAAAAGGGGATGCATGATTGGAGGGCAGGATGCGATCGGAGGGCAGGATGAGATTGTAGGAAGGGATGTGCAATTGGAGGGCAGAATACAATCGCGTGGGGGATGCGATAGGAGGGGGTTGTGCGATCGGAGGGGGGATGCGATTGGAGGCCATTATCCCGGAGAGATCAGCTACACCCGGCATGACGTCTCTATTTGCAGAATATCAGACAGGGTTTTATATTCTATACAATAATATCGGGATCTGTATATAATATAAACCTGTATACTGGGATCTGTATACAGAACACTGATCAGCCAGAACATTATGACCATTGACAGGTGAAGGGAACAACATTGATTATCTGCTTACAATGACATCTGAAAGTGGCTGAGATATATTAGGCGGCAAGTGAACATGTTGTCTCTGAAGTTGAAGTTTTGAAAGCAGAAAAAATAGGCATCACAGTTTGTTGTCTATGGGGGTTGTATATCTGCAGACTAGTCGGTGCTCATGCTGACCCAGCTTCACAAACAAAAGCCCCTACAATGATCACATGAGCATCAGAATTGGAGCACGGAGTAATGGAAGAAGGTGGCGGGTCTGAAGAATCATGTTAGTTTTCTTACATCATGTGGATGGTTGGGTGTGTCTCACTTACCTGGGGAGGAGATGGCTGTGGGATGCAGTATAAGAAGAAGGTAAGTCGGTGGGGACAGGGTGGTGCTTTGGGCAATGTTCTGCTGGGAAGCCTTGGCTCCTGCCATTCATGTGGAAGTTACTTTCTACAGGCCACCTACCTAAGCATTGCTGCTGAAGGAGTCCAACCCTTCATGGAAACGCTGTTCCTGGATGGCAGTGGCCTCTTTCAGCAGGAGAATGCTCCCCGCCACACTGCAAAAATGGTTGGAGGGGTACAGGGAGTTTGAGGTGTTGACTTGGCCTCCAGTTCTCTAGATCACAATCCAATCAAGTAACTGGCTTTTACAGCAGTGAACATGGATGGTTGTTGGCTGGCTGGCATGTTGAACTGGCTATCTTATCCCCCTCTTTGATAAGTTAGTTCAGCTATCTGATAAGGATTGTCCACAGTGATGATATCCGTTTTTACAGGCTAGGCAGAGAGGTCTCACAAGGGATAAATTGCTATCACAACAATCTGAGTCAGAATAAACTGCATTGAAGCCTGCAGAGCATGGCAGTTACAATCAGTTTATTGCTGGTGCAGTGCATAGGCTCCTGCATCGTCCCCAGCCCAGCCCCCAGTCTCTCTGGAGGTATGCACATACTGTTTTGGAAGTGGAGGAAAATATCAATGGATTACAAGTATAGTGACACCACCACACAGCACTCTAATTAGATCTGTGAGTTCCTCTGCTCTTGTGGCAGATGGGACTTGTAGTCTTTCCAATCACTGATCCCTGTGAATTGGTCACATGGCTGTGTGATCAGAGCCATACACAGCTGCACCTAAATCAAACTCAAACAGCCTCAGGTAGAAGCATAAACAAAAAATAGACAAAGCACACATGTGCCCTAGTGCAATGAATCCTTTAATAATGAACCATATTACATAATACAATATCAAAATCGCAGATCTCTGTGAGGAACTCTCGTGCCTTGTGCCTCCTTATGCATCCACACTTGTCTGGGGGTACCCATGCTGGCACATGAAGTGTCCTATCCAAAGTGTGACACCAGTGGGGCAGAGGGAGGACCAGAACAGCAGTTCAGTCCTCAGCGCCTGCTTGCTCAAGGTGCCGGGGACCCTGCATGTGCCACAGCTATGGACAAAGCTGGCACTGCTAGCGGAAGAGAGGGTGGAGGCCACGGTTGAATCGCTGAGGCCTGTTTCTGGGACAGTGTTGGCCCCCTTTTTTCATGTCTTTTTTCAAGACTTGGAAAAGGGGGTCAGGCCCCCAAAATGTGAGGTGCATAGTATTGTGTTAATTGCACTTGGAAACACAATCACTGGATATTTGTATCTTTTGTTTTTTTTTGTGAATGTAGAAGCACTCTGTGGTTCCGGAGATGTGGGGTGCAGTTTCAGGATGGGGGGGTTGGAGAAGGTGACCATATGTTATGTTACACCTTAAATATAGATTTAATATGAAATCTGGTCAGAAAGGTGAACGTAGCCTTTTAGGACTTTATTGAATCCTATTGCTTCCACTCATGTATGGCATATGTCTGCAGCAGCAGAGGGTTTTACACAGTTTCCCAGGTGCTGTAGCATGCATCTTTAACAAGCCGATTTTCAACTGTCAGGTAGAAGCGATCTGGTGGATGTACAGCTGATGGATCACTTTCATGGGCCCCCGTTAATGCACCATCCAATTCCCCTACCACCTCCCACTATGTTTCCCAGGTTCCAGTTTTCCACCTTTGAACCTCAGACTCGCACTGCGTGATCTGCGCTTCATTGGCTTCAGTGAAGGGCAGGGGAGACATCAGGGGTCTAATTGCCAGGTGTCTTTTGCAGGTAACCATCCCTAAATATTTTAACCTCTTGCCGTCCGCCTGCTGTTTATAAACGGCAGGACGGTGGCAGTCCAAGGTCGGGTTGCCGTTCCTAAACGGCACCCGCCTTTTCTAGCTGTGCGCGCTCCCTAGGAGCGCGCACCACCGCGATCCGGTGTCCGCTGTGTCCTCCGGACACAGTGAAACACCGATCGTCGGACGGGACCTCTGTACGAGGTCCCGGTCATGTGATCACTGATTGGCGAATCAGTGATCACATGCAAAGTAGTAAGCAAGATGTCACTTGTGACATCATTGCTTACTACGTGTGAAATCTGTGAATGATCACAGAGGTCACATGGTACAAGGCTATTCACAACAGCCTTGTACCATGTGACAAGCTGTGACCAATCACAGCTCACTCAGTATTTCTCAATGACTGCAAGAATGCAGACAGAGAGAAAGAGAAATGATTGCTTTTACATCCTATATGGGTGTAAAAGCAATCAGTGTAAAAAAAAAAAAAAAAATCTTCATCACCCCCCACAAGTAGTACAGTGTCACCAAGCTTTATCTGTCTCAAAAAAATGGTAAAAAATTCACATGGGTACAGTATTGCATGACCGCGCAATTGTCATTCAAAGTGTGATAGCGCTGAAAGCTGAAAATTGCCCTGGACAGGAAGGGGGTAAAAGTGTCCGGACAGGAAGTGGTTAAGATGATGAGAAAGATGACGGCATTGAGTGGTTATAAGAATGCGTATGAGTAACTGCTTTTGTATTGGTGGAATGGGAATGCTTTGTTAGTCTTTATTTTATGACCTGGCTGTGTTCTTTCTGTTCGCAGAATCGCTCCATAGACCATCGTGTTGATCTGTATTCTCTGCAGCTCTATTGCTGGGATTATTCTGATCTGTGCCAGTAGTAAGTAAGCTTTTATTTTTCATTTATTGCTGTATAAATACTTGCTGTGTGTTGGCTATAGGCAATACATGGTACACAATCCTTCCATGTCCACATCTCCATTATTCACTGGCATCCTCTGTGGGCTGTGGGTTCCGGCACAGTAATAAATGAGATGGATTTTAGGTGAATCTTCAAACAAAATCATTTTTTCTATTGTTTTTGCAAGTGGAAGTGTTAGGACATCTGTTGAGTTTCTATTGACATTTATCAAGGAAATTTCACTTAACCCACATAGGAAATGAGGAGAGTAAAGCAGGGTATATGCGTATTGAAATTCCTCCTGTCCAGCATGAACTGCCCATATCTCAGTATGTGTGTATCCCTCACTTGTGTGCATGCTGGGATTTGGGAAGTTGTTTTTTGGTTTTTCTTTTGTTTTTTTTCTTCCCATTCAATCAACTGGTTGCTTGAAAAAAGACTGTGTATACCCAGCTAACGTTTACACTATATGAAAGGCAAGAAAAAAAAATCACAGAGGTTCTAACACTTCCCCTTCTATGAATAAAGTGGTTTTATTTGCTGATGCGTCCCTAGAGAGATCCCGTTCACTTCCTGTTCCTTTGAACATGTAGGGAGGAGGAATCTCCCCTGCAGTGAGCACAGACAGAGATCCTAACTGCATCCCACCTTCTTTGGAAAAAAGGTTTTGGCAGGAATAACACTTTTTCCTAGTTTAAGATAGTTAAATAGTAAAAAAATTCTGGTAAATGCCTTTTAACCACTTCAAGTCTGGACACTTTTACCCCCTTCCTGTCCAGGCCAATTTTCATCTTTCAGCACTATCACACTTTGAATGACAATTACACGGTCATGCAACACTGTACCCATATGAATTTTTTAGCATTTTTTG
Source organism: Staurois parvus (assembly GCF_062004578.1). Classification (NCBI taxonomy): domain Eukaryota; kingdom Metazoa; phylum Chordata; class Amphibia; order Anura; family Ranidae; genus Staurois; species Staurois parvus. Next base: position 952,553 of record NW_028317922.1, read on the forward strand.
AGATGGATAATATTTTTTTTTGCTATATAAATGAAAAAGTCCCAAATATTTTGAAAAAATAAATAATCTTTCTTCATAAATCTTGGCCAACATTTATTCAGTTATCTTTTTAGTAAAAAAAAAATAACCCAAATTAGTTTATAACCAAAAATTATTATAACTTTTCAAAAACTCTTTTTACATTTTTATTTTATTTCTTTATATTATTATTTATGTTTTTTTTGTCAACATACTGTCACTCTAGCAGTAAAAAAAAAAAAATCTTCATCACCCCCCACAAGTAGTACAGTGTCACTACTTGTGGGGAGTGGTGAAGATTTTTTTTTTTTACACTGATTGCTTTTACACCCATAAAGGCTGTAAAAGCAATAATTTCTACTCTTCTTTGGCTGCATTCTTGCAGCCATTGAGAAATACTGTGTGAGCTGTGATTGGTCACAGCTTGTCACATGGTACAAGGCTGTTGTGAATAGCCTTGTACCATGTCACCTCTGTGATCATTCACAGATTTCACACGTAGTAAGCAATGATGTCAGAAACGACATCTTGCTTACTACTCTTCATGTGATCACTGATTGGCCAATCAGTGATCACGTGATCGTCACACAGACGTCCTGTACAACAATCGCGGTGCTGGGTGCACACAGGTAGGGAGCGGGGAGGACGATTATAATCGGCCACCCACCCCTGCACTGCTCCCGTCTGGCCGTTTATATACATGGGCCGCACGGGAAGTGATTAATTACCTTCCTAGTTCCTGTCTACCTCCCATATCCACACCAGTGAAAATCCCAGTACTTTCAGGTATAAAAATACATGGCTATACCCCCTGCCTTCCCACAATGCATTATTTGCTATCATGAGCGAGTCACCATTCTCAAATCCTGTTACATGGAGGCAATCCTGGCAGACCTGGATTTGCATAGGGTCTGCAGTGCAAAACACAACTGCAAACTGGATCAGAAAGCCATCCTCTGTGTGACCTCCTGTAGGTGGTGGTGGGAAGGAGGTGCAGAGTGGCCACAGTTCTAGAATGACAGGCAAACTTCCCTGAAGGTGGTGGGTTGGCAGGGAGATACTAGAGAGAATATAGAGGGTGTATGGGGCATGGAGGGAGATGCTAGAGAGTATATAGAGGGTGTAGGTGGCACGAAGGGAGATACTAGAGGGGCTATAATCTGTGGGTGGCAGGCAGGGAGACTCTAAAGGGGCTATAGACTGTATGAAGGTTGCAGGGGAGATGCTAGAGGTACTGCAATGGTAAAATATTTACTGGGTATATCTGTCAAAAGACACAGGTAACGTTTGCCTTTTAACTCTTATTTTAGTTGATAAAAAGTGGGATATTTCCAGTAACTGGATTTGAAAACCCTGTAGTGCAGTCCATGGTTGAAGGTAGAACTGCCTCTTCTGCCTGTCCTTGGATTTTAATTTGAAATACCAGAAGCAAAGCCTCTGGAGGTGTTTTCTACATCCTGGGATGTCTGGGGACATTTGACTTTTATCTAATCCCTCCAATGAATAACACATCTCTGCTGTAAAGTTGTATTTATTTTATTATCTATTATTGCTTACTTTTTAAGGATCCTGTATGTCACCATATTTGTGAATTTTGCTTTTGCCTTTTTTGAGAAGCCCTCATCTCTAACTGTAACATCAGACGTGCGTTACCGCACTGACCTTTCTGTACAGGTAATAACCATTACTGTCCGGCTGACCTAGAATTTATACGTATTTTACACCAAAAACAGGCTAATAAGGCCAGTTCTCACATGCCCACATCTGAATCACGCAGGAACATGCTGTGCTTTCCTTTGCAATTAAACCTAGATGCAAAACATACAGCTTTTGCAATCTGCAGCGGGTGTCAATAGAAATTTAATGACACCCCAAGTGCCGGTCACAAATGCAGTGTGTTTGCCCGCACCAGATTGCATGGTACTTTTGTACCATGTGATCTGGTTACAGTGGGGCTTATTTATTAAAGCTGGGGAGTGCAAAATCAGGCTGACTTCTGCATAGAAACCAGTCTGCTTCCAGGTTTTATTGCCAAACCTTAATTGAACAAGCTGAGGTTAGAAGCTGATTGGTTTCTATGCAGAAGTGAGCCTGATTTTGCACTCCCAAGCTTTAGTAAATATACCCCAGTGTGGCACAGTGCGGTGCGACTTTAGCCCATTCAAAATTCATGGCCTTGAATTCACACCGCACAGGAATGCAGAGCGCTTTCTTGTGCAATTCAGCTCTGGGCATGGTGTAAACCTGTCATCAAACTGAAAGTCTAATAAAGTGAATATTCGCCTTTAGTAACTTTGAACAATTCTCCTGTATGCAATTCCAGATTCCTTGAATGGAACCTACCGGTGGTCCTCATTTTAAAATGCTGCTCTTGGTTTCCTTTACATATGCATTAGGGGTCTTTTCTACAGAAACCTCTGGTCCCTTGATCCCCCTCCATCCTGCTGTTTGCAGAACTGGCTGCATGCTACATGTGCGCACCCCATAGTGGGCGCACAGTTGTAGCATGGGTGCTACAAGGTTCAATCTACGTGAATGTGCAGTGTTCTGCCTCATTTTCTAGTTGCAGCAGCTGAGTTCAGGCATTAAAGTAGTTCTAAATCCTCAAGGGTTTTTAACTTAATGGATTTTATGCATTAAAGCAGAGTTCCACTCACCCGGTCCAAAAATAAGTCAGCAGCTACAAAAACTATAGCTGCTGACTTTTAAAAAACAGCCATTTACCTGTCCCTCGGTCCCATTGTGTGTCCCCTGTAGCCCGTTTCACCGGCCGTCCTGTGTTCCAGGCGCCGGCATCTTCAGATTGGGCACCCGGCTGTGACAGCTTGCGGCTTCACATCCGGGTACCCGCTGCACATGTGCGAGTAGCACTGCGCTTTATGAACGGTCCTGGTCACTTTCACCCACCGGCAAGCTTCTGTTCACCTAATGTAAACAGGGCTCATATTCTGCACAGCGCTCCCATATTTACTATACAATCCTGCTCCGGGTCCGTCCACCTCTCTCTGCCCAAAATCCCAGCTGCTAATCCAGTTCTCCACTGTAAACTTGAGGCATGGAGAAAATCAGATGACTGCATGACCGGTAAACAACATTAACTTTGATTGTAGACTCTTCATAAATGAATTACAATGCAGCAGGATGAACAAGACTACTCTAGCTTGCTTCACGCCAACCAACGCTTACTCATAGAGCGCTGGTTGGCATAAAACATGTTAGGGGTAGTCTTTCATCCTGCTGCACTGTCATTGATTTTACAAAGAGTATACAATAAAGGAGGTCATTGGCTGCTGGATATGTCAAGCTCCGTTTCCCAGCCGGCGATTCCTAGCCGGGACTTGGTGATTGTCGGCAGGGCTGAGAGGGGAGAGATCTGTGTGTAAACACAGATCTCTCTCCTGTCAATATGGACATGCTGCTTTGTATCTCTCTGCACAGTAGAAATAAATGTTTACATTGATATGAGCAAAAACTAGCCAGTTTCTGATTATATGCATATCTGCTGTTTATATCTTAATGCTAATAAAAACTTATGAAGTGTTCTCAAATACTATGTATTTCTTCCAGGTTTATCACAAAAGAAGGAAAGATTCTTTACTCCAGACCTAACTTGCCCTGGGTTATTCAGAACGTGAAGGAGATTGGGTAAGTTAAGACGATTTAAACCTCAGATTCAAATGCTTAGATTCCAACTTAAAGTGGAACTGCACTGCATCTGAGCACCACAAACCAAAAATGCTATACAATTTATTTTTAATATTCAAAACAAACTCCTCCATCCATTCATGTCTCCATGCTTTATTTTGCTGAGAAAACATTTTGAAAAACACCTCCTGGCATTTCTGGCTGTGGTCATCTTGAGTAAGGACAGGTGTTTCATATAGCAGTAACTTCCTGGAATCCATCTGCCCTTAGCTCAGGCATTGGCTGAGATGAGAACCCTCCCCTCCTGAAGACTCCTGGGATGCATGACATCATTTCCTTAGGCACGGAAACCAGGAAGTTAATGAAGGAATACAAAAAAAGAAAAGGTTAAAACAAGTAAATATGATATACTTTACTAATGCTAGCAGCATAAGGATTAGAAATAGTCCATGCTGATTGAGAGAGTCAAGTTTTGTTTTAAGTATTTAAAAAGCCTCTTGTACGTGCAGATGATCATAGGGCAAGCTCATTTTAGGCCCTCTGTCTTTACCTGGTCTATTTGTAGGCTAATGACTGCTTTTCCAGGGCAAGAGCTTGCCACGCAGATACAGAACTGTCTGAATAAATTATTTATGGTTAGAGGGCATCCAGAAACGTCTGAACGAATGTAGACTCTTGGTAGCCTCCTGGCTTGTCTACATCTACCTAACTTGGCCATTGCCATGAATCGCCAGATTTGTTACACACTGAGTACCTGTAGCCTAGACGAAAATCAAGTGGTTCAATATGTATGCTAGCCAAAGTGTTGCCCTAATTCATGTCTTACACCAATGCCAAGGCTTCTGTAGTGAGAGAAAATAGAATAGAACAGGGGTGTCTAACCGCATCAGCACGTCTAGCTGCACCAGCATTATGGTTGCCCTCAAAGGGCCAGTTGTACCTGTAAGACTAGATGTGCAGAGCTCCCCACCCTCCCTTACATCAGATATCAAGAGCCCCCCACCATCAGAAGTCAAGAGTCCCCCACTCTCCATTGCATTACAGTGCACCCCCCTTACTGCTGCTGCAGGGAATAAACTTGGGGCAGAGCTTGGAAGCAGAAAGGGTAGGGTCTGGAGAAGGACTGGAGTCTGCTGAATGCTGAGACCAGGGGAGGCAGAAACGTGGGAATGCTGCAACTGCACAGAGAGGCACAGCATACGTAGGAGTTCTGTCATCCTCTCTACTGTGGACTGCTGAGATGGGAAAGGGGGTACAGAGACGATCCTGTCCATGGCTGCATGGAGAAATGCAGGATCTGGCAAAGAAGGTCTGTACTCCTCTCTGCTGCTGAATGCTGGGACAGGAAAGGGGGTGGGGGGTGGAGATGGCCTGTCCTAAGCTGCAAAGAGAGACACAGGATCTGTAGGAGGAGTTCAATCCTCTTCTTTGCTACTGACTGCTGAGACAGGAGAGGAGGGGATGGAGATGAGCCTGTCCGTGGTTGCACAGAGTGACGGAGGATCTGGCTGAGGAGTTCTGCCTCCCTTCCAGTTGCTGACTGCTCAGGCAAGGTGGGGGCAAAGACTAGGGGGGTGCTGCAGCTGACGGCCACATGAAATGACCTGGAGGGATGGATTCGGCACATGTGGAATAGAAGTTGGGGCTTATTTAGACTGTGTCAAACGCACTGCAATTATAAATATGATTCAAACATGGCCTTTACAAACAAGGCTCCCAAAATGCATTATGTCATATTTATATTTTAACCTTTGGTTTTTTTTAAAGGTAAAGAAAAGAAGCACAACAAAATAAAGAAAATGATGACCATGACAGAAACACTGGGTATTCCCATGCTAATTAGTATGAACAAAACTAAGGAGAACCTCAATGACAAAAGCGATGTCTCTAGTTGAACTATGTGGCGTTCAATTAATAGGTATTTAACTTTAATTCTAGTAATTTATTTGTGTGATTTAAATGAGTGCAAAATTAATTGTATGTACGTGTAGTTAGAGTTGTGATTTATGAATGTGTATTCTTTTTACAGTATCATGTACTGTAAAATAGTTTAGCTCTGAAACCACTTATAATGGTCCTCGTGTATAAAATTGTGTCACCCAGAGCAATTTGACATATTTTTCTTCCAGCGGCACTGAAATATGAAAATATTTTTTTTTTCCATATTTCAAACCCTTGTACTTTCATTTTTTTTTTTTACTTTTTCTCCTGGTTTAATGTAATTTTTCCTGAGTATTTTGCTCATCATAATTAGCAAATTAATCTGTTAATTTAATTGTGAAATGTATTTAGTTGCAGCAAGATATGAATAGTGCTATGCCTTCCTGAGCATGTCACTTATTAGGGTAATATCCCAACAACCAGACTGCTGTAGTGATGGTAAGAGGATGCCAATACTTTGTAAGCATTGCCGTCCTAGCTCATGGTATGCTGTCCTGCCCTCTGTGCCTCTAGCAGTTAGTAATGTTTCCAATGTAATTGGGAGTGACCAAAGCGTAATAATTCATTTATCACCAGCACTTTGCACATTCCCCTCGCCATCATAGCTAAGTTAGTTCAGCATTCTTTAATCACTAATGTAGATCACTTCATATGACACTTTTATGAAGTTGTTTTACATCATTTTACCATTTTGTGTACTGAAACATCTTTATTTTTATTGAAACGACCATTTTGTCTGTTTTAAGACATGAAAAATCAACTGGAGAATCAGCACACAGGAAGTTGATATTGTTACAACCAATTATGATTTTTGTTATTCTCTCTATTTAACTCCACCATTGATTTTACCCAGCTTAATTACAACTCAAAACAGGTCCAAAGTATCTCTTGACAATAGCCTCTGTATGGCAGTTGTCAGAATTCCCCTTGCATTTATTGTTTAATTCCCCTTGCCTGAATAGTTTCATTGTCAATCTATTGTGATGGGCTGTTTTATAATCCTAGTAAAAATTACAAGGCAGTTGAGAAAGTCAATCACAATTTAGTAAGCAAGATATACACGTGTTGGCAGTCAACATGTATGAATCAATTTGCTGCAAGGTAGATGCATTCATTTTTTTGCACTGTGGTAAAAGAAAGGTATTGTCATTTGAATGCATGCTGGGATTGTATCTGTACTGCAATGCAAATGTAATTCCTTACTCGATTTTTTTAGTTTGTATTTGTTAATAAATGTATGTATTTTGTCATATTTATAAAGACAATACCTTATTTACTGGTTCAAGATAAAACTGGATTATTTATTAATACTTTACTTAATACTTCAGTACTTTAATGGAAAGTACAGAGAAAAAAATGTTTTGTTATTTCAATATTTCATTCTATAAGATGAACTGTTATATGCAGTGATGTATTTTGGATTTGTGTTGCCCTAGGCAAGACTAAAATTGGGCGTCTCCTCCTTCCCCAGAAAGACTAAAATCGGGCAACCCCCACCATCTGAATTTGTCCCACTCCAGCCATGGTATATTATTTGGTGCCAAATTATGGTACCTAAAAATCTCCATAGGCAAAATTTAAAAGCCTTTACAAGTTACCTGTTTAGAGTTGCACAGGAGGTCTGGTGCTAGAACTCTCACTCTGACCTTCATGGCAGTACCTCACATGTGTGGTGCGAACTCCATTTACATATGCGTGAGGGACCTATGTGCCTGTGAGCATGGGGGAACGGGGGTGCTTTAATTTTTAATTTTTTATTTTATTATTTCTTTATACAGTCATGGCCGAAATTGTTGGCACCCTTGATATTTTTCCTGAAAATCAAGTATTTCACACAAAAAAGGTATTGCATTAACACATGTTTTGCTATACACATGTTTATTCCCTTTGTATGTATTGGAACAAATATAAAACAGAGGCAGAAAAGCAAATATGACATAATGTCACACAAAACCCCAAAAATGGGCTGGACAAAAGTATTGGCACCCTTAACTTAATATTTGGTTGCACACCCTTTGGAAAACATAACTGAAATCAGTCGCTTCCTATAACCATCAATAAGCTTCTGACACCTCTCACCCGGAATTTTGGACCACTCTTCCTTTGCAAACAGCTCCAGGTCTCTCTTATTGGAAGGACACCTTTTCCCAACAGCAATTTTAAGATCTCTCCACAGGTGTTCAATGGGATTTAGATCTGGGCTCATTGCTGGCCACTTCAGAACTCTCCAGCGCTTCTTTGCCATCCATTTCTGAGTGCTTTTTGACGTATGTTTGGGGTCATTGTCCTGCTGGAAGACCCAGGATCTTGGACGCAAACCCAGCTTTCTGACACTGGGCCCTACAGTGCGACCCAAAATCCTTTGGTAATCCTCAGATTTCATGATGCCTTGCACACAGTCAAGGCACCCAGTGCCAGAGGCAGCAAAACAACCCCAAAACATCATTGAACCTCCACCATATTTTACCGTAGGTACTGTGTTTTGTTCTTTGTAGGCCTCATTCCGTTTTCGGTAAACAGTAGAATGATGTGCTTTACCGAAAAGCTCTATCTTGGTCTCATCTGTCCACAAGACGTTTTCCCAGAAGGCTTTTGGCTTACTCAAGTACATTTTGGCAAACTGTAGTCTTGCTTTTTTATGTCTCTGTGTCAGCAGTGGGGTCCTCCTGGGTCTCCTGCCATAGCGTTTCATTTCATTTAAATGTCGACGGATAGTTCGCGCTGACACTGATGCTCCCTGAGCCTGCAGGACAGCTTGAATGTCTTTGGAACATGTTTGGGGCTGCTTATCCACCATCCGGACTATTCTGCGTTGCAATCTTTCATCAATTTTCCTCATCCGTCCACGACCAGGGAGATTAGCTACAGTGCCATGGGTTGCAAACTTCTTGATAATGTTGCGCACTGTGGACAAAGGCAAATCTAGTTCTCTGGAGATGGACTTGTAACCTTGAGATTGTTGATATTTTGCCACAATTTTGGTTCTCAGGTCCTCAGACAGTTCTCGTCTCCTCTTTCTGTTGTCCATGCTTAGTGTGGCACAGACAGACACACAATGCAAAGGTTAAGTGAACGTCTCTCCTTTTTATCTGCTTTCAGGTGTGATTTCTATATTGCCCACACCTGTTACTTGCCCCAGGTGAGTTTACAGGAGCATCACATGCTTGTAACATTCTTATTTATCCGCAGTTGTGAAAGGGTGCCAATACTTTTGTCCAGCCCATTTTTGGAGGTTTGTGTGACATTATGTCGAATTTGCTTTCTTTCCTCCCTTTTTTTGTTTTGTCCCAATACACACAAAGGGAATAAACATGTGTATAGCAAAACATGTGTTAATGCAATACGTTTCGTGAGAAATACATGATTTCCTGGAGAAATATCAAGGGTGCCAACAATTTCGGCCATGACTGTATACATTTTTTTGTACACTGTACCTTTTTAACTTTTTTTTGATCAGCTTTATTTCTATTACAGGGGATGAACAACATCCCTTGTGATAGCATACGCCATGACAGTTCCTGTTTATGGAGAGATCTAGGGTCTATTAGACCCCAAATCTCTCCTCTGGCCTCCCAATGCATGCGATCAGACACAGATCAGTCTGATCGTTTGCATTGGGACTGCATGGTAGAGCCTGGTAAAGGCGTCGGTAGCAGGAGGGGGAGGGACACCCTTCCGCTGCCTGTAAAAGTAATCCAGAGGCTTGTTAGCCCCCAGACTACTTTTATCTTGTGCAAAATGAGTGAGAGAGAGAGAGAGAGGGGGGGGGGGGAGAGAGAGAGAGAGTGAGAGAGAGGAGAGAGAGTGAGAGTGGAGAGCGAGGGGGGTAGAGAGAGGGGGGGAGCGAGAGAGAGAGAGGGAGGGAGCGACAGGGAGAGAGGGGGTAGGGAGGGGAGAGTGAGAGGGGGGAGTGAGAGTGGAGAGAGAGGGGGGTAGAGAGAGTGAGAGAGAGAGGGAAAGCGAGAGAGAGAGAGAGGGAGGGAGGGAGCGGTAGGGAGAGAGGGGGGTAGGGAGGGGGGAGAGAAGAGAGGGGGAGCCTCTATTTGACAAGTAAAGGTGGCCTTATCTGGGGTCCGTGGTGTCTGCGGCTGCACTGATACCTGCCATGCAGCAATGGTCTCCTCTTCTGCACCCCTTCTGCACGGTCAGCTGACCTCTAGGCTCCGCTCTCCAGCCCTATGCAGTGAATGGAATAGACAGCCGGCTGGCTGCAGAGAGGCCGGGTAAGCGGAGCATAGCTGCAATGGTCAGTCCGGCCCTGGGCTTCTTGCCGGATCTTAATGATGGCAGTGGGTACAACAGGGAATCAGAGCTCTGGGAAGGCACAGAGAGCCTGCCTCCTGCCCGAGCCCTGCCGAGCTCTCCTAACCTGCCAAGCCCTGGTCCCTTGTCCCTTCTGCCTGGGTGCAGGGCCGCCCCCCTGAAAACTGCTGCCCTAGGCAAACGCCTTGTTTGCCTTGCGGCAGATACGCCCCTGGTTATCTGCAGTAAAACAACATCAACTTTTGAGGTTTCTGTCCTAACATCCTGCTAGACTAACCTTTTTATCCAATAAACCAACGCAAGAAGCAAAGAAATAAATGCAATTGCCAACTGATAACCGATCAGAATCTAGCTTATGTTGGCCCTACTTTAGTCATTTTAATTTTAATGAGTTGAGTTGTTATAGGTTGCTGTGTTTTGTAGTTTATTTCTTGAACTCTTTATTTCTTTTTTTAGACTGTTGGCCTTTATCATAAAAGTTTTTAAAGAAATCTTAAGGCTTGCTTTACTCATACAATAAAATACAGAGGGAAGTAATATTCCAGATGTGGTTTTCTGGGCTGGTTGCTACATTCAGAGAGGATCTGTTTTTGCATTCTGAAGCAGAAACACTTACTACTTAGTCACTGGTTATCAGACTTACACACCTGTATAATGACACAGTACAGCTAGCTGCTCTGAGTGTTCTAATATACAGGTCTTAAAACCTCAAAAGATCTTAAATCACTCTCTGCTTTATTTAGGTACAGTAGCTGGTATAAGCAAAATCCCCCTCCACTAAAGCTAGCAATACACATTTAGATTTTTTTCATTCATTCCATAGATTGAATGAGAGAAAAGCAATAGATTTCTACTTCCACACTTAATGCAAAGCATAGTATTCAGACAGCCACAGCAACCGCGGCTGTCTGAATACCTGAATAGTGCATGCATCTGATAGGATGCAGTCACTCTTTGACGGAATATTTTCCACCTAGCTCAGTTGATTTGATCAACCTGGGTGGTGTTGTCAGGGCCACTCACAGCCTAAATTTAGACTGATTCAGCCCATCCATGTATGCCTACCTTAATAATAATTGTCAGCATTTACAGTACTCTTCAGTCTGCACCAAATCAGCACCTCTTTGTTTCCCATTAGAATCAATAGTCCCTGGGTTTTCAAAAGAAGCTCCTCAGGTGCTAGTAATGGTTGCAATAGTAATAAAGTCCAATCATGGGCACTAAGACACTCTATGCGGCTTTTTACTAACAGTTTCTGGAAACTGGAACTTAAACGGTGGCTATAAAATTAAAAATTAATAATCATCTTTTCTTTCTCCTTAAAATGATTCTAGAGGCTGAAGGTCTTTTTTTTAACCTAATGCCTTTACTGCATAAAGGTAAAAAAAACCTTCCGAGTGCAGCTCCCCCCCAACATGGATCGAGTCCAATCTCGATCCAGCACTGAGGCTCTCTCCCTCAGAGACAGTAGCAGGAGCCATTGGCAACTGTCAATCGCAGCCAGTGCGGAGAGAGCAGGGGGCAGAGCCAAGCAACACTCTACTCTGTGTGTCAATGGACGCACAGATGTGTCTTAGGAGTGAGCCTGCATGATTGCCCCCATAGCATTCGACTTGCTATGGGGGGCACTTGGCAGAGGGGAGAGGGGACCCCAGAAAAGTAGGATTGGGGCTACTCTGTGCAAAATGATTGCACAGAGCAGGTAAGTTGGTGGCATGTTTTTATTAAACAAAATATAGGTTTCCAGTCACTTTTAAGTGATCACTTTAATTGTTGGCTGGACCTGGGTATACAGTGGGGAATACAATTATTTGATCCCCTGCAGATTTTGTAAGTTTTCCCACTTACAAAGAAATGAAGGGTCTATAATTTTTTATCATAGGTATATTTTAAATGATAGAGACAGAATATCAACCAAAACTCCAGAAAAAAAATATATGTTATAAATTGAGTTGCAGTTCAGTGAGTAAAATAAGTGTTTGACTCCCTACCAACCAACAATAATTCTGGCTCCTACAGACTGGCTATGTGCTCATGTGGGCCACAGATTAGTCCTGTCAATTTAAGAAGGTGCTCCTAAAGACACCTGTGCACAGAATCTTTCTTCCATTCAAACCTCACCATCATGGGCAAATGACCAAAGAGCTGTCAAAGGACATCAGGGACAAGATTGTAGACCTGCACATGGCTGAAATTGGCTATAAGACCATCAGCAAGAAGCTTGGTGAGAAGGAGACAACTGTTGGAGTGATTATTCGCAAATGGAAGAAATACAAAATAACCATCAATTGCCCTCGGTCTAGAGATCCAAGCAAGATTTCACCTCATGGGGTAAGGATGGTGAGACAAATGAGGGATCAACCCAGAATTACTTGGGAGTAGTTTGTGAATGAGCTCAAGGCAGTTGGGACCACAGTCACCAAATAAACCATTGGTAACACAATATACCTCCATGGATTGAAATCCTGCAGCGCCCGCAAGGTCCCCCTCCTCAAGAAGGCACATGTAAATGTGAAAGTCTGACGTTTGTCAGTAAACATCTAAATGATTCAGAGAAGGAGTGGGAGAAAGTGTTGTGGTCAGATGGGCACCTGGAAAAGTGTACTTACACGAAACGCATCAGGGAGGTGCCCCCACACAGTGACCTTAGCCCGCACGGTCCTTATGAACGACCGGTGGCCATCTTGATATTTTATGTAAGTTGTTTACCTGTTTTTATATTACATCCTTTAATAAAAATACTACACTATCGGATACCTCTCTTCTGGGCTTGTTTGTCCTGCGAGCCCCCCCTAAGGTGATTCATGACATATGAGAGTGGGTAACATTTCTCTGGTGGCTGATGACGGAATACCTGGTGATGAGCTTTCTACCTTCAGACGCATAGTACCTGAATGCTGGTGACCTGGTGACGATCCACGTTGCAGTGCTCCAGATCCAGATGACCAGGAGTAGGTCCTATTAACTCCAATGCGCAATAAATCGCACTATCTGGTTAGCGCAATCAACATTCACTTTCTAAGCCACAGATGTCACGGATTGTTTTTATCATTTTGCAATACGACCGAATAGACTGACTTTGGCACTAGTGTCACTATATGCACCTTTTTCCTTCAGGATATTTGATATTGCTTTATATCATTGGTTTCAGCACTAAGTTATGTTGCTCATTTGCACACGTATATCATGTACATTTTATTATCTATTTTAATATCCAATTTTTAGTGCTGCATATTTTATGTTCATGTATTACTGGAGAGGACTTAGGGAGTAATCCTACACCCCCTGGGCCTGATAAGGGGAGAGAGCATTCTGGTGGGAAACCTGACTAGCTCCTCATCTGGGACTGCTTTCATCTAAAGTGGCAGCTTCTTGTATTCTTGCCCAGGGATTCCCTCAGGCAGCTGGGTGAAGAAAAGAATTAATCTTGGGTCTGGGGTGATACACCAGGAGAACTCTCCAAGAAGAGATTTTTGCTGTATAGAGACTTGTACATAGTTGCTAAGGAGTTTGTCCTCAAGTTGTAGTTCCTTGGGCATCCCATACACCTCTCAACTCCATCTAAGTTCAAACCCCTTAATAAAACCTAAAAACCAAGCTCAAAGACTGTTTATTAACTCCAGTGTGCAAGGTCTGAAGAAAATGCTTGTTGCCTGGCTGTGCAGGACTATAGGGGGACCCAAATCTATAGCAACTCCTAAGAGGGTAGTGCTACATTCTATTACATCACTTCTGAATTTTTATTCAAGAATTTTCGTAACTTTAGTAACCTCTTCACTTTCGATATGATACTAGCATGCAAAAAAAAAAACGGACGATCATTCGTCCGATATTTTCTATGTGTATACAGGGCTTTACTTAGCTCGAAACTAAGATCTAGTGACATATACAATAAGCAGTCATTCTCCCTAGTCCAAGCGCCTAAAAGTACGGGGAATGATTAACCATCATTAAATGCTTGGAGTGTCACATTCAGTGCTTTGCCAATATGTCCCCAAGAGCTCATTCACACCATTGAGGTGTCACAGTGCACATGTCTTAATGTGTGGTGCATTAACCTCCCTAGCGGTATGGTTTTTTCAGATTTTTGGTGCTGAAAGCGGTACCATTATTTTGCATGGAAATATGTAGTTTTTTTATTGTAGGCTGTAATATTTAGGAATAACTCACTGAAATCTGTCCGAACAAGAGTCTATTAAACATCCCGGGTAGGATAAAAATTTGAAACACAAAATCATAAATTATAATTTAATAAATAATCATAAAAAATAATAATATAATAATACATTTAATTCAATAATATAATCAAACCAAAAACACTGAAATTTGAAATATAGCGCCAGGTTCGCACATCGCTGAGTAAAGTTGCAAAATTGTTTTCAGTGTCTGATGACAAATTTCTCCACGAATCATTATCACTCAATTCTGCAAGTGGTTCTGATTCACTATCGCTGTTCTCTAGCTGATCTAAACCCGCTTTTGACCTAAAGGGACACTTTTTGGACGCCATGGACTTTTCTAAGTTTCCAGGCAGAAAGAACAGTCAAAATGCAGACAGGGCTGGCGGCGCACGTACGTCCCGATGTCACAGGGACCAGAACACAGGAGCCGGATGCCGGCATCAGCCGGAGGAGATGGCCGAGGACGCTGCAGGGGACACATCGTGGGAGCGAAGGACAAGGTAAGTGCTGCAGGGACTCCCTATGCAGCGCCGCATGGTAAGCCCGAGTGTAGCTTGGGGTTACCGCTTTTGGTACAGATATTTTACCCCGAGCTACACTCGGGAATACCGCCAGGGAGGTTAAGGCAGTCCATTCATTGAAATGGGTGGCCTAACACACCAAACCAAACTAAAAAAGGTGCTTGACAGACAGGCACTGCCCTTTGACAAGGTGCATCGGGGTGCCATTCAGAATGAATGACTACCTAACACACAATGTGACATTCAGTGAGAATTTACAGGTGGTTAATTATTCCATGTAAAATGGGATGCTATTCAGACTAAATAACTTTCTTTTGCATAATGTGACATGCACCATGCACTTATAAAAGGTTAATGTAGAACTATAGGCACAACTTTTTTTTCATACTGGATAAAGCAAGGGAGGAATAACCTCTGTCAGATTTTTTTTTTCGACATCTGTGTCCCATTGCAAAGATTTACCTTCACTTCCTGTCCCATAGCTAAACAGGAAGTAAAAGGAAATCCATGCAATTTAAGGGAATTCCTTTGGGACCCCCAGGTAACCAGAACTAGTGTCCCTATTGGAAGATTTCCCCTCTTCTACTTTTCTGGGGACAACCCAAAATTTGGGATTTTCTTTTATTTTCACTTTCAATGATAATGATAAACAGCAAAAATAAAGAGGGTGAATCTCTTTAATGGGGGGCACAGGCAGCAATAGAAACTGATAAGTGTTCTAATCCATCTCCACTCTATCTAAAACTAAAGAAAACATTTTGCCTTTAGTTATACTTTAATTAGTCCATATATTTTAAAACACATGCACTAGGAAGATTCACTGCTTTATTCAGAATGAATGGCACCACATTGCACCAACACAGATAATTGTGCATTACTGAGAGTTAACCCAACGCACTAATGTGAATGGGCTCTGAGTGTTGACAAAGAGGTTGCTCTATGAATTTGCACAGTGATACCTGTAACAATTGTGCGCAATAAAGACATGGATAGTTGTACTCAACAGCCATCGTGTGAAGGTCTCATGAGCAGTGTTCCTACTGCCTCCCCCCCCCCCTTTGCAAACTATGGAATTTGTAGCTTAAACTTTTAACAAACTTCAAAAGAACCTCTTATCTTAATTAAACACAAAAAGATGCAGTGTCTAGACCTGGCCAGAGCTGTAAACAGCTAATTAGTCTTGGCAGGATGTCTATTTCCACAGACCATGAAAAACACTTTCCACTGCCCTATCGTAAAACAATAATAACTCAGTCAAGCCGTCACATGTGACCTTTAAGGCTCTAGGAATACAGAGCATGCCATAAAACGTCTATCCCACAACGTAACGATTCCACATACAATTAATAGAATTCAACAGGAACAGGGCACATTAATTTTAGGTATATATTTGAATGGGGAATATCATACTGAACAAATCAAGGTCATACATGACTATGGTAGCACATAGGAAAAAGGAGAAAGCAGTCTCCTCCCTCCTGGGTGCCAAAGGTACGCTGTGCTGTGTTTGGTATCCCTGGGATCTAAATATAATTCTGAATAATAATCTGCCAGTTGCTAGAATACCACCTGCACGTATTGGAAGTTGTTAATATTAGTATGAAACTGTAGTTGGAACTTGGTAATAAATTTGGTGACCTCCTAGCACCCATCCCCTAAACCGGATGATTGGTCAGTTGTTCTCAGGAAACACCTCTTTGATATCATAGAAAAGGGACTGACCAGATCTAGTAGGGGAGCTCTCATTTACCATCAACCAAGAAACACCCAAGAGAGCCAAGGCAACGTTATTTGCTTGGACAATTGGACTCTGCTAAAACCAAGGACTTTGCAAGTATTCTGCTTTCTTACCTCCTTTCCTTTTTCTCTATTACTTTATTGTACTCTTTATTTCTTTGTAACATCTTTTTCTGTAAATAATTTAATTGCACCATTTGACTTTTTCATTAATAAACTCTATTTTGAAAAGTGGTAAAATTATATCTAAGACTTTTAATGCAAACTAAAGAATCCCTGTCTCTTGAAAAGTGCTACTGTATATAATAATCCTCTTAATATACCTGTCTCTGGTGACAGTGTGTGTTACAGACATTTATTGTTCATATTTGTTCTTGCTAACATTGTGAAGGGTTGATAGTCCCAAAGCTATCTGGTGGCAGTTTGGAGTTTGAAGGGTTAATTGCATAATTAACTTAACCCAGTGGCCATCGCTCTGAGGCTGCTGGCACCTAGGTTGTGGTCAGGGGCGGACTGACCATTTGGAAACTCGGGCACTGCCCGAGGGCCCGGGGTCAGTAGGGGGCCTCATGAGATGCCCCTGGTACCTTTTTCATAGGCTTCTTTGAGTTTGGGCAAGGACACAGGGGCCCCATGATCCCCTATTGCCCGGAGGACCCATGAGTTGTCAGTCCGCCCCTGATTGTGGTCCTGCGAGCTGGAAAATCTTTGTGCAGGGTGCAGCTGAGAGTGGCATTGTTACGCAAGTGACAGCGCGGTGTGAGATCGGCTGGTCCTTTGTCACAAGTTGGTGAGAAGGGCAGGGGTCGGGCACCGCGTTTGTCACAATACTCACTGAATGAGAAGATGATTTTCAGCAGCCTAATACAAATACAAAATGGGTGAAAAGCCTTGGTGAAACATATTGCACTGTATAAAGTAGTTCAGAAAATCAGTGCTGGCATTGATGAAAAAAGGAAAGATCGCAATAATTATCAGCCAAACATTTTTACTGTTTTTGTGGGTTATGAATTTCAAATAATGCCATGGATTATAAAGTTGTGGGTACCAATGGTATAACAATAGCCATGTTAGCCCATGCTGCTGATATGGGGCCTGGGAGTAAAAGGGGACCTATTAGGGGGGTCCTTAAGTCAAATTCAACATTAAAAATTGGTGTATATGTGAAGATACCACAAACCCAGTACTTTATTATTAAGGATTGCAGAGGTTTCTGTTGACACCGACTCTGTATCCCCTGTGATGTCTCCAGTTAAAAGAGCTGACATCAGACACACAGGAGGAGATTTAAGCATTATTGTTGCTAGTAACAAATCCCCCTTTGCAGGCTGTGCAGTAAGGAGAAACCGGGTCAGCAGGGGCGTCCTAGGGTTGGTGTCACCCGGTGCGATAACACTTGGTGAGACCCCCTCCGACGATCTCCACAGAAAGGATCGGATCTGCGGATTGAGCATAATGGTTCGGACTCCAATCCATTATGCTCCCCAATCCGCAGATCCGATCCATCCTGTGGGGATCGTCGGCTTTCTTTACAATTTACCTTTTCGTGGAGCGGGTCTGGTGTCACCCCGTATAGGTTGCATGCCGACGATCCCCGCAGGATGGTTTGGATCTGCGGATTGAGCATAATGGATCGGAGTCCTATCCATTATGCTCCCCAATCTGCAGATCCGATCCATCCTGTGGGGATTGTCAACTTGCTTACAACTTACCTTTTCGTGGAGCGGGTCCGGTGTCACCCCATGCGGTAGGTGTTACCTGGTGTGGCGCGCACCCCCCGCACCTGCCTCGGGACGCCACTGCGGGTCAGCACTGTAATTAACTCTTTATGTCTAAAGCAAGCATTCCAGAGTGTCTCCTCAGGAAAAACTGGCAAGATGTGCAGATGAATGACAACCATCCCAATCTATAACTAGCCTTTACAGTAAGGAGCACATGGAAGGTGCTTTGCACATTACAAACAACAGAAAATTTCCAGCACACTTACCAGCTAGCCTGCAACAAAACCAATTTAGCCCTGTCTAACAGTTTGCACGGAAAGAGAAGCTTTTTTTGCACACACGTGCAAATGTATGTGAAAGCCGCAGTGCCAAACCTCTTCTGAGGTGGTTGCCATTTATCTGCACAATTGAATTTAATGCCGGGACACATTGAATGCTTTCAGCTGCCATTGTGCGCTTGCTTTGCTGGGTGTCTGATGTGTTCCTGTACCTTTAAGGAGTTGGCTCCCTCCAGGCAAACCTACCCTTCATTTTTTCATTGCTATATTTGTTCCAACTCAGAACCTCAAAATGATGAGTTAAGACCACAGTATACAGAGGAGCCTTGCAAGGCACTGTGGCTTTCACATATACAGTATTTGCAAATGTGTGTAGTGTGATTTAATACCAACAATTATGCCATAATATAGAATATTATAATGGTCATTAGTGTTGCTACTACAAATCTTGTGTTTTAGATTTTTTTTTTACTTACTAGTAGGCCTTCTCTTTCAGCACTTGCTTGTTGTGGTGGTGGAAGGGTTACAAGGGCTTAAAATTTACACGAAGGCCCTGAGATCTGAGATACTGAAAAAGACTAGTGAGCTGCTGCATTCAGGATAGTTGGCTGAAAAATGAAAGTTAAAAGTTAAAGCAGAACTTAACTCCTAAAAAGAAGTTCCACTTTTATGCCTCCTCCTGCCCTCCTCACCTTTCAGACACTTTCCTTTTTTTAGGGGCTGTGGGGACTTGGTTTTAACACTTCCCACTTCAGCTTCCCACCCTCTCTGCATGCAACCTTTTGGAATACGTCACAGGTCCCAAAAGGCTGCAGGACCATTTCTAGGGCATAGCATGGCACAAGCATGTGTAGTGGGGAGCTGCCTGCAAAGCTGCAGAGTCACACCCGGCTTCCCACAGTTAGCATGGAGGTGCCTGGGGCCCAAAGACTGGTGAAGAACCAGCCAGGGTTTAATAAGCCAGGGACTTACTTAAAGTCAGCAGCTACAATATTTGTAATTGATGACATGTACTGATACCACTCTTACCTGACAACTTCTGTCCACAGAACTGGTCCCTAGTCCTACTACCTCCCTTCAATATAGACATACTTTAAAGTGAAACTAAAGGCTTGTTTTTTTTGTACATACAGTCAGGTCCATAAATATTGGGACATCGACACAATTCTAACATTTTTGGCTCTATACACCACCACAATGGATTTGAAATGAAACGAAAAAGATGTGCTTTAACTGCAGACTGTCAGCTTTAATTTGAGGGTATTTACATCCAAATCAGGTGAACGGTGTAGGAATTACAACAGTTTGCATATGTGCCTCCCACTTGTTAAGGGACCAAAGTAATGGGACAGAATAATAATCATAAATCAAACTTTCACTTTTTAATACTTGGTTGCAAATCGTTTGCAGTCAATTACAGCCTAAAGTCTGGAACGCATAGACATCACCAGACGCTGGGTTTCATCCCTGGTGATGCTCTGCCAGGCCTCTACTGCAACCGTCTTCAGTTCCTGCTTGTTCTTGGGGCATTTTCCCTTCAGTTTTGTCTTCAGCAAGTGAAATGCATGCTCAATCGGATTCAGGGCAGGTGATTGACTTGGCCATTGCATAACATTCCACTTCTTTCCCTTAAAAAACTCTTTGGTTGCTTTTGCAGTCTGCTTTGGGTCATTGTCCATCTGCACTGTGAAGCGTCCAATGAGTTGTGAAGCATTTGGCTGAATGTGAGCAGATAATATTGCCCGAATCACTTCAGAATTCATCCTGCCGCTTTTGTCAGCAGTCACATCATCAATAAATACAAGAGAACCAGTTCCATTGGCAGCCATACATGCCCACGCCATGACACTACCACCACCATGCTTCACTGATGAGGTGGTATGCTTAGGATCATGAGCAGTTCCTTTCCTTCTCCATACTCTTCTCTTCCCATCACTCTGGTACAAGTTGATCTTGGTCTCATCTGTCCATAGCATGTTGTTCCAGAACTGTGAAGGCTTTTTAGCTGTCGTCTGGCAAACTCTAATCTGGCCTTCCTGTTTTTGAGGCTCACCAATGGTTTACATCTTGTGGTGAACCCTCTGTATTCACTCTGGTGAAGACTTCTCTTGATTGTTGACTTTGACACACATACACCTACCTCCTGGAGAGTGTTCTTGATCTGGCCAACTGTTGTGAAGGGTGTTTTCTTCACCAGGGAAAGAATTCTTCAGTCATCCACCACAGTTGTTTTCCGTGGTCTTCCGGGTCTTTTGGTGTTGCTGAGCTCACCGGTGCATTCCTTCTTTTTAAGAATGTTCCAAACAGTTGTTTTGGCCACGCCTAATATTTTTGCTATCTCTCTGATGGGTTTGTTTTGCTTTTTCAGCCTAATGATGGCTTGCTTCACTGATAGTGACAGCTCTTTGGATCTCATCTTGAGAACCATGAGGCCATGGAACAGCTGAGAAGCCAATTGTCCCATTACTTTTGGTCCCTTAACAAGTGGGAGGCACATATGCAAACTGTTGTAATTCCTACACCGTTCACCTGATTTGGATGTAAATACCCTCAAATTTAAGCTGACAGTCTGCAGTTAAAGCACATCTTGTTATTTTCATTTCAAATCCATTGTGGTGGTGTATAGAGCCAAAAATGTTAGAATTGTGTCGATGTCCCAATATTTATGGACCTGACTGTATATATTTAATAAAATACTTACATGCTCTACTCAGTGGTTTTGCACAGAGCAGCTCTGATCCTCCTCTTCCTGGGTTCCCTGTCGGCACTTCTGGCTTTCCCCACCTGAGAAGTGCCACCACAGCAAGCTGTTTGCTATAGGGGCTCTGGTACAAGCTCGCTCCCCAGTCCTACTCTCTGCGTTCATGAGTGTAGCACTACATCCTCAGGGGCTGCTGAGTTTTGGGTCCCGTAAGCTTTGCACGGTCAGGCAACATGCATTTTTCCCGCATTCCTAACCCCAAAAACCACTAACACAGCTCATCCACTCCCTCATCATATCACGACTCGACTACTGCAACTCCCTCTTCACTGGCCTGCCTCGCCGCTGGTTATCCCCGTTTCAGTCGATCCTGAATACGGCTGTAAGGGACCACCCAGCAGTACCTCCAGCAACCCACCGGTGAGGTGCTTCCACCGTATCTAAGTCCCAGAGCACTTGTTCACCAGGGCCCCTGATGGTGGGGATGGACTTGTAGCGCTCTGAGACCAGGTCGCAGTTACTGGGCACACTCACCACTGAGAGGGGTATCCGCCAGGGGCTCCCACAGAGGAAGAGCCTAATATGAGAAGGCTGGGAGATTCCGACGGGATGGATGGATGGCTGAGCGAGTGTGAGGTCAGGCAGGCCGGGTCGGTAACTATGGGGACGGTGCGGTACAAGGCAGCGGGCGGAGAGTAGTCGGGTCACACGCCAGGTCAACAACAGCAGGTCAGGTCCAATAGGGTGCATCCAGGAGAGAGGTCAGGCAAGCAAGGGTCAGGACAGGAGAAAACAGCAAGGTCAGGGCACAATCCGGGTCAGCAACTCACTTATACACAGGTTCACAGGATACAGGATACTAGAAGACCAGAAGGCACTGAATGACAGCTCAGGGCCATTTAAATATCCCGCCCTGCGCTGTCATTGGTGCCAAGCGCGCGCGCGCGGTCTCTACCGCGCATGTGCGAACTCGATTGCCGCGCTTGGCCAGGTCCCAGTGCCCGCGTCCCTGCACAGGGCAGTGCACTGCGCCTGCGCCGAGCCCAGTGCTGCGGCGATCCCCGACAACGGCTGCCAGACTCATTCATCTTTCCAACCGCTCCGTTTCCGCCACCCCCCTCTGCCAATCCCTCCACTGGCTTCCGATTGCGCAATGGATCAAATTCAAAATCCTAACACTGACGTACAAAGCCGTCCACCATACTGCCCCAAACTACATCACTGACCTAATATCAAAGTACCGCCCAGCACGCACACTCCGCTCCTCAAAAGACCTCCTTCTCTCTAGTTCCCTGGTCTCCTCCTCCCATGCCCGCCTCCAGGGTGTCACCCATCCTCTGGAACTCCCTGCCCTAACCCATCAGATTATCACCTACTCTCCTCTCCTTTAGGCGCACCCTGAAAACCCATCTCTTCAGGGAAGCCTACCCCACCCCCTGCTAACTTGCCGACCTCCTCCACTCTTCCTACCACTCCATCCCCCACAGCTATCTCCTCCTGTGCCCCTATCCCCTCCCTCCTAGATTGTAAGCTCGAAAGAGCAGGGCCCTCAATCCCCTCATGTTTTGCATTGTATTGGTATTGTTCTGTCACATGTTCTGTCCCCCTTTGTAATGTACAGCGCTGAGTGAACTATTGGCGCTTTATAAATACTGTATAATAATAATAAAATAATAATCTTCACATGCACAGAGTTAGTAATTCAGTCTTTGAGCTTGTTTTTAATTGTTTTAATTAAGGACTTAGCAACTTGGATGGGGTCTAGGGGTATATTGGATGCCCAAGGAACTGCAAACTTGAGGACAAATGTCTTAACAACGTGTACACTGTACAAAAGCTGTGCATCCAAAAATAGCACTGTCTCTGTTAAGGAGCACTGAAGTCCCCTTGGTGTACCTCCTCAGACCAAAGGATGAGTCCCCCTCTTGACCCAGCTCCACTGAGGGTATCCCTGGGCAAGATTCCAAGATCTAGTAGCACAGTGGGTAAATGGTTAGAACTTCTGCCTGGCAGTACTAGGGTCATTGGTTCAAATCCCAACCACGGCACCACCTGCCTGGAGTTTGCATGTTCTCCCTGTGCCTGCGTGGGTTTCCTCTGGGTACTCCAGTTTCCTGCCACACTCCAAAGACATGCTGGTAGGTTAATTGGCTCCTGTCTAAATTGGCCTTAGTATGTGTATGTATGAATCTCAGGGATTTTAGATTGTACACTCCTTGAGGGTTAGAGACTAATGTGAGTGTACAATATATATATATATATATGTAAAGCGCTGCGTAAATTGATTGTGCTATATAAGTACTTGCAATAAATAAATAAACTGACTAAATAGTTGGGTCTTGCACCTGACCACTCTCTCCCTTTATCTAGCCCGGGGGGTGTAAAAGTACTCACACTGTCCTGTCAGTTTGATGAGTTAAAGCTGCTTTCAGGCCTTACCCTGGGCTGGCTGCTTCCCAGCTGACAGGTTGTCCTCCCTTGGAGATGGTGGAGTGGAGATACTTTTGTCCAGCAAACAGCCTGTAGGTAGGCTCCCCTCCCTGGGGCCCCCTCCTAGGATTCACACTCCCACCTTCCTCTCCATCCATCAAACACACTACTGCTGCACAAACTCTGCCACATTTAAGGGTTGTCCATGGTCACTTTGCCTGGCCTTCTGCCAGGGGATTAGCCAAGTTCCCCTAAACATGCAGACCTAGGCCTCCTCCACCCCTCTTCCAGAAAATTCTATAAGTTTCTGGAATGGTGGGAGGGCTCCAGAAGCCCTGACCTGTAGTGCCTCCCAGCCTGTCCTGAGGTGAACTCACTACCTCACTCCCAGGCTGACTCATCCCAGGCTGCTACCCAGCCTCTGTCTTACAGAAATAACAACCTAGCTACCTAGAGAGCGCTACATCGGACACAGCAGAGCCGGACTCAGCCGAACCCCCCGCTCCCTCCTCACAAGCTGTGATTGACAATGGCTCCCACTGCTGTGTCTCAGCCAATGAGGATGGAGAGGCCCAGGAAAGCTGAGTCTCCTATGCACATCGCTATACAGAGATCGGGCTCAGGTGAATATTAGGGGAGCTGGGAGGCTGCTGCACACTGAAGGGTTTTTAGCTTCATGCATACAATGCATGAAGGTAAAAAACCTTAAGCCTTTAGAACAACTTTAAGATCAACAATAGCAGGGAGGCCACCAGGGTGCTGCATCAAAATTCTGCATTGGGGCACCATGATCTGCAGTTACACACCTGATAGATACCATTAAAGTCCCGTTTTTCTAAAACTGAGTGAAGTAATATGACATTTAGGTAAATGTGTCATCAAAATATACAGAGAACTTTTGCAGAAAGTGGTGAGCAAAAGTAAAATGTAGTAACTTGTTTGTTCCAGTGTAACCTTTGAAGAAATCAAATTAACTATTTTAAAAGAGAAGTATGGACTTTGTAAAAAAAAATATACACCCCTCGCATTTTGTAAATATTTTTTATATCTTTTTCATGTGACAACACTGAAGAAATGACACTTTGCTACAATGTTAGTGTACAGCTTGTATAACAGTGTAAATTTGCCCTCCCCTCAAAATAACTCAACACATAGCCATTAATGTCTAAACTGCTGGCAACAAAAGTGAGTACACCCCTAAGTGAAAATGTCCAAATTGGGCCCAAAGTGTCAATATTTTGTGTGGCCACCATTATTTCACAGCACTGCCTTAACCCTTTTGGATAAGGAATTAAGCAGAGCTTCACAGGTTGCCACTGGAGTCCTCTTCCACTCCTCCATGACGATATCACGAAGCTGGTGGATGTTAGAGACCTTGCACTCCTCCACCTTCCATGTGAGGATGCCCCACAGATGCTCAATAGGGTGACGTCCTCCCACTCTACTTGTGCATGCGCACCCTCGGGATGGACACAGTGGATCACCGATCACTGTAAAGAGCAGATAACGTTGGCTCTGTCATGTGATCAGCTGTGTTACACTACGCCAACCTACTCCATGCTAGTCATCGTAATTTTAGTGCTAGATGCCTGTTTGTAATAAGCCTCAACCTAGAACCTGCAAAAAAAAGAAGAAAAAAGGCCGCACACCTAAAAAACTAACCTCAAAAGAAATTTATTATGCACCATAAACAGTAATAGGCCATCGGAGACATGATAATCCTGCATGACAGAGGACTCTACCCCCCGAGATATCAAGAGGGAACCATCAGGGATGGACAAAGGATGGAGTCGGTCCTTTGGGACTAATCTGACCCAACACCCAATCCCTGACCCAAACCACCCCACCAATCCTAACCAATCCCCCAATACCTCTACAAAGAACTCCTCCCCTAGATAGAGGACCCTCACATCGCACCATCCCATTCACAAAAGAGAGAGGAGGAGCTGAGGGAGATAGTACCAGCCCACTGACACCCCCAACCCCCCAAAACCCACTAGATGGAGAGTAAGCCTACTGCACACACCGGGGGTTCCTGGAAGTGCCAACCATATAGATATATTACACAGCTAAACAACAAACATCAATGCATAAACATATAGCATTAGAATATATAGCAATATGCAAAGGCCAGTGTGGACATGGCCATTGACCAAAGGGGATCCCAAGGTATAAAGTCACTGTACAGGGCAAAAGCCTCAAAGTCCATGCAAGACGTGGTATAAATAAACTCTTGTGTGACCAGAACCAGATGGATGGAGGCCGTAATGAAGGTAAGGCAATGGAAGGTATTGCATGAGAAAAATGGATAAAACTGGTGCAGCCTGCTGAAATCAATCAGCTAATAGCCAGAGAAGGAATGACAGCTATGGAGTGAGGATGGTCAGCTTGTAACTGGGAGTTCAGTACTATAGTACACAGTAGCCAGCCTATGCGATAGAGGATATTGTAGGAGTAAATAAGCAACATGAACTCGTATGACCAGTCCAGCCCGTGATCTGTACAACTGATATGATTAAAGTAGCATCACAATTCGCTATAACTCACAGTCTGATAGGACCCCTGGGTCCTGTGATGATAAAGGCTGAAATAACAATGGTACCTCCAAGTCCAGCAAAAAATCTGCCTGCACTAACATGGATGGTGACCAGTCCTCAAGTTCAAGCCTAGCAAACGGCTCAAGAATAGATGTATGGCTGTGAAAGGTCTAGATATGAACCACAGCATGTGGAGATGGCATGTGGATGTCAGAGAGAGTGGGTAGGCACGTGTCAGCTTACGCATTTTGTCCCGCCCACTTCGGGGACTTCTTCAGAACTATAGCTGTCTGTATCTTTTTTTCTATAAATATAGACATATAACTATTTTTTTCTGGTCTTAACCAAAAGATGACAAGCCTGCCCATCACGACAAGGTAGACTCTTTTAGGGCAGGACCTACACTGAACTACACTACGCTAACCTACTCGATGCTAGTCATCGTATTTTTAGTGTTAGATGCCTGTATGTAATATGCCTCAACCTAGAACCTGCCTTCTTCCTTTCCAGACTTGTTTACCGAGATCTACAAAAGAACAATCCTTTTCATTCACAAAACGGAGAACAAATTTAAAATGGCTGTTGCTGGTATTATATGACGGGTGATGCAGTGGTCAGCAATGGTCACCTGTAATGGCACATTTCCCCTTCTTTGATCAATTCTGAGCTCTTTTCCACATACATACATCCACATTAGCCTGCAATAAGGCAGGTGAAGTGTACAAGATGGGAGACTCCCCAAGATGTGTCTATTACCTGATTAGACTTGGAAAGACACTGGGGGTATTGTCCCCAATCTCCCACACATATTCATATCTCTAGCATACTGAAATAGAATAAAACAAAGAGTCCACTTTTTCCTTCAGGTTTTAATGTACACACCATTGTGTAATGAACCACACTTCACTCTGTGAACAAGCATCGATGTCTGTACAAAACACTAATTGAAAATAATTGACCTTCAGTCTGAAAGGTCTAAAGCAGTTTAACCGCTTGCCGACCCCCCGCAGTGTTTTTACTGCGGCAGGGCGGCACCTGTACGCACAGCGCCGTCTTTTAATGTCGCTGTGCAAAACAGGTAGGAGTAGTGCACGAGACTTTATCTCTCGGGATCAGCGTGTTCCTGTGAAGTACACACCCCCGCCCCCTAGCAAAACACTCCCCTCACACATTTAACCCTTTCTTTACCTAATAAAAGTTAACCCCTTCCTCCCCAGTGCCATTAGTACTGTGTCAGTGTTTTTTTTTTTTTGGTGTCACTCGGGATGTCAGTGCCCCTAGTCAGTTCACCCCCAGTGTCAAAATGTCCGCCGCAGTCCTGCCATAAGTCGCTAATCACTGTCATAAATCGCTGATCACCACCATGAGTCGCTGATTGCCGCCATTATTAGTATAATAAAAAAAAAAATCCCAGTATCTTTCCCGCCATTTGTAGACGCTATAACTTTCACGTAAACCAATTAATTTATACGTATTGGGATTTTTTTTAAGCAAAGACATGTCGCAGAATACATTTTGGCAGAAATTTATAACTAAATTTGATTTTTACATTTTTTTTTACTGGACATGTTTTATAGCAAAAAGTCCAAAATATTGTTCTTTTTTTTGTAAAAATCATCAGCCTTTTCTTTTTTATAGCGCAAAAAATAAAAAACGCACAGGCGATCAAATACCACCGAAAGAAAGCTCAATTTGTGGGAAAAAAAAGATGTAAATTTCATTTATGTACCGTATTGCATGACCGCGCAATTGTCCGTTAAACTAGCGCAGCGCTGTATAGCAAAAAATGGCGATAATTGCAGTATCTATACCATAGTTTGTAGACGCTATAACTTCCACACAAAGCAATCAATATACACTTATTGGGATTTTTTACCAAAAACATGTAGCAGAATACATTTTAGCCTAAATGTATAACTAACTTTGAGTTTACTATATATTTTTTATAGCTGAAAGTAAAAAACATTGTTTTTCTTCAAAATTTTTGGTCTATTTTTGTTTATAGCGTGAAAAATAAAAAGCGCACAGGTGATCAAATACCACCGAAAGAAAGCTCTATTTGTGTGGAAAAAAAGGACGCAAATTTCGTTTGGGAGCAGCATTGCATGACCGCGCAATTATCAGTTGATTTAGTGCAGCGCCCAGTAGCAAAAAAGAGGCCTGGTCAGGAAGGGGGGTAAATCCTCAGGAGGGCAAGTGATAAAATTATAGTGAAGTTTGTTCACAGAGAACCTTTGTCGCCCTCCTCATCTCACCAGTCCCCAGTTTTACTGACATAGAAAAATGCTCACAATAGTGTATTACAATAAATAATTGTATGTTAAATAAAAAAAAGTTTTTATTTAGAATTAAAATTCCAAAACATATGAATAGAGCCCATGGCAGCAACAGGGGGAATGACAACACTCAGGGTACTGTGGTCACCCCCTGAAGGAGGAAACCCCACCCATATTCCACCTATCAGGCCATGCATAACACCCCAGTTATCCCACCAGACCACACCCAACTGGGAGGAGGTGCAATCAATCCTGAACTTCGTGAACCCAACAAGAAGGCCGAGGCTTCCTGAGAGCTATGCGCCACCAACATTCCTGTCCTGCCACAGTTTCAGAGCTTCCCCGAGAGGTAGCCTCACTCCATTCCTTCAGATGAAGAGTGTCTACTCTCTGCTTAAAAAACCTGTGCTAATACGCTATTACAAGCATTATTTCTATATTGGCAACACTGAGGAATGATCAGAAGAGAAAAATGACCAAGGCAGTCCTATGACAGCAGACCTAACAGCATGAGGACCCAAAGAGAAAGCCGCCACCCTACCTGGACACCTGATCAACATCCGTGGGTCAGCAGAGAAATCTCCAGAGTCGTGTCGTGGCCAGAGAGTATACCCCTGTAAACATTAGATCAGAGAAATGTTGCCGGCATGAAATGGAAGGAATAAACGTGTAACATAAAAAATGCTGATAACATACAAAGCCACTTTAAAATAGTTTGTACAGATTACTGTCTGCATCTTTTTTTCTCTATAGACATATAACTATTTTTTTCTGGTCTGTCTATATGAAATCTAGGAGTCTTTTAGTTGAATCTCATGGTCAAAAATGAAACTGCCCAGAGACAATACATTCTTTCTCCAGTTTTGACATTTTTAACCAAAAGATGACAAGCCTGCCCACCACGACAAGGTAGACTCTTTCAGGGCAGGACCTACACTAAACTACACTACGCTAACCTACTCGATGCTAGTCATCACCCTATACCTCCAAGAGCAGAGCGTCTACTCTCCGCCTAAAAAAACTTCTGCTAATACACTATTACGAGCATTATTTCTTGTACTAAACGTTTTATTGAACAGAGTGAAAGAAACATACAAATCATGACAAATCATATGATAGAAAGCAGCACCAGACAACAGAGGACAAGGAAACACCACACAGAAACACAGGAATAGACATATAAGGCCCACACAGGGATCCAGATGACACATTATAAGACAGGGGGCTACGAAGCCCACAATCACGTTATAAAATACATAAGATACCTTCGAGAAAAGCATCAAAAACACAGAGAGAGCCTCGTCCTCTTCAAGAAATATTTTCCCTGAGAATCATAGAACTATCAGATAACAACAACAAATGACAAGCAATTGGTCTATTTGGAACAAACCATATGAAAGAAGGAAGAAAGAAAAAAAGTGAGAGAAAATCCAAAGAGGACCAAGGATTCAGGAACCCCAGACCCCCCCACTCCAGAAAAGACAGGAAAAAAAGGAGGAAAAGAACAAAGGGAAGAAAGAAACAGACCAGCAAAAGAAAAGAAGTTTGTCTGAGGGGAGGGCTGGGAGACACGACCCCCACATAGGGGGATTGAAGGGGAAAATCCCAACAAATCAAAGATTAGTGAGCTTCGTGTTAAAAGGAGAAATTGGGTGGTAGTCCACCCAAGGTTGCCAAGCTGAAAGAAACCTATCATGATTATGCTCCAAAACTGCCATCAATTTTTCATTAATAAAGACGCCTTGGATCCTAGACCTGACCTCCTCAAATTGTAAAGTGGGGGACTTCCAAGAGCTGGCAATAGTCTGCTTAGTGGCCATAAACAAAACAAAAGTTGACAAGCGAGAGGGTCAACGAGGTAGGCCATGGAGTGGCTTAAAAAGCAACGCTTCAATAGGGTCTTTTTTTAGATTAATAGACGTAACTGAATATGAGATTGTAAACCCTAGTCCATAATCGGTGGGCCACTGGACAGGTCCACCAAATATGGAGCATCGTACCCTCTAGAGAACAGCCATGAAAACACTGCGAGTCGTGATCTGGTATAAATTTAGCTAATCGAGATGGGGTAAAATACCATCCCGAGATCACCTTAAAGGAATTCTCTAACGCCGGTATATTCCGAGAGCATCGAGAAACCGCTTGTCACATAGGCCCCCAATCCTCAGCAGATTTCCATCTGAAGCTCCACAATCCATTGTACGCAATTGGTAGGTAAAGGTTCAGCCATATGATTCTGGATTGATAAATAAACATGAGAGAGGGCACCTTTAGTGGAAGTCGACGCCTTACAAAGCGATTCAAAACCAGATAAAGTTCGGGGGGAATCCCGTCTGCGAATCAAGGGTGCAACAAAATGACATATTTCCAAATATGGAAATATCTCTGAGGGAGGAATAGCATGACTCTCGAAGTTGCGCGAATGTATGCAGACCCCGACCAATGAGTGATCAGATGTAAAGCAATGGATTATTTACCAAAGAAATGCCTTCTCATCAGAATTCCCCGGGGGAAAAAGCGGACAGTTGAATAACTGTAGAAGAGGTAAATGTGGGGAGAGTAGTCCCACCGAATACGTACATGAGTCCCAGATTTTCAAAGAATGAGCCATAACAGGTTTCAGTGGTTTAGGCCAGGGGTCCTCAACTTTTTAAACTGGGGGCCAGTTCACTGTCCCTCAGACCGTTGGAGTGCCGGACTATAGTTTAAAAAAAAAACTATGAACAAATGCGGACACAGTACAGAAGATGACCAGAGACTGCGGACATAGTACAGGAGATGACCAGAGACTGCGGACACAGTACAGGAGATGACCAGAGACTGCGGACACAGTACAGGAAATGACCAGAGACTGTGGACACAGTACAGGAGATGGACAGAGACTGCGGACACAATACAGGAGATGTCCAGAGACTGCGGACATAGTACAAGAGATGACCAGAGACTGCGAACACAGTACATGGGATGACCAGAGACTGCGGACACAGTAAAGGGGATGACCAGAGAGTGAGAGGAATAGTGCCCCATCATTGGTTTCAGTGGGAGGAATAGTGCCCCATCATTGGTATCAGTGGGAAGAATAGTGCCCCATCATTGGTGTCAGTGGGAGGAATAGTGCCCCATCATTGGGGTCAGTGGGAAGAATAGTGTCCCATCATTGGTTTCAGTGGGAAGAATAGTGCCCCATCATTGGTGTCAGTGGGAAGATTAGTGCCCCATCATTGGTGTCAGTGGGAGGAATAGTGTCCCATCATTGGTTTCAGTGGGAAGAATAGTGCCCCATCATTGGTGTCAGTGGGAAGATTAGTGCCCCATCATTGGTGTCAGTGGGAAGAATTGTGCCCCATCATAGGTGTCAGTGGGAAGAATAGTGCCCCATCATTGGTGTCAGTGGGAAGATTAGTGCCCCATCATTGGTGTGAGTGGGAGGAATAGTGCCCCATCATTGGTGTCAGTGGGAGGAATAGTGCCCCATCATTGGTATCAGTGTGAAGAATAGTGCCCCATCATTGGTGTCAATGGGAAGAATAGTGCCCCATCATTGGTGTCAGTGGGAGGAATAGTGCCCCATCATTGATGTCAGTGGGAAGAATAGTGCCCCATCATTTGTATCAGTGGGAATAGTGCCACATCATTGGTGTCAGTGGGAGGAATAGTGTCCTGTCATTGGTGTCAATGGGAGGAATTGTGCCCCATCATTGGTGTCAGTGGGAAGAATAGTGCCCCATCATTGGAGTAAGTGGGAAGAATAGTGCCCCATCATTGGTGTCAGTAGGAAGAATAGTGCCCCATCATTGGTGTCAGTGGGAAGAATAGTGCCCCATCATTAGTGTCAGTGAGAGGAATAGTGCCCCTTCATTGGTGTCAGTGGGAGGAATAGGGTCCCATCATTGGTGTCAGAGGGAGGACTAGTGCCCCATCATTGGTATCAGTGGGAGGAATAGTGCCCCATCATTGGTGTCAGTGGGAAGAATAGTGCCCCATCATTGGTGTCAGTGGGAAGAATAGTGCCCCATCATTGGTGTCAGTGGGAGGAATAGTGCCCCATCATTGGTGTGAGTGGGAAGAATAGTACCCCATCATTGGTGTCAGAGGGAGGAATAGTGCCGAAGCCCAAACAAAAGGCAAAATTTGGTGTAGTAAAATACTGAGTGTATGAGGTGGAACCCGAACAGGGAACACTTGAAAAGGATACAATAATTTCAGAAGGTAGGTCATTTTAATCGCATGAGCCCTACTGAACCATGATAAGGTCATGGATTGCCAAGAAGAGATCAACTTGGTTAGCTGAGAAAGTAGGGGAGGAATATTTGCCGGGTATAACAAATCATAAGAAGGTGTAAGTTTAACTTCCCAATAAGGAAGAGCGGAGGTCCATTGAAATGGAAATTGGGATTGAAGATGCGCCACAGCCCATTGAAGAAGGGAAATATTCATAGTCATTGACTTCATAGGATTTACATGTAAACCCGAGAGATGAGCAAAAGAAGTAAGAAGCGAAAGGAGATTAGGGAGAGAAACAAATGGTGAAGAGAGATACATCAGGATATCGTCCGCAAAAGGCACAATCGTATGATGTACCCACACCAACACAAGACCCGAAATGTCCGCATGAAGCCGAATACGAACAGTTAGGGGATCTAGGGCCATGATAAAAAGAAGAGGAGACAAGGGACAACCCTGAGGCGTACCACCCCTAATTTGAAACCGAGAGGATTCAACCCCATGATAGCGAACTGTAGCGAACGGAGTACTATAAAGTCTATAAATCCACCGAAGAAAATAAACTTCTACACCCCATCTCCGCAAGGCAATCTGCAAATAATTCCAAGAAAGAGTGTCAAAGGCTTTAGTCATGTCCAAGGACAAAAACATAAGATCACGGGATCGCATCCGAGCGAAGTGACTGATTAAAACAGAGCAGCGGATATTATCAGCCGCCTGGCATCCAGGTATGAAACGTACTTGATCTTTATCAGTCAAAGTAGGGATTAACGCATTCAGTCTAGTGGCCAGAGTTTTAGTCAAACTTTTGAGGTTCACAAAGAAATAGGCCGATCATTTGACCAAGATTGCTGAACGAGCATTATTTCTATATTGGCAACACTGAGGACTGATCAGAGGAGAAGAATGACCAAGGCAGTCCTATGACAGCAGACCTAACAGCATGAGGACCCAAAGAGAAAGCCGCCACCCTACCTGGACACCTGATCAACATCCGTGGGTCAGCAGAGAAATCTCCAGAGTCGTGTCGTGGCCAGAGAGTATACCCCTGTAAACATTAGATCAGAGAAATGTTGCCTGCATGAAATGGAAGGAATAAACGTGTAACATTAAAAATGCTGATAACATACAAAGCCACTTTAAAATAGTTTGTACAGATTACTGTCTGCATCTTTTTTTCTATATAGAGATATAACTATATTCTTCTGGTCTGTCTATATGAAATCTAGGAGTCTTTTAGTTGAATCTCATGGTCAAAAATGAAACTGCCCAGAGACAATACATTCTTTCTCCAGTTTTAACATTTTTAACCAAAAGATGACAAGCCTGCCCACCACGACAAGGTAGACTCTTTCAGGGCAGGACCTACACTGAACTACACTACGCTAACCTACTCGATGCTAGTCATCACCCTATACCTCCAAGAGCAGAGCGTCTACTCTCCGCCTAAAAAAACTTCTGCTAATACACTATTACGAGCATTATTTCTTGTACTAAACGTTTTATTGAACAGAGTGAAAGAAACATACAAATCATGACAAATCATATGATAGAAAGCAGCACCAGACAACAGAGGACAAGGAAACACCACACAGAAACACAGGAATAGACATATAAGGCCCACACAGGGATCCAGATGACACATTATAAGACAGGGGGCTACGAAGCCCACAATCACGTTATAAAATACATAAGATACCTTCGAGAAAAGCATCAAAAACACAGAGAGAGCCTCGTCCTCTTGAAGAAATATTTTCCCTGAGAATCATAGAACTATCAGATAACAACAACAAATGACAAGCAATTGGTCTATTTGGAACAAACCATGTGGAAGAAGGAAGAAAGAAAAAAAGTGAGAGAAAATCCAAAGAGGACCAAGGATTCAGGAACCCCAGACCCCCCCCCCCACTCCAGAAAAGACAGGAAAAAAAGGAGGAAAAGAACAAAGGGAAGAAAGAAACAGACCAGCAAAAGAAAAGAAGTTTGTCTGACGGGAGGGCCGGGAGACACGACCCCCACATAGGGGGATTGAAGGGGAAAATCCCAACACATCAAAGATTAGTAAGCTTTGTGTTAAAAGGAGAAATTGGGTGGTAGTCCACCCAAGGTTGCCAAGCTGAAAGAAACCTATCATGATTATGCTCCAAAACTGCCATCAATTTTTCATTAATAAAGACGCCTTGGATCCTAGACCTGACCTCCTCAAATTGTAAAGTGGGGGACTTCCAAGAGCTGGCAATAGTCTGCTTAGTGGCCATCAACAAAACAAAAGTTGACAAGCGAGAGGGTCAACGAGGTAGGCCATGGAGTGGCTTAAAAAGCAACGCTTCAATAGGGTCTTTTTTTAGATTAATAGACGTAACTGAATATATGAGATTGTAAACCCTAGTCCATAATCGGTGGGCCACTGGACAGGTCCACCAAATATGGAGCATCGTACCCTCTAGAGAACAGCCATGAAAACACTGCGAGTCGTGATCTGGTATAAATTTAGCTAATCGAGATGGGGTAAAATACCATCCCGAGATCACCTTAAAGGAATTCTCTAACGCCGGTATATTCCGAGAGCATCGAGAAACCGCTTGTCACATAGGCCCCCAATCCTCAGCAGATTTCCATCTGAAGCTCCACAATCCATTGTACGCAATTGGTAGGTAAACGTTCAGCCATATGATTCTGGATTGATAAATAAACATGAGAGAGGGCACCTTTAGTGGAAGTCGACGCCTTACAAAGCGATTCAAAACCAGATAAAGTTCGGGGGGAATCCCGTCTGCGAATCAAGGGTGCAACAAAATGACATATTTCCAAATATGGAAATATCTCTGAGGGAGGAATAGCATGACTCTCGAAGTTGCGCGAATGTATGCAGACCCCGACCAATGAGTGATCAGATGTAAAGCAATGGATTATTTACCAAAGAAATGCCATCTCATCAGAATTCCCCGGGGGAAAAAGCGGACAGTTGAATAACTGTAGAAGAGGTAAATGTGGGGAGAGTAGTCCCGCCGAATACTTACATGAGTCCCAGATTTTCAAAGAATGAGCCATAACAGGTTTCAATGGTTTAGGCCAGGGGTCCTCAACTTTTTAAACTGGGGGCCAGTTCACTGTCCCTCAGACCGTTGGAGTGCCGGACTATAGTTTAAAAAAAAAACTATGAACAAATGCGGACACAGTACAGGAGATGACCAGAGACTGCGGACATAGTACAGGAGATGACCAGAGACTGCGGACACAGTACAGGAGATGACCAGAGACTGCGGACACAGTACAGGAAATGACCAGAGACTGCGGACACAGTACAGGAGATGGCCAGAGACTGCGGACACAATACAGGAGATGTCCAGAGACTGCGGACATAGTACAGGAGATGACCAGAGACTGCGGACACAGTACATGGGATGACCAGAGACTGCGGACACAGTAAAGGGGATGACCAGAGAGTGAGAGGAATAGTGCCCCATCATTGGTGTCAGTGGGAGGAATAGTGCCCCATCATTGGGGTCAGTGGGAAGAATAGTGTCCCATCATTGGTTTCAGTGGGAGGAATAGTGTCCCATCATTGGTTTCAGTGGGAAGAATAGTGCCCCATCATTGGTGTCAGTGGGAAGATTAGTGCCCCATCATTGGTGTCAGTGGGAAGAATAGTGCCCCATCATAGGTGACAGTGGGAAGAATAGTGCCCCATCATTGGTGTCAGTGGGAAGAATAGTGCCCCATCATTGGTGTCAGTGGGAAGAATAGTGCCCCATCATTGGTGTCAATAGGAAGAATAGTGCCCCATCATTGGTGTCAATGGGAAGAATAGTGCCCCATCATTGGTGTCCGTGGGAGGAATAGTGCCCCATCATTGGTGTCAGTGGGAAGAATAGTGCCCCATCATTGATGTCAGTGGGAAGAATAGTGCGCCATCATTGGTGTAAGTGGGAGGAATAGAGACCCATCATTGGTGTAAGTGGGAAGAATAGTGCCCCATCATTAGTGTCAGTGGGAGGAATAGTGCCCCATAATTAGTGTCAGTGGGAGGAATAGTGCCCCATAATTAGTATCAGTGGGAAGAATAGTGCCCTATCATTGGTGTCAGAGTGAGGAATAATGCCCCATCATTGGTGTCAGTGGGAAGAATAGTGCCCCTTCATTAGTGTCAGTGGGAGGAATAGTGTCCCATCACTTGTATCAGTGGGAAGAATAGTGCCCCATCATTGGTGTCAGTGGGAGGAATAGTGCCCCATCATTAGAGTCAGTGGGAGGAATAGTGCCCCATCATTGGTATCAGTGTGAAGAATAGTGCCCCATCATTGGTTTCAATGGGAAGCATCATTGGTGTCAGTGGGAGGAATAGTGTCCCATCATTGGTGTCAGTGGGAAGAATAGTGCCCCATCATTGGTATCAGTGGGAAGAATGGTGCCCCATTATTGGTATCAGTGGGAAGAATAGTGCCCCATCATTGGTGTCAGAGTGAGGAATAATACCCCATCATTGGTATCAGTGGGAAGAATAGTGCCCCATCATTGGTGTCAGAGTGAGGAATAATGCCCCATTTTGGTGTCAGTGGGAAGAATAGTGCCCCATCATAGGTGTCAGTGGGAAGAATAGTGCCCTATCATTGGTGTTAGAGTGAGGAATAATGCCCCATCATTGGTGTCAGTGGGAAGAATAGTGCCCCTTCATTAGTGTCAGTGGGAGCAATAGTGCTCCATCATTGGTATCAGTGGGAAGAATAGTGCCCCATCATTGGTGTGAGTGGGAGGAATAGTGCCCCATCATTGGCGTCAGTGGGAGGAATAGTGCCCCATCATTGGTATCAGTGTGAAGAATAGTGCCCCATCATTGGTGTCAATGGGAAGAATAGTGCCCCATCATTGGTGTCAGTGGGAGGAATAGTGCCCCATCATTGATGTCAGTGGGAAGAATAGTGCCCCATCATTGGTATCAGTGGGAATAGTGCCACATCATTGGTGTCAGTGGGAGGAATAGTGTCCTGTCATTGGTGTCAATGGGAAGAATTGTGCCCCATCATTGGTGTCAGTGGGAAGAATAGTGCCCCATCATTGGAGTAAGTGGGAAGAATAGTGCCCCATCATTGGTGTCAGTGGGAAGAATAGTGCCCCATCATTAGTGTCAGTGAGAGGAATAGTGCCCCATCATTGGTGTCAGTGGGAGGAATAGGGTCCCATCATTGGTGTCAGAGGGAGGACTAGTGCCCCATCATTGGTATCAGTGGGAGGAATAGTGCCCCATCATTGATGTCAGTGGGAGGAATAGTGCCCCATCATTGATGTCAGTGGGAAGAATAGTGCCCCATCATTGGTATCAGTGGGAATAGTGCCACATCATTGGTGTCAGTGGGAGGAATAGTGTCCTGTCATTGGTGTCAATGGGAAGAAATGTGCCCCATCATTGGTGTCAGTGGGAAGAATAGTGCCCCATCATTGGAGTAAGTGGGAAGAATAGTGCCCCATCATTGGTGTCAGTGGGAAGAATAGTGCCCCATCATTAGTGTCAGTGAGAGGAATAGTGCCCCATCATTGGTGTCAGTGGGAGGAATAGGGTCCCATCATTGGTGTCAGAGGGAGGACTAGTGCCCCATCATTGGTATCAGTGGGAGGAATAGTGCCCCATCATTGGTGTCAATGGGAAGAATAGTGCCCCATCATTGGTGTCAGTGGGAAGAATAGTGCCCCATCATTGGTGTCAGTGGGAGGAATAGTGCCCCATCATTGGTGTCAGTGGGAAGAATAGTGCCCCATCATTGGTGTCAGTGGGAGGAATAGTGCCGAAGCCCAAACAAAAGGCAAAATTTGGTGTAGTAAAATACGGAGTGTATGAGGTGGAACCCGAACAGGGAACACTTGAAAAGGATACAATAATTTCAGAAGGTAGGTCATTTTAATCGCATGAGCCCTACTGAACCATGATAAGTTCATGGATTGCCAAGAAGAGATCAACTTGGTAAGCTGAGAAAGTAGGGGAGGAATATTTGCCGGGTATAACAAATCATAAGAAGGTGTAAGTTTAACTTCCCAATAAGGAAGAGCGGAGGTCCATTGAAATGGAAATTGGGATTGAAGATGCGCCACAGCCCATTGAAGAAGGGAAATATTCATAGTCATTGACTTCATAGGATTTACATGTAAACCCGAGAGATGAGCAAAAGAAGTAAGAAGCGAAAGGAGATTAGGGAGAGAAACAAATGGTGAAGAGAGATACATCAGGATATCGTCCGCAAAAGGCACAATCGTATGATGTACCCACACCAACACAAGACCCGAAATGTCCGCATGAAGCCGAATACGAACAGTTAGGGGATCTAGGGCCATGATAAAAAGAAGAGGAGACAAGGGACAACCCTGAGGCGTACCACCCCTAATTTGAAACCGAGAGGATTCAACCCCATGATAGCGAACTGTAGCGAACGGAGTACTATAAAGTCTATAAATCCACCGAAGAAAATAAACTTCTACACCCCATCTCCGCAAGGCAATCTGCAAATAATTCCAAGAAAGAGTGTCAAAGGCTTTAGTCATGTCCAAGGACAAAAACATAAGATCACGGGATCGCATCCGAGCGAAGTGACTGATTAAAACAGAGCAGCGGATATTATCAGCCGCCTGGCATCCAGGTATGAAACGTACTTGATCTTTATCAGTCAAAGTAGGGATTAACGCATTCAGTCTAGTGGCCAGAGTTTTAGTCAAACTTTTGAGGTTCACAAAGAAATAGGCCGATCATTTGACCAAGATTGCTGAACGAGCATTATTTCTATATTGGCAACACTGAGGACTGATCAGAGGAGAAGAATGACCAAGGCAGTCCTATGACAGCAGACCTAACAGCATGAGGACCCAAAGAGAAAGCCGCCACCCTACCTGGACACCTGATCAACATCCGTGGGTCAGCAGAGAAATCTCCAGAGTCGTGTCGTGGCCAGAGAGTATACCCCTGTAAACATTAGATCAGAGAAATGTTGCCGGCATGAAATGGAAGGAATAAACGTGTAACATTAAAAATGCTGATAACATACAAAGCCACTTTAAAATAGTTTGTACAGATTACTGTCTGCATCTTTTTTTCTATATAGAGATATAACTATATTCTTCTGGTCTGTCTATATGAAATCTAGGAGTCTTTTAGTTGAATCCCATGGTCAAAAATGAAACTGCCCAGAGACAATACATTCTTTCTCCAGTTTTGACATTTTTAACCAAAAGATGACAAGCCTGCCCACCACGACAAGGTAGACTCTTTCAGGGCAGGACCTACACTGAACTACACTACGCTAACCTACTCGATGCTAGTCATCACCCTATACCTCCAAGAGCAGAGCGTCTACTCTCCGCCTAAAAAAACTTCTGCTAATACACTATTACGAGCATTATTTCTTGTACTAAACGTTTTATTGAACAGAGTGAAAGAAACATACAAATCATGACAAATCATATGATAGAAAGCAGCACCAGACAACAGAGGACAAGGAAACACCACACAGAAACACAGGAATAGACATATAAGGCCCACACAGGGATCCAGATGACACATTATAAGACAGGGGGCTACGAAGCCCACAATCACGTTATAAAATACATAAGATACCTTCGAGAAAAGCATCAAAAACACAGAGAGAGCCTCGTCCTCTTGAAGAAATATTTTCCCTGAGAATCATAGAACTATCAGATAACAACAACAAATGACAAGCAATTGGTCTATTTGGAACAAACCATGTGGAAGAAGGAAGAAAGAAAAAAAGTGAGAGAAAATCCAAAGAGGACCAAGGATTCAGGAACCCCAGACCCCCCCCCCCCACTCCAGAAAAGACAGGAAAAAAAGGAGGAAAAGAACAAAGGGAAGAAAGAAACAGACCAGCAAAAGAAAAGAAGTTTGTCTGACGGGAGGGCCGGGAGACACGACCCCCACATAGGGGGATTGAAGGGGAAAATCCCAACACATCAAAGATTAGTAAGCTTCGTGTTAAAAGGAGAAATTGGGTGGTAGTCCACCCAAGGTTGCCAAGCTGAAAGAAACCTATCATGATTATGCTCCAAAACTGCCATCAATTTTTCATTAATAAAGACGCCTTGGATCCTAGACCTGACCTCCTCAAATTGTAAAGTGGCGGACTTCCAAGAGCTGGCAATAGTCTGCTTAGTGGCCATAAACAAAACAAAAGTTGACAAGCGAGAGGGTCAACGAGGTAGGCCATGGAGTGGCTTAAAAAGCAACGCTTCAATAGGGTCTTTTTTTAGATTAATAGACGTAACTGAATATATGAGATTGTAAACCCTAGTCCATAATCGGTGGGCCACTGGACAGGTCCACCAAATATGGAGCATCGTACCCTCTAGAGAACAGCCATGAAAACACTGCGAGTCGTGATCTGGTATAAATTTAGCTAATCGAGATGGGGTAAAATACCATCCCGAGATCACCTTAAAGGAATTCTCTAACGCCGGTATATTCCGAGAGCATCGAGAAACCGCTTGTCACATAGGCCCCCAATCCTCAGCAGATTTCCATCTGAAGCTCCACAATCCATTGTACGCAATTGGTAGGTAAAGGTTCAGCCATATGATTCTGGATTGATAAATAAACATGAGAGAGGGCACCTTTAGTGGAAGTCGACGCCTTACAAAGCGATTCAAAACCAGATAAAGTTCGGGGGGATTCCCGTCTGCGAATCAAGGGTGCAACAAAATGACATATTTCCAAATATGGAAATATCTCTGAGGGAGGAATAGCATGACTCTCGAAGTTGCGCGAATGTATGCAGACCCCGACCAATGAGTGATCAGATGTAAAGCAATGGATTATTTACCAAAGAAATGCCATCTCATCAGAATTCCCCGGGGGAAAAAGCGGACAGTTAAATAACTGTAAAAGAGGTAAATGTGGGGAGAGTAGTCCCGCCGAATACTTACATGAGTCCCAGATTTTCAAAGAATGAGCCATAACAGGTTTCAATGGTTTAGGCCAGGGGTCCTCAACTTTTTAAACTGGGGGCCAGTTCACTGTCCCTCAGACCGTTGGAGTGCCGGACTATAGTTTAAAAAAAAAACTATGAACAAATGC
The DNA here is from genome assembly GCF_062004578.1 of Staurois parvus. Taxonomy (NCBI): domain Eukaryota; kingdom Metazoa; phylum Chordata; class Amphibia; order Anura; family Ranidae; genus Staurois; species Staurois parvus. The sequence continues at coordinate 994,096 of NW_028317922.1, forward strand.
GGACACAGTACAGGAGATGACCAGAGACTGCGGACACAGTACAGGAGATGACCAGAGACTGCGGACATAGTACAGGAGATGAGCAGAGACTGCGGACATAGTACAGGAGATGACCAGAGACTGCAGACACAGTACAGGAGATGACCAGAGACTGCGGACACAGCACAGGAAATGACCAGAGACTGCGGACACAGTACAGGAGATGGCCAGAGACTGCGGACACAATACAGGAGATGTCCAGAGACTGCGGACATAGTACAGGAGATGAGCAGAGACTGCGGACATAGTACAGGAGATGACCAGAGACTTCGGACACAGTACAGGAGATGACCAGAGACTGCGGACACAGTACAGGAAATGACCAGAGACTGCGGACACAGTACAGGAGATGGCCAGAGACTGCGGACACAATACAGGAGATGTCCAGAGACTGCGGACATAGTACAGGAGATGTCCAGAGACTGCGGACATAGTACAGGAGATGACCAGAGACTGCGGACACAGTACATGGGATGACCAGAGACGGCGGACACAGTAAAGGGGATGACCAGAGAGTGAGAGGAATAGTGCCCCATCATTGGTTTCAGTGGGAGGAATAGTGCCCCATCATTGGTATCAGTGGGAAGAATAGTGCCCCATCATTGGTGTCAGAGTAAAGAATAGTGCCCCATCATTGGTGTCAGTGGGAGGAATAGTGCTCCATCATTGGTATCAGTGGGAAGAATAGTGCCCCATCATTGGTGTGAGTGGGAGGAATAGTGCCCCATCATTGGTGTCAGTGGGAGGAATAGTGCCCCATCATTGGTATCAGTGTGAAGAATAGTGCCCCATCATTGGTGTCAATGGGAAGAATAGTGCCCCATCATTGGTGTCAGTGGGAGGAATAGTGCCCCATCATTGATGTCAGTGGGAAGAATAGTGCCCCATCATTGGTATCAGTGGGAATAGTGCCCCATCATTGGTGTCAGTGGGAGGAATAGTGTCCTGTCATTGGTGTCAATGGGAGGAATTGTGCCCCATCATTGGTGTCAGTGGGAAGAATAGTGCCCCATCATTGGTGTCAGTGGGAAGAATAGTGCCCCATCATTAGTGTCAGTGAGAGGAATAGTGCCCCGTCATTGGTATCAGTGGGAAGAATAGTGCCCCATCATTGGTGTCAGAGTGAGGAATAATGCCCCATCATTGGTGTCAGTGGGAAGAATTGTGCCCCATCATTGGTTTCAGTGGGAGGAATAGTGTCCCATCATTGGTTTCAGTGGGAAGAATAGTGCCCCATCATTGGTGTCAGTGGGAAGAATAGTGCCCCATCATTGGTGTCAGTGGGAGGAATAGGGTCCCATCATTGGTGTCAGAGGGAGGACTAGTGCCCCATCATTGGTATCAGTGGGAGGAATAGTGCCCCATCATTGGTGTCAGTGGGAAGAATAGTGCCCCATCATTGGTGTCAGTGGGAAGAATAGTGCCCCATCATTGGTGTCAGTGGGAGGAATAGTGCCCCATCATTGGTGTCAGTGGGAAGAATAGTGCCCCATCATTGGTGTCAGTGGGAGGAATAGTGCCGAAGCCCAAACAAAATGCAAAATTTGGTGTAGTAAAATACGGAGTGTATGAGGTGGAACCCGAACAGGGAACACTTGAAAAGGATACAATAATTTCAGAAGGTAGGTCATTTTAATCGCATGAGCCCTACTGAACCATGATAAGGTCATGGATTGCCAAGAAGAGATCAACTTGGTAAGCTGAGAAAGTAGGGGAGGAATATTTGCCGGGTATAACAAATCATAAGAAGGTGTAAGTTTAACTTCCCAATAAGGAAGAGCGGAGGTCCATTGAAATGGAAATTGGGATTGAAGATGCGCCACAGCCCATTGAAGAAGGGAAATATTCATAGTCATTGACTTCATAGGATTTACATGTAAACCGAGAGATGAGCAAAATAAGTAAGAAGCGAAAGGAGATTAGGGAGAGAAACAAATGTTGAAGAGAGATACATCAGGATATCGTCCGCAAAAGGCACAATCGTATGATGTACCCACACCAACACAAGACCCGAAATGTCCGCATGAAGCCGAATACGAACAGTTAGGGGATCTAGGGCCATGATAAAAAGAAGAGGAGACAAGGGACAACCCTGAGGCGTACCACCCCTAATTTGAAACCGAGAGGATTCAACCCCATGATAGCGAACTGTAGCGAACGGAGTACTATAAAGTCTATAAATCCACCGAAGAAAATAAACTTCTACACCCCATCTCCGCAAGGAAATCTGCAAATAATTCCAAGAAAGAGTGTCAAAGGCTTTAGTCATGTCCAAGGACAAAAACATAAGATCACGGGATCGCATCCGAGCGAAGTGACTGATTAAAACAGAGCAGCGGATATTATCAGCCGCCTGACATCCAGGTACGAAACGTACTTGATCTTTATCAGTCAAAGTAGGGATTAACGCATTCAGTCTAGTGGCCAGAGTTTTAGTCAAACTTTTGAGGTTCACAAAGAAATAGGCCGATCATTTGACCAAGATTGCTGAACGAGCATTATTTCTATATTGGCAACACTGAGGACTGATCAGAGGAGAAGAATGACCAAGGCAGTCCTATGACAGCAGACCTAACAGCATGAGGACCCAAAGAGAAAGCCGCCACCCTACCTGGACACCTGATCAACATCCGTGGGTCAGCAGAGAAATCTCCAGAGTCGTGTCGTGGCCAGAGAGTATACCCCTGTAAACATTAGATCAGAGAAATGTTGCCGGCATGAAATGGAAGGAATAAACGTGTAACATTAAAAATGCTGATAACATACAAAGCCACTTTAAAATAGTTTGTACAGATTACTGTCTGCATCTTTTTTTCTCTATAGAGATATAACTATTTTTTTCTGGTCTGTCTATATGAAATCTAGGAGTCTTTTAGTTGAATCTCATGGTCAAAAATGAAACTGCCCAGAGACAATACATTCTTTCTCCAGTTTTAACATTTTTAACCAAAAGATGACAAGCCTGCCCACCACGACAAGGTAGACTCTTTCAGGGCAGGACCTACACTAAACTACACTACGCTAACCTACTTGATGCTAGTCATCACCCTATACCTCCAAGAGCAGAGCGTCTACTCTCCGCCTAAAAAAACTTCTGCTAATACACTATTTCGAGCATTATTTCTTGTACTAAACGTTTTATTGAACAGAGTGAAAGAAACATACAAATCATGACAAATCATATGATAGAAAGCAGCACCAGACAACAGAGGACAAGGAAACACCACACAGAAACACAGGAATAGACATATAAGGCCCACACAGGGATCCAGATGACACATTATAAGACAGGGGGCTACGAAGCCCACAATCACGTTATAAAATACATAAGATACCTTCGAGAAAAGCATCAAAAACACAGAGAGAGCCTCGTCCTCTTGAAGAAATATTTTCCCTGAGAATCATAGAACTATCAGATAACAACAACAAATGACAAGCAATTGGTCTATTTGGAACAAACCATGTGGAAGAAGGAAGAAAGAAAAAAAGTGAGAGAAAATCCAAAGAGGACCAAGGATTCAGGAACCCCAGACCCCCCCCCCCCCACTCCAGAAAAGACAGGAAAAAAAGGAGGAAAAGAACAAAGGGAAGAAAGAAACAGACCAGCAAAAGAAAAGAAGTTTGTCTGACGGGAGGGCCGGGAGACACGTCCCCCACATAGGGGGATTGAAGGGGAAAATCCCAACACATCAAAGATTAGTAAGCTTTGTGTTAAAAGGAGAAATTGGGTGGTAGTCCACCCAAGGTTGCCAAGCTGAAAGAAACCTATCATGATTATGCTCCAAAACTGCCATCAATTTTTCATTAATAAAGACGCCTTGGATCCTAGACCTGACCTCCTCAAATTGTAAAGTGGGGGACTTCCAAGAGCTGGCAATAGTCTGCTTAGTGGCCATCAACAAAACAAAAGTTGACAAGCGAGAGGGTCAACGAGGTAGGCCATGGAGTGGCTTAAAAAGCAACGCTTCAATAGGGTCTTTTTTTAGATTAATAGACGTAACTGAATATATGAGATTGTAAACCCTAGTCCATAATCGGTGGGCCACTGGACAGGTCCACCAAATATGGAGCATCGTACCCTCTAGAGAACAGCCATGAAAACACTGCGAGTCGTGATCTGGTATAAATTTAGCTAATCGAGATGGGGTAAAATACCATCCCGAGATCACCTTAAAGGAATTCTCTAACGCCGGTATATTCAGAGAGCATCGAGAAACTGCTTGTCACATAGGCCCCCAATCCTCAGCAGATTTCCATCTGAAGCTCCACAATCCATTGTACGCAATTGGTAGGTAAAGGTTCAGCCATATGATTCTGGATTGATAAATAAACATGAGAGAGGGCACCTTTAGTGGAAGTCGACGCCTTACACAGCGATTCAAAACCAGATAAAGTTCAAGGGAATCCCGTCTGCGAATCAAGGGTGCAACAAAATGACATATTTCCAAATATGGAAATATCTCTGAGGGAGGAATAGCATGACTCTCGAAGTTGCGCGAATCTATGCAGACCCCGACCAATGAGTGATCAGATGTAAAGCAATGGATTATTTACCAAAGACATGCCATCTCATCAGAATTCCCCGGGGGAAAAAGCGGACAGTTGAATAACTGTAGAAGAGGTAAATGTGGGGAGAGTAGTCCCGCCGAATACTTACATGAGTCCCAGATTTTCAAAGAATGAGCCATAACAGGTTTCAATGGTTTAGGCCAGGGGTCCTCAACTTTTTAAACTGGGGGCCAGTTCACTGTCCCTCAGACCGTTGGAGTGCCGGACTATAGTTTAAAAAAAAAACTATGAACAAATGCGGACACAGTACAGGAGATGACCAGAGACTGCGGACATAGTACAGGAGATGAGCAGAGACTGCGGACATAGTACAGGAGATGACCAGAGACTGCGGACACAGTACAGGAAATGACCAGAGACTGCGGACACAGTACAGGAGATGACCAGAGACTGCGGACACAGTACAGGAGATGGCCAGAGACTGCGGACACAATACAGGAGATGACCAGAGACTGCGGACACAGTACATGGGATGACCAGAGACTGCGGACACAGTAAAGGGGATGACCAGAGAGTGAGAGGAATAGTGCCCCATCATTGGTTTCAGTGGGAGGAATAGTGCCCCATCATTGGTGTCAGTGGGAAGAATAGTGCCCCATCATTGGTGTCAGAGTAAAGAATAGTGCCCCATCATTGGTGTCAGTGGGAGGAATAGTGCCCCATCATTGGGGTCAGTGGGAAGAATAGTGTCCCATCATTGGTTTCAGTGGGAGGAATAGTGTCCCATCATTGGTTTCAGTGGGAAGAATAGTGCCCCATCATTGGTGTCAGTGGGAAGATTAGTGCCCCATCATTGGTGTCAGTGAGAAGAATAGTGCCCCATCATAGGTGTCAGTGGGAAGAATAGTGCCCCATCATTGGTGTCAGTGGGAAGAATAGTGCCCCATCATTGGTGTCAGTGGGAAGAATAGTGCCCCATCATTGGTGTCAATAGGAAGAATAGTGCCCCATCATTGGTGTCAATGGGAAGAATAGTGCCCCATCATTGGTGTCAGTGGGAGGAATAGTGCCCCATCATTGGTGTCAGTGGGAAGAATAGTGCCCCATCATTGATGTCAGTGGGAAGAATAGTGCCCCATCATTGGTGTAAGTGGGAGGAATAGAGACCAATCATTGGTGTAAGTGGGAAGAATAGTGCCCCATCATTAGTGTCAGTGGGAGGAATAGTGCCCCATCATTGGTATCAGTGGGAAGAATAGTGCCCTATCATTGGTGTCAGAGTGAGGAATAATGCCCCATCATTGGTGTCAGTGGGAAGAATAGTGCCCCTTCATTAGTGTCAGTGGGAGGAATAGTGCCCCATCACTTGTTTCAATGGGAAGCATCATTGGTGTCAGTGGGAGGAATAGTGCCCCATCATTGGTGTCAGTGGGAAGAATAGTGCCCCATCATTGGTATCAGTGGGAGGAATAGTGCCCCATCATTGGTATCAGTGGGAAGAATAGTGCCCCATCATTGGTGTCAGAGTGAGGAATAATACCCCATCATTGGTATCAGTGGGAAGAATAGTGCCCCATCATTGGTGTCAGAGTGAGGAATAATGCCCCATTTTGGTGTCAGTGGGAAGAATAGTGCCCCATCATAGGTGTCAGTGGGAAGAATAGTGCCCTATCATTGGTGTCAGAGTGAGGAATAATGCCCCATCATTGGTGTCAGTGGGAAGAATAGTGCCCCTTCATTAGTGTCAGTGGGAGGAATAGTGCTCCATCATTGGTATCAGTGGGAAGAATAGTGCCCCATCATTGGTGTGAGTGGGAGGAATAGTGCCCCATCATTGGTGTCAGTGGAAGGAATAGTGCCCCATCATTGGTATCAGTGTGAAGAATCGTGCCCCATCATTGGTGTCAATGGGAAGAATAGTGCCCCATCATTGGTGTCAGTGGGAGGAATAGTGCCCCACCATTGATGTCAGTGGGAAGAATAGTGCCCCATCATTGGTATCAGTGGGAATAGTGCCACATCATTGGTGTCAGTGGGAGGAATAGTGTCCTGTCATTGGTGTCAATGGGAGGAATTGTGCCCCATCATTGGTGTCAGTGGGAAGAATAGTGCCCCATCATTGGAGTAAGTGGGAAGAATAGTGCCCCATCATTGGTGTCAGTGGGAAGAATAGTGCCCCATCATTAGTGTCAGTGAGGAATAGTGCCCCTTCATTGGTGTGAGTGGGAGGAATAGGGTCCCATCATTGGTGTCAGAGGGAGGACTAGTGCCCCATCATTGGTATCAGTGGGAGGAATAGTGCCCCATCATTGGTGTCAGTGGGAAGAATAGTGCCCCATCATTGGTGTCAGTGGGAGGAATAGTGCCGAAGCCCAAACAAAAGGCAAAATTTGGTGTAGTAAAATACGGAGTGTATGAGGTGGAACCCGAACAGGGAACACTTGAAAAGGATACAATAATTTCAGAAGGTAGGTCATTTTAATCGCATGAGCCCTACTGAACAATGATAAGGTCATGGATTGCCAAGAAGAGATCAACTTGGTAAGCTGAGAAAGTAGGGGAGGAATATTTGCCGGGTATAACAAATCATAAGAAGGTGTAAGTTTAACTTCCCAATAAGGAAGAGCGGAGGTCCATTGAAATGGAAATTGGGATTGAAGATGCGCCACAGCCCATTGAAGAAGGGAAATATTCATAGTCATTGACTTCATAGGATTTACATGTAAACCCGAGAGATGAGCAAAAGAAGTAAGAAGCGAAAGGAGATTAGGGAGAGAAACAAATGGTGAAGAGAGATACATCAGGATATCGTCCGCAAAAGGCACAATCGTATGATGTACCCACACCAACACAAGACCCGAAATGTCCGCATGAAGCCGAATACGAACAGTTAGGGGATCTAGGGCCATGATAAAAAGAAGAGGAGACAAGGGACAACCCTGAGGCGTACCACCCCTAATTTGAAACCGAGAGGATTCAACCCCATGATAGCGAACTGTAGCGAACGGAGTACTATAAAGTCTATAAATCCACCGAAGAAAATAAATTTCTACACCCCATCTCCGCAAGGCAATCTGCAAATAATTCCAAGAAAGAGTGTAAAAGGCTTTAGTCATGTCCAAGGACAAAAACATAAGATCACGGGATCGCATCCGAGCGAAGTGACTGATTAAAACAGAGCAGCGGATATTATCAGCCGCCTGGCATCCAGGTACGAAACGTACTTGATCTTTATCAGTCAAAGTAGGGATTAACGCATTCAGTCTAGTGGCCAGAGTTTTAGTCAAACTTTTGAGGTTCACAAAGAAATAGGCCGATCATTTGACCAAGATTGCTGAACGAGCATTATTTCTATATTGGCAACACTGAGGACTGATCAGAGGAGAAGAATGACCAAGGCAGTCCTATGACAGCAGACCTAACAGCATGAGGACCCAAAGAGAAAGCCACCACCCTACCTGGACACCTGATCAACATCCGTGGGTCAGCAGAGAAATCTCCAGAGTCGTGTCGTGGCCAGAGAGTATACCCCTGTAAACATTAGATCAGAGAAATGTTGCCGGCATGAAATGGAAGGAATAAACGTGTAGCATTAAAAATGCTGATAACATACAAAGCCACTTTAAAATAGTTTGTACAGATTACTGTCTGCATCTTTTTTTCTATATAGAGATATAACTATTTTTTTCTGGTCTGTCTATATGAAATCTAGGAGTCTTTTAGTTGAATCTCATGGTCAAAAATGAAACTGCCCAGAGACAATACATTCTTTCTCCAGTTTTAACATTTTTAACCAAAAGATGACAAGCCTGCCCACCACGACAAGGTAGACTCTTTCAGGGCAGGACCTACACTGAACTACACTACGCTAACCTACTCCATGCTAGTCATCACCCTATATCTCCAAGAGCAGAGCGTCTACTCTCCGCCTAAAAAAACTTCTGCTAATACACTATTACGAGCATTATTTCTTGTACTAAACGTTTTATTGAACAGAGTGAAAGAAACATACAAATCATGACAAATCATATGATAGAAAGCAGCACCAGACAACAGAGGACAAGGAAACACCACACAGAAACACAGGAATAGACATATAAGGCCCACACAGGGATCCAGATGACACATTATAAGACAGGGGGCTACGAAGCCCACAATCACGTTATAAAATACATAAGATACCTTCGAGAAAAGCATCAAAAACACAGAGAGAGCCTCGTCCTCTTGAAGAAATATTTTCCCTGAGAATCATAGAACTATCAGATAACAACAACAAATGACAAGCAATTGGTCTATTTGGAACAAACCATGTGGAAGAAGGAAGAAAGAAAAAAAGTGAGAGAAAATCCAAAGAGGACCAAGGATTCAGGAACCCCAGACCCCCCCCCACTCCAGAAAAGACAGGAAAAAAAGGAGGAAAAGAACAAAGGGAAGAAAGAAACAGACCAGCAAAAGAAAAGAAGTTTGTCTGACGGGAGGGCCGGGAGACACGACCCCCACATAGGGGGATTGAAGGGGAAAATCCCAACACATCAAAGATTAGTAAGCTTTGTGTTAAAAGGAGAAATTGGGTGGTAGTCCACCCAAGGTTGCCAAGCTGAAAGAAACCTATCATGATTATGCTCCAAAACTGCCATCAATTTTTCATTAATAAAGACGCCTTGGATCCTAGACCTGACCTCCTCAAATTGTAAAGTGGGGGACTTCCAAGAGCTGGCAATAGTCTGCTTAGTGGCCATCAACAAAACAAAAGTTGACAAGCGAGAGGGTCAACGAGGTAGGCCATGGAGTGGCTTAAAAAGCAACGCTTCAATAGGGTCTTTTTTTAGATTAATAGACGTAACTGAATATATGAGATTGTAAACCCTAGTCCATAATCGGTGGGCCACTGGACAGGTCCACCAAATATGGAGCATCGTACCCTCTAGAGAACAGCCATGAAAACACTGCGAGTCGTGATCTGGTATAAATTTAGCTAATCGAGATGGGGTAAAATACCATCCCGAGATCACCTTAAAGGAATTCTCTAACGCCGGTATATTCCGAGAGCATCGAGAAACTGCTTGTCACATAGGCCCCCAATCCTCAGCAGATTTCCATCTGAAGCTCCACAATCCATTGTACGCAATTGGTAGGTAAACGTTCAGCCATATGATTCTGGATTGATAAATAAACATGAGAGAGGGCACCTTTAGTGGAAGTCGACGCCTTACAAAGCGATTCAAAACCAGATAAAGTTCGGGGGGATTCCCGTCTGCGAATCAAGGGTGCAACAAAATGACATATTTCCAAATATGGAAATATCTCTGAGGGAGGAATAGCATGACTCTCGAAGTTGCGCGAATGTATGCAGACCCCGACCAATGAGTGATCAGATGTAAAGCAATGGATTATTTACCAAAGAAATGCCATCTCATCAGAATTCCCCGGGGGAAAAAGCGGACAGTTGAATAACTGTAGAAGAGGTAAATGTGGGGAGAGTAGTCCCGCCGAATACTTACATGAGTCCCAGATTTTCAAAGAATGAGCCATAACAGGTTTCAATGGTTTAGGCCAGGGGTCCTCAACTTTTTAAACTGGGGGCCAGTTCACTGTCCCTCAGACCGTTGGAGTGCCGGACTATAGTTTAAAAAAAAAACTATGAACAAATGCGGACACAGTACAGGAGATGACCAGAGACTGCGGACATAGTACAGGAGATGACCAGAGACTGCGGACACAGTACAGGAGATGACCAGAGACTGCGGACACAGTACAGGAAATGATCAGAGACTGCGGACACAGTACAGGAGATGGCCAGAGACTGCGGACACAATACAGGAGATGTCCAGAGACTGCGGACATAGTACAGGAGATGACCAGAGACTGCGGACACAGTACATGGGATGACCAGAGACTGCGGACACAGTAAAGGGGATGACCAGAGAGTGAGAGGAATAGTGCCCCATCATTGGTGTCAGTGGGAGGAATAGTGCCCCATCATTGGGGTCAGTGGGAAGAATAGTGTCCCATCATTGGTTTCAGTGGGAGGACTAGTGTCCCATCATTGGTTTCAGTGGGAAGAATAGTGCCCCATCATTGGTGTCAGTGGGAAGATTAGTGCCCCATCATTGGTGTCAGTGGGAAGAATAGTGCCCCATCATAGGTGACAGTGGGAAGAATAGTGCCCCATCATTGGTGTCAGTGGGAAGAATAGTGCCCCATCATTGGTGTCAGTGGGAAGAATAGTGCCCCATCATTGGTGTCAATAGGAAGAATAGTGCCCCATCATTGGTGTCAATGGGAAGAATAGTGCCCCATCATTGGTGTCCGTGGGAGGAATAGTGCCCCATCATTGGTGTCAGTGGGAAGAATAGTGCCCCATCATTGATGTCAGTGGGAAGAATAGTGCGCCATCATTGGTGTAAGTGGGAGGAATAGAGACCCATCATTGGTGTAAGTGGGAAGAATAGTGCCCCATCATTAGTGTCAGTGGGAGGAATAGTGCCCCATAATTAGTGTCAGTGGGAGGAATAGTGCCCCATAATTAGTATCAGTGGGAAGAATAGTGCCCTATCATTGGTGTCAGAGTGAGGAATAATGCCCCATCATTGGTGTCAGTGGGAAGAATAGTGCCCCTTCATTAGTGTCAGTGGGAGGAATAGTGTCCCATCACTTGTATCAGTGGGAAGAATAGTGCCCCATCATTGGTGTCAGTGGGAGGAATAGTGCCCCATCATTAGAGTCAGTGGGAGGAATAGTGCCCCATCATTGGTATCAGTGTGAAGAATAGTGCCCCATCATTGGTTTCAATGGGAAGCATCATTGGTGTCAGTGGGAGGAATAGTGTCCCATCATTGGTGTCAGTGGGAAGAATAGTGCCCCATCATTGGTATCAGTGGGAAGAATGGTGCCCCATTATTGGTATCAGTGGGAAGAATAGTGCCCCATCATTGGTGTCAGAGTGAGGAATAATACCCCATCATTGGTATCAGTGGGAAGAATAGTGCCCCATCATTGGTGTCAGAGTGAGGAATAATGCCCCATTTTGGTGTCAGTGGGAAGAATAGTGCCCCATCATAGGTGTCAGTGGGAAGAATAGTGCCCTATCATTGGTGTTAGAGTGAGGAATAATGCCCCATCATTGGTGTCAGTGGGAAGAATAGTGCCCCTTCATTAGTGTCAGTGGGAGCAATAGTGCTCCATCATTGGTATCAGTGGGAAGAATAGTGCCCCATCATTGGTGTGAGTGGGAGGAATAGTGCCCCATCATTGGTGTCAGTGGGAGGAATAGTGCCCCATCATTGGTATCAGTGTGAAGAATAGTGCCCCATCATTGGTGTCAATGGGAAGAATAGTGCCCCATCATTGGTGTCAGTGGGAGGAATAGTGCCCCATCATTGATGTCAGTGGGAAGAATAGTGCCCCATCATTGGTATCAGTGGGAATAGTGCCACATCATTGGTGTCAGTGGGAGGAATAGTGTCCTGTCATTGGTGTCAATGGGAAGAATTGTGCCCCATCATTGGTGTCAGTGGGAAGAATAGTGCCCCATCATTGGAGTAAGTGGGAAGAATAGTGCCCCATCATTGGTGTCAGTGGGAAGAATAGTGCCCCATCATTAGTGTCAGTGAGAGGAATAGTGCCCCATCATTGGTGTCAGTGGGAGGAATAGGGTCCCATCATTGGTGTCAGAGGGAGGACTAGTGCCCCATCATTGGTATCAGTGGGAGGAATAGTGCCCCATCATTGGTGTCAGTGGGAAGAATAGTGCCCCATCATTGGTGTCAGTGGGAAGAATAGTGCCCCATCATTGGTGTCAGTGGGAGGAATAGTGCCCCATCATTGGTGTCAGTGGGAAGAATAGTGCCCCATCATTGGTGTCAGTGGGAGGAATAGTGCCGAAGCCCAAACAAAAGGCAAAATTTGGTGTAGTAAAATACGGAGTGTATGAGGTGGAACCCGAACAGGGAACACTTGAAAAGGATACAATAATTTCAGAAGGTAGGTCATTTTAATCGCATGAGCCCTACTGAACCATGATAAGTTCATGGATTGCCAAGAAGAGATCAACTTGGTAAGCTGAGAAAGTAGGGGAGGAATATTTGCCGGGTATAACAAATCATAAGAAGGTGTAAGTTTAACTTCCCAATAAGGAAGAGCGGAGGTCCATTGAAATGGAAATTGGGATTGAAGATGCGCCACAGCCCATTGAAGAAGGGAAATATTCATAGTCATTGACTTCATAGGATTTACATGTAAACCCGAGAGATGAGCAAAAGAAGTAAGAAGCGAAAGGAGATTAGGGAGAGAAACAAATGGTGAAGAGAGATACATCAGGATATCGTCCGCAAAAGGCACAATCGTATGATGTACCCACACCAACACAAGACCCGAAATGTCCGCATGAAGCCGAATACGAACAGTTAGGGGATCTAGGGCCATGATAAAAAGAAGAGGAGACAAGGGACAACCCTGAGGCGTACCACCCCTAATTTGAAACCGAGAGGATTCAACCCCATGATAGCGAACTGTAGCGAACGGAGTACTATAAAGTCTATAAATCCACCGAAGAAAATAAACTTCTACACCCCATCTCCGCAAGGCAATCTGCAAATAATTCCAAGAAAGAGTGTCAAAGGCTTTAGTCATGTCCAAGGACAAAAACATAAGATCACGGGATCGCATCCGAGCGAAGTGACTGATTAAAACAGAGCAGCGGATATTATCAGCCGCCTGGCATCCAGGTATGAAACGTACTTGATCTTTATCAGTCAAAGTAGGGATTAACGCATTCAGTCTAGTGGCCAGAGTTTTAGTCAAACTTTTGAGGTTCACAAAGAAATAGGCCGATCATTTGACCAAGATTGCTGAACGAGCATTATTTCTATATTGGCAACACTGAGGACTGATCAGAGGAGAAGAATGACCAAGGCAGTCCTATGACAGCAGACCTAACAGCATGAGGACCCAAAGAGAAAGCCGCCACCCTACCTGGACACCTGATCAACATCCGTGGGTCAGCAGAGAAATCTCCAGAGTCGTGTCGTGGCCAGAGAGTATACCCCTGTAAACATTAGATCAGAGAAATGTTGCCGGCATGAAATGGAAGGAATAAACGTGTAACATTAAAAATGCTGATAACATACAAAGCCACTTTAAAATAGTTTGTACAGATTACTGTCTGCATCTTTTTTTCTATATAGAGATATAACTATATTCTTCTGGTCTGTCTATATGAAATCTAGGAGTCTTTTAGTTGAATCTCATGGTCAAAAATGAAACTGCCCAGAGACAATACATTCTTTCTCCAGTTTTGACATTTTTAACCAAAAGATGACAAGCCTGCCCACCACGACAAGGTAGACTCTTTCAGGGCAGGACCTACACTGAACTACACTACGCTAACCTACTCGATGCTAGTCATCACCCTATACCTCCAAGAGCAGAGCGTCTACTCTCCGCCTAAAAAAACTTCTGCTAATACACTATTACGAGCATTATTTCTTGTACTAAACGTTTTATTGAACAGAGTGAAAGAAACATACAAATCATGACAAATCATATGATAGAAAGCAGCACCAGACAACAGAGGACAAGGAAACACCACACAGAAACACAGGAATAGACATATAAGGCCCACACAGGGATCCAGATGACACATTATAAGACAGGGGGCTACGAAGCCCACAATCACGTTATAAAATACATAAGATACCTTCGAGAAAAGCATCAAAAACACAGAGAGAGCCTCGTCCTCTTGAAGAAATATTTTCCCTGAGAATCATAGAACTATCAGATAACAACAACAAATGACAAGCAATTGGTCTATTTGGAACAAACCATGTGGAAGAAGGAAGAAAGAAAAAAAGTGAGAGAAAATCCAAAGAGGACCAAGGATTCAGGAACCCCAGACCCCCCCCCCCACTCCAGAAAAGACAGGAAAAAAAGGAGGAAAAGAACAAAGGGAAGAAAGAAACAGACCAGCAAAAGAAAAGAAGTTTGTCTGACGGGAGGGCCGGGAGACACGACCCCCACATAGGGGGATTGAAGGGGAAAATCCCAACACATCAAAGATTAGTAAGCTTTGTGTTAAAAGGAGAAATTGGGTGGTAGTCCACCCAAGGTTGCCAAGCTGAAAGAAACCTATCATGATTATGCTCCAAAACTGCCATCAATTTTTCATTAATAAAGACGCCTTGGATCCTAGACCTGACCTCCTCAAATTGTAAAGTGGGGGACTTCCAAGAGCTGGCAATAGTCTGCTTAGTGGCCATCAACAAAACAAAAGTTGACAAGCGAGAGGGTCAACGAGGTAGGCCATGGAGTGGCTTAAAAAGCAACGCTTCAATAGGGTCTTTTTTTAGATTAATAGACGTAACTGAATATATGAGATTGTAAACCCTAGTCCATAATCGGTGGGCCACTGGACAGGTCCACCAAATATGGAGCATCGTACCCTCTAGAGAACAGCCATGAAAACACTGCGAGTCGTGATCTGGTATAAATTTAGCTAATCGAGATGGGGTAAAATACCATCCCGAGATCACCTTAAAGGAATTCTCTAACGCCGGTATATTCCGAGAGCATCGAGAAACCGCTTGTCACATAGGCCCCCAATCCTCAGCAGATTTCCATCTGAAGCTCCACAATCCATTGTACGCAATTGGTAGGTAAACGTTCAGCCATATGATTCTGGATTGATAAATAAACATGAGAGAGGGCACCTTTAGTGGAAGTCGACGCCTTACAAAGCGATTCAAAACCAGATAAAGTTCGGGGGGAATCCCGTCTGCGAATCAAGGGTGCAACAAAATGACATATTTCCAAATATGGAAATATCTCTGAGGGAGGAATAGCATGACTCTCGAAGTTGCGCGAATGTATGCAGACCCCGACCAATGAGTGATCAGATGTAAAGCAATGGATTATTTACCAAAGAAATGCCATCTCATCAGAATTCCCCGGGGGAAAAAGCGGACAGTTGAATAACTGTAGAAGAGGTAAATGTGGGGAGAGTAGTCCCGCCGAATACTTACATGAGTCCCAGATTTTCAAAGAATGAGCCATAACAGGTTTCAATGGTTTAGGCCAGGGGTCCTCAACTTTTTAAACTGGGGGCCAGTTCACTGTCCCTCAGACCGTTGGAGTGCCGGACTATAGTTTAAAAAAAAAACTATGAACAAATGCGGACACAGTACAGGAGATGACCAGAGACTGCGGACATAGTACAGGAGATGACCAGAGACTGCGGACACAGTACAGGAGATGACCAGAGACTGCGGACACAGTACAGGAAATGACCAGAGACTGCGGACACAGTACAGGAGATGGCCAGAGACTGCGGACACAATACAGGAGATGTCCAGAGACTGCGGACATAGTACAGGAGATGACCAGAGACTGCGGACACAGTACATGGGATGACCAGAGACTGCGGACACAGTAAAGGGGATGACCAGAGAGTGAGAGGAATAGTGCCCCATCATTGGTGTCAGTGGGAGGAATAGTGCCCCATCATTGGGGTCAGTGGGAAGAATAGTGTCCCATCATTGGTTTCAGTGGGAGGAATAGTGTCCCATCATTGGTTTCAGTGGGAAGAATAGTGCCCCATCATTGGTGTCAGTGGGAAGATTAGTGCCCCATCATTGGTGTCAGTGGGAAGAATAGTGCCCCATCATAGGTGACAGTGGGAAGAATAGTGCCCCATCATTGGTGTCAGTGGGAAGAATAGTGCCCCATCATTGGTGTCAGTGGGAAGAATAGTGCCCCATCATTGGTGTCAATAGGAAGAATAGTGCCCCATCATTGGTGTCAATGGGAAGAATAGTGCCCCATCATTGGTGTCCGTGGGAGGAATAGTGCCCCATCATTGGTGTCAGTGGGAAGAATAGTGCCCCATCATTGATGTCAGTGGGAAGAATAGTGCGCCATCATTGGTGTAAGTGGGAGGAATAGAGACCCATCATTGGTGTAAGTGGGAAGAATAGTGCCCCATCATTAGTGTCAGTGGGAGGAATAGTGCCCCATAATTAGTGTCAGTGGGAGGAATAGTGCCCCATAATTAGTATCAGTGGGAAGAATAGTGCCCTATCATTGGTGTCAGAGTGAGGAATAATGCCCCATCATTGGTGTCAGTGGGAAGAATAGTGCCCCTTCATTAGTGTCAGTGGGAGGAATAGTGTCCCATCACTTGTATCAGTGGGAAGAATAGTGCCCCATCATTGGTGTCAGTGGGAGGAATAGTGCCCCATCATTAGAGTCAGTGGGAGGAATAGTGCCCCATCATTGGTATCAGTGTGAAGAATAGTGCCCCATCATTGGTTTCAATGGGAAGCATCATTGGTGTCAGTGGGAGGAATAGTGTCCCATCATTGGTGTCAGTGGGAAGAATAGTGCCCCATCATTGGTATCAGTGGGAAGAATGGTGCCCCATTATTGGTATCAGTGGGAAGAATAGTGCCCCATCATTGGTGTCAGAGTGAGGAATAATACCCCATCATTGGTATCAGTGGGAAGAATAGTGCCCCATCATTGGTGTCAGAGTGAGGAATAATGCCCCATTTTGGTGTCAGTGGGAAGAATAGTGCCCCATCATAGGTGTCAGTGGGAAGAATAGTGCCCTATCATTGGTGTTAGAGTGAGGAATAATGCCCCATCATTGGTGTCAGTGGGAAGAATAGTGCCCCTTCATTAGTGTCAGTGGGAGCAATAGTGCTCCATCATTGGTATCAGTGGGAAGAATAGTGCCCCATCATTGGTGTGAGTGGGAGGAATAGTGCCCCATCATTGGCGTCAGTGGGAGGAATAGTGCCCCATCATTGGTATCAGTGTGAAGAATAGTGCCCCATCATTGGTGTCAATGGGAAGAATAGTGCCCCATCATTGGTGTCAGTGGGAGGAATAGTGCCCCATCATTGATGTCAGTGGGAAGAATAGTGCCCCATCATTGGTATCAGTGGGAATAGTGCCACATCATTGGTGTCAGTGGGAGGAATAGTGTCCTGTCATTGGTGTCAATGGGAAGAATTGTGCCCCATCATTGGTGTCAGTGGGAAGAATAGTGCCCCATCATTGGAGTAAGTGGGAAGAATAGTGCCCCATCATTGGTGTCAGTGGGAAGAATAGTGCCCCATCATTAGTGTCAGTGAGAGGAATAGTGCCCCATCATTGGTGTCAGTGGGAGGAATAGGGTCCCATCATTGGTGTCAGAGGGAGGACTAGTGCCCCATCATTGGTATCAGTGGGAGGAATAGTGCCCCATCATTGATGTCAGTGGGAGGAATAGTGCCCCATCATTGATGTCAGTGGGAAGAATAGTGCCCCATCATTGGTATCAGTGGGAATAGTGCCACATCATTGGTGTCAGTGGGAGGAATAGTGTCCTGTCATTGGTGTCAATGGGAAGAAATGTGCCCCATCATTGGTGTCAGTGGGAAGAATAGTGCCCCATCATTGGAGTAAGTGGGAAGAATAGTGCCCCATCATTGGTGTCAGTGGGAAGAATAGTGCCCCATCATTAGTGTCAGTGAGAGGAATAGTGCCCCATCATTGGTGTCAGTGGGAGGAATAGGGTCCCATCATTGGTGTCAGAGGGAGGACTAGTGCCCCATCATTGGTATCAGTGGGAGGAATAGTGCCCCATCATTGGTGTCAATGGGAAGAATAGTGCCCCATCATTGGTGTCAGTGGGAAGAATAGTGCCCCATCATTGGTGTCAGTGGGAGGAATAGTGCCCCATCATTGGTGTCAGTGGGAAGAATAGTGCCCCATCATTGGTGTCAGTGGGAGGAATAGTGCCGAAGCCCAAACAAAAGGCAAAATTTGGTGTAGTAAAATACGGAGTGTATGAGGTGGAACCCGAACAGGGAACACTTGAAAAGGATACAATAATTTCAGAAGGTAGGTCATTTTAATCGCATGAGCCCTACTGAACCATGATAAGTTCATGGATTGCCAAGAAGAGATCAACTTGGTAAGCTGAGAAAGTAGGGGAGGAATATTTGCCGGGTATAACAAATCATAAGAAGGTGTAAGTTTAACTTCCCAATAAGGAAGAGCGGAGGTCCATTGAAATGGAAATTGGGATTGAAGATGCGCCACAGCCCATTGAAGAAGGGAAATATTCATAGTCATTGACTTCATAGGATTTACATGTAAACCCGAGAGATGAGCAAAAGAAGTAAGAAGCGAAAGGAGATTAGGGAGAGAAACAAATGGTGAAGAGAGATACATCAGGATATCGTCCGCAAAAGGCACAATCGTATGATGTACCCACACCAACACAAGACCCGAAATGTCCGCATGAAGCCGAATACGAACAGTTAGGGGATCTAGGGCCATGATAAAAAGAAGAGGAGACAAGGGACAACCCTGAGGCGTACCACCCCTAATTTGAAACCGAGAGGATTCAACCCCATGATAGCGAACTGTAGCGAACGGAGTACTATAAAGTCTATAAATCCACCGAAGAAAATAAACTTCTACACCCCATCTCCGCAAGGCAATCTGCAAATAATTCCAAGAAAGAGTGTCAAAGGCTTTAGTCATGTCCAAGGACAAAAACATAAGATCACGGGATCGCATCCGAGCGAAGTGACTGATTAAAACAGAGCAGCGGATATTATCAGCCGCCTGGCATCCAGGTATGAAACGTACTTGATCTTTATCAGTCAAAGTAGGGATTAACGCATTCAGTCTAGTGGCCAGAGTTTTAGTCAAACTTTTGAGGTTCACAAAGAAATAGGCCGATCATTTGACCAAGATTGCTGAACGAGCATTATTTCTATATTGGCAACACTGAGGACTGATCAGAGGAGAAGAATGACCAAGGCAGTCCTATGACAGCAGACCTAACAGCATGAGGACCCAAAGAGAAAGCCGCCACCCTACCTGGACACCTGATCAACATCCGTGGGTCAGCAGAGAAATCTCCAGAGTCGTGTCGTGGCCAGAGAGTATACCCCTGTAAACATTAGATCAGAGAAATGTTGCCGGCATGAAATGGAAGGAATAAACGTGTAACATTAAAAATGCTGATAACATACAAAGCCACTTTAAAATAGTTTGTACAGATTACTGTCTGCATCTTTTTTTCTATATAGAGATATAACTATATTCTTCTGGTCTGTCTATATGAAATCTAGGAGTCTTTTAGTTGAATCCCATGGTCAAAAATGAAACTGCCCAGAGACAATACATTCTTTCTCCAGTTTTGACATTTTTAACCAAAAGATGACAAGCCTGCCCACCACGACAAGGTAGACTCTTTCAGGGCAGGACCTACACTGAACTACACTACGCTAACCTACTCGATGCTAGTCATCACCCTATACCTCCAAGAGCAGAGCGTCTACTCTCCGCCTAAAAAAACTTCTGCTAATACACTATTACGAGCATTATTTCTTGTACTAAACGTTTTATTGAACAGAGTGAAAGAAACATACAAATCATGACAAATCATATGATAGAAAGCAGCACCAGACAACAGAGGACAAGGAAACACCACACAGAAACACAGGAATAGACATATAAGGCCCACACAGGGATCCAGATGACACATTATAAGACAGGGGGCTACGAAGCCCACAATCACGTTATAAAATACATAAGATACCTTCGAGAAAAGCATCAAAAACACAGAGAGAGCCTCGTCCTCTTGAAGAAATATTTTCCCTGAGAATCATAGAACTATCAGATAACAACAACAAATGACAAGCAATTGGTCTATTTGGAACAAACCATGTGGAAGAAGGAAGAAAGAAAAAAAGTGAGAGAAAATCCAAAGAGGACCAAGGATTCAGGAACCCCAGACCCCCCCCCCCCACTCCAGAAAAGACAGGAAAAAAAGGAGGAAAAGAACAAAGGGAAGAAAGAAACAGACCAGCAAAAGAAAAGAAGTTTGTCTGACGGGAGGGCCGGGAGACACGACCCCCACATAGGGGGATTGAAGGGGAAAATCCCAACACATCAAAGATTAGTAAGCTTCGTGTTAAAAGGAGAAATTGGGTGGTAGTCCACCCAAGGTTGCCAAGCTGAAAGAAACCTATCATGATTATGCTCCAAAACTGCCATCAATTTTTCATTAATAAAGACGCCTTGGATCCTAGACCTGACCTCCTCAAATTGTAAAGTGGCGGACTTCCAAGAGCTGGCAATAGTCTGCTTAGTGGCCATAAACAAAACAAAAGTTGACAAGCGAGAGGGTCAACGAGGTAGGCCATGGAGTGGCTTAAAAAGCAACGCTTCAATAGGGTCTTTTTTTAGATTAATAGACGTAACTGAATATATGAGATTGTAAACCCTAGTCCATAATCGGTGGGCCACTGGACAGGTCCACCAAATATGGAGCATCGTACCCTCTAGAGAACAGCCATGAAAACACTGCGAGTCGTGATCTGGTATAAATTTAGCTAATCGAGATGGGGTAAAATACCATCCCGAGATCACCTTAAAGGAATTCTCTAACGCCGGTATATTCCGAGAGCATCGAGAAACCGCTTGTCACATAGGCCCCCAATCCTCAGCAGATTTCCATCTGAAGCTCCACAATCCATTGTACGCAATTGGTAGGTAAAGGTTCAGCCATATGATTCTGGATTGATAAATAAACATGAGAGAGGGCACCTTTAGTGGAAGTCGACGCCTTACAAAGCGATTCAAAACCAGATAAAGTTCGGGGGGATTCCCGTCTGCGAATCAAGGGTGCAACAAAATGACATATTTCCAAATATGGAAATATCTCTGAGGGAGGAATAGCATGACTCTCGAAGTTGCGCGAATGTATGCAGACCCCGACCAATGAGTGATCAGATGTAAAGCAATGGATTATTTACCAAAGAAATGCCATCTCATCAGAATTCCCCGGGGGAAAAAGCGGACAGTTAAATAACTGTAAAAGAGGTAAATGTGGGGAGAGTAGTCCCGCCGAATACTTACATGAGTCCCAGATTTTCAAAGAATGAGCCATAACAGGTTTCAATGGTTTAGGCCAGGGGTCCTCAACTTTTTAAACTGGGGGCCAGTTCACTGTCCCTCAGACCGTTGGAGTGCCGGACTATAGTTTAAAAAAAAAACTATGAACAAATGCGGACACAGTACAGGAGATGACCAGAGACTGCGGACACAGTACAGGAGATGACCAGAGACTGCGGACATAGTACAGGAGATGAGCAGAGACTGCGGACATAGTACAGGAGATGACCAGAGACTGCAGACACAGTACAGGAGATGACCAGAGACTGCGGACACAGCACAGGAAATGACCAGAGACTGCGGACACAGTACAGGAGATGGCCAGAGACTGCGGACACAATACAGGAGATGTCCAGAGACTGCGGACATAGTACAGGAGATGAGCAGAGACTGCGGACATAGTACAGGAGATGACCAGAGACTTCGGACACAGTACAGGAGATGACCAGAGACTGCGGACACAGTACAGGAAATGACCAGAGACTGCGGACACAGTACAGGAGATGGCCAGAGACTGCGGACACAATACAGGAGATGTCCAGAGACTGCGGACATAGTACAGGAGATGTCCAGAGACTGCGGACATAGTACAGGAGATGACCAGAGACTGCGGACACAGTACATGGGATGACCAGAGACGGCGGACACAGTAAAGGGGATGACCAGAGAGTGAGAGGAATAGTGCCCCATCATTGGTTTCAGTGGGAGGAATAGTGCCCCATCATTGGTATCAGTGGGAAGAATAGTGCCCCATCATTGGTGTCAGAGTAAAGAATAGTGCCCCATCATTGGTGTCAGTGGGAGGAATAGTGCTCCATCATTGGTATCAGTGGGAAGAATAGTGCCCCATCATTGGTGTGAGTGGGAGGAATAGTGCCCCATCATTGGTGTCAGTGGGAGGAATAGTGCCCCATCATTGGTATCAGTGTGAAGAATAGTGCCCCATCATTGGTGTCAATGGGAAGAATAGTGCCCCATCATTGGTGTCAGTGGGAGGAATAGTGCCCCATCATTGATGTCAGTGGGAAGAATAGTGCCCCATCATTGGTATCAGTGGGAATAGTGCCCCATCATTGGTGTCAGTGGGAGGAATAGTGTCCTGTCATTGGTGTCAATGGGAGGAATTGTGCCCCATCATTGGTGTCAGTGGGAAGAATAGTGCCCCATCATTGGTGTCAGTGGGAAGAATAGTGCCCCATCATTAGTGTCAGTGAGAGGAATAGTGCCCCGTCATTGGTATCAGTGGGAAGAATAGTGCCCCATCATTGGTGTCAGAGTGAGGAATAATGCCCCATCATTGGTGTCAGTGGGAAGAATTGTGCCCCATCATTGGTTTCAGTGGGAGGAATAGTGTCCCATCATTGGTTTCAGTGGGAAGAATAGTGCCCCATCATTGGTGTCAGTGGGAAGAATAGTGCCCCATCATTGGTGTCAGTGGGAGGAATAGGGTCCCATCATTGGTGTCAGAGGGAGGACTAGTGCCCCATCATTGGTATCAGTGGGAGGAATAGTGCCCCATCATTGGTGTCAGTGGGAAGAATAGTGCCCCATCATTGGTGTCAGTGGGAAGAATAGTGCCCCATCATTGGTGTCAGTGGGAGGAATAGTGCCCCATCATTGGTGTCAGTGGGAAGAATAGTGCCCCATCATTGGTGTCAGTGGGAGGAATAGTGCCGAAGCCCAAACAAAATGCAAAATTTGGTGTAGTAAAATACGGAGTGTATGAGGTGGAACCCGAACAGGGAACACTTGAAAAGGATACAATAATTTCAGAAGGTAGGTCATTTTAATCGCATGAGCCCTACTGAACCATGATAAGGTCATGGATTGCCAAGAAGAGATCAACTTGGTAAGCTGAGAAAGTAGGGGAGGAATATTTGCCGGGTATAACAAATCATAAGAAGGTGTAAGTTTAACTTCCCAATAAGGAAGAGCGGAGGTCCATTGAAATGGAAATTGGGATTGAAGATGCGCCACAGCCCATTGAAGAAGGGAAATATTCATAGTCATTGACTTCATAGGATTTACATGTAAACCGAGAGATGAGCAAAATAAGTAAGAAGCGAAAGGAGATTAGGGAGAGAAACAAATGTTGAAGAGAGATACATCAGGATATCGTCCGCAAAAGGCACAATCGTATGATGTACCCACACCAACACAAGACCCGAAATGTCCGCATGAAGCCGAATACGAACAGTTAGGGGATCTAGGGCCATGATAAAAAGAAGAGGAGACAAGGGACAACCCTGAGGCGTACCACCCCTAATTTGAAACCGAGAGGATTCAACCCCATGATAGCGAACTGTAGCGAACGGAGTACTATAAAGTCTATAAATCCACCGAAGAAAATAAACTTCTACACCCCATCTCCGCAAGGAAATCTGCAAATAATTCCAAGAAAGAGTGTCAAAGGCTTTAGTCATGTCCAAGGACAAAAACATAAGATCACGGGATCGCATCCGAGCGAAGTGACTGATTAAAACAGAGCAGCGGATATTATCAGCCGCCTGACATCCAGGTACGAAACGTACTTGATCTTTATCAGTCAAAGTAGGGATTAACGCATTCAGTCTAGTGGCCAGAGTTTTAGTCAAACTTTTGAGGTTCACAAAGAAATAGGCCGATCATTTGACCAAGATTGCTGAACGAGCATTATTTCTATATTGGCAACACTGAGGACTGATCAGAGGAGAAGAATGACCAAGGCAGTCCTATGACAGCAGACCTAACAGCATGAGGACCCAAAGAGAAAGCCGCCACCCTACCTGGACACCTGATCAACATCCGTGGGTCAGCAGAGAAATCTCCAGAGTCGTGTCGTGGCCAGAGAGTATACCCCTGTAAACATTAGATCAGAGAAATGTTGCCGGCATGAAATGGAAGGAATAAACGTGTAACATTAAAAATGCTGATAACATACAAAGCCACTTTAAAATAGTTTGTACAGATTACTGTCTGCATCTTTTTTTCTCTATAGAGATATAACTATTTTTTTCTGGTCTGTCTATATGAAATCTAGGAGTCTTTTAGTTGAATCTCATGGTCAAAAATGAAACTGCCCAGAGACAATACATTCTTTCTCCAGTTTTAACATTTTTAACCAAAAGATGACAAGCCTGCCCACCACGACAAGGTAGACTCTTTCAGGGCAGGACCTACACTAAACTACACTACGCTAACCTACTTGATGCTAGTCATCACCCTATACCTCCAAGAGCAGAGCGTCTACTCTCCGCCTAAAAAAACTTCTGCTAATACACTATTTCGAGCATTATTTCTTGTACTAAACGTTTTATTGAACAGAGTGAAAGAAACATACAAATCATGACAAATCATATGATAGAAAGCAGCACCAGACAACAGAGGACAAGGAAACACCACACAGAAACACAGGAATAGACATATAAGGCCCACACAGGGATCCAGATGACACATTATAAGACAGGGGGCTACGAAGCCCACAATCACGTTATAAAATACATAAGATACCTTCGAGAAAAGCATCAAAAACACAGAGAGAGCCTCGTCCTCTTGAAGAAATATTTTCCCTGAGAATCATAGAACTATCAGATAACAACAACAAATGACAAGCAATTGGTCTATTTGGAACAAACCATGTGGAAGAAGGAAGAAAGAAAAAAAGTGAGAGAAAATCCAAAGAGGACCAAGGATTCAGGAACCCCAGACCCCCCCCCCCCACTCCAGAAAAGACAGGAAAAAAAGGAGGAAAAGAACAAAGGGAAGAAAGAAACAGACCAGCAAAAGAAAAGAAGTTTGTCTGACGGGAGGGCCGGGAGACACGTCCCCCACATAGGGGGATTGAAGGGGAAAATCCCAACACATCAAAGATTAGTAAGCTTTGTGTTAAAAGGAGAAATTGGGTGGTAGTCCACCCAAGGTTGCCAAGCTGAAAGAAACCTATCATGATTATGCTCCAAAACTGCCATCAATTTTTCATTAATAAAGACGCCTTGGATCCTAGACCTGACCTCCTCAAATTGTAAAGTGGGGGACTTCCAAGAGCTGGCAATAGTCTGCTTAGTGGCCATCAACAAAACAAAAGTTGACAAGCGAGAGGGTCAACGAGGTAGGCCATGGAGTGGCTTAAAAAGCAACGCTTCAATAGGGTCTTTTTTTAGATTAATAGACGTAACTGAATATATGAGATTGTAAACCCTAGTCCATAATCGGTGGGCCACTGGACAGGTCCACCAAATATGGAGCATCGTACCCTCTAGAGAACAGCCATGAAAACACTGCGAGTCGTGATCTGGTATAAATTTAGCTAATCGAGATGGGGTAAAATACCATCCCGAGATCACCTTAAAGGAATTCTCTAACGCCGGTATATTCAGAGAGCATCGAGAAACTGCTTGTCACATAGGCCCCCAATCCTCAGCAGATTTCCATCTGAAGCTCCACAATCCATTGTACGCAATTGGTAGGTAAAGGTTCAGCCATATGATTCTGGATTGATAAATAAACATGAGAGAGGGCACCTTTAGTGGAAGTCGACGCCTTACACAGCGATTCAAAACCAGATAAAGTTCAAGGGAATCCCGTCTGCGAATCAAGGGTGCAACAAAATGACATATTTCCAAATATGGAAATATCTCTGAGGGAGGAATAGCATGACTCTCGAAGTTGCGCGAATCTATGCAGACCCCGACCAATGAGTGATCAGATGTAAAGCAATGGATTATTTACCAAAGACATGCCATCTCATCAGAATTCCCCGGGGGAAAAAGCGGACAGTTGAATAACTGTAGAAGAGGTAAATGTGGGGAGAGTAGTCCCGCCGAATACTTACATGAGTCCCAGATTTTCAAAGAATGAGCCATAACAGGTTTCAATGGTTTAGGCCAGGGGTCCTCAACTTTTTAAACTGGGGGCCAGTTCACTGTCCCTCAGACCGTTGGAGTGCCGGACTATAGTTTAAAAAAAAAACTATGAACAAATGCGGACACAGTACAGGAGATGACCAGAGACTGCGGACATAGTACAGGAGATGAGCAGAGACTGCGGACATAGTACAGGAGATGACCAGAGACTGCGGACACAGTACAGGAAATGACCAGAGACTGCGGACACAGTACAGGAGATGACCAGAGACTGCGGACACAGTACAGGAGATGGCCAGAGACTGCGGACACAATACAGGAGATGACCAGAGACTGCGGACACAGTACATGGGATGACCAGAGACTGCGGACACAGTAAAGGGGATGACCAGAGAGTGAGAGGAATAGTGCCCCATCATTGGTTTCAGTGGGAGGAATAGTGCCCCATCATTGGTGTCAGTGGGAAGAATAGTGCCCCATCATTGGTGTCAGAGTAAAGAATAGTGCCCCATCATTGGTGTCAGTGGGAGGAATAGTGCCCCATCATTGGGGTCAGTGGGAAGAATAGTGTCCCATCATTGGTTTCAGTGGGAGGAATAGTGTCCCATCATTGGTTTCAGTGGGAAGAATAGTGCCCCATCATTGGTGTCAGTGGGAAGATTAGTGCCCCATCATTGGTGTCAGTGAGAAGAATAGTGCCCCATCATAGGTGTCAGTGGGAAGAATAGTGCCCCATCATTGGTGTCAGTGGGAAGAATAGTGCCCCATCATTGGTGTCAGTGGGAAGAATAGTGCCCCATCATTGGTGTCAATAGGAAGAATAGTGCCCCATCATTGGTGTCAATGGGAAGAATAGTGCCCCATCATTGGTGTCAGTGGGAGGAATAGTGCCCCATCATTGGTGTCAGTGGGAAGAATAGTGCCCCATCATTGATGTCAGTGGGAAGAATAGTGCCCCATCATTGGTGTAAGTGGGAGGAATAGAGACCAATCATTGGTGTAAGTGGGAAGAATAGTGCCCCATCATTAGTGTCAGTGGGAGGAATAGTGCCCCATCATTGGTATCAGTGGGAAGAATAGTGCCCTATCATTGGTGTCAGAGTGAGGAATAATGCCCCATCATTGGTGTCAGTGGGAAGAATAGTGCCCCTTCATTAGTGTCAGTGGGAGGAATAGTGCCCCATCACTTGTTTCAATGGGAAGCATCATTGGTGTCAGTGGGAGGAATAGTGCCCCATCATTGGTGTCAGTGGGAAGAATAGTGCCCCATCATTGGTATCAGTGGGAGGAATAGTGCCCCATCATTGGTATCAGTGGGAAGAATAGTGCCCCATCATTGGTGTCAGAGTGAGGAATAATACCCCATCATTGGTATCAGTGGGAAGAATAGTGCCCCATCATTGGTGTCAGAGTGAGGAATAATGCCCCATTTTGGTGTCAGTGGGAAGAATAGTGCCCCATCATAGGTGTCAGTGGGAAGAATAGTGCCCTATCATTGGTGTCAGAGTGAGGAATAATGCCCCATCATTGGTGTCAGTGGGAAGAATAGTGCCCCTTCATTAGTGTCAGTGGGAGGAATAGTGCTCCATCATTGGTATCAGTGGGAAGAATAGTGCCCCATCATTGGTGTGAGTGGGAGGAATAGTGCCCCATCATTGGTGTCAGTGGAAGGAATAGTGCCCCATCATTGGTATCAGTGTGAAGAATCGTGCCCCATCATTGGTGTCAATGGGAAGAATAGTGCCCCATCATTGGTGTCAGTGGGAGGAATAGTGCCCCACCATTGATGTCAGTGGGAAGAATAGTGCCCCATCATTGGTATCAGTGGGAATAGTGCCACATCATTGGTGTCAGTGGGAGGAATAGTGTCCTGTCATTGGTGTCAATGGGAGGAATTGTGCCCCATCATTGGTGTCAGTGGGAAGAATAGTGCCCCATCATTGGAGTAAGTGGGAAGAATAGTGCCCCATCATTGGTGTCAGTGGGAAGAATAGTGCCCCATCATTAGTGTCAGTGAGGAATAGTGCCCCTTCATTGGTGTGAGTGGGAGGAATAGGGTCCCATCATTGGTGTCAGAGGGAGGACTAGTGCCCCATCATTGGTATCAGTGGGAGGAATAGTGCCCCATCATTGGTGTCAGTGGGAAGAATAGTGCCCCATCATTGGTGTCAGTGGGAGGAATAGTGCCGAAGCCCAAACAAAAGGCAAAATTTGGTGTAGTAAAATACGGAGTGTATGAGGTGGAACCCGAACAGGGAACACTTGAAAAGGATACAATAATTTCAGAAGGTAGGTCATTTTAATCGCATGAGCCCTACTGAACAATGATAAGGTCATGGATTGCCAAGAAGAGATCAACTTGGTAAGCTGAGAAAGTAGGGGAGGAATATTTGCCGGGTATAACAAATCATAAGAAGGTGTAAGTTTAACTTCCCAATAAGGAAGAGCGGAGGTCCATTGAAATGGAAATTGGGATTGAAGATGCGCCACAGCCCATTGAAGAAGGGAAATATTCATAGTCATTGACTTCATAGGATTTACATGTAAACCCGAGAGATGAGCAAAAGAAGTAAGAAGCGAAAGGAGATTAGGGAGAGAAACAAATGGTGAAGAGAGATACATCAGGATATCGTCCGCAAAAGGCACAATCGTATGATGTACCCACACCAACACAAGACCCGAAATGTCCGCATGAAGCCGAATACGAACAGTTAGGGGATCTAGGGCCATGATAAAAAGAAGAGGAGACAAGGGACAACCCTGAGGCGTACCACCCCTAATTTGAAACCGAGAGGATTCAACCCCATGATAGCGAACTGTAGCGAACGGAGTACTATAAAGTCTATAAATCCACCGAAGAAAATAAATTTCTACACCCCATCTCCGCAAGGCAATCTGCAAATAATTCCAAGAAAGAGTGTAAAAGGCTTTAGTCATGTCCAAGGACAAAAACATAAGATCACGGGATCGCATCCGAGCGAAGTGACTGATTAAAACAGAGCAGCGGATATTATCAGCCGCCTGGCATCCAGGTACGAAACGTACTTGATCTTTATCAGTCAAAGTAGGGATTAACGCATTCAGTCTAGTGGCCAGAGTTTTAGTCAAACTTTTGAGGTTCACAAAGAAATAGGCCGATCATTTGACCAAGATTGCTGAACGAGCATTATTTCTATATTGGCAACACTGAGGACTGATCAGAGGAGAAGAATGACCAAGGCAGTCCTATGACAGCAGACCTAACAGCATGAGGACCCAAAGAGAAAGCCACCACCCTACCTGGACACCTGATCAACATCCGTGGGTCAGCAGAGAAATCTCCAGAGTCGTGTCGTGGCCAGAGAGTATACCCCTGTAAACATTAGATCAGAGAAATGTTGCCGGCATGAAATGGAAGGAATAAACGTGTAGCATTAAAAATGCTGATAACATACAAAGCCACTTTAAAATAGTTTGTACAGATTACTGTCTGCATCTTTTTTTCTATATAGAGATATAACTATTTTTTTCTGGTCTGTCTATATGAAATCTAGGAGTCTTTTAGTTGAATCTCATGGTCAAAAATGAAACTGCCCAGAGACAATACATTCTTTCTCCAGTTTTAACATTTTTAACCAAAAGATGACAAGCCTGCCCACCACGACAAGGTAGACTCTTTCAGGGCAGGACCTACACTGAACTACACTACGCTAACCTACTCCATGCTAGTCATCACCCTATATCTCCAAGAGCAGAGCGTCTACTCTCCGCCTAAAAAAACTTCTGCTAATACACTATTACGAGCATTATTTCTTGTACTAAACGTTTTATTGAACAGAGTGAAAGAAACATACAAATCATGACAAATCATATGATAGAAAGCAGCACCAGACAACAGAGGACAAGGAAACACCACACAGAAACACAGGAATAGACATATAAGGCCCACACAGGGATCCAGATGACACATTATAAGACAGGGGGCTACGAAGCCCACAATCACGTTATAAAATACATAAGATACCTTCGAGAAAAGCATCAAAAACACAGAGAGAGCCTCGTCCTCTTGAAGAAATATTTTCCCTGAGAATCATAGAACTATCAGATAACAACAACAAATGACAAGCAATTGGTCTATTTGGAACAAACCATGTGGAAGAAGGAAGAAAGAAAAAAAGTGAGAGAAAATCCAAAGAGGACCAAGGATTCAGGAACCCCAGACCCCCCCCCCCACTCCAGAAAAGACAGGAAAAAAAGGAGGAAAAGAACAAAGGGAAGAAAGAAACAGACCAGCAAAAGAAAAGAAGTTTGTCTGACGGGAGGGCCGGGAGACACGACCCCCACATAGGGGGATTGAAGGGGAAAATCCCAACACATCAAAGATTAGTAAGCTTTGTGTTAAAAGGAGAAATTGGGTGGTAGTCCACCCAAGGTTGCCAAGCTGAAAGAAACCTATCATGATTATGCTCCAAAACTGCCATCAATTTTTCATTAATAAAGACGCCTTGGATCCTAGACCTGACCTCCTCAAATTGTAAAGTGGGGGACTTCCAAGAGCTGGCAATAGTCTGCTTAGTGGCCATCAACAAAACAAAAGTTGACAAGCGAGAGGGTCAACGAGGTAGGCCATGGAGTGGCTTAAAAAGCAACGCTTCAATAGGGTCTTTTTTTAGATTAATAGACGTAACTGAATATATGAGATTGTAAACCCTAGTCCATAATCGGTGGGCCACTGGACAGGTCCACCAAATATGGAGCATCGTACCCTCTAGAGAACAGCCATGAAAACACTGCGAGTCGTGATCTGGTATAAATTTAGCTAATCGAGATGGGGTAAAATACCATCCCGAGATCACCTTAAAGGAATTCTCTAACGCCGGTATATTCCGAGAGCATCGAGAAACTGCTTGTCACATAGGCCCCCAATCCTCAGCAGATTTCCATCTGAAGCTCCACAATCCATTGTACGCAATTGGTAGGTAAACGTTCAGCCATATGATTCTGGATTGATAAATAAACATGAGAGAGGGCACCTTTAGTGGAAGTCGACGCCTTACAAAGCGATTCAAAACCAGATAAAGTTCGGGGGGATTCCCGTCTGCGAATCAAGGGTGCAACAAAATGACATATTTCCAAATATGGAAATATCTCTGAGGGAGGAATAGCATGACTCTCGAAGTTGCGCGAATGTATGCAGACCCCGACCAATGAGTGATCAGATGTAAAGCAATGGATTATTTACCAAAGAAATGCCATCTCATCAGAATTCCCCGGGGGAAAAAGCGGACAGTTGAATAACTGTAGAAGAGGTAAATGTGGGGAGAGTAGTCCCGCCGAATACTTACATGAGTCCCAGATTTTCAAAGAATGAGCCATAACAGGTTTCAATGGTTTAGGCCAGGGGTCCTCAACTTTTTAAACTGGGGGCCAGTTCACTGTCCCTCAGACCGTTGGAGTGCCGGACTATAGTTTAAAAAAAAAACTATGAACAAATGCGGACACAGTACAGGAGATGACCAGAGACTGCGGACATAGTACAGGAGATGACCAGAGACTGCGGACACAGTACAGGAGATGACCAGAGACTGCGGACACAGTACAGGAAATGATCAGAGACTGCGGACACAGTACAGGAGATGGCCAGAGACTGCGGACACAATACAGGAGATGTCCAGAGACTGCGGACATAGTACAGGAGATGACCAGAGACTGCGGACACAGTACATGGGATGACCAGAGACTGCGGACACAGTAAAGGGGATGACCAGAGAGTGAGAGGAATAGTGCCCCATCATTGGTGTCAGTGGGAGGAATAGTGCCCCATCATTGGGGTCAGTGGGAAGAATAGTGTCCCATCATTGGTTTCAGTGGGAGGACTAGTGTCCCATCATTGGTTTCAGTGGGAAGAATAGTGCCCCATCATTGGTGTCAGTGGGAAGATTAGTGCCCCATCATTGGTGTCAGTGGGAAGAATAGTGCCCCATCATAGGTGACAGTGGGAAGAATAGTGCCCCATCATTGGTGTCAGTGGGAAGAATAGTGCCCCATCATTGGTGTCAGTGGGAAGAATAGTGCCCCATCATTGGTGTCAATAGGAAGAATAGTGCCCCATCATTGGTGTCAATGGGAAGAATAGTGCCCCATCATTGGTGTCCGTGGGAGGAATAGTGCCCCATCATTGGTGTCAGTGGGAAGAATAGTGCCCCATCATTGATGTCAGTGGGAAGAATAGTGCGCCATCATTGGTGTAAGTGGGAGGAATAGAGACCCATCATTGGTGTAAGTGGGAAGAATAGTGCCCCATCATTAGTGTCAGTGGGAGGAATAGTGCCCCATAATTAGTGTCAGTGGGAGGAATAGTGCCCCATAATTAGTATCAGTGGGAAGAATAGTGCCCTATCATTGGTGTCAGAGTGAGGAATAATGCCCCATCATTGGTGTCAGTGGGAAGAATAGTGCCCCTTCATTAGTGTCAGTGGGAGGAATAGTGTCCCATCACTTGTATCAGTGGGAAGAATAGTGCCCCATCATTGGTGTCAGTGGGAGGAATAGTGCCCCATCATTAGAGTCAGTGGGAGGAATAGTGCCCCATCATTGGTATCAGTGTGAAGAATAGTGCCCCATCATTGGTTTCAATGGGAAGCATCATTGGTGTCAGTGGGAGGAATAGTGTCCCATCATTGGTGTCAGTGGGAAGAATAGTGCCCCATCATTGGTATCAGTGGGAAGAATGGTGCCCCATTATTGGTATCAGTGGGAAGAATAGTGCCCCATCATTGGTGTCAGAGTGAGGAATAATACCCCATCATTGGTATCAGTGGGAAGAATAGTGCCCCATCATTGGTGTCAGAGTGAGGAATAATGCCCCATTTTGGTGTCAGTGGGAAGAATAGTGCCCCATCATAGGTGTCAGTGGGAAGAATAGTGCCCTATCATTGGTGTTAGAGTGAGGAATAATGCCCCATCATTGGTGTCAGTGGGAAGAATAGTGCCCCTTCATTAGTGTCAGTGGGAGCAATAGTGCTCCATCATTGGTATCAGTGGGAAGAATAGTGCCCCATCATTGGTGTGAGTGGGAGGAATAGTGCCCCATCATTGGTGTCAGTGGGAGGAATAGTGCCCCATCATTGGTATCAGTGTGAAGAATAGTGCCCCATCATTGGTGTCAATGGGAAGAATAGTGCCCCATCATTGGTGTCAGTGGGAGGAATAGTGCCCCATCATTGATGTCAGTGGGAAGAATAGTGCCCCATCATTGGTATCAGTGGGAATAGTGCCACATCATTGGTGTCAGTGGGAGGAATAGTGTCCTGTCATTGGTGTCAATGGGAAGAATTGTGCCCCATCATTGGTGTCAGTGGGAAGAATAGTGCCCCATCATTGGAGTAAGTGGGAAGAATAGTGCCCCATCATTGGTGTCAGTGGGAAGAATAGTGCCCCATCATTAGTGTCAGTGAGAGGAATAGTGCCCCATCATTGGTGTCAGTGGGAGGAATAGGGTCCCATCATTGGTGTCAGAGGGAGGACTAGTGCCCCATCATTGGTATCAGTGGGAGGAATAGTGCCCCATCATTGGTGTCAGTGGGAAGAATAGTGCCCCATCATTGGTGTCAGTGGGAAGAATAGTGCCCCATCATTGGTGTCAGTGGGAGGAATAGTGCCCCATCATTGGTGTCAGTGGGAAGAATAGTGCCCCATCATTGGTGTCAGTGGGAGGAATAGTGCCGAAGCCCAAACAAAAGGCAAAATTTGGTGTAGTAAAATACGGAGTGTATGAGGTGGAACCCGAACAGGGAACACTTGAAAAGGATACAATAATTTCAGAAGGTAGGTCATTTTAATCGCATGAGCCCTACTGAACCATGATAAGTTCATGGATTGCCAAGAAGAGATCAACTTGGTAAGCTGAGAAAGTAGGGGAGGAATATTTGCCGGGTATAACAAATCATAAGAAGGTGTAAGTTTAACTTCCCAATAAGGAAGAGCGGAGGTCCATTGAAATGGAAATTGGGATTGAAGATGCGCCACAGCCCATTGAAGAAGGGAAATATTCATAGTCATTGACTTCATAGGATTTACATGTAAACCCGAGAGATGAGCAAAAGAAGTAAGAAGCGAAAGGAGATTAGGGAGAGAAACAAATGGTGAAGAGAGATACATCAGGATATCGTCCGCAAAAGGCACAATCGTATGATGTACCCACACCAACACAAGACCCGAAATGTCCGCATGAAGCCGAATACGAACAGTTAGGGGATCTAGGGCCATGATAAAAAGAAGAGGAGACAAGGGACAACCCTGAGGCGTACCACCCCTAATTTGAAACCGAGAGGATTCAACCCCATGATAGCGAACTGTAGCGAACGGAGTACTATAAAGTCTATAAATCCACCGAAGAAAATAAACTTCTACACCCCATCTCCGCAAGGCAATCTGCAAATAATTCCAAGAAAGAGTGTCAAAGGCTTTAGTCATGTCCAAGGACAAAAACATAAGATCACGGGATCGCATCCGAGCGAAGTGACTGATTAAAACAGAGCAGCGGATATTATCAGCCGCCTGGCATCCAGGTATGAAACGTACTTGATCTTTATCAGTCAAAGTAGGGATTAACGCATTCAGTCTAGTGGCCAGAGTTTTAGTCAAACTTTTGAGGTTCACAAAGAAATAGGCCGATCATTTGACCAAGATTGCTGAACGAGCATTATTTCTATATTGGCAACACTGAGGACTGATCAGAGGAGAAGAATGACCAAGGCAGTCCTATGACAGCAGACCTAACAGCATGAGGACCCAAAGAGAAAGCCGCCACCCTACCTGGACACCTGATCAACATCCGTGGGTCAGCAGAGAAATCTCCAGAGTCGTGTCGTGGCCAGAGAGTATACCCCTGTAAACATTAGATCAGAGAAATGTTGCCGGCATGAAATGGAAGGAATAAACGTGTAACATTAAAAATGCTGATAACATACAAAGCCACTTTAAAATAGTTTGTACAGATTACTGTCTGCATCTTTTTTTCTATATAGAGATATAACTATATTCTTCTGGTCTGTCTATATGAAATCTAGGAGTCTTTTAGTTGAATCCCATGGTCAAAAATGAAACTGCCCAGAGACAATACATTCTTTCTCCAGTTTTGACATTTTTAACCAAAAGATGACAAGCCTGCCCACCACGACAAGGTAGACTCTTTCAGGGCAGGACCTACACTGAACTACACTACGCTAACCTACTCGATGCTAGTCATCACCCTATACCTCCAAGAGCAGAGCGTCTACTCTCCGCCTAAAAAAACTTCTGCTAATACACTATTACGAGCATTATTTCTTGTACTAAACGTTTTATTGAACAGAGTGAAAGAAACATACAAATCATGACAAATCATATGATAGAAAGCAGCACCAGACAACAGAGGACAAGGAAACACCACACAGAAACACAGGAATAGACATATAAGGCCCACACAGGGATCCAGATGACACATTATAAGACAGGGGGCTACGAAGCCCACAATCACGTTATAAAATACATAAGATACCTTCGAGAAAAGCATCAAAAACACAGAGAGAGCCTCGTCCTCTTGAAGAAATATTTTCCCTGAGAATCATAGAACTATCAGATAACAACAACAAATGACAAGCAATTGGTCTATTTGGAACAAACCATGTGGAAGAAGGAAGAAAGAAAAAAAGTGAGAGAAAATCCAAAGAGGACCAAGGATTCAGGAACCCCAGACCCCCCCCCCCCCCACTCCAGAAAAGACAGGAAAAAAAGGAGGAAAAGAACAAAGGGAAGAAAGAAACAGACCAGCAAAAGAAAAGAAGTTTGTCTGACGGGAGGGCCGGGAGACACGACCCCCACATAGGGGGATTGAAGGGGAAAATCCCAACACATCAAAGATTAGTAAGCTTCGTGTTAAAAGGAGAAATTGGGTGGTAGTCCACCCAAGGTTGCCAAGCTGAAAGAAACCTATCATGATTATGCTCCAAAACTGCCATCAATTTTTCATTAATAAAGACGCCTTGGATCCTAGACCTGACCTCCTCAAATTGTAAAGTGGCGGACTTCCAAGAGCTGGCAATAGTCTGCTTAGTGGCCATAAACAAAACAAAAGTTGACAAGCGAGAGGGTCAACGAGGTAGGCCATGGAGTGGCTTAAAAAGCAACGCTTCAATAGGGTCTTTTTTTAGATTAATAGACGTAACTGAATATATGAGATTGTAAACCCTAGTCCATAATCGGTGGGCCACTGGACAGGTCCACCAAATATGGAGCATCGTACCCTCTAGAGAACAGCCATGAAAAGACTGCGAGTCGTGATCTGGTATAAATTTAGCTAATCGAGATGGGGTAAAATACCATCCCGAGATCACCTTAAAGGAATTCTCTAACGCCGGTATATTCAGAGAGCATCGAGAAACCGCTTGTCACATAGGCCCCCAATCCTCAGCAGATTTCCATCTGAAGCTCCACAATCCATTGTACGCAATTGGTAGGTAAAGGTTCAGCCATATGATTCTGGATTGATAAATAAACATGAGAGAGGGCACCTTTAGTGGAAGTCGACGCCTTACAAAGCGATTCAAAACCAGATAAAGTTCGGGGGGATTCCCGTCTGCGAATCAAGGGTGCAACAAAATGACATATTTCCAAATATGGAAATATCTCTGAGGGAGGAATAGCATGACTCTCGAAGTTGCGCGAATGTATGCAGACCCCGACCAATGAGTGATCAGATGTAAAGCAATGGATTATTTACCAAAGAAATGCCATCTCATCAGAATTCCCCGGGGGAAAAAGCGGACAGTTAAATAACTGTAAAAGAGGTAAATGTGGGGAGAGTAGTCCCGCCGAATACTTACATGAGTCCCAGATTTTCAAAGAATGAGCCATAACAGGTTTCAATGGTTTAGGCCAGGGGTCCTCAACTTTTTAAACTGGGGGCCAGTTCACTGTCCCTCAGACCGTTGGAGTGCCGGACTATAGTTTAAAAAAAAAACTATGAACAAATGCGGACACAGTACAGGAGATGACCAGAGACTGCGGACACAGTACAGGAGATGACCAGAGACTGCGGACATAGTACAGGAGATGAGCAGAGACTGCGGACATAGTACAGGAGATGACCAGAGACTGCAGACACAGTACAGGAGATGACCAGAGACTGTGGACACAGCACAGGAAATGACCAGAGACTGCGGACACAGTACAGGAGATGGCCAGAGACTGCGGACACAATACAGGAGATGTCCAGAGACTGCGGACATAGTACAGGAGATGAGCAGAGACTGCGGACATAGTACAGGAGATGACCAGAGACTTCGGACACAGTACAGGAGATGACCAGAGACTGCGGACACAGTACAGGAAATGACCAGAGACTGCGGACACAGTACAGGAGATGGCCAGAGACTGCGGACACAATACAGGAGATGTCCAGAGACTGCGGACATAGTACAGGAGATGTCCAGAGACTGCGGACATAGTACAGGAGATGACCAGAGACTGCGGACACAGTACATGGGATGACCAGAGACGGCGGACACAGTAAAGGGGATGACCAGAGAGTGAGAGGAATAGTGCCCCATCATTGGTTTCAGTGGGAGGAATAGTGCCCCATCATTGGTATCAGTGGGAAGAATAGTGCCCCATCATTGGTGTCAGAGTAAAGAATAGTGCCCCATCATTGGTGTCAGTGGGAGGAATAGTGCTCCATCATTGGTATCAGTGGGAAGAATAGTGCCCCATCATTGGTGTGAGTGGGAGGAATAGTGCCCCATCATTGGTGTCAGTGGGAGGAATAGTGCCCCATCATTGGTATCAGTGTGAAGAATAGTGCCCCATCATTGGTGTCAATGGGAAGAATAGTGCCCCATCATTGGTGTCAGTGGGAGGAATAGTGCCCCATCATTGATGTCAGTGGGAAGAATAGTGCCCCATCATTGGTATCAGTGGGAATAGTGCCCCATCATTGGTGTCAGTGGGAGGAATAGTGTCCTGTCATTGGTGTCAATGGGAGGAATTGTGCCCCATCATTGGTGTCAGTGGGAAGAATAGTGCCCCATCATTGGTGTCAGTGGGAAGAATAGTGCCCCATCATTAGTGTCAGTGAGAGGAATAGTGCCCCGTCATTGGTATCAGTGGGAAGAATAGTGCCCCATCATTGGTGTCAGAGTGAGGAATAATGCCCCATCATTGGTGTCAGTGGGAAGAATTGTGCCCCATCATTGGTTTCAGTGGGAGGAATAGTGTCCCATCATTGGTTTCAGTGGGAAGAATAGTGCCCCATCATTGGTGTCAGTGGGAAGAATAGTGCCCCATCATTGGTGTCAGTGGGAGGAATAGGGTCCCATCATTGGTGTCAGAGGGAGGACTAGTGCCCCATCATTGGTATCAGTGGGAGGAATAGTGCCCCATCATTGGTGTCA
Source organism: Staurois parvus (assembly GCF_062004578.1). Taxonomy (NCBI): domain Eukaryota; kingdom Metazoa; phylum Chordata; class Amphibia; order Anura; family Ranidae; genus Staurois; species Staurois parvus. Next base: position 1,032,848 of record NW_028317922.1, read on the forward strand.
GTGGGAAGAATAGTGCCCCATCATTGGTGTCAGTGGGAAGAATAGTGCCCCATCATTGGTGTCAGTGGGAGGAATAGTGCCCCATCATTGGTGTCAGTGGGAAGAATAGTGCCCCATCATTGGTGTCAGTGGGAGGAATAGTGCCGAAGCCCAAACAAAATGCAAAATTTGGTGTAGTAAAATACGGAGTGTATGAGGTGGAACCCGAACAGGGAACACTTGAAAAGGATACAATAATTTCAGAAGGTAGGTCATTTTAATCGCATGAGCCCTACTGAACCATGATAAGGTCATGGATTGCCAAGAAGAGATCAACTTGGTAAGCTGAGAAAGTAGGGGAGGAATATTTGCCGGGTATAACAAATCATAAGAAGGTGTAAGTTTAACTTCCCAATAAGGAAGAGCGGAGGTCCATTGAAATGGAAATTGGGATTGAAGATGCGCCACAGCCCATTGAAGAAGGGAAATATTCATAGTCATTGACTTCATAGGATTTACATGTAAACCGAGAGATGAGCAAAATAAGTAAGAAGCGAAAGGAGATTAGGGAGAGAAACAAATGGTGAAGAGAGATACATCAGGATATCGTCCGCAAAAGGCACAATCGTATGATGTACCCACACCAACACAAGACCCGAAATGTCCGCATGAAGCCGAATACGAACAGTTAGGGGATCTAGGGCCATGATAAAAAGAAGAGGAGACAAGGGACAACCCTGAGGCGTACCACCCCTAATTTGAAACCGAGAGGATTCAACCCCATGATAGCGAACTGTAGCGAACGGAGTACTATAAAGTCTATAAATCCACCGAAGAAAATAAACTTCTACACCCCATCTCCGCAAGGAAATCTGCAAATAATTCCAAGAAAGAGTGTCAAAGGCTTTAGTCATGTCCAAGGACAAAAACATAAGATCACGGGATCGCATCCGAGCGAAGTGACTGATTAAAACAGAGCAGCGGATATTATCAGCCGCCTGACATCCAGGTACGAAACGTACTTGATCTTTATCAGTCAAAGTAGGGATTAACGCATTCAGTCTAGTGGCCAGAGTTTTAGTCAAACTTTTGAGGTTCACAAAGAAATAGGCCGATCATTTGACCAAGATTGCTGAACGAGCATTATTTCTATATTGGCAACACTGAGGACTGATCAGAGGAGAAGAATGACCAAGGCAGTCCTATGACAGCAGACCTAACAGCATGAGGACCCAAAGAGAAAGCCGCCACCCTACCTGGACACCTGATCAACATCCGTGGGTCAGCAGAGAAATCTCCAGAGTCGTGTCGTGGCCAGAGAGTATACCCCTGTAAACATTAGATCAGAGAAATGTTGCCGGCATGAAATGGAAGGAATAAACGTGTAACATTAAAAATGCTGATAACATACAAAGCCACTTTAAAATAGTTTGTACAGATTACTGTCTGCATCTTTTTTTCTCTATAGAGATATAACTATTTTTTTCTGGTCTGTCTATATGAAATCTAGGAGTCTTTTAGTTGAATCTCATGGTCAAAAATGAAACTGCCCAGAGACAATACATTCTTTCTCCAGTTTTAACATTTTTAACCAAAAGATGACAAGCCTGCCCACCACGACAAGGTAGACTCTTTCAGGGCAGGACCTACACTAAACTACACTACGCTAACCTACTCGATGCTAGTCATCACCCTATACCTCCAAGAGCAGAGCGTCTACTCTCCGCCTAAAAAAACTTCTGCTAATACACTATTACGAGCATTATTTCTTGTACTAAACGTTTTATTGAACAGAGTGAAAGAAACATACAAATCATGACAAATCATATGATAGAAAGCAGCACCAGACAACAGAGGACAAGGAAACACCACACAGAAACACAGGAATAGACATATAAGGCCCACACAGGGATCCAGATGACACATTATAAGACAGGGGGCTACGAAGCCCACAATCACGTTATAAAATACATAAGATACCTTCGAGAAAAGCATCAAAAACACAGAGAGAGCCTCGTCCTCTTGAAGAAATATTTTCCCTGAGAATCATAGAACTATCAGATAACAACAACAAATGACAAGCAATTGGTCTATTTGGAACAAACCATGTGGAAGAAGGAAGAAAGAAAAAAAGTGAGAGAAAATCCAAAGAGGACCAAGGATTCAGGAACCCCAGACCCCCCCCCCCCCCCCCACTCCAGAAAAGACAGGAAAAAAAGGAGGAAAAGAACAAAGGGAAGAAAGAAACAGACCAGCAAAAGAAAAGAAGTTTGTCTGACGGGAGGGCCGGGAGACACGACCCCCACATAGGGGGATTGAAGGGGAAAATCCCAACACATCAAAGATTAGTAAGCTTTGTGTTAAAAGGAGAAATTGGGTGGTAGTCCACCCAAGGTTGCCAAGCTGAAAGAAACCTATCATGATTATGCTCCAAAACTGCCATCAATTTTTCATTAATAAAGACGCCTTGGATCCTAGACCTGACCTCCTCAAATTGTAAAGTGGGGGACTTCCAAGAGCTGGCAATAGTCTGCTTAGTGGCCATAAACAAAACAAAAGTTGACAAGCGAGAGGGTCAACGAGGTATGCCATGGAGTGGCTTAAAAAGCAACGCTTCAATAGGGTCTTTTTTTAGATTAATAGACGTAACTGAATATATGAGATTGTAAACCCTAGTCCATAATCGGTGGGCCACTGGACAGGTCCACCAAATATGGAGCATCGTACCCTCTAGAGAACAGCCATGAAAACACTGCGAGTCGTGATCTGGTATAAATTTAGCTAATCGAGATGGGGTAAAATACCATCCCGAGATCACCTTAAAGGAATTCTCTAACGCCGGTATATTCAGAGAGCATCGAGAAACCGCTTGTCACATAGGCCCCCAATCCTCAGCAGATTTCCATCTGAAGCTCCACAATCCATTGTACGCAATTGGTAGGTAAAGGTTCAGCCATATGATTCTGGATTGATAAATAAACATGAGAGAGGGCACCTTTAGTGGAAGTCGACGCCTTACACAGCGATTCAAAACCAGATAAAGTTCAAGGGAATCCCGTCTGCGAATCAAGGGTGCAACAAAATGACATATTTCCAAATATGGAAATATCTCTGAGGGAGGAATAGCATGACTCTCGAAGTTGCGCGAATCTATGCAGACCCCGACCAATGAGTGATCAGATGTAAAGCAATGGATTATTTACCAAAGACATGCCATCTCATCAGAATTCCCCGGGGGAAAAAGCGGACAGTTGAATAACTGTAGAAGAGGTAAATGTGGGGAGAGTAGTCCCGCCGAATACTTACATGAGTCCCAGATTTTCAAAGAATGAGCCATAACAGGTTTCAATGGTTTAGGCCAGGGGTCCTCAACTTTTTAAACTGGGGGCCAGTTCACTGTCCCTCAGACCGTTGGAGTGCCGGACTATAGTTTAAAAAAAAAACTATGAACAAATGCGGACACAGTACAGGAGATGACCAGAGACTGCGGACATAGTACAGGAGATGAGCAGAGACTGCGGACATAGTACAGGAGATGACCAGAGACTGCGGACACAGTACAGGAGATGACCAGAGACTGCGGACACAGTACAGGAAATGACCAGAGACTGCGGACACAGTACAGGAGATGACCAGAGACTGCGGACACAGTACAGGAGATGGCCAGAGACTGCGGACACAATACAGGAGATGACCAGAGACTGCGGACACAGTACATGGGATGACCAGAGACTGCGGACACAGTAAAGGGGATGACCAGAGAGTGAGAGGAATAGTGCCCCATCATTGGTTTCAGTGGGAGGAATAGTGCCCCATCATTGGTGTCAGTGGGAAGAATAGTGCCCCATCATTGGTGTCAGAGTAAAGAATAGTGCCCCATCATTGGTGTCAGTGGGAGGAATAGTGCCCCATCATTGGGGTCAGTGGGAAGAATAGTGTCCCATCATTGGTTTCAGTGGGAGGAATAGTGTCCCATCATTGGTTTCAGTGGGAAGAATAGTGCCCCATCATTGGTGTCAGTGGGAAGATTAGTGCCCCATCATTGGTGTCAGTGAGAAGAATAGTGCCCCATCATAGGTGTCAGTGGGAAGAATAGTGCCCCATCATTGGTGTCAGTGGGAAGAATAGTGCCCCATCATTGGTGTCAGTGGGAAGAATAGTGCCCCATCATTGGTGTCAATAGGAAGAATAGTGCCCCATCATTGGTGTCAATGGGAAGAATAGTGCCCCATCATTGGTGTCAGTGGGAGGAATAGTGCCCCATCATTGGTGTCAGTGGGAAGAATAGTGCCCCATCATTGATGTCAGTGGGAAGAATAGTGCCCCATCATTGGTGTAAGTGGGAGGAATAGAGACCAATCATTGGTGTAAGTGGGAAGAATAGTGCCCCATCATTAGTGTCAGTGGGAGGAATAGTGCCCCATCATTGGTATCAGTGGGAAGAATAGTGCCCTATCATTGGTGTCAGAGTGAGGAATAATGCCCCATCATTGGTGTCAGTGGGAAGAATAGTGCCCCTTCATTAGTGTCAGTGGGAGGAATAGTGCCCCATCACTTGTTTCAATGGGAAGCATCATTGGTGTCAGTGGGAGGAATAGTGCCCCATCATTGGTGTCAGTGGGAAGAATAGTGCCCCATCATTGGTATCAGTGGGAGGAATAGTGCCCCATCATTGGTATCAGTGGGAAGAATAGTGCCCCATCATTGGTGTCAGAGTGAGGAATAATACCCCATCATTGGTATCAGTGGGAAGAATAGTGCCCCATCATTGGTGTCAGAGTGAGGAATAATGCCCCATTTTGGTGTCAGTGGGAAGAATAGTGCCCCATCATAGGTGTCAGTGGGAAGAATAGTGCCCTATCATTGGTGTCAGAGTGAGGAATAATGCCCCATCATTGGTGTCAGTGGGAAGAATAGTGCCCCTTCATTAGTGTCAGTGGGAGGAATAGTGCTCCATCATTGGTATCAGTGGGAAGAATAGTGCCCCATCATTGGTGTGAGTGGGAGGAATAGTGCCCCATCATTGGTGTCAGTGGAAGGAATAGTGCCCCATCATTGGTATCAGTGTGAAGAATCGTGCCCCATCATTGGTGTCAATGGGAAGAATAGTGCCCCATCATTGGTGTCAGTGGGAGGAATAGTGCCCCATCATTGATGTCAGTGGGAAGAATAGTGCCCCATCATTGGTATCAGTGGGAATAGTGCCACATCATTGGTGTCAGTGGGAGGAATAGTGTCCTGTCATTGGTGTCAATGGGAGGAATTGTGCCCCATCATTGGTGTCAGTGGGAAGAATAGTGCCCCATCATTGGAGTAAGTGGGAAGAATAGTGCCCCATCATTGGTGTCAGTGGGAAGAATAGTGCCCCATCATTAGTGTCAGTGAGGAATAGTGCCCCTTCATTGGTGTGAGTGGGAGGAATAGGGTCCCATCATTGGTGTCAGAGGGAGGACTAGTGCCCCATCATTGGTATCAGTGGGAGGAATAGTGCCCCATCATTGGTGTCAGTGGGAAGAATAGTGCCCCATCATTGGTGTCAGTGGGAGGAATAGTGCCGAAGCCCAAACAAAAGGCAAAATTTGGTGTAGTAAAATACGGAGTGTATGAGGTGGAACCCGAACAGGGAACACTTGAAAAGGATACAATAATTTCAGAAGGTAGGTCATTTTAATCGCATGAGCCCTACTGAACAATGATAAGGTCATGGATTGCCAAGAAGAGATCAACTTGGTAAGCTGAGAAAGTAGGGGAGGAATATTTGCCGGGTATAACAAATCATAAGAAGGTGTAAGTTTAACTTCCCAATAAGGAAGAGCGGAGGTCCATTGAAATGGAAATTGGGATTGAAGATGCGCCACAGCCCATTGAAGAAGGGAAATATTCATAGTCATTGACTTCATAGGATTTACATGTAAACCCGAGAGATGAGCAAAAGAAGTAAGAAGCGAAAGGAGATTAGGGAGAGAAACAAATGGTGAAGAGAGATACATCAGGATATCGTCCGCAAAAGGCACAATCGTATGATGTACCCACACCAACACAAGACCCGAAATGTCCGCATGAAGCCGAATACGAACAGTTAGGGGATCTAGGGCCATGATAAAAAGAAGAGGAGACAAGGGACAACCCTGAGGCGTACCACCCCTAATTTGAAACCGAGAGGATTCAACCCCATGATAGCGAACTGTAGCGAACGGAGTACTATAAAGTCTATAAATCCACCGAAGAAAATAAATTTCTACACCCCATCTCCGCAAGGCAATCTGCAAATAATTCCAAGAAAGAGTGTAAAAGGCTTTAGTCATGTCCAAGGACAAAAACATAAGATCACGGGATCGCATCCGAGCGAAGTGACTGATTAAAACAGAGCAGCGGATATTATCAGCCGCCTGGCATCCAGGTACGAAACGTACTTGATCTTTATCAGTCAAAGTAGGGATTAACGCATTCAGTCTAGTGGCCAGAGTTTTAGTCAAACTTTTGAGGTTCACAAAGAAATAGGCCGATCATTTGACCAAGATTGCTGAACGAGCATTATTTCTATATTGGCAACACTGAGGACTGATCAGAGGAGAAGAATGACCAAGGCAGTCCTATGACAGCAGACCTAACAGCATGAGGACCCAAAGAGAAAGCCACCACCCTACCTGGACACCTGATCAACATTCGTGGGTCAGCAGAGAAATCTCCAGAGTCGTGTCGTGGCCAGAGAGTATACCCCTGTAAACATTAGATCAGAGAAATGTTGCCGGCATGAAATGGAAGGGATAAACGTGTAGCATTAAAAATGCTGATAACATACAAAGCCACTTTAAAATAGTTTGTACAGATTACTGTCTGCATCTTTTTTTCTATATAGAGATATAACTATTTTTTTCTGGTCTGTCTATATGAAATCTAGGAGTCTTTTAGTTGAATCTCATGGTCAAAAATGAAACTGCCCAGAGACAATACATTCTTTCTCCAGTTTTAACATTTTTAACCAAAAGATGACAAGCCTGCCCACCACGACAAGGTAGACTCTTTCAGGGCAGGACCTACACTGAACTACACTACGCTAACCTACTCCATGCTAGTCATCACCCTATATCTCCAAGAGCAGAGCGTCTACTCTCCGCCTAAAAAAACTTCTGCTAATACACTATTACGAGCATTATTTCTTGTACTAAACGTTTTATTGAACAGAGTGAAAGAAACATACAAATCATGACAAATCATATGATAGAAAGCAGCACCAGACAACAGAGGACAAGGAAACACCACACAGAAACACAGGAATAGACATATAAGGCCCACACAGGGATCCAGATGACACATTATAAGACAGGGGGCTACGAAGCCCACAATCACGTTATAAAATACATAAGATACCTTCGAGAAAAGCATCAAAAACACAGAGAGAGCCTCGTCCTCTTGAAGAAATATTTTCCCTGAGAATCATAGAACTATCAGATAACAACAACAAATGACAAGCAATTGGTCTATTTGGAACAAACCATGTGGAAGAAGGAAGAAAGAAAAAAAGTGAGAGAAAATCCAAAGAGGACCAAGGATTCAGGAACCCCAGACCCCCCCCCCCACTCCAGAAAAGACAGGAAAAAAAGGAGGAAAAGAACAAAGGGAAGAAAGAAACAGACCAGCAAAAGAAAAGAAGTTTGTCTGACGGGAGGGCCGGGAGACACGACCCCCACATAGGGGGATTGAAGGGGAAAATCCCAACACATCAAAGATTAGTAAGCTTTGTGTTAAAAGGAGAAATTGGGTGGTAGTCCACCCAAGGTTGCCAAGCTGAAAGAAACCTATCATGATTATGCTCCAAAACTGCCATCAATTTTTCATTAATAAAGACGCCTTGGATCCTAGACCTGACCTCCTCAAATTGTAAAGTGGGGGACTTCCAAGAGCTGGCAATAGTCTGCTTAGTGGCCATAAACAAAACAAAAGTTGACAAGCGAGAGGGTCAACGAGGTAGGCCATGGAGTGGCTTAAAAAGCAACGCTTCAATAGGGTCTTTTTTTAGATTAATAGACGTAACTGAATATATGAGATTGTAAACCCTAGTCCATAATCGGTGGGCCACTGGACAGGTCCACCAAATATGGAGCATCGTACCCTCTAGAGAACAGCCATGAAAACACTGCGAGTCGTGATCTGGTATAAATTTAGCTAATCGAGATGGGGTAAAATACCATCCCGAGATCACCTTAAAGGAATTCTCTAACGCCGGTATATTCAGAGAGCATCGAGAAACCGCTTGTCACATAGGCCCCCAATCCTCAGCAGATTTCCATCTGAAGCTCCACAATCCATTGTACGCAATTGGTAGGTAAAGGTTCAGCCATATGATTCTGGATTGATAAATAAACATGAGAGAGGGCACCTTTAGTGGAAGTCGACGCCTTACACAGCGATTCAAAACCAGAAAAAGTTCAAGGGAATCCCGTCTGCGAATCAAGGGTGCAACAAAATGACATATTTCCAAATATGGAAATATCTCTGAGGGAGGAATAGCATGACTCTCGAAGTTGCGCGAATCTATGCAGACCCCGACCAATGAGTGATCAGATGTAAAGCAATGGATTATTTACCAAAGACATGCCATCTCATCAGAATTCCCCGGGGGAAAAAGCGGACAGTTGAATAACTGTAGAAGAGGTAAATGTGGGGAGAGTAGTCCCGCCGAATACTTACATGAGTCCCAGATTTTCAAAGAATGAGCCATAACAGGTTTCAATGGTTTAGGCCAGGGGTCCTCAACTTTTTAAACTGGGGGCCAGTTCACTGTCCCTCAGACCGTTGGAGTGCCGGACTATAGTTTAAAAAAAAAACTATGAACAAATGCGGACACAGTACAGGAGATGACCAGAGACTGCGGACATAGTACAGGAGATGAGCAGAGACTGCGGACATAGTACAGGAGATGACCAGAGACTGCGGACACAGTACAGGAGATGACCAGAGACTGCGGACACAGTACAGGAAATGACCAGAGACTGCGGACACAGTACAGGAGATGACCAGAGACTGCGGACACAGTACAGGAGATGGCCAGAGACTGCGGACACAATACAGGAGATGACCAGAGACTGCGGACACAGTACATGGGATGACCAGAGACTGCGGACACAGTAAAGGGGATGACCAGAGAGTGAGAGGAATAGTGCCCCATCATTGGTTTCAGTGGGAGGAATAGTGCCCCATCATTGGTGTCAGTGGGAAGAATAGTGCCCCATCATTGGTGTCAGAGTAAAGAATAGTGCCCCATCATTGGTGTCAGTGGGAGGAATAGTGCCCCATCATTGGGGTCAGTGGGAAGAATAGTGTCCCATCATTGGTTTCAGTGGGAGGAATAGTGTCCCATCATTGGTTTCAGTGGGAAGAATAGTGCCCCATCATTGGTGTCAGTGGGAAGATTAGTGCCCCATCATTGGTGTCAGTGAGAAGAATAGTGCCCCATCATAGGTGTCAGTGGGAAGAATAGTGCCCCATCATTGGTGTCAGTGGGAAGAATAGTGCCCCATCATTGGTGTCAGTGGGAAGAATAGTGCCCCATCATTGGTGTCAATAGGAAGAATAGTGCCCCATCATTGGTGTCAATGGGAAGAATAGTGCCCCATCATTGGTGTCAGTGGGAGGAATAGTGCCCCATCATTGGTGTCAGTGGGAAGAATAGTGCCCCATCATTGATGTCAGTGGGAAGAATAGTGCCCCATCATTGGTGTAAGTGGGAGGAATAGAGACCAATCATTGGTGTAAGTGGGAAGAATAGTGCCCCATCATTAGTGTCAGTGGGAGGAATAGTGCCCCATCATTGGTATCAGTGGGAAGAATAGTGCCCTATCATTGGTGTCAGAGTGAGGAATAATGCCCCATCATTGGTGTCAGTGGGAAGAATAGTGCCCCTTCATTAGTGTCAGTGGGAGGAATAGTGCCCCATCACTTGTTTCAATGGGAAGCATCATTGGTGTCAGTGGGAGGAATAGTGCCCCATCATTGGTGTCAGTGGGAAGAATAGTGCCCCATCATTGGTATCAGTGGGAGGAATAGTGCCCCATCATTGGTATCAGTGGGAAGAATAGTGCCCCATCATTGGTGTCAGAGTGAGGAATAATACCCCATCATTGGTATCAGTGGGAAGAATAGTGCCCCATCATTGGTGTCAGAGTGAGGAATAATGCCCCATTTTGGTGTCAGTGGGAAGAATAGTGCCCCATCATAGGTGTCAGTGGGAAGAATAGTGCCCTATCATTGGTGTCAGAGTGAGGAATAATGCCCCATCATTGGTGTCAGTGGGAAGAATAGTGCCCCTTCATTAGTGTCAGTGGGAGGAATAGTGCTCCATCATTGGTATCAGTGGGAAGAATAGTGCCCCATCATTGGTGTGAGTGGGAGGAATAGTGCCCCATCATTGGTGTCAGTGGAAGGAATAGTGCCCCATCATTGGTATCAGTGTGAAGAATCGTGCCCCATCATTGGTGTCAATGGGAAGAATAGTGCCCCATCATTGGTGTCAGTGGGAGGAATAGTGCCCCATCATTGATGTCAGTGGGAAGAATAGTGCCCCATCATTGGTATCAGTGGGAATAGTGCCACATCATTGGTGTCAGTGGGAGGAATAGTGTCCTGTCATTGGTGTCAATGGGAGGAATTGTGCCCCATCATTGGTGTCAGTGGGAAGAATAGTGCCCCATCATTGGAGTAAGTGGGAAGAATAGTGCCCCATCATTGGTGTCAGTGGGAAGAATAGTGCCCCATCATTAGTGTCAGTGAGGAATAGTGCCCCTTCATTGGTGTGAGTGGGAGGAATAGGGTCCCATCATTGGTGTCAGAGGGAGGACTAGTGCCCCATCATTGGTATCAGTGGGAGGAATAGTGCCCCATCATTGGTGTCAGTGGGAAGAATAGTGCCCCATCATTGGTGTCAGTGGGAGGAATAGTGCCGAAGCCCAAACAAAAGGCAAAATTTGGTGTAGTAAAATACGGAGTGTATGAGGTGGAACCCGAACAGGGAACACTTGAAAAGGATACAATAATTTCAGAAGGTAGGTCATTTTAATCGCATGAGCCCTACTGAACAATGATAAGGTCATGGATTGCCAAGAAGAGATCAACTTGGTAAGCTGAGAAAGTAGGGGAGGAATATTTGCCGGGTATAACAAATCATAAGAAGGTGTAAGTTTAACTTCCCAATAAGGAAGAGCGGAGGTCCATTGAAATGGAAATTGGGATTGAAGATGCGCCACAGCCCATTGAAGAAGGGAAATATTCATAGTCATTGACTTCATAGGATTTACATGTAAACCCGAGAGATGAGCAAAAGAAGTAAGAAGCGAAAGGAGATTAGGGAGAGAAACAAATGGTGAAGAGAGATACATCAGGATATCGTCCGCAAAAGGCACAATCGTATGATGTACCCACACCAACACAAGACCCGAAATGTCCGCATGAAGCCGAATACGAACAGTTAGGGGATCTAGGGCCATGATAAAAAGAAGAGGAGACAAGGGACAACCCTGAGGCGTACCACCCCTAATTTGAAACCGAGAGGATTCAACCCCATGATAGCGAACTGTAGCGAACGGAGTACTATAAAGTCTATAAATCCACCGAAGAAAATAAATTTCTACACCCCATCTCCGCAAGGCAATCTGCAAATAATTCCAAGAAAGAGTGTAAAAGGCTTTAGTCATGTCCAAGGACAAAAACATAAGATCACGGGATCGCATCCGAGCGAAGTGACTGATTAAAACAGAGCAGCGGATATTATCAGCCGCCTGGCATCCAGGTACGAAACGTACTTGATCTTTATCAGTCAAAGTAGGGATTAACGCATTCAGTCTAGTGGCCAGAGTTTTAGTCAAACTTTTGAGGTTCACAAAGAAATAGGCCGATCATTTGACCAAGATTGCTGAACGAGCATTATTTCTATATTGGCAACACTGAGGACTGATCAGAGGAGAAGAATGACCAAGGCAGTCCTATGACAGCAGACCTAACAGCATGAGGACCCAAAGAGAAAGCCACCACCCTACCTGGACACCTGATCAACATTCGTGGGTCAGCAGAGAAATCTCCAGAGTCGTGTCGTGGCCAGAGAGTATACCCCTGTAAACATTAGATCAGAGAAATGTTGCCGGCATGAAATGGAAGGGATAAACGTGTAGCATTAAAAATGCTGATAACATACAAAGCCACTTTAAAATAGTTTGTACAGATTACTGTCTGCATCTTTTTTTCTATATAGAGATATAACTATTTTTTTCTGGTCTGTCTATATGAAATCTAGGAGTCTTTTAGTTGAATCTCATGGTCAAAAATGAAACTGCCCAGAGACAATACATTCTTTCTCCAGTTTTAACATTTTTAACCAAAAGATGACAAGCCTGCCCACCACGACAAGGTAGACTCTTTCAGGGCAGGACCTACACTGAACTACACTACGCTAACCTACTCCATGCTAGTCATCACCCTATATCTCCAAGAGCAGAGCGTCTACTCTCCGCCTAAAAAAACTTCTGCTAATACACTATTACGAGCATTATTTCTTGTACTAAACGTTTTATTGAACAGAGTGAAAGAAACATACAAATCATGACAAATCATATGATAGAAAGCAGCACCAGACAACAGAGGACAAGGAAACACCACACAGAAACACAGGAATAGACATATAAGGCCCACACAGGGATCCAGATGACACATTATAAGACAGGGGGCTACGAAGCCCACAATCACGTTATAAAATACATAAGATACCTTCGAGAAAAGCATCAAAAACACAGAGAGAGCCTCGTCCTCTTGAAGAAATATTTTCCCTGAGAATCATAGAACTATCAGATAACAACAACAAATGACAAGCAATTGGTCTATTTGGAACAAACCATGTGGAAGAAGGAAGAAAGAAAAAAAGTGAGAGAAAATCCAAAGAGGACCAAGGATTCAGGAACCCCAGACCCCCCCCCCCCCACTCCAGAAAAGACAGGAAAAAAAGGAGGAAAAGAACAAAGGGAAGAAAGAAACAGACCAGCAAAAGAAAAGAAGTTTGTCTGACGGGAGGGCCGGGAGACACGACCCCCACATAGGGGGATTGAAGGGGAAAATCCCAACACATCAAAGATTAGTAAGCTTTGTGTTAAAAGGAGAAATTGGGTGGTAGTCCACCCAAGGTTGCCAAGCTGAAAGAAACCTATCATGATTATGCTCCAAAACTGCCATCAATTTTTCATTAATAAAGACGCCTTGGATCCTAGACCTGACCTCCTCAAATTGTAAAGTGGGGGACTTCCAAGAGCTGGCAATAGTCTGCTTAGTGGCCATAAACAAAACAAAAGTTGACAAGCGAGAGGGTCAACGAGGTAGGCCATGGAGTGGCTTAAAAAGCAACGCTTCAATAGGGTCTTTTTTTAGATTAATAGACGTAACTGAATATATGAGATTGTAAACCCTAGTCCATAATCGGTGGGCCACTGGACAGGTCCACCAAATATGGAGCATCGTACCCTCTAGAGAACAGCCATGAAAACACTGCGAGTCGTGATCTGGTATAAATTTAGCTAATCGAGATGGGGTAAAATACCATCCCGAGATCACCTTAAAGGAATTCTCTAACGCCGGTATATTCCGAGAGCATCGAGAAACCGCTTGTCACATAGGCCCCCAATCCTCAGCAGATTTCCATCTGAAGCTCCACAATCCATTGTACGCAATTGGTAGGTAATCGTTCAGCCATATGATTCTGGATTGATAAATAAACATGAGAGAGGGCACCTTTAGTGGAAGTCGACGCCTTACAAAGCGATTCAAAACCAGATAAAGTTCGGGGGGAATCCCGTCTGCGAATCAAGGGTGCAACAAAATGACATATTTCCAAATATGGAAATATCTCTGAGGGAGGAATAGCATGACTCTCGAAGTTGCGCGAATGTATGCAGACCCCGACCAATGAGTGATCAGATGTAAAGCAATGGATTATTTACCAAAGAAATGCCATCTCATCAGAATTCCCCGGGGGAAAAAGCGGACAGTTGAATAACTGTAGAAGAGGTAAATGTGGGGAGAGTAGTCCCGCCGAATACTTACATGAGTCCCAGATTTTCAAAGAATGAGCCATAACAGGTTTCAATGGTTTAGGCCAGGGGTCCTCAACTTTTTAAACTGGGGGCCAGTTCACTGTCCCTCAGACCGTTGGAGTGCCGGACTATAGTTTAAAAAAAAAACTATGAACAAATGCGGACACAGTACAGGAGATGACCAGAGACTGCGGACATAGTACAGGAGATGACCAGAGACTGCGGACACAGTACAGGAGATGACCAGAGACTGCGGACACAGTACAGGAAATGACCAGAGACTGCGGACACAGTACAGGAGATGGCCAGAGACTGCGGACACAATACAGGAGATGTCCAGAGACTGCGGACATAGTACAGGAGATGACCAGAGACTGCGGACACAGTACATGGGATGACCAGAGACTGCGGACACAGTAAAGGGGATGACCAGAGAGTGAGAGGAATAGTGCCCCATCATTGGTGTCAGTGGGAGGAATAGTGCCCCATCATTGGGGTCAGTGGGAAGAATAGTGTCCCATCATTGGTTTCAGTGGGAGGAATAGTGTCCCATCATTGGTTTCAGTGGGAAGAATAGTGCCCCATCATTGGTGTCAGTGGGAAGATTAGTGCCCCATCATTGGTGTCAGTGGGAAGAATAGTGCCCCATCATAGGTGACAGTGGGAAGAATAGTGCCCCATCATTGGTGTCAGTGGGAAGAATAGTGCCCCATCATTGGTGTCAGTGGGAAGAATAGTGCCCCATCATTGGTGTCAATAGGAAGAATAGTGCCCCATCATTGGTGTCAATGGGAAGAATAGTGCCCCATCATTGGTGTCCGTGGGAGGAATAGTGCCCCATCATTGGTGTCAGTGGGAAGAATAGTGCCCCATCATTGATGTCAGTGGGAAGAATAGTGCGCCATCATTGGTGTAAGTGGGAGGAATAGAGACCCATCATTGGTGTAAGTGGGAAGAATAATGCCCCATCATTAGTGTCAGTGGGAGGAATAGTGCCCCATAATTAGTGTCAGTGGGAGGAATAGTGCCCCATAATTAGTATCAGTGGGAAGAATAGTGCCCTATCATTGGTGTCAGAGTGAGGAATAATGCCCCATCATTGGTGTCAGTGGGAAGAATAGTGCCCCTTCCTTAGTGTCAGTGGGAGGAATAGTGTCCCATCACTTGTATCAGTGGGAAGAATAGTGCCCCATCATTGGTGTCAGTGGGAGGAATAGTGCCCCATCATTAGAGTCAGTGGGAGGAATAGTGCCCCATCATTGGTATCAGTGTGAAGAATAGTGCCCCATCATTGGTTTCAATGGGAAGCATCATTGGTGTCAGTGGGAGGAATAGTGTCCCATCATTGGTGTCAGTGGGAAGAATAGTGCCCCATCATTGGTATCAGTGGGAAGAATGGTGCCCCATTATTGGTATCAGTGGGAAGAATAGTGCCCCATCATTGGTGTCAGAGTGAGGAATAATACCCCATCATTGGTATCAGTGGGAAGAATAGTGCCGCATCATTGGTGTCAGAGTGAGGAATAATGCCCCATTTTGGTGTCAGTGGGAAGAATAGTGCCCCATCATAGGTGTCAGTGGGAAGAATAGTGCCCTATCATTGGTGTTAGAGTGAGGAATAATGCCCCATCATTGGTGTCAATGGGAAGAATAGTGCCCCTTCATTAGTGTCAGTGGGAGCAATAGTGCTCCATCATTGGTATCAGTGGGAAGAATAGTGCCCCATCATTGGTGTGAGTGGGAGGAATAGTGCCCCATCATTGGTGTCAGTGGGAGGAATAGTGCCCCATCATTGGTATCAGTGTGAAGAATAGTGCCCCATCATTGGTGTCAATGGGAAGAATAGTGCCCCATCATTGGTGTCAGTGGGAGGAATAGTGCCCCATCATTGATGTCAGTGGGAAGAATAGTGCCCCATCATTGGTATCAGTGGGAATAGTGCCACATCATTGGTGTCAGTGGGAGGAATAGTGTCCTGTCATTGGTGTCAATGGGAGGAATTGTGCCCCATCATTGGTGTCAGTGGGAAGAATAGTGCCCCATCATTGAAGTAAGTGGGAAGAATAGTGCCCCATCATTGGTGTCAGTGGGAAGAATAGTGCCCCATCATTAGTGTCAGTGAGAGGAATAGTGCCCCATCATTGGTGTCAGTGGGAGGAATAGGGTCCCATCATTGGTGTCAGAGGGAGGACTAGTGCCCCATCATTGGTATCAGTGGGAGGAATAGTGCCCCATCATTGGTGTCAGTGGGAAGAATAGTGCCCCATCATTGGTGTCAGTGGGAAGAATAGTGCCCCATCATTGGTGTCAGTGGGAGGAATAGTGCCCCATCATTGGTGTCAGTGGGAAGAATAGTGCCCCATCATTGGTGTCAGTGGGAGGAATAGTGCCGAAGCCCAAACAAAAGGCAAAATTTGGTGTAGTAAAATACGGAGTGTATGAGGTGGAACCCGAACAGGGAACACTTGAAAAGGATACAATAATTTCAGAAGGTAGGTCATTTTAATCGCATGAGCCCTACTGAACCATGATAAGTTCATGGATTGCCAAGAAGAGATCAACTTGGTAAGCTGAGAAAGTAGGGGAGGAATATTTGCCGGGTATAACAAATCATAAGAAGGTGTAAGTTTAACTTCCCAATAAGGAAGAGCGGAGGTCCATTGAAATGGAAATTGGGATTGAAGATGCGCCACAGCCCATTGAAGAAGGGAAATATTCATAGTCATTGACTTCATAGGATTTACATGTAAACCCGAGAGATGAGCAAAAGAAGTAAGAAGCGAAAGGAGATTAGGGAGAGAAACAAATGTTGAAGAGAGATACATCAGGATATCGTCCGCAAAAGGCACAATCGTATGATGTACCCACACCAACACAAGACCCGAAATGTCCGCATGAAGCCGAATACGAACAGTTAGGGGATCTAGGGCCATGATAAAAAGAAGAGGAGACAAGGGACAACCCTGAGGCGTACCACCCCTAATTTGAAACCGAGAGGATTCAACCCCATGATAGCGAACTGTAGCGAACGGAGTACTATAAAGTCTATAAATCCACCGAAGAAAATAAACTTCTACACCCCATCTCCGCAAGGAAATCTGCAAATAATTCCAAGAAAGAGTGTCAAAGGCTTTAGTCATGTCCAAGGACAAAAACATAAGATCACGGGATCGCATCCGAGCGAAGTGACTGATTAAAACAGAGCAGCGGATATTATCAGCCGCCTGGCATCCAGGTATGAAACGTACTTGATCTTTATCAGTCAAAGTAGGGATTAACGCATTCAGTCTAGTGGCCAGAGTTTTAGTCAAACTTTTGAGGTTCACAAAGAAATAGGCCGATCATTTGACCAAGATTGCTGAACGAGCATTATTTCTATATTGGCAACACTGAGGACTGATCAGAGGAGAAGAATGACCAAGGCAGTCCTATGACAGCAGACCTAACAGCATGAGGACCCAAAGAGAAAGCCGCCACCCTACCTGGACACCTGATCAACATCCGTGGGTCAGCAGAGAAATCTCCAGAGTCGTGTCGTGGCCAGAGAGTATACCCCTGTAAACATTAGATCAGAGAAATGGAAGGAATAAACGTGTAACATTAAAAATGCTGATAACATACAAAGCCACTTTAAAATAGTTTGTACAGATTACTGTCTGCATCTTTTTTTCTATATAGAGATATAACTATTTTTTTCTGGTCTGTCTATATGAAATCTAGGAGTCTTTTAGTTGAATCTCATGGTCAAAAATGAAACTGCCCAGAGACAATACATTCTTTCTCCAGTTTTAACATTTTTAACCAAAAGATGACAAGCCTGCCCACCACGACAAGGTAGACTCTTTCAGGGCAGGACCTACACTAAACTACACTACGCTAACCTACTCGATGCTAGTCATCACCCTATACCTCCAAGAGCAGAGCGTCTACTCTCCGCCTAAAAAAACTTCTGCTAATACACTATTACGAGCATTATTTCTTGTACTAAACGTTTTATTGAACAGAGTGAAAGAAACATACAAATCATGACAAATCATATGATAGAAAGCAGCACCAGACAACAGAGGACAAGGAAACACCACACAGAAACACAGGAATAGACATATAAGGCCCACACAGGGATCCAGATGACACATTATAAGACAGGGGGCTACGAAGCCCACAATCACGTTATAAAATACATAAGATACCTTCGAGAAAAGCATCAAAAACACAGAGAGAGCCTCGTCCTCTTGAAGAAATATTTTCCCTGAGAATCATAGAACTATCAGATAACAACAACAAATGACAAGCAATTGGTCTATTTGGAACAAACCATGTGGAAGAAGGAAGAAAGAAAAAAAGTGAGAGAAAATCCAAAGAGGACCAAGGATTCAGGAACCCCAGACCCCCCCCCCCCACTCCAGAAAAGACAGGAAAAAAAGGAGGAAAAGAACAAAGGGAAGAAAGAAACAGACCAGCAAAAGAAAAGAAGTTTGTCTGACGGGAGGGCCGGGAGACACGACCCCCACATAGGGGGATTGAAGGGGAAAATCCCAACACATCAAAGATTAGTAAGCTTCGTGTTAAAAGGAGAAATTGGGTGGTAGTCCACCCAAGGTTGCCAAGCTGAAAGAAACCTATCATGATTATGCTCCAAAACTGCCATCAATTTTTCATTAATAAAGACGCCTTGGATCCTAGACCTAACCTCCTCAAATTGTAAAGTGGGGGACTTCCAAGAGCTGGCAATAGTCTGCTTAGTGGCCATAAACAAAACAAAAGTTGACAAGCGAGAGGGTCAACGAGGTAGGCCATGGAGTGGCTTAAAAAGCAACGCTTCAATAGGGTCTTTTTTTAGATTAATAGACGTAACTGAATATATGAGATTGTAAACCCTAGTCCATAATCGGTGGGCCACTGGACAGGTCCACCAAATATGGAGCATCGTACCCTCTAGAGAACAGCCATGAAAACACTGCGAGTCGTGATCTGGTATAAATTTAGCTAATCGAGATGGGGTAAAATACCATCCCGAGATCACCTTAAAGGAATTCTCTAACGCCGGTATATTCCGAGAGCATCGAGAAACCGCTTGTCACATAGGCCCCCAATCCTCAGCAGATTTCCATCTGAAGCTCCACAATCCATTGTACGCAATTGGTAGGTAAAGGTTCAGCCATATGATTCTGGATTGATAAATAAACATGAGAGAGGGCACCTTTAGTGGAGGTCGACGCCTTACAAAGCGATTCAAAACCAGATAAAGTTCGGGGGGAATCCCGTCTGCGAATCAAGGGTGCAACAAAATGACATATTTCCAAATATGGAAATATCTCTGAGGGAGGAATAGCTTGACTCTCGAAGTTGCGCGAATGTATGCAGACCCCGACCAATGAGTGATCAGATGTAAAGCAATGGATTATTTACCAAAGAAATGCCATCTCATCAGAATTCCCCGGGGGAAAAAGCGGACAGTTGAATAACTGTAAAAGAGGTAAATGTGGGGAGAGTAGTCCCGCCGAATACTTACATGAGTCCCAGATTTTCAAAGAATGAGCCATAACAGGTTTCAATGGTTTAGGCCAGGGGTCCTCAACTTTTTAAACTGGGGGCCAGTTCACTGTCCCTCAGACCGTTGGAGTGCCGGACCATAGTTTAAAAAAAAAACTATGAACAAATGCGGACACAGTACAGGAGATGACCAGAGACTGCGGACATAGTACAGGAGATGAGCAGAGACTGCGGACATAGTACAGGAGATGACCAGAGACTGAGGACACAGTACAGGAAATGACCAGAGACTGCGGACACAGTACAGGAGATGACCAGAGACTGCGGACACAGTACAGGAGATGGCCAGAGACTGCGGACACAATACAGGAGATGACCAGAGACTGCGGACACAGTACATGGGATGACCAGAGACTGCGGACACAGTAAAGGGGATGACCAGAGAGTGAGAGGAATAGTGCCCCATCATTGGTTTCAGTGGGAGGAATAGTGCCCCATCATTGGTGTCAGTGGGAAGAATAGTGCCCCATCATTGGTGTCAGAGTAAAGAATAGTGCCCCATCATTGGTGTCAGTGGGAGGAATAGTGCCCCATCATTGGGGTCAGTGGGAAGAATAGTGTCCCATCATTGGTTTCAGTGGGAGGAATAGTGTCCCATCATTGGTTTCAGTGGGAAGAATAGTGCCCCATCATTGGTGTCAGTGGGAAGATTAGTGCCCCATCATTGGTGTCAGTGAGAAGAATAGTGCCCCATCATAGGTGTCAGTGGGAAAAATAGTGCCACATCATTGGTGTCAGTGGGAAGAATAGTGCCCCATCATTGGTGTCAGTGGGAAGAATAGTGCCCCATCATTGGTGTCAATAGGAAGAATAGTGCCCCATCATTGGTGTCAATGGGAAGAATAGTGCCCCATCATTGGTGTCAGTGGGAGGAATAGTGCCCCATCATTGGTGTCAGTGGGAAGAATAGTGCCCCATCATTGATGTCAGTGGGAAGAATAGTGCCCCATCATTGGTGTAAGTGGGAGGAATAGAGACCAATCATTGGTGTAAGTGGGAAGAATAGTGCCCCATCATTAGTGTCAGTGGGAGGAATAGTGCCCCATCATTGGTATCAGTGGGAAGAATAGTGCCCCATCATTGGTGTGAGTGGGAGGAATAGTGCCCCATCATTGGTGTCAGTGGGAGGAATAGTGCCCCATCATTGGTATCAGTGTGAAGAATAGTGCCCCATCATTGGTGTCAATGGGAAGAATAGTGCCCCATCATTGGTGTCAGTGGGAGGAATAGTGCCCCATCATTGATGTCAGTGGGAAGAATAGTGCCCCATCATTGGTATCAGTGGGAATAGTGCCCCATCATTGGTGTCAGTGGGAGGAATAGTGTCCTGTCATTGGTGTCAATGGGAGGAATTGTGCCCCATCATTGGTGTCAGTGGGAAGAATAGTGCCCCATCATTGGAGTAAGTGGGAAGAATAGTGCCCCATCATTGGTGTCAGTGGGAAGAATAGTGCCCCATCATTAGTGTCAGTGAGAGGAATAGTGCCCCATCATTGGTATCAGTGGGAAGAATAGTGCCCCATCATTGGTGTCAGAGTGAGGAATAATGCCCCATCATTGGTGTCAGTGGGAAGAATTGTGCCCCATCATTGGTTTCAGTGGGAGGAATAGTGTCCCATCATTGGTTTCAGTGGGAAGAATAGTGCCCCATCATTGGTGTCAGTGGGAAGAATAGTGCCCCATCATTGGTGTCAGTGGGAGGAATAGGGTCCCATCATTGGTGTCAGAGGGAGGACTAGTGCCCCATCATTGGTATCAGTGGGAGGAATAGTGCCCCATCATTGGTGTCAGTGGGAAGAATAGTGCCCCATCATTGGTGTCAGTGGGAAGAATAGTGCCCCATCATTGGTGTCAGTGGGAGGAATAGTGCCCCATCATTGGTGTCAATGGGAAGAATAGTGCCCCATCATTGGTGTCAGTGGGAGGAATAGTGCCGAAGCCCAAACAAAATGCAAAATTTGGTGTAGTAAAATACGGAGTGTATGAGGTGGAACCCGAACAGGGAACACTTGAAAAGGATACAATAATTTCAGAAGGTAGGTCATTTTAATCGCATAAGCCCTACTGAACCATGATAAGGTCATGGATTGCCAAGAAGAGATCAACTTGGTTAGCTGAGAAAGTAGGGGAGGAATATTTGCCGGGTATAACAAATCATAAGAAGGTGTAAGTTTAACTTCCCAATAAGGAAGAGCGGAGGTCCATTGAAATGGAAATTGGGATTGAAGATGCGCCACAGCCCATTGAAGAAGGGAAATATTCATAGTCATTGACTTCATAGGATTTACATGTAAACCGAGAGATGAGCAAAATAAGTAAGAAGCGAAAGGAGATTAGGGAGAGAAACAAATGTTGAAGAGAGATACATCAGGATATCGTCCGCAAAAGGCACAATCGTATGATGTAACCACACCAACACAAGACCCGAAATGTCCGCATGAAGCCGAATACGAACAGTTAGGGGATCTAGGGCCATGATAAAAAGAAGAGGAGACAAGGGACAACCCTGAGGCGTACCACCCCTAATTTGAAACCGAGAGGATTCAACCCCATGATAGCGAACTGTAGCGAACGGAGTACTATAAAGTCTATAAATCCACCGAAGAAAATAAACTTCTACACCCCATCTCCGCAAGGAAATCTGCAAATAATTCCAAGAAAGAGTGTCAAAGGCTTTAGTCATGTCCAAGGACAAAAACATAAGATCACGGGATCGCATCCGAGCGAAGTGACTGATTAAAACAGAGCAGCGGATATTATCAGCCGCCTGGCATCCAGGTACGAAACGTACTTGATCTTTATCAGTCAAAGTAGGGATTAACGCATTCAGTCTAGTGGCCAGAGTTTTAGTCAAACTTTTGAGGTTCACAAAGAAATAGGCCGATCATTTGACCAAGATTGCTGAACGAGCATTATTTCTATATTGGCAACACTGAGGACTGATCAGAGGAGAAGAATGACCAAGGCAGTCCTATGGCAGCAGACCTAACAGCATGAGGACCCAAAGAGAAAGCCACCACCCTACCTGGACACCTGATCAACATCCGTGGGTCAGCAGAGAAATCTCCAGAGTCGTGTCGTGGCCAGAGAGTA
The DNA here is from genome assembly GCF_062004578.1 of Staurois parvus. Lineage (NCBI taxonomy): Eukaryota > Metazoa > Chordata > Amphibia > Anura > Ranidae > Staurois > Staurois parvus. The sequence continues at coordinate 1,055,542 of NW_028317922.1, forward strand.
TACCCCTGTAAACAGTAGATCAGAGAAATGTTGCCAGCATGAAATGGAAGGAATAAACGTGTAGCATTAAAAATGCTGATAACATACAAAGCCACTTTAAAATAGTTTGTACAGATTACTGTCTGCATCTTTTTTTCTATATAGAGATATAACTATTTTTTTCTGGTCTGTCTATATGAAATCTAGGAGTCTTTTAGTTGAATCCCATGGTCAAAAATGAAACTGCCCAGAGACAATACATTCTTTCTCCAGTTTTAACATTTTTAACCAAAAGATGACAAGCCTGCCCACCACGACAAGGTAGACTCTTTCAGGGCAGGACCTACACTAAACTACACTACGCTAACCTACTCGATGCTAGTCATCACCCTATACCTCCAAGAGCAGAGCGTCTACTCTCCGCCTAAAAAAACTTCTGCTAATACACTATTACGAGCATTATTTCTTGTACTAAACGTTTTATTGAACAGAGTGAAAGAAACATACAAATCATGACAAATCATATGATAGAAAGCAGCACCAGACAACAGAGGACAAGGAAACACCACACAGAAACACAGGAATAGACATATAAGGCCCACACAGGGATCCAGATGACACATTATAAGACAGGGGGCTACGAAGCCCACAATCACGTTATAAAATACATAAGATACCTTTGAGAAAAGCATCAAAAACACAGAGAGAGCCTCGTCCTCTTGAAGAAATATTTTCCCTGAGAATCATAGAACTATCAGATAACAACAACAAATGACAAGCAATTGGTCTATTTGGAACAAACCATGTGGAAGAAGGAAGAAAGAAAAAAAGTGAGAGAAACTCCAAAGAGGACCAAGGATTCAGGAACCCCAGACCCCCCCCCCACTCCAGAAAAGACAGGAAAAAAAAGGAGGAAAAGAACAAAGGGAAGAAAGAAACAGACCAGCAAAAGAAAAGAAGTTTGTCTGACGGGAGGGCCGGGAGACACGACCCCCACAGAGGGGGATTGAAGGGGAAAATCCCAACACATCAAAGATTAGTAAGCTTCGTGTTAAAAGGAGAAATTGGGTGGTAGTCCACCCAAGGTTGCCAAGCTGAAAGAAACCTATCATGATTATGCTCCAAAACTGCCATCAATTTTTCATTAATAAAGACGCCTTGGATCCTAGACCTGACCTCCTCAAATTGTAAAGTGGGGGACTTCCAAGAGCTGGCAATAGTCTGCTTAGTGGCCATAAACAAAACAAAAGTTGACAAGCGAGAGGGTCAACGAGGTAGGCCATGGAGTGGCTTAAAAAGAAACGCTTCAATAGGGTCTTTTTTTAGATTAATAGACGTAACTGAATATATGAGATTGTAAACCCTAGTCCATAATCGGTGGGCCACTGGACAGGTCCACCAAATATGGAGCATCGTACCCTCTAGAGAACAGCCATGAAAACACTGCGAGTCGTGATCTGGTATAAATTTAGCTAATCGAGATGGGGTAAAATACCATCCCGAGATCACCTTAAAGGAATTCTCTAACGCCGGTATATTCCGAGAGCATCGAGAAACCGCTTGTCACATAGGCCCCCAATCCTCAGCAGATTTCCATCTGAAGCTCCACAATCCATTGTACGCAATTGGTAGGTAAAGGTTCAGCCATATGATTCTGGATTGATAAATAAACATGAGAGAGGGCACCTTTAGTGGAAGTCGACGCCTTACAAAGCGATTCAAAACCAGATAAAGTTCGGGGGGATTCCCGTCTGCGAATCAAGGGTGCAACAAAATGACATATTTCCAAATATGGAAATATCTCTGAGGGAGGAATAGCATGACTCTCGAAGTTGCGCGAATGTATGCAGACCCCGACCAATGAGTGATCAGATGTAAAGCAATGGATTATTTACCAAAGAAATGCCATCTCATCAGAATTCCCCGGGGGAAAAAGCGGACAGTTAAATAACTGTAAAAGAGGTAAATGTGGGGAGAGTAGTCCCACCGAATACTTACATGAGTCCCAGATTTTCAAAGAATGAGCCATAACAGGTTTCAATGGTTTAGGCCAGGGGTCCTCAACTTTTTAAACTGGGGGCCAGTTCACTGTCCCTCAGACCGTTGGAGTGCCGGACTATAGTTTAAAAAAAAAACTATGAACAAATGCGGACACAGTACAGGAGATGACCAGAGACTGCGGACACAGTACAGGAGATGACCAGAGACTGCGGACATAGTACAGGAGATGAGCAGAGACTGCGGACATAGTACAGGAGATGAGCAGAGACTGCGGACATAGTACAGGAGATGACCAGAGACTGCAGACACAGTACAGGAGATGACCAGAGACTGCGGACACAGCACAGGAAATGACCAGAGACTGCGGACACAGTACAGGAGATGGCCAGAGACTGCGGACACAATACAGGAGATGTCCAGAGACTGCGGACATAGTACAGGAGATGAGCAGAGACTGCGGACATAGTACAGGAGATGACCAGAGACTTCGGACACAGTACAGGAGATGACCAGAGACTGCGGACACAGTACAGGAAATGACCAGAGACTGCGGACACAGTACAGGAGATGGCCAGAGACTGCGGACACAATACAGGAGATGTCCAGAGACTGCGGACATAGTACAGGAGATGTCCAGAGACTGCGGACATAGTACAGGAGATGACCAGAGACTGCGGACACAGTACATGGGATGACCAGAGACTGTGGACACAGTAAAGGGGATGACCAGAGAGTGAGAGGAATAGTGCCCCATCATTGGTTTCAGTGGGAGGAATAGTGCCCCATCATTGGTATCAGTGGGAAGAATAGTGCCCCATCATTGGTGTCAGAGTAAAGAATAGTGCCCCATCATTGGTATCAGTGGGAGGAATAGTGCTCCATCATTGGTATCAGTGGGAACAATAGTGCCCCATCATTGGTGTGAGTGGGAGGAATAGTGCCCCATCATTGGTGTCAGTGGGAGGAATAGTGCCCCATCATTGGTATCAGTGTGAAGAATAGTGCCCCATCATTGGTGTCAATGGGAAGAATAGTGCCCCATCATTGGTGTCAGTGGGAAGAATAGTGCCCCATCATTGGTGTCAGTGGGAAGAATAGTGCCCCATCATTGGTGTCAGTGGGAGGAATAGGGTCCCATCATTGGTGTCAGAGGGAGGACTAGTGCCCCATCATTGGTATCAGTGGGAGGAATAGTGCCCCATCATTGGTGTCAGTGGGAAGAATAGTGCCCCATCATTGGTGTCAGTGGGAAGAATAGTGCCCCATCATTGGTGTCAGTGGGAGGAATAGTGCCCCATCATTGGTGTCAGTGGGAAGAATAGTGCCCCATCATTGGTGTCAGTGGGAGGAATAGTGCCGAAGCCCAAACAAAATGCAAAATTTGGTGTAGTAAAATACGGAGTGTATGAGGTGGAACCCGAACAGGGAACACTTGAAAAGGATACAATAATTTCAGAAGGTAGGTCATTTTAATCGCATGAGCCCTACTGAACCATGATAAGGTCATGGATTGCCAAGAAGAGATCAACTTGGTAAGCTGAGAAAGTAGGGGAGGAATATTTGCCGGGTATAACAAATCATAAGAAGGTGTAAGTTTAACTTCCCAATAAGGAAGAGCGGAGGTCCATTGAAATGGAAATTGGGATTGAAGATGCGCCACAGCCCATTGAAGAAGGGAAATATTCATAGTCATTGACTTCATAGGATTTACATGTAAACCGAGAGATGAGCAAAATAAGTAAGAAGCGAAAGGAGATTAGGGAGAGAAACAAATGTTGAAGAGAGATACATCAGGATATCGTCCGCAAAAGGCACAATCGTATGATGTAACCACACCAACACAAGACCCGAAATGTCCGCATGAAGCCGAATACGAACAGTTAGGGGATCTAGGGCCATGATAAAAAGAAGAGGAGACAAGTGACAACCCTGAGGCGTACCACCCCTAATTTGAAACCGAGAGGATTCAACCCCATGATAGCGAACTGTAGCGAACGGAGTACTATAAAGTCTATAAATCCACCGAAGAAAATAAACCTCTACACCCCATCTCCGCAAGGAAATCTGCAAATAATTCCAAGAAAGAGTGTCAAAGGCTTTAGTCATGTCCAAGGACAAAAACATAAGATCACGGGATCGCATCCGAGCGAAGTGACTGATTAAAACAGAGCAGCGGATATTATCAGCCGCCTGGCATCCAGGTACGAAACGTACTTGATCTTTATCAGTCAAAGTAGGGATTAACGCATTCAGTCTAGTGGCCAGAGTTTTAGTCAAACTTTTGAGGTTCACAAAGAAATAGGCCGATCATTTGACCAAGATTGCTGAACGAGCATTATTTCTATATTGGCAACACTGAGGACTGATCAGAGGAGAAGAATGACCAAGGCAGTCCTATGACAGCAGACCTAACAGCATGAGGACCCAAAGAGAAAGCCGCCACCCTACCTGGACACCTGATCAACATCCGTGGGTCAGCAGAGAAATCTCCAGAGTCGTGTCGTGGCCAGAGAGTATACCCCTGTAAACATTAGATCAGAGAAATGTTGCCGGCATGAAATGGAAGGAATAAACGTGTAACATTAAAAATGCTGATAACATACAAAGCCACTTTAAAATAGTTTGTACAGATTACTGTCTGCATCTTTTTTTCTATATAGAGATATAACTATTTTTTTCTGGTCTGTCTATATGAAATCTAGGAGTCTTTTAGTTGAATCTCATGGTCAAAAATGAAACTGCCCAGAGACAATACATTCTTTCTCCAGTTTTAACATTTTTAACCAAAAGATGACAAGCCTGCCCACCACGACAAGGTAGACTCTTTCAGGGCAGGACCTACACTAAACTACACTACGCTAACCTACTCCATGCTAGTCATCACCCTATACCTCCAAGAGCAGAGCGTCTACTCTCCGCCTAAAAAAACTTCTGCTAATACACTATTACGAGCATTATTTCTTGTACTAAACGTTTTATTGAACAGAGTGAAAGAAACATACAAATCATGACAAATCATATGATAGAAAGCAGCACCAGACAACAGAGGACAAGGAAACACCACACAGAAACACAGGAATAGACATATAAGGCCCACACAGGGATCCAGATGACACATTATAAGACAGGGGGCTACGAAGCCCACAATCACGTTATAAAATACATAAGATACCTTCGAGAAAAGCATCAAAAACACAGAGAGAGCCTCGTCCTCTTGAAGAAATATTTTCCCTGAGAATCATAGAACTATCAGATAACAACAACAAATGACAAGCAATTGGTCTATTTGGAACAAACCATGTGGAAGAAGGAAGAAAGAAAAAAAGTGAGAGAAAATCCAAAGAGGACCAAGGATTCAGGAACCCCAGACCCCCCCCCCCCCCACTCCAGAAAAGACAGGAAAAAAAGGAGGAAAAGAACAAAGGGAAGAAAGAAACAGACCAGCAAAAGAAAAGAAGTTTGTCTGACGGGAGGGCCGGGAAACACGACCCCCACATAGGGGGATTGAAGGGGAAAATCCCAACACATCAAAGATTAGTAAGCTTTGTGTTAAAAGGAGAAATTGGGTGGTAGTCCACCCAAGGTTGCCAAGCTGAAAGAAACCTATCATGATTATGCTCCAAAACTGCCATCAATTTTTCATTAATAAAGACGCCTTGGATCCTAGACCTGACCTCCTCAAATTGTAAAGTGGGGGACTTCCAAGAGCTGGCAATAGTCTGCTTAGTGGCCATAAACAAAACAAAAGTTGACAAGCGAGAGGGTCAACGAGGTAGGCCATGGAGTGGCTTAAAAAGCAACGCTTCAATAGGGTCTTTTTTTAGATTAATAGACGTAACTGAATATATGAGATTGTAAACCCTAGTCCATAATCGGTGGGCCACTGGACAGGTCCACCAAATATGGAGCATCGTACCCTCTAGAGAACAGCCATGAAAACACTGCGAGTCGTGATCTGGTATAAATTTAGCTAATCGAGATGGGGTAAAATACCATCCCGAGATCACCTTAAAGGAATTCTCTAACGCCGGTATATTCCGAGAGCATCGAGAAACCGCTTGTCACATAGGCCCCCAATCCTCAGCAGATTTCCATCTGAAGCTCCACAATCCATTGTACGCAATTGGTAGGTAAAGGTTCAGCCATATGATTCTGGATTGATAAATAAACATGAGAGAGGGCACCTTTAGTGGAGGTCGACGCCTTACAAAGCGATTCAAAACCAGATAAAGTTCAGGGGGAATCCCGTCTGCGAATCAAGGGTGCAACAAAATGACATATTTCCAAATATGGAAATATCTCTGAGGGAGGAATAGCATGACTCTCGAAGTTGCGCGAATGTATGCAGACCCCGACCAATGAGTGATCAGATGTAAAGCAATGGATTATTTACCAAAGAAATGCCATCTCATCAGAATTCCCCGGGGGAAAAAGCGGACAGTTGAATAACTGTAAAAGAGGTAAATGTGGGGAGAGTAGTCCCGCCGAATACTTACATGAGTCCCAGATTTTCAAAGAATGAGCCATAACAGGTTTCAATGGTTTAGGCCAGGGGTCCTCAACTTTTTAAACTGGGGGCCAGTTCACTGTCCCTCAGACCGTTGGAGTGCCGGACTATAGTTTAAAAAAAAAACTATGAACAAATGCGGACACAGTACAGGAGATGACCAGAGACTGCGGACATAGTACAGGAGATGACCAGAGACTGCGGACATAGTACAGGAGATGAGCAGAGACTGCGGACATAGTACAGGAGATGAGCAGAGACTGCGGACACAGTACAGGAAATGACCAGAGACTGCGGACACAGTACAGGAGATAACCAGAGACTGCGGACACAGTACAGGAGATGGCCAGAGACTGCGGACACAATACAGGAGATGACCAGAGACTGCGGACACAGTACATGGGATGACCAGAGACTGCGGACACAGTAAAGGGGATGACCAGAGAGTGAGAGGAATAGTGCCCCATCATTGGTTTCAGTGGGAGGAATAGTGCCCCATCATTGGTGTCAGTGGGAAGAATAGTGCCCCATCATTGGTGTCAGAGTAAAGAATAGTGCCCCATCATTGGTGTCAGTGGGAGGAATAGTGCCCCATCATTGGGGTCAGTGGGAAGAATAGTGTCCCATCATTGGTTTCAGTGGGAGGAATAGTGTCCCATCATTGGTTTCAGTGGGAAGAATAGTGCCCCATCATTGGTGTCAGTGGGAAGATTAGTGCCCCATCATTGGTGTCAGTGAGAAGAATAGTGCCCCATCATTGGTGTCAGTGGGAAGAATAGTGCCCCATCATTGGTGTCAATAGGAAGAATAGTGCCCCATCATTGGTGTCAATGGGAAGAATAGTGCCCCATCATTGGTGTCAGTGGGAGGAATAGTGCCCCATCATTGGTGTCAGTGGGAAGAATAGTGCCCCATCATTGATGTCAGTGTGAAGAATAGTGCCCCATCATTGGTGTAAGTGGGAGGAATAGAGACCAATCATTGGTGTAAGTGGGAAGAATAGTGCCCCATCATTAGTGTCAGTGGGAGGAATAGTGCCCCATCATTGGTATTAGTGGGAAGAATAGTGCCCTATCATTGGTGTCAGAGTGAGGAATAATGCCCCATCATTGGTGTCAGTGGGAAGAATAGTGCCCCTTCATTAGTGTCAGTGGGAGGAATAGTGCCCCATCACTTGTATCAGTGGGAAGAATAGTGCCCTATCATTGGTGTCAGAGTGAGGAATAATGCCCCATCATTGGTGTCAGTGGGAAGAATTGTGCCCCATCATTGGTTTCAGTGGGAGGAATAGTGTCCCATCATTGGTTTCAGTGGGAAGAATAGTGCCCCATCATTGGTGTCAGTGGGAAGAATAGTGCCCCATCATTGGTGTCAGTGGGAGGAATAGGGTCCCATCATTGGTGTCAGAGGGAGGACTAGTGCCCCATCATTGGTATCAGTGGGAGGAATAGTGCCCCATCATTGGTGTCAGTGGGAAGAATAGTGCCCCATCATTGGTGTCAGTGGGAAGAATAGTGCCCCATCATTGGTGTCAGTGGGAGGAATAGTGCCCCATCATTGGTGTCAGTGGGAAGAATAGTGCCCCATCATTGGTGTCAGTGGGAGGAATAGTGCCGAAGCCCAAACAAAATGCAAAATTTGGTGTAGTAAAATACGGAGTGTATGAGGTGGAACCCGAACAGGGAACACTTGAAAAGGATACAATAATTTCAGAAGGTAGGTCATTTTAATCGCATGAGCCCTACTGAACCATGATAAGGTCATGGATTGCCAAGAAGAGATCAACTTGGTAAGCTGAGAAAGTAGGGGAGGAATATTTGCCGGGTATAACAAATCATAAGAAGGTGTAAGTTTAACTTCCCAATAAGGAAGAGCGGAGGTCCATTGAAATGGAAATTGGGATTGAAGATGCGCCACAGCCCATTGAAGAAGGGAAATATTCATAGTCATTGACTTCATAGGATTTACATGTAAACCGAGAGATGAGCAAAATAAGTAAGAAGCGAAAGGAGATTAGGGAGAGAAACAAATGTTGAAGAGAGATACATCAGGATATCGTCCGCAAAAGGCACAATCGTATGATGTAACCACACCAACACAAGACCCGAAATGTCCGCATGAAGCCGAATACGAACAGTTAGGGGATCTAGGGCCATGATAAAAAGAAGAGGAGACAAGGGACAACCCTGAGGCGTACCACCCCTAATTTGAAACCGAGAGGATTCAACCCCATGATAGCGAACTGTAGCGAACGGAGTACTATAAAGTCTATAAATCCACCGAAGAAAATAAACTTCTACACCCCATCTCCGCAAGGAAATCTGCAAATAATTCCAAGAAAGAGTGTCAAAGGCTTTAGTCATGTCCAAGGACAAAAACATAAGATCACGGGATCGCATCCGAGCGAAGTGACTGATTAAAACAGAGCAGCGGATATTATCAGCCGCCTGGCATCCAGGTACGAAACGTACTTGATCTTTATCAGTCAAAGTAGGGATTAACGCATTCAGTCTAGTGGCCAGAGTTTTAGTCAAACTTTTGAGGTTCACAAAGAAATAGGCCGATCATTTGACCAAGATTGCTGAACGAGCATTATTTCTATATTGGCAACACTGAGGACTGATCAGAGGAGAAGAATGACCAAGGCAGTCCTATGACAGCAGACCTAACAGCATGAGGACCCAAAGAGAAAGCCGCCACCCTACCTGGACACCTGATCAACATCCGTGGGTCAGCAGAGAAATCTCCAGAGTCGTGTCGTGGCCAGAGAGTATACCCCTGTAAACATTAGATCAGAGAAATGTTGCCGGCATGAAATGGAAGGAATAAACGTGTAACATTAAAAATGCTGATAACATACAAAGCCACTTTAAAATAGTTTGTACAGATTACTGTCTGCATCTTTTTTTCTATATAGAGATATAACTATTTTTTTCTGGTCTGCCTATATGAAATCCAGGAGTCTTTTAGTTGAATCTCATGGTCAAAAATGAAACTGCCCAGAGACAATACATTCTTTCTCCAGTTTTGACATTTTTAACCAAAAGATGACAAGCCTGCCCACCACGACAAGGTAGACTCTTTCAGGGCAGGACCTACACTGAACTACACTACGCTAACCTACTCCATGCTAGTCATCGTATTCTTAGTGTTAGATGCCTGATTGTAATAAGCCTCATTCTAGAACCTTCCATCTTCCTCTCCAGACTTGTTTATTAAGATCTACATAAGAACAACCCTTTTCATTCACAAAACAGAGAACAGACTTGAAATGGTTGTTGCTGTTATCTTATGGTGGGTGCTGCAGTGGTCAGCAATGCTCACCTGTAATGTCTCTATATATCTCCTTTTCTTTGATCAATGTTTCTTCTCTAAAATACAACGTGAAGGAGAAGAACTGAACAAAACACGGACACTTTGGGGTTGATTTACTAAAGTTAAATCGCATGTGCACTTTGCAAGTTCTATTGCTCCAGAGCTTAGTAAATGAAATAAAGCTGCAGCTGGTAAAGAATACCCGATCACATGCATGAACATGAAAAAGAACAACACTTGTTCTCGCACTCAATGGGGTGATGGATGTCAGCAGTGCTTCCCCGTATTTAGTAAGCTGTGGAGCAACTGCAATTGCAAAGTGGACAGTCTATTGATGTATAATAGAGTCACCCCTCAGTTTTATTTTGTTGTATTACATTTTATGATGCTACAGATTTCCTTATGAATTCACCGAGACACTTTCACTAATGTGTTGATAATGATTTCGGTGGACTCGTTTGGTTTATAATCTGAAGAATCTTGTCCAGAAAGTTCCCCCTTCACATATCGGATACTTAGTTCCAACATCTTCCAGACATCAGCCTTCTGATAAGAAAACAATGTTATAGGGGGACACAGATTTATAAATTGATATTACGGGGGGCTGTGGTAATGTTGGTGACAGGCTGTATCATATAGTTATGTATGATATGTACCATTTCTGTAGATAATAAAAGATTAAAAAAAGCCAGAGGGGCGTGATGTCACCATTGTGTGTGAGTGACTGACAGCTGTTCACACTGTGCGCTAGAGACACAGAGAACCAGTATTCCCTCTTCACACTTCTGTCCCACCAGACATGACCCGGGATCCACTAGTCTGTATTAGACTGTCATTAGGATGAATAAACAGAACCTGTGCTCCATTATATCAGGTCTCCCCATCACTGCGCCCCATTATATCAGGTCTCCCCATTAGTGTGCCCCATTATATCAGGTCTCCCCATCACTGGGCCCCATTATATCAGGTCTCCCCATCACTGGGCCCCATTATATCAGGTCTCCTCATCACTGTGCCCCATTATATCAGGTCTCCTCATCACTGCGCCCCATTATATCAGGTCTCCTCATCACTGTGCCCCATTATATCAGGTCTCCCCATCACTGTGCCCCATTATATCAGGTCTCCCCATCACTGTGCCCCCTTATATCAGGTCTCCTCATCACTGTGCCCCATTATATCAGGTCTCCCCATCACTGTGCCCCATTATATCAGGTCTCCCCATCACTGTGCCCTATTATATCAGGTCTCCCCATCACTGTGCCCCATTATATCAGGTCTCCTCATCACTGTGCCCCATTATATCAGGTCTCCCCATCACTGTGCCCCATTATATCAGGTCTCCCCATCACTGTGCCCTATTATATCAGGTCTCCCCTTTACTGCATCCTCTGATATCAGAAGTCCTCATTAAGGTCCCCCTTACATCAGACATCCTTATCACAGTCCCCCTTACATGCATTGTCCCCATCGGAGTGCCGTCTTTTATCAGGAGTAATCCACAAAGGCCCTCTTTATATCAGATTCTCCAAGTGTCCCCTTACATCAGTTGTCCTCATCAGAATTCCCATTTCATGGACTGTGCTTAGTGGAGTGCCCCTTTACAAGGGCTGTCTCCATCCGAGTGCCCCCTTACAAGGTCTGTTCCTTTTGTAGTGCTCCTTTACATGGACTGTCCCCATCATGGTGGTTCCTTATATCAGGAGTTCTCATCAAAGTTCCTCTTACACCAGATGTCCCTACAGAGTCTCCCTTACATGGATTAACCCCATCAGAGTGCCCTTTTACATCAGGGTCCCCAATACAGTTCCTCCTTACATCAGTTGTCCTCATCAGAGTGCCCCCTTATATGGACTATCCTAATCTCAGTACCTGCTCACATGGACTGTTCCCATCAGAGTACCCCTTTACATGGATTGTTCCCATCAGAGTGCCCCCTTATATGAAGTGTTCCCATCAGAGTGCCCCCTTACATGCAGTGTTCCCATCAGAGTGCCCCCTTACATGAACTGTTCCCATCGGAGAGCCCCCTTACATGCAGTGTTCCCATCAGAGTGCCCCCTTACATGCAGTGTTCCCATCAGAGTGTCCCCTTACATAGACTGTTCCCATCAGAGTGTCCCCTTACATAGACTGTTCCCATCAGAGTGTCCCCTTACATAGACTGTTCCCATCAGAGTGCCCCCTTACATGAACTGTTCCCATCGGAGTGTGTGAGTATAACCTGCACAGAGGCCTGATCAATTAGATTGGCTGCTGCTAGCAAAATCACAAACATAAAAATTGCTGCGCTGCCTCTCCCAAAAACGACTTTAAATAATTAATAAAATAAACGAATGAACTCCCCACTACACAAAGGGTTCCCACAAATGTGCATGTGTTCCCATCGGAGTGCCCCCTTATATGGACTGTTCCCATCGGAGTGCCCCCTTATATGGACAGTTCCCATCGGAGTGCCCCCTTACATGGACTGTTCCCATCAGAGTGCCCCCTTACATGGACTGTTCCCATCGGAGTGCCCCCTTACATGGGACTGTTCCCATCGGATTGCCCCTTTACATGGACTGTTCCCATTGGAGTGCCCCCTTATAGCACTGATCCCATCAGAGTGCCCCCTTACATGGACTGATCCCGTCGGAGTGTCCTCTCACATGGACTGATCCCATCAGAGTGCCCCCTTACATGCAGTGTTCCAATCGGAGTGCCCCCTTACATGGACTGATCCCATCGGAGTGTCCTCTCACATGGACTGATCCCATCGGAGTGCCCCTTACATGCATTGTTCCCATCGGTTTGCTCCTCTGCATGGACTGTTCTCATCGGAGTGCCTCCTTACATGGACTGTTCCCATCGGAGTGCCCCCTTTACATGCAGTGTTCCAATCAGAGTGCCCCCTTACATGCAGTGTTCCCATCGGAGTGCCCCCTTACATGCAGTGTTCCCATCGGAGTGCCCCCTTAGATGGACTGTTCCCATCCGAGTGCCCCCTTCCATGGACTGTTTCCATCGGAGTGCCCCCTTACATGGACTGTTCCCATCGGAGTGCCCCCTTACATGGACTGATCCCATCGGAGTGCCCCCTTTACATGGACTGTTCCCATCGGAGTGTCCCCTTACATGCAGTGTTCCCGTCGGAGTGCCCCCTTACATGGACTGTTCCCATCGGAGTGCCCCCTTACATGGACTGTTCCCATCGGATTGCCCCTTTACATGCAGTGTTCCAATCAGAGTTTCCCTTTACATGCAGTGTTCCCATCGGATTTCCCCCTTTACATGGACTGATCCCATCGGAGTATCGGAGTGCCCCCTTACATGGACTGTTCCCAACAGAGTGCCCCCTTACATGGACTGATCCCATCGGAGTGCCCCCTTACATGGACTGTTCCCATCGGAGTGCCCCCTTAAATGGACTGTTCCCATCGGAGTGCCCCCTTACAGCACTGATCCCATCAGAGTGCCCCCTTACATGGACAGATCCATCGGAGTATCCTCTCACATGGACTGTTCCCATCGGAGTGCCCCCTTACATGGACTGTTCCCATTGGAGTGCCCCTTTACATGGACTTTTCCCAGTGGATTGCCCCTTTACATGCAGTGTTCCCATCGGAGTGCCCCCTTTACATGGACTGATCCCATCGGAGTGCCCCCTCACATGGACTGATCCCATCGGAGTGCCCCCTCACATGGACTGATCCCATCGGAGTGCCCCCTCACATGGACTGATCCCATCGGAGTGCCCCCTCACATGGACTGATCCCATCGGAGTGCCCCCTTACATGGATTTTTCCCATTGGAGTGCCCCCATGCATGGACTGTTCTCATCGGAGTATCCCTTTATGTCACCTGCCCCCCCCCCCAGTCTGTCCCAGAGATGATTGGACGGATTCTCCCCCCCCCCCCCCCTCCGTATAACAGATAGGAATGGATTGTAGTCCGCCCCTCCCCCGCACTCAGCACACTTCATATTCATGTCACACAATCATTCCCGCTACATTGGCTGTCAATTGTTCCCCTCCCAAGTGACAGATGGCGCTGTGTCACTCCGCACCCCTCTTACCCGTCCGTCCTCTCCTGAGTGTCCTTGCGTTCTGAGCAGAGCTTCCTCACAGTCTAGACTCCTCCCCCTTTGGAAACGTCCAAAGGGGGCGGGGCTGCAAGGACAGCCAGGAGGCGGGGCTGAGCAGCGCGCGGGTAGGATCTTAGACTACATAGGTTGCTAGGAGACCGGCTCTGTGCTTTCAGGAGATGAGTGGAGGGGAGGGGCCTAGCAGCAAAATGGAGCTCCACTCTAGATAGGAAATGTGGCCTGCTCTCCATCTTTGGTTCAGGTCCCTTTTTTTTTTCTTGTTGTTTATTGAACTTTAATTCAGTAAACAACCAACAAACGCAGCTCAATGAAGTGTATGTGACATATTTCCTGTGTATATTTGTACAGAAAATGAGAAGTCTGGCTGCAGATGGAACTCCATTTTGGAGGTCACATGTTTCCTGTCAAGTGGAGCTCCACTCTGTAGCCTCTGAATATTTGCTAGTTTAAAGTTCTTTAAAAAAAAAGGGCGGAGTGGAGGTCATGTGTTTCCTCTCAAATTCTGCAAGCAGACTCCCTTGTCTGAATAGAGCCCCGCCTCAGTCTAGACTCCTCCGTCCAATGATGCAGTAAGAAAGGGGCGGAGCAACTTTGAGCAGCTAGGAGGCGGAGCTGAGGAGCGTGAAAAAGAGATGTGTGTGATCTGTTCTGTAGTGTTTACATAGGTTGCTAGGAGATTGGCGCTGTGCTTGGAGCAGCTGCCTGCACGGTGCTGATGGTGATGGGAACAGTCCATGTAAGGGGGCACTCCGATGGGATCAGTGCATGTAAGGGGGCACTCCGATGGGATCAGTCCATGTAAGGGGACACTCCGATGGGATCAGTGCATGTAAGGGGCACTCCGATGGGATCAATGCATTTAAAGGGGGCACTCCGATGGGATCAGTGCATGTAAGGGGGCACTCCGATGGGAACAGTCCTTGTAAAGTGGGCACTCCGACGGGATCAGTGCATGTAAGGGGGCACTCCGACGGGATCAGTCCATGTAAGGGGGCACTCCGACGGGAACAGTCCATGTAAAGGGGGCACTCCGACGGGAACAGTCCATGTAAGGGGCACTCCGACGGGAAAACTGCATGTAAGGGGGCACTCCGATGGGAACACTGCATGTAAGGGGGCACTCCGATGGGATCAGTGCATGTAAGGGGGCACTCCGATGGGATCAGTGCATGTAAGGGGGCACTCCGATGGGATCAGTGCATGTAATGGGGCACTCCGATGGGAACAGTCCATGCAAGGGGGCACGCCGATGGGAACAGTCCATGCAAGGGGGCACTCCGATGGGAACAGTCCATGTAAAGGGGCACTCCGATGGGATCAGTGCATGTAAGGGGGCACTCCGATGGGATCAGTCCATATAAAGGGGCACTTCGATGGGATCAGTGCATGTAAGGGGGCACTCCGATGGGAACAGTCCATGTAAGGGGGCACTCCGATGGGAACAGTCCATGTAAAGGTGGCACTCCGATGGGATCAGTGCATGTAAGGGGGCACTCCGATGGGAACAGTCCATGTAAAGGGGCACTCCGATGGGATCAGTCCATGTAAGGGGACACTCCGATGGGATCAGTGCATGTAAGGGGGCAATCCGATGGGAACAGTCCATGTAAAGGGGGCAATCCGATGGGAACAGTCCATGTAAAGGGGGCACTCTGATGTGAACAGTCCATGTAAAGGGGCACTCCGATGTGAACAGTCCATGTAAAGGGGCACTCCGATGGGAACAGTCCATGTAAAGGGGCACTCCGGTGGGATCAGTGCATGTAAGGGGACACTCTGATGGGAACAGTCCATGTAATGGGGCACTCCGATGGGATCAGTCCATGTAAAGGGGAACTCCGATGGGATCAGTGCATTTAAGGGGTCACTCCGATGGGAACAGTCCATGTAAAGGGGGCACTCCGATGGGAACAGTCCATGTAAGGGGGCACTCCGATGAGAACAGTCCATGCAGAGGAGCAAACCGATGGGAACAATGCATGTAAGGGGGCACTCCGATGGGGATGAGTCCATGTAAAAAGGCGCTCCAATCGGAACAGTCCATGTAAGGGGTAGGGGCGGATTCATGTCGGTCAATCAGATAACAAATGGCTGAGGGTCCGGGCAGTCTGTGTTCTTTATCAGAAGGGTCACCTCTATGCTGCAGATTCAAAGCAGGGAGCCGGCCTGTGCAGATTGCCAGTGACCTCTGACCCCCCAGGTCCCATTAAGGGAACCTGCCTACAATACAGCCGCCATTACTAGGTGGTCCCGGATGTAATAGAAAGGTGAAATTGTGGAGGATTGTATGAGCACAGCACACATTGTCAGATCAGATTGGTGGAGATCGCTGTTCAATCATATCTGACTTTCCCCCCACACCATGATTGTCACATGATTGTTTGGGTGGGCGCTAACCATGGCGGATCGTCATACAACTCACTGTTTATGTCTTACAGAGCCCCTCCCCCATGCTGGAAGTCTGATTGGACGTGAAGTACCGCCAGCCTCATAGTGGAAGAGCTGTGAGCCGCCAACATGGACGCCAAATGCGTAAAGGTAGTGGAACGATGTCGGCAAGTGAAGGGCGAGGGGACGGACATGAAGTATCCGATGATGGGTGCAGTGAGCAGCAGGCGCTGTCAGTACTTCATCCAGAAGACAGGTAGGTGGGTGAGGATGGGAGCAAAGGGGTCCTCACTGTGGGAAGGAATGGTGTGTCGCCCATATACAGAGAGGGCTCCCCATACCCATGTATGAGCTGGAAGTGGGAAGAGATCAGTGCTGGTAGTATCCATCACAGACAACACTGACCCATCCTCCCATCCACCACATACCGACCCATCCCTGCAATCCCCACATACTGACCCATCCCTGCAATCCCACATACTGACCCATCCCTGCAATCCCCACATACTGACCCATCCTGCAGTCCCCACATACTGACCCATCCCTGCAGTCCCCACATACTGACCCATCCTGCAGTCCCCACATACTGACCCATCCCTGCGATCCCCACATACTGACCCATCCCTGCGA
Source organism: Staurois parvus (assembly GCF_062004578.1). Lineage (NCBI taxonomy): Eukaryota > Metazoa > Chordata > Amphibia > Anura > Ranidae > Staurois > Staurois parvus. The sequence continues at coordinate 1,072,449 of NW_028317922.1, forward strand.
TCCCCACATACTGACCCATCCCTGCGATCCCCACATACTGACGATCCCCCACATACTGACCCATCCCTGCGATCCCCACATACTGACCATCCCTGCGATCCCCACATACTGACCCATCCCTGCGATCCCCACATACTGACCCATCCCTGCGATCCCCACATACTGACCCATCCCTGCGATCCCCACATACTGACCCATCCCTGCGATCCCCACATACTGACCCATCCCTGCGATCCCCACATACTGACCCTTCCCTGCGATCCCCACATACTGACCCATCCCTGCGATCCCCACATACTTACCCATCCCTGCGATCCCCACATACTGACCCATCCCTGCGATCCCCACATACTGACCCATCCCTGCAGTCCCCACATACTGACCCTTCCCTGCAGTCCCCACATACTGACCCTTACCTGCAGTCCCCACATACTGACCCATCCCTGCGATCCCCACATACTGACCCATCCCTGCGATCCCCACATACTGACCCATCCCTGCGATCCCCACATACTGACCCTTCCCTGCAGTCCCCACATACTGACCCTTACCTGCAGTCCCCACATACTGACCCATCCCTGCGATCCCCACATACTGACCCATCCCTGCGATCCCCACATACTGACCCATCCCTGCGATCCCCACATACTGACCCATCCCTGCAGTCCCCACATACTGACCCATCCCTGCAATCCCCACATATTGACCCATCCCTGCGATCCCCACATACTGACCCATCCCTGCAGTCCCCACATACTGACCCTTCCCTGCAGTCCCCACATACTGACCCTTCCCTGCAATCCCCACATACTGACCCATCCCTGCAATCCCCACATACTGACCCATCCCTGCGATCCCCACATACTGACCCATCCCGGCGATCCCCACATACTGACCCTTCCCTGCGATCCCCACATACTGACCCATCCCTGCAATCCCCACATACTGACCCATCCCTGCAATCCCCACATACTGACCCATCCCTGCGATCCCCACATACTGACCCATCCCGGCGATCCCCACATACTGACCCTTCCCTGCGATCCCCACATACTGACCCATCCCTGCGATCCCCACATACTGACCCATCCCTGCGATCCCCACATACTGACCCATCCCTGCGATCCCCACATACTGACCATCCCTGCGATCCCCACATACTGACCCATCCCTGCGATCCCCACATACTGACCATCCCTGCGATCCCCACATACTGACCCATCCCTGCGATCCCCACATACTGACCCATCCCTGCGATCCCCACATACTGACCCATCCCTGCGATCCCCACATACTGACCCATCCCTGCGAACCCCACATACTGACCCATCCCTGCGATCCCCACATACTGACCCTTCCCTGCGATCCCCACATACTGACCCATCCCTGCGATCCCCACATACTGACCCATCCCTGCGATCCCCACATACTGACCCATCCCTGCGATCCCCACATACTGACCCATCCCTGCGATCCCCACATACTGACCCATCCCTGCAGTCCCCACATACTGACCCTTCCCTGCAGTCCCCACATACTGACCCTTACCTGCAGTCCCCACATACTGACCCATCCCTGCGATCCCCACATACTGACCCATCCCTGCGATCCCCACATACTGACCCATCCCTGCGATCCCCACATACTGACCCATCCCTGCGATCCCCACATACTGACCCATCCCTGCAGTCCCCACATACTGACCCATCCCTGCAATCCCCACATATTGACCCATCCCTGCAATCCCCACATACTGAGCCTTCCCTGCAGTCCCCACATACTGAGCCTTCCCTGCAGTCCCCACATACTGACCCATCCCTGCAATCCCCACATACTGACCCATCCCTGCAATCCCCACATACTGACCCATCCCTGCGATCCCCACATACTGACCCATCCCGGCGATCCCCACATACTGACCCTTCCCTGCGATCCCCACATACTGACCCATCCCTGCGATCCCCACATACTGACCCATAGGGGTCCTCACTGGGGGAAGGAATGGTGTGTCACCCATATACAGAGAGGGCTCCCCATACCCATGTATGAGCTGGAAGTGGCAGGAGATCAGTGCTGGTAGTATCCATCACAGACAACACTGACCCATCCTCCCATCCACCACATACTGACCCATCCCTGCGATCCCCACATACTGACCCATCCCTGCAATCCCCACATACTGACCCATCCCTGCAATCCCAGCACTGATCCTCCTCACCAACCCAACACTGCCTCACTCTCCCGTCCACCACATACTGACCCATTCCTGCAATCCCCACATACTGACCCATCCCTGCAATCCCCACATACTGACCCATCCCTGCAATCCCCACATACTGACCCATCCCTGCAATCCCCACATACTGACCCATCCCTGCAATCCCCACATACTGACCCATCCCTGCAATCCCCACATACTGACCCATCCCTGCAATCCCCACATACTGACCCATCCCTGCAATCCCCACATACTGACCCATCCCTGCAATCCCCACATACTGAACCATCCCTGCAATCCCCACATACTGACCCATCCCTGCAATCCCCACATACTGACCCATCCCTGCGATCCCCACATGCTGACCCATCACTGCGATCCCCACATACTGACCCATCCCTGCGATCCCCACATACTGACCCATCCCTGCAGTCCCCACATACTGACCCATCCCTGCGATCCCCACATACTGACCCATCCCTGCGATCTCCACATACTGACCCATCCCTGCAGTCCCCACATACTGACCCATCCCTGCAATCCCCACATACTGACCCATCCCTGCAATCCCCACATACTGACCCATCCCTGCAGTCCCCACATACTGACCCATCCCTGCAGTCCCCACATACTGACCCATCCCTGCGATCCCCACATACTGACCCATCCCTGCGATCCCCACATACTGACCCATCCCTGCGATCCCCACATACTGACCCATCCCTGCAGTCCCCACATACTGACCCATCCCTGCAATCCCCACATATTGACCCATCCCTGCAATCCCCACATACTGAGCCTTCCCTGCAGTCCCCACATACTGAGCCTTCCCTGCAGTCCCCACATACTGACCCTTCCCTGCAGTCCCCACATACTGACCCATCCCTGCGATCCCCACATACTGACCCATCCCTGCGATCCCCACATACTGACCCATCCCGGCGATCCCCACATACTGACCCTTCCCTGCGATCCCCACATACTGACCCATCCCTGCGATCCCCACATACTGACCCATAGGGGTCCTCACTGGGGGAAGGAATGGTGTGTCACCCATATACAGAGAGGGCTCCCCATACCCATGTATGAGCTGGAAGTGGCAGGAGATCAGTGCTGGTAGTATCCATCACAGACAACACTGACCCATCCTCCCATCCACCACATACTGACCCATCCCTGCGATCCCCACATACTGACCCATCCCTGCAATCCCCACATACTGACCCTTCCCTGTGATCCCCACATACTGACCCTTCCCTGCAATCCCAGCACTGATCCTCCTCACCAACCCAACACTGCCTCACTCTCCCGTCCACCACATACTGACCCATTCCTGCAATCCCCACATACTGATCCATCCCTGCAATCCCCACATACTGACCCATCCCTGCAATCCCCACATACCGACCCATCCCTGCAATCCCCACATACCGACCCATCCCTGCAATCCCCACATACTGACCCATCCCTGCAATCCCCACATACTGACCCATCCCTGCAATCCCCACATACTGACCCATCCCTGCAATCCCCACATACTGACCCATCCCTGCGATCCCCACATACTGACCTATCCCTGCGATCCCCACATACTGACCCATCCCTGCAGTCCCCACATACTGACCCATCCCTGCAATCCCCACATACTGACCCATCCCTGCGATCCCCACATACTGACCCATCCCTGCAATCCCCACATACTGACCCATCCCTGCGATCCCCACATACTGACCCATCCCTGCAATCCCCATATACTGACCCATCCCTGCAATCCCCACATACTGACCCATCCCTGCGATCCCCACATGCTGACCCATCACTGCAATCCCCACATACTGACCCATCCCTGCGATCCCCACATACTGACCCATCCCTGCAGTCCCCACATACTGACCCATCCCTGCGATCCCCACATACTGACCCATCCCTGCGATCTCCACATACTGACCCATCCCTGCAGTCCCCACATACTGACCCATCCCTGCAATCCCCACATACTGACCCATCCCTGCAATCCCCACATACTGACCCTTCCCTGCGATCCCCACATACTGACCCATCCCTGCAGTCCCCACATACTGACCCATCCCTGCAGTCCCCACATACTGACCCATCCCTGCAGTCCCCACATACTGACCCATCCCTGCAGTCCCCACATACTGACCCATCCCTGCAATCCCCACATACTGACCCATCCCTGCAATCTCCACATACTGACCCATCCCTGCGATCCCCACATACTGACTCATCCCTGCGATCCCCACATACTGACCCATCCCTGCAATCTCCACATACTGACCCATCCCTGCAGTCCCCACATACTGACCCATCCCTGCAGTCCCCACATACTGACCCATCCCTGCACTCCCCACATACTGACCCTTCCCTGCAATCCCCACATACTGACCCTTCCCTGCAATCCCCACATACTGACCCTTCCCTGCAATCCCCACATACTGACCCATCCCTGCAGTCCCCACATACTGACCCATCCCTGCAATCCCCACATACTGACCCATCCCTGCAGTCCCCACACACTGACCCATCCCTGCAGTCCCAGAATCGACCCTCCGCACAAAAGTGTATTTTACTTTTTTGCTGCCCTAGGCAAGACTAAAATCGACCACCCCCCATCTAAATGTATCTCTCCCCTTGCTGTTTAAGATCCACCTCTTCAGTACAGGAGCATGATGGAGGGCAGTGTGACATGGCAGGGGGGGGGTCGTGGGACAGGAGGGGGTCAGCGTGATGGGGGGCAGCAGGACAGGAAGGAGGCAGCAGGAGAGGAGGGGGGCAGCAGGAAGGGGGAGATCAGGACAGGAGTAAGCCATCGAGACAGGTAGGAGGGTAGCAGGACAAGAGGGAGGCATCATGACAGGGGGAGGGCAGCATGATGGGGGGCAGCATGATGGGTGGGGAGACAGGTGGGGGCAGAGGGACAGGAGGAGTGCAGTGGGACAGGAGGAGGAGCACAGAGGGACAGGTGGGGGGCATGGGACAGGATCGGGGCAGCAGGACAGGAGGAGCGCAGAGGAACAGGTGAGGGGCAGTGGGACAGGAGGAGCACAGAGGGACAGGTGGCGGGCAGCGTTACGGGGGGCATGGGACAGGATCGGGACTGGAGGAGGAGCGTAGAGGGACAGGTGGGGGGCAGCATGACGGGGACATGGGACAGGATCGGGGCAGCGGGACAGGAGGAGCGCAGAGGGACAGGTGGGGGGCAGTGGGAAAGGAGGAGCGCAGAGGGACAGGTGAGTGGCAGTGGGACAGGAGGAGCGCAGAGGGACAGGTGGGGGGTAGCGTGACAGGGGGCATGGGACAGGAGGAGCGCAGAGGGACAGGTGAGGGGCAGTGGGACAGGAGGAGCACAGAGGGACAGGTGAGGGGCAGTGGGGACAGATGGGGGGTACAGCGTGATACGGGGCATGGAACAGGATCGAGGCAGCGGGACAGGAGGAGTGCAAAGGGACAGGTGAGTGGCAGTGGAACAGGAGGAGCGCAGAGGGACAGGTGGGGGGCAGCATGACGGGGGCATGGGACAGGATCGGGACAGGAGGAGGAGCGCAGAGGGACAGGAGGAGCGCAGAAAGACAGGATCGGGGTAGTGGGACAGGAGGAGCGCAGAGGGACAGGTGGGGGGCAGCATGACGGGGGCATGGGACAGGATCGGGGCAGCGGGACAGGAGGAGCGCAGAGGCACAGGTGGGGGGCAGTGGGACAGGAGGAGCGCAGAGGGACAGGTGAGGGGCAGCGTGACAGGGGGCATGGGACAGGATCGGGGCAGTGGGACAGGAGGAGTGCAGAGGGACAGGTGGGGGGCAGCGTGACAGGGGGCATGGGACAGGAGGAGCGCAGAGGGACAGGTGAGGGGCAGTGGGACAGGAGGAGCACAGAGGGACAGGTGAGGGGCAGTGGGGATAGATAGAGGGTACAGTGTGATATGGGGCATGGAACATGATCGGGGCAGCGGGACAGGAGGAGCGCAGAGGGACAGGTGAGTGGCAGTGGGACAGGAGGAGCGCAGAGGGACAGGTGGGGGGCAGCATGACGGGGGCATGGGACAGGATCGGGGCAGCAGGACAGGAGGAGCGCAGAGGGACAGGTGAGGGGCAGTGGGAAAGGAGGAGCGCAGAGGGACAGGTGGGGGGCAGCGTGACAGGGGGCATGGGACAGGAGGAGCACAGAGGGAGAGGTGAGGGGCAGTGGGACAGGAGGAGCACAGAGGGATAGGTGGGGGGCAGCGTGACAGGGGGCATGGGACAGGAGGAGCACAGAGGGACAGGTGAGGGGCAGTGGGACAGGAGGAGCACAGAGGGACAGGTGAGGGGCAGTGGGGACAGATGGGGGGTAGTGGGACAATGTGGGGGGACAGGAGGGGGGAAGTGGAACAGGTGTGGGAAAGGGTGACAGGAGGGGGCAGCGTGACAGGGGGCAGTGTGACGGAGAGGGGGCAATGGTACGGGGGAGGGAAGTGGGACAGGTGGGGGGCTGTGTGTCGGGGGGACAGGACTGGGGAAGCATCAGTCCTCCAAGCTCTTACCTGTCCAGCAGGGGCTCCTCCAGACAGTGTCAGGATCACTCCAGGAGGGACGCTTGTGTCCCATCTCCCTCAGGATCTCCGGCGGCGGCTGCAAAAGAGCGGGGGGCTCCTACACCCTGACCTCGTTCTTTTCTTTTTCCTCCTCCGCTGGCACCTTCTGGCCATCCTGCACGTCCCAGCGCACACTGACAGTGGGCCCCGCCCTCACGCGCTCCGAGCGCACACCAGGGATCCGCCCACCACTCTGCTCTCCTCTGCAGCCGGTCCCTTAGCCCGGGTGACCCTCCTTGTGTGTAGGCTTGGCTGTACACTCACCCATGGCAGCCCTGTTGCTGACACACAGTGTCCCTTCTGCCTGGGGGGCGTGCCGCCCCCCTGTAAACTGCCACCCTAGACAAACGCCTTGTTTGCCTCATGGCAGATACACCCCTGCCTCCTCACTACCCCCCAACACTAACACAGTCCCATCCCTGCAACCAAAATCCCTCATTATATGTCACTTACTGTTACCAGGACATAGAAGGTGAATCTCCCCAGGGGAAACACAGATCGCAATAACAATTTCATAGGGAATCTAACCCATGACTTGCTTCCATTGTGAGGATCTTTTAAGAGATCAATAGGAAGGATTTTCCCAACTCCAAAGCTTGAATGATGATCCACCAGGCCAGAGAAAACCTGGTGTTTGGTGACAGGTGCATCAGTTTGTCCCGAGATTGAACCGATTTGTCCCAGGATGAACTAACAAAAGAAAAGAGAAATCATTTTCCTAATGACACCAGTGTAATGGAAATTATTTTTGACTCCAATTTTAGGGCTCATTCACACTTGACTGTTTTACTAACGCTTGCCAAACGCCCATATAGCGTTTGGCAAGCGTTGGTCCGGCATTTGCGGAGCGTTTTTTAACGCTCGGCAAATGCCTCATGCGCGGTTTAGCGGCGGTTGCTAGGCATTTGCCGAGCATTAAAAATGCCCCACAAACGCCTATAATGAAGTCTGAATAGTGTGACCGCTCCGCAAACGCCCCGCAACCGCACCGCAAACGCCAATCAGGCGTTTGCGGAGCGGCAACATAGACTAGAATAGGAGGCTTCAACGCCTCCTGACTCGACCAGAGGCGTCCGTTTTGCCTCGATGCTAACGATCCTGTTAGAACAGCACCATGTGCTGCAATGTGCAGAATTGTCCGAGGCGTTTGGGAAGCGGTAAAAACACTTCCCAAATGCCTCTCTTCCGCCTGCACACAACGCTAGTGTGAACGTAGCCTTACTGGCAATTTTTCCACTGACATCCACGTATGTGAAAAATATTACCAAAGGGATGCTCACATAAGGGGAATTATTTTCCCACTGACACCAATGTAATTATTATTTTTTTTTTTTTGCACACTGTCACTGGTATGTTGGTGGGGAATAGTTTTCCCATTGACACCAGTATAAAGGGCATTATTTTACAATCTTTACCAATTTAAAGTAGCAGTAAACTTGTTATATACACGCACGCACGCACGCACACACGTGTTAAAGGGAGTTCTTCATTGCTGTGCTGTTAGTGTGTGGTGATTTCATGTGGTCTTCCTTCCAATGTGAGGTTTCCCATCCACACCAAATAAACCCCTTCCCAC